>NC_090653.1:134818678-135445720 GCF_040937935.1 Hyperolius riggenbachi | reverse complement strand
AACTGTTTTTGACTACTTTTAATGTGGCGGGGAGCGGCGAAATTGTGACAGAGGGGAATAGGAGATGTCCCCTAACGCACTGGTATGTTTACTTTTGTGCGATTTTAACAATACAGATTTAATGTGATTTAATATCAAAGCCCCCTTAAATGCCAGAATCACCAAATTTGCAGGTTATGGTAAGAAGAAAAGTGAGAGCAAGGGGAATTTTTTTTTTTCAAAAAGACTTTTTACTTTTTGAGAAAATCGATTTTAAAAGTTCAGAAGAAAAAAGCGATACATTTAAATGCCGGTCAATGACAAATCGTGGGAAATATTTCCCAGCAGTTAATAGCTGAGGCCCCTTACATCCTAGCAACACCAAATTTGCAGGACATGTTAAAAAGATAGAGGGAAACAATATTTAAAAAAAAATAAAAATTTCCTTTTTGGGGAATGTTCTGAGTGTGGGAAATCTGAAAAAAAAATGACGTGGGGGTCCCCCCTCCTGAGCCTCTGTAACCCCTTGCCCCCCATGCAGGCTGGTATAGCCAGAATGCAGAGCCCCGGCCGACTGGGGCTTTGCACCCTGAGCTATACCAGCCCGCATGGTATGGGGGGGCTCTGGGGGAGAAGGGCGGCCAAGCATCTCCCCGAGCCCTTGTTCAATCAATGGACAATGGGCTCTTCCCAACCTCCGGTGCCCCAGGAGGAGGTGGGGGCGACGACTCCCTGGGGGGGTTTATGGTGGTATCTGGGTGTCCCCTTCAAGAAGGGGACCCCAGATGCCCACCCCCCTCCCAGGAGAAATGACCCCTTACCCATTTCCACAAAGGGTTAAATGAAATAAAAACACAACCACGAGGTGAGGAGGCTGGGAGGACAGCGGGAGCTGGCGCTATGCGTCGGCAGGACGTATTCTAAGGTATAGTATAGGTAATTGCTGTGGGAGATCTTCAATCAACTAAATTGAAGATCGCAAGATTGGAGGATACTGTATACATTGGATCATTTACGACGATATCGGCATGGGAACATTTTTTTAAAGGTACAGGTAAGTATTTATGGTTAATTTAGAATAATAAAATATTTTTCTCATGGTTGTGTTCTTATTTCATTTAACCCTTTGTGGAAATGGATAAGGGGTACTTTGTACCCCCATCCTCACTTCTCCTGGAAGGGGGGTGGGCATCTGGGGTCCCCTTCTTAAAGGGGACTCCCAGATGCCACCATGAACCCCCCCCAGGGAGTCATCGCCCCCACCTCCTCCTTGGGCACCGGAGGTGGGGAAGAGCTCCTTGTCCATGGATTGGACAAGGGCTCGGGGGGAGAGGGGAAGGCTTGGCCGCCCCTCTCCCCTGGAGCCCCCCCATACCATGGACCATGCGGGCTGGTATAGCTCAGGGTGTGAAGCCCCAGTCGGCCGGGGCTCTGCATTCTGGCTATCCAAGCCTGCATGGGGGACAAGGGGTTACAAAGGCTCAGGAGGGGGGACCCCTCGTCATTTTTTTTTCAAATTCCCCACACTCGGAACATTCCCCAAAAATATATATTTTTTCTTTTAAATATTGTTTCCCACTAGATTTTTAACATATCCTGCAAATTTGGTGTTGTTAGGATGTAAGGGGCCTTTGCTATTAACTGCTGGGAAATATTTCCCATGATCTGTCATTGACCGGCATTTAAATGTATCGTTTTTTTCTTTGAACTTTTAAAATCAATTTTCTCAAAAAGTATAAGGTATTTTTGAAAAAAAAAAATTCCCTTGCTCCAACTTTTCTTCTTAACATAACCTGCAAATTTGGTGATTTTGGCATTTAAAGGGGGCTTTACAATTAACCCTTAAAGTCGGCGGGTTTTGAATCACGAATTCGTGATCACGGCCGAATTTTCCCCTGACCCGGATTCGAATCCACCCGAATCGAATTCGAGTCCATTCGAACAGGCCGAATCCGAATTTGACCCGGACCCGAATTCGAATGTACTCGAATCGAATTTGGGTACATTTGAGCATACCTGCTCATCAGACCAAAGCACAGATTTCCACTGGTCTAATGTCCATTCCTTGTGTTCTTTAGCCCAAACAAGTCTCTTCTGCTTGTTGCCTGTCCTTAGCAGTGGTTTCCCAGCAGATATTCTACCATGAAGGCCTGATTCACACAGTCTCCTCTTAACAGTTGTTCTAGAGATGTGTCTGTTGCTAGAATTCTGTGTGGCATTGACCTGGTCTCTAATCTGAGCTGCTGTTAACCTGCGATTTCTGAGGCTGGTGACTCGGATGAACTTATCCTCCGCAGCAAGGGTGACTCTTGGTCTTCCTTTCCTGGGGCAGTCCGCATGTGAGCCAGTTTCTTTGTAGCATTTGATGGTTTTTGAGACTGCACTTGGGGACACTTTCAAAGTTTTCCCAATTTTTCGGACTGACTGACCTTCATTTCTTAAAGTAATGATGGCCACTCGTTTTTCTGTACTTAGCTGCTTTTTCTTGCCATAATACAAATTCTAAGTCTATTCAGTAGGACTATCAGCTGTGTATCCACCTGACTTCTCCACAACGCAACTGATGGTCCCAACCCCATTTATAAGGCAAGAAATCCCACTTATGGTCCCAACCCCATTTATAAGGCAAGAAACCTGACAGGGCACACCTGTGAAGTGAAAACCATTTCAGGTGACTACCTCTAGAAGCTTATCAAGAGAATGCCAAGAGTGTGCAAAGCAGTAATCAAAGCAAAATGTGGCTACCGTATTTTTCGGACTATAAGACGCACTTTTTCTCCCCCAAAAGTGGGGAGAAAAAGTTACTGCGTCTTATAGTCCGAATGTAGCACAAACCTACCTATCCTGGCACTTGTTTCCATTCTATTGAAGTGAGTAGAGGGGAGGCAGCAGCGCTATCCATAGTGTTTCCACTCCGTTGTAATTACCTGCAGTACTTCACCTTTGATCTTAAACTTTAATTATGCCCCGCGGCAGCCCGATCCTTGAAGTAGCCGCTGTTATTACCCGCAGTGTTTACCATAATCTTAATCTTTAATTGTGCCCCGCTGCGCTTTACCATTGATCTTTAATTGTGCCCCGCTGCGCTTTACCTTTGATCATTAATTGTGCCTCGCTGCGCTACCTTTGATCTTTAATTGTGCCCCGCAGCGCTTTACCTTTGATCTTTCATTGTGCCCCGCAGCAGCGCGATCCGTCGTCCCCGCAGCAGTGAGATCCACAGCGCTTCCAAGCGGCATTGGAGCAGCCGCTGTAATGATTTGCAGGGACTGTCACGTTGTACGGCTGCCTCTATCTTCATGCCCAGCATCAGCGCAATCCCAGCTGACAGGCACATCTTCAGCCGCTTTAGTGGCAGAGTCCTCAGAGGCTTCCGTACTGGGGCGCCCTCTCATGACCTGCGGCGCACGTGGTCATGAGAGGGCGCCAGTACACAGGGCAGTACGGAAGCCTCTGAGGACTCTGCCACTAAAGCGGCCGAAGATGTGCCTGTCAGCTGGGATTGCGCTGATGCTGGGCATGAAGATAGAGGCAGCCGTACAACGTGACAGTCCCTGCAAATCATTACAGCGGCTGCTCCAATGCCGCTTGGAAGCGCTGTGGATCTCACTGCTGCGGGGACGACGGATCGCGCTGCTGTGGGGCACAATGAAAGATCAAAGGTAAAGCGCTGCGGGGCACAATTAAAGATCAAAGGTAGCGCAGCGAGGCACAATTAATGATCAAAGGTAAAGCGCAGCGGGGCACAATTAAAGATCAATGGTAAAGCGCAGCGGGGCACAATTAAAGATTAAGATTATGGTAAAGCACTGCGGGTAATAACAGCGGCTACTTCAGGGATCAGGCTGCTGCGGGGCATAATTAAAGATTAAGATCAAAGGTGATGTACTGCAGGTAATTACAGCTGCTACTATGGATCACACTGCTGCCTCCCCTCTGCTCACCACAATTGAATGATTTGCATCCTGGACACCCAGACCGGACCCAGCTACTGCCACCATGGGGCTGGTGAGAACCTGAAATGTAATTGTAGTGATTGATTAATGTAGATGGGGAGGATGGGGGCTGTTGTGTAGTGCAGTGTAGCTATGGGGGCAGCAGGGGTGTAGCTTGTAAGTGTAATTTAGACAGAGACATCTTTGGGGGGGAGGAAAGGTCCATAAGACACTCCTGGACCATGGACTCACCTAGGATTAGTTTTTGTTTTTTTTCCCTGGTTTTTACCCCATAAACCTGGGTGCGTCTTATAGTCCGGAGCGTCTTATAGTCCGAAAAATACGGTACTTTGAAGAACTTAGAATATGACATATTTTCAGTTGTTTCACATTTTTTGGTTATGTACTATACTTCCACATGTGTTAATTCATAGTTTGGATCCCTGTAGTGTGAATCTACAATGTTCATAGTCATGAAAATAAAGAAAACTCTTTGAATGAGAAGGTGTGTTTAAACTTTTGGTCTGTACTGTATGTAAGTGGCTGACTCAGCCCTGACAGGAAGTGACTATAGTGTGACCCTCACTGATAAGAAATTCCAACTATTAAACTGTTTCCTAGCAGAAAATGGCTTCTGAGAGCAGGAAAGAGATAAAAAGGGTAAATAGTTTATACATTTTAGCTCTGGCATACTTCAATGAATATCATTGAGCAAAAACAATAAAACTGTTAAAAAGTAGATTTAAACATAAAATAAAATTGTGGAATATCTTAAAAAGTCATTTTAGGAATAGGAAGATAGATACAATTGTTTATCTCATTAGTTTATTTTTGTCTAGGGTGTCCTTTAATCAGGATCATACAATGCAATAAACTGTGTAACAGCAACAAATCTCAGCAAATACATGAATAAAAAAAACAAAGAAAATGACAAACCAAGCAAAATAAACAAACAATGGTAGATAAACAGTGCATATTCATGGGCAATAACCCATAGGATATATTGCCATTAGACTACCTACTACTTGTATCTAAGAGTATTATTCTCATAAGTGCAATATAACTAAGCTGCTGGTGTGCAGCATGGGACTAAGGAGTGAATAGTGAGCAATGGAAGGATATACATCACCCAGATTGAGGCACCAAGCCAAGCACTGACAGAGTAGAGGACAATAAAGAGATCAGGTCGCCAGGATGGACTAATCCACCGGTTCCACGGGGGTGACTCCACTTTCCCAAGAGGAGAACCCTAATGCACAAATATGTATTAAAGTTTACAATATTAACTTTTACAATACCAATAGTACAATTATGTGCAAACTTGCCCAATATTAACCTTTTTTGATAGTAACTCGTGGTACATGCTGCTGGTAGTAGCAGTAATATTGCCGTGGCGTGCATGACAATATTACCGCACTTTTGTGCATTAATCCCATCAATCTCTTATAGACACAATTCCCATTTTAATGTTTAAAAAAAAAAAAAAAAAAGAATTGTATGACAGCCCTCCAGGGGGTGATTCATTTAATGAAATAATTACATTTATAATTAAATAAAATAATTATAATCATTTAGTAATCATAAATACATTTATTAAGCTGTACTGAACAGTTTTTGCCCTCTCACAGTCTATTTCTTATGCCATATGCACATTCTGTGTTGGCATGAGCTGGGACTTGCATTGAAGGAACTGGAATCTTGCAGGGTGGGCAGGCTAATAAGATATAAGCAGGCTCTTTATCTGATTAGTCTTCAGAAGACCATGTATTTTGGTAAGTAAGGAGGCTGAGGCCTCCATTTCAAAACACCAGCTGTCATCATCACTGCCAAGACCACTAAGGCCCAGTTTACACTTAAACACATGACGTAGCTGCGAATGAATATTCCATACTAACCTCACTGTCAGTTCCTTTCAGAGGCTCACCATTTTCTTATTACAGTGATCCCTTCCAGTTCTGACAATATTTTGTCAGAACTGAAATATACCAGTTGTTGTCAGTTATATATCAGCAGCTGTCAGTTACAACTGAATGTGCAAGGCAATGCCCATGTTTCCCTATGGCTCAAGTGGGTGATATTACAGTTTAACAGTGTGCTGACCAGGAAGCTGTTATGGGGTAATGGCCATTTTTAAAATGGACGACGGAGAATTCCATTGATCACAGTGGACAAATGGGAAGCAGGAGAGGGGAAAGAGATTGAGTAGTAGACTACACATGAGGCAAGTATGACCTGTGTATGGTTATTTTGACTTTTTATTTTCAGTTCAGGTTCTCTTTAATCAGTTGCTCTCAGTTATAACTGAAAGGACAGCTGCTTTTCAAAGTAATGCCCATGTTTTCCTATAGCACCTTTCACACTTAACGCATTTTAACTGCAATCTTTTTCACAATGCACTGCTATGGAGAAGAAAAAAAAAACGCGTACCAACTGATTAAAGAGAAACTCCAACCAAGAATTGAACTTTATCCCAATCAGTAGCTGATACCCCTTTTACATGAGAAATCTATTCCTTTTTACAAACAGACCATCACCTCCCCACCAGCCTAGTACCTCTCTCAATTTTGCATGGAATATGTAATGTATGCCGTTTTATTCTTTCTACAATTAAAGGTGAAGTTTTATTAAGGGATGTGCAAAGCCCCTTTTTTCTATTCATTGGATTTGCAACTTATGTCTTGGCTTTTTGCATTGCTGCACTAGTGTTGGGCGAACAGTGTTCGCCACTGTTCGGGTTCTGCAGAACATCACCCTGTTCGGGTGATGTTCGAGTTCGGCCGAACACCTGACGGTGTTCGGCCAAACCGTTCGGCCACATGGCCGAACTAAGAGCGCATGGCCGAACGTTCCCCGAACATTCGGCTAGCGCTGTGATTGGCCGAACGGGTCACGTGGTTCGGGCCCGAACGCGCTCTGATTGGCCGAACGGTCACGTGGTTCGGGTAAATAAATACCCGAACCACGTCATATCTCCGCCATTTGTCTGTGGGTTTAGCTTTGGGTAGGCAGGCAGGGTAGTTCGCTCTCCAGCCACGCTAGCCAGGGTCCCCCCCAGTCATTGTGTGTCGCTGCTGGGAACAGTAGTACACCGCTCGCTCAGCCACACTATATATAGCATTGTTTACTGCCACTGTGTACCTCGCTCAGCCACGCTATATATATAGCATTGTGTTTTCTGACACTCTGTGTACACGGCTTAGGCTAGTCTGACTAATATAGCATTGTGTGTACTGCCACTGTGCACCTCGCTCAGCCACGCTATATATAGCATTGTGTGTACTGCCACTGTGCACCTCGCTCAGCCACGCTATATATAGCATTGTGTGTACTGCCACTGTGCACCTCGCTCAGCCACGCTATATATAGCATTGTGTGTACTGCCACTGTGCACCTCGCTCAGCCACGCTATATATAGCATTGTGTGTACTGCCACTGTGCACCTCGTTCAGCCACGCTATATATAGCATTGTGTGTACTGCCACTGTGCACCTCGCTCAGCCACGCTATATATATAGCATTGTGTTTTCTGACACTCTGTGTACACGGCTTAGGCTAGCCTGACTAATATAGCATTGTGTGTACTGCCACTGTGCACCTCGCTCAGCCACGCTATATATAGCATTGTGTGTACTGCCACTGTGCACCTCGCTCAGCCACGCTATATATAGCATTGTGTGTACTGCCACTGTGCACCTCGCTCAGCCACGCTATATATATAGCATTGTGTTTTCTGACACTCTGTGTACACGGCTTAGGCTAGCCTGACTAATATAGCATTGTGTGTACTGCCACTGTGCACCTCGCTCAGCCACGCTATATATAGCATTGTGTGTACTGCCACTGTGCACCTCGCTCAGCCACGCTATATATAGCATTGTGTGTACTGCCACTGTGCACCTCGCTCAGCCACGCTATATATATAGCATTGTGTTTTCTGACACTCTGTGTACACGGCTTAGCCTGACTAATATAGCATTGTGTGTACTGCCACTGTGCACCTCGCTCAGCCACGCTATATATAGCATTGTGTGTACTGCCACTGTGCACCTCGCTCAGCCACGCTATATATAGCATTGTGTGTACTGCCACTGTGCACCTCGCTCAGCCACGCTATATATAGCATTGTGTGTACTGCCACTGTGCACCTCGCTCAGCCACGCTATATATAGCATTGTGTGTACTGCCACTGTGCACCTCGCTCAGCCACGCTATATATAGCATTGTGTGTACTGCCACTGTGCACCTCGCTCAGCCACGCTATATATAGCATTGTGTGTACTGCCACTGTGCACCTCGCTCAGCCACGCTATATATATAGCATTGTGTTTTCTGACACTCTGTGTACACGGCTTAGGCTAGCCTGACTAATATAGCATTGTGTGTACTGCCACTGTGCACCTCGCTCAGCCACGCTATATATAGCATTGTGTGTACTGCCACTGTGCACCTCGCTCAGCCACGCTATATATAGCATTGTGTGTACTGCCACTGTGCACCTCGCTCAGCCACGCTATATATAGCATTGTGTGTACTGCCACTGTGCACCTCGCTCAGCCACGCTATATATAGCATTGTGTGTACTGCCACTGTGCACCTCGCTCAGCCACGCTATATATAGCATTGTGTGTACTGCCACTGTGCACCTCGCTCAGCCACGCTATATATAGCATTGTGTGTACTGCCACTGTGCACCTCGCTCAGCCACGCTATATATAGCATTGTGTGTACTGCCACTGTGCACCTCGCTCAGCCACGCTATATATAGCATTGTGTGTACTGCCACTGTGCACCTCGCTCAGCCACGCTATATATATAGCATTGTGTTTTCTGACACTCTGTGTACACGGCTTAGCCTGACTAATATAGCATTGTGTGTACTGCCACTGTGCACCTCGCTCAGCCACGCTATATATAGCATTGTGTTTTCTGACACTCTGTGTACACGGCTTAGCCTGACTAATATAGCATTGTGTGTACTGCCACTGTGCACCTCGCTCAGCCACGCTATATATAGCATTGTGTTTTCTGACACTCTGTGTACACGGCTTAGCCTGGCTCTATAGCATTGTGTGTACTGCCACTGTGCACCTCGCTCAGCCACGCTATATATAGCATTGTGTTTACTGCCACTCTGTGTACACCGCTCAGCCAGACTATATACCATTGTTTACTGACACTCTGTGTACACGGCTCAGCCTGACTATAAAGCATTGTGTGTACTGCCACTGTGCACCTCGCTCAGCCACGCTATATATAGCATTGTGTTTAATGACACTCTGTGTACACGGCTTAGCCAGACTATATAGCATTGTGTGTACTGCCACTCTGTGTACACCGCTCAGCCAGACTATATAGCATTGTGTTTACTTCCACTCTGTGTCTGCTGGGCCTGGGAACAGTAGTACACCGCTCACCCGCCACTGTATAGCATTGTGCTCTGTGTCGCTGCTGGGAATAGTGGTACTGTATAGCATTTCTGTACTGCCACTGTACTGCTGCCAGTCAGCGTGTACTGTAAGGATAAGTGAAATGAGGAAGAAATCCGGTGAAAGAGGAAGGGGCAAGGGAAGAGGTGTTTCCCCTGACGGTTCACGTACAGGCCACAGGGGAGCACCCAAGAAAACCCACTCAATACCGCCCATGTTGTCCAGGACAACAACCCTCACAAATCCAAAAGAACAGGACCAGATAATTACTTGGATGACCTCTCAAGCGTCCAGCAGTGGGTTAAGCAGCACCAGCACATCACGCACGAGGTCCGAGTCCTCAGCCAGTTACAAGGAGCCAGTGGGCACAAAGCTGACACAACCGGCAGCGACACCACGCACACAACTGCCAGATAACCAGTCCTATGAATTACCTCAGGACACAATGGGGTATTCGCAGGAGCTATTCCCAGCCCAACAAACTTCCACCTATGAAAGGTCAATGGAGGAACAGCCAGAAATGTTGTGCCCGGATTCACAACCATTAACTGTGGGAAATGCACCGCGCACTGAAATACAAGGCGAGTCCGAGGAGGACTCGGAAACCCAAATCCCAGAGCAAGTTGAGCAGGAGGGGTTGCAATTGCAGGAGGTCGGCCGACAAGATCTGGAAGACGACGTTGGAGTGAGCTGCGCAGAGGTTGTTCTGGGGAGCTCTACTCCACGGCGGCGGCCCCCCACAATGACATATGACGAGTTTGAGGAGATGGAAGAGGAGGGTATGGACAATGTGGACAGAGACCCAGATTTTATTTGTGAACGAGAACATCGCCGTCGTAGCAGCAGCACAGATGAGTCTGTTGAAGAACCCACTGCTGCACGAGTTCGCCTTGTGCCACAAGGTAGGCGGCGCGCAATTTCAGGCACCACAAGCGTGGAAGTTAGAGTGAGAGGCAAAAGAGGAGGAAACAGAAATCGCCAGCAAGGAGGCAGGTGCTCCAAAGTCTGGGCTTTCTTTGAAGACTGCACTGAGGATGTTACCATGGCGATTTGCAAGGTGTGCAAGACTCGCCTGAGCAGGGGGAAAAGTATTAACAACCTCTCCACCACCAGCATGAGCCGCCACATGCTATCCAAACATCCCACTCTGTGTGCAAACGCGGCAGGACAGGGTACCAGCAACACTGCCTCCCTTGGGTTCACCAGACTCACCACCAGACCCGCCTCAGCAGCAGCAGTAGCCCAGCCATTGCGTGGTTCACAACATTCACAAACATCAGACGACGCTGACACTGTCACTTTCCGGAGTAGTGCTCTTGAGGTCTCCCAGTGTTCATCAAACACAACAACCAACAGCCCTTCCGTGTGCAGCGCTACGGTTCAGTTGTCTGTGTCGGAGATGTTTGAGCGCAAGAGGAAATTGCCAGCAAATGACCCCCGGGCCGTGGCAGTAACAGCCAGCATAGCCAAGCTTCTGGCCTGCGAAATGCTGCCATATCGAGTGGTGGAGACAAACAGCTTCAAGGGCATGATGTCAGTGGCCATCCCACGTTACGTGGTTCCCAGCCGCTACCACTTTGCGCGCTCTGCAGTGCCTGAGTTGCATGAGCACGTGGTCAGCAAAATAACCCGAAGCTTGAAGAATGCCGTTGCCTGCAAGGTTCACCTCACCACTGACACTTGGACGAGTGCGTTCGGCCAGGGTCGATACATCTCCCTTACCGCGCACTGGGTGAACCTTGTGGAGCCTGGCAGCGATTCCTCACCTGCTACGGCGCGGCGGGTGTTGCCCACGCCGCAAACAGCTGCACCGCCGTCCCTCCCACTGGATAACAACAGCAGCACCTACCTCTCTGACTCCTTCTCCTCCAACGCATCTCAAAGCTGTACCTCATCCGGAAACGCTAACCCAGCAGCAGTAGGATCGTGGAAGCAGTGCAGCACAGCTGTTGGCATGCGTCAGCAAGCGTTGCTGAAGCTGATCTGCCTTGGGGATAAGCAGCACACAGGGGAGGAAATTTGGAAGGGAATAAAGGAACAGACGGATTTGTGGCTGGCACCGCTGGACTTGAAACCGGGCATGGTTGTGTGTGATAATGGGAGTAATCTCATTCGCGCTTTAAGGTTGGCTAAGCTGACACACATCCCTTGCCTGGCGCACGTGATGAACCTAGTAGTTCAGCGGTTCCTGAGGACATACCCAGGCGTGGCCGATCTTCTGTTGAAGGTGCGTCGAGTGGCCAAACATTGTAGAAATTCCAGTACTGCTTCGGGGGCACTCGCCAAGATGCAGGAGCGCTTCAATCTCCCCCACCATCGCTTGCTGTGTGATGTCCCTACGCGCTGGAATTCTACGCTGCACATGCTAGCACGCTTTTGTGAGCAGAAGAGTGCAGTGGTCCAGTACATGACGGCGCAGTACCGAGGCGCATCCGGCCAGCTGCCAAGCTTCTGTGGATCCGATTGGGCCAACATGTTGGACCTCTGCCAAGTCCTCCAAAATTTTGAGCAATCCACGTTGCTTGTGAGCAGTGACAACTCTTCAGTCAGCATTACCATACCACTGCTGTGTTTACTGAAGAGGTCAATGTTGAAAATCAAGGAAACAGCTGTCATGATGCAACTGGGGGAATCTGAAGGAGAAAACGATCAGCGTGATGGTACCAACATCAGGCCATCCGCCTCAGGGAACGCTGGCCCCAGCAGCTATGACGAAGAAGAGGAGGAGGAACAGCTGGAGTTGGAGCAGGAATTTCATGCCACCACTGACGAGGGCCAGAGCGGTGCACGTTGGACTTCCACAATTCAGCGCGAATGGTCAGCAGAAGCAGACCAGGAGGAAGGTGACGACTATGATGCATCACAACAACTATCACAACGCTCACAAGAGGATGATGAGGATTCTGGTAGGACTCTTGCACACATGGCTCAATTCATGCTAGACTGCATTGAACGCGACCCACGCATTGTGCGCATTCTGGACAACACCAATTACTGGGTTTATACCCTTCTGGATCCACGGTACAAACACAATGTTCCAAAACTGCTTGAAGAAAGAGTCAGACAGGTCAAAATGGAAGAATACCAGCAGGCCCTTGTGGAGACTTACGAGAGGAGATTGACATCCTCCCCCTCCTCTAGCCAGTTGTACGCCGACAGACTGACTTCCGCAAACCCAGGACGACCAGGAGGGCAGCAAACAACGCAAGCCGCAGCTAGTGCCCAAAAGGGAACGGTATCGGCAGTGTCCTTGGAGTGGGAAAATTTTCTGACACCCATGCAGCAGCAGCCCACTGAACAGGAAGCGTGCAGATCCACCTCCAACACCGATCGCCTGGAGAAGATGGTCAAGGACTACATGTCAGATGACGTAGCTGTGTCGAACAATCCATCTGCACCCTTCAACTATTGGGTATCGAAGCTAGACACCTGGCACGAACTGGCAATGTACGCAATAGAGGTGCTGGCTTGCCCGGCAGCCAGCGTTATGTCGGAACGCTGTTTCAGTGCTGCCGGAGGCATCGTCACAGATCGGCGTATCCGCCTCTCCACAGAAAATGCAGACCGTCTGACTCAAATTAAAATGAATCAATCCTGGATTGGAAACGACTACGCAACACTCCAGGACCCCAACCAAGTAACATGACCAATGAACATCTGGGATGGTGTAGCGTTACCGGTCCCTGTTTATTGAACCTCTCATCTGTATTACATTTATAACTGCATGGCGGCAAAAAGCATTGCTGCTATATCCGCACGCTTTTTGTCCTCATGCAAGGCCTGGGTTGTTGTGTCTCACAAAGCGTGGCCTTCTCCTCCTGCGCCTGCTCCTGTTCCATCACGTGTGCTGCTGCTGCTGCTGGGTTAGCGTTGCCGGTCCCTGTTTATTGAACCACTTATCTTTATTACATTTATGACTGCATGGCGGTACCTCATGCAAGGCCTGGGTTGTTGTGTCTCACAAAGCGTGGCCTTCTCCTCCTGCGCCTCCTCCTGTTCCATCACGTCTGCTGCTGCTGGGTTAGCGTTGCCGCGTGGTCCCTGTTTATTGAACCACTTATCTTTATTAAATTTATGACTGCATGGCGGTACAAAGCATGCTATCCGCACGCTTCTTGTCCTCATGCAAGGCCTGGGTTGTTGTGTCTCACAAAGCGTGGCCTTCTCCTCCTGCGCCTCCTCCTGTTCCATCACGTCTGCTGCTGCTGGGTTAGCGTTGCCGCGTGGTCCCTGTTTATTGAACCACTTATCTTTATTAAATTTATGACTGCATGGCGGTACAAAGCATGCTATCCGCACGCTTCTTGTCCTCATGCAAGGCCTGGGTTGTTGTGTCTCACAAAGCGTGGTCTTCTCCTCCTGCGCCTCCTCCTGTTCCATCACGTCTGCTGCTGCTGGGTTAGCGTTGCCGCGTGGTCCCTGTTTATTGAACCACTTATCTTTATTACATTTATGACTGCATGGCGGTACCTCATGCAAGGCCTGGGTTGTTGTGTCTCACAAAGCGTGGCCTTCTCCTCCTGCGCCTGCTCCTGTTCCATCACGTGTGCTGCTGCTGCTGCTGGGTTAGCGTTGCCGGTCCCTGTTTATGGAACCTCTTATCTTTATTACATTTATGACTGCATGGCGGTACAAAGCATGCTATCCGCACGCTTCTTGTCCTCATGCAAGGCCTGGGTTGTTGTGTCTCACAAAGCGTGGCCTTCTCCTCCTGCGCCTCCTCCTGTTCCATCACGTCTGCTGCTGCTGGGTTAGCGTTGCCGCGTGGTCCCTGTTTATTGAACCACTTATCTTTATTAAATTTATGACTGCATGGCGGTACAAAGCATGCTATCCGCACGCTTCTTGTCCTCATGCAAGGCCTGGGTTGTTGTGTCTCACAAAGCGTGGCCTTCTCCTCCTGCGCCACCCTCCTCCTGTTCCATCACGTGTGCTGCTGCTGGGTTAGCGTTACCGGTCCTTTTTCCTGGAACCTCTTATATGTATTACATTTATGACTGCATGCCGACAAAAAGCATGTTACCTGTGCAAAGAAAACAGACATTTCCCGCATTTAAAAGACAGTTTTCCCTTTGAAACTTTAAAATCGATTTTCTCAAAAACTATAACCTCTTTTTGCTAAAAATTTTTTTCCTCTTGTACCCACTCCCAAGGTGCACATACCCTGTAAATTTGGGGTATGTAGCATGTAAGGAGGCTTTACAAAGCACAAAAGTTCGGGTCCCCATTGACTTCCATTATGTTCGGAGTTCGGGTCGAACACCCGAACATCGCGGCCATGTTCGGCCTGTTCGGCCCGAACCCGAACATCTAGATGTTCGCCCAACACTATCCTGCACTGATACTTTCAGCCCTCCTGTGCAGGGTTTTTTCTTCATTAATTGAGACCATCAGGGGGCGCTGTATGGCTGATATTGTGGTGAAACCCCTCCGAAAAAGAAATTCTGAGTACGTACTCTTGGCAGTTTCCTGCCTGTGAACCCTGTTGCATTGTGGAAAATAGCTGTTCACAGCTGTTTCCAACTGCCAAAACAGCAAGCAGCAGCTACATCACTTGCCAACAGTAAAAATGTCACCATGTGATAAATGTCAGAATATAAATCACGGATTTAAAATATTTTACAATGGGCAAACACTGACTAATTCATTTTATCATTTAAATCAATTATTGTAAAAATTAAGAACTTTTTTATTACATTATTTTCACTGGAGTTCCTCTTTAAGTGTAAACGGGCCTTACTCTATTGCTGGTACATCTTTCTTTAATACTTCTACGTATGGAGAGTCTGTGGTAAACTAGTAGCACTACACTGATGCTATATTATTTATTTATTTATTTTTTGTTCTTTTTTTAGATTTGGTAAGTTTTAACTGTTATTGCACAGCTAAGTAATGCTTTTGTCAGGTTGCAAACTCATTATTGCACTCCATTAGTCTTTTTTAATTTAAATGTAACTAAATGCAACCCCCCTCTCCCTAAAATGTCCACTTATTGGGAAGCAGGTCACTAAATACTTTCTCTGTTACTAGCGCAGATAGATAGAACACCTACCCTTATATTGGTGATCTGCACAGGCCAAGTAGGAGTCTGAAGAGCTATGGGCCCATCAGCATTGTGTATGATGCTTTGCATGGTATTTAAAGAGGCACTTAAGTCTCCCCAAAAAAATTAGTTTTACTCACCTGGGGCTTCCCTCAGCCTCCTGCAGCCGATCGGTGCCCTCGCCGTGTCTCTGCGATCCTCCCGTCCCCGCCGGCGACCACTTCCGGTGTCGCCGTCAGGACCTGACAGACTGGGAACGCGAGTGATGATTCGCATTCCCAGCCACAATATCGCCCCCTATGCTGATATTGCGGCCTCCTTGCCGCAATAGCAGCATAGGGGGCGATATTGTGTCTGGGTACGCGAATACTCACTCGCGTTCCCAGCCTGTCGGGTCCTGACGGCGAAACCGGAAGTGGTCGCCAGCGGGGATGGGAGGATCACAGATACACAGCGAGGGCGCCGATTGGCTGCAGGGGGCTGAGGGAAGCCCCAGGTGAGTAAAACTCATTTTTTGGGGGGAGACTTAAGGTTCACTTTAAGGGGGGGGGGGGGATTGTGAGTAAGTGGTTGTCAGGTAGGATCTAAAGCGCAGGCAGAGTTTTAAGTATAAGGGAAATACTGAGAATCCTTCACAAGGAGATGGGACTAATCCAATACCTATTTATCAGTGTTTTACTTCCTAAGTGACAGCAACATAGGAAAAAAGTAATTTATTATGCATTTTATTCTGGGAGAAATATATGTCTTATATGTATGTGTTTACATATATTTAAAAAAAAATTCGTAATAGTAGTCCTTTCACTTTAAAATCTGTTCAGAAATTACAAAATTGAGCACCCCAAGATGTGTAAAACTTAGGAAGCAAGCTCAAGCTATATTACAATCCCTAAACCTATCCAATAATACTGTAGGTTGCGTGCAGTTTGTGTGAAAACTTTTCTGCCAGTACAGGTGCTCTTTAAACATAGTTTTTAAATATAGTTGCAGGAACATTACTCAATTACTTGTTTACTGCAGTCATCATGATATTACAGTAAGCATTTTAAAAAAGTTGTGAAACAGCTGCAAAACAGAATTAAATGTAACTAACAGTATATGCTAAAAAACAACTTATTCAAGAACATCAGCTTAGGCTAGGGTCAGTGGGGACACCAAAGTGTTGTTTCATCAAGCTGTTTTTATTTTCTTCTGCAGTCATGATTTTTCCTAAATTCTGGTGATTGTGTTTTTGATCTTCTTGCATAAAAGTGCTTTTGAGGTCAGTTGATGTACTGGACTGTTTGTCTTGTCCGCCAGTCATGTTCTATTTCTATGATGTATCTCTATGTATATGATTTCTATAATGTGCTTTAAAGTTTATGTGTATAATGACTATGAATGCTTTGATCAAAATGTTTTGATCAAAATGTTATGAGAACTGATAACCTATTAATCATAACTTGTGTACAGCAGTAGTGGATGCCACACAAGAAAATCCTACCATTAGGGAAACATGGAGCCTTCTATTGCTCACCTCCTGAAATTTTGGCTTTCCTGACTTTAAAGTGGATCTGAACTAAGAACTTCCTCTCTGCTCTAAAATATTGGACACAGTATGAAAACAATCAGGGAAAACAATTTCTTTCTTACAATGCACAGGAATCCCCCCAAAAAGCCCTGAAAATGTACTGGATGAACTTTTAGGGAGCAAAGGAAGGGTTAAAGGATCTGTCTTTTCCTGTGCAGCTAGCACTGTCAGCACCAAGGCACTGTGAGTCATGTCTACTGATTACACACTTGGTAAACTCAACTGTAGCTAAATAAATAAACACAGCTCAGTGCAGCTAATTTCTACAGTATTTCTATATGGAATGAACACTTTTCAGTCTGTTCTTTGCAAGAGCTTGGATCCACTTTAAAGAGATTCTTAAGCAAGAGGTATATGGAGCCTGCCATATTTATTTCCTTTTAAACAGTACCAGTTGCCTGGCAGCCCTGCTGGTCTATTTGGCTGCAGTAGTGTCCGAATCATACACCTGAAACAAGCTTGCAGCTAATCTTGTCAGATTTGACAAAAATGTCAGAAACACCCGATCTTCTGCATGCTTTTTCAAGGTCTATGGCTAAAAGTATTAGAGGCAGAGGATCAGCAAGATAGCCAAGTGACTGGTATTGCTTTAAAGGAAATAAATATGGCAGCCTTCATATCCCTCAAATTATCTCCTAGGAAATAACGCAGGAGCCCATATGCAATTCGTTTTTTTTCCTCTGGTCCCGCTGGCGGCTCCGTTACCAGCGACACCTGGCTGACACTTCCTGGATCTGGACGCTATACGTCATCACGGCAGGCAGTGTGACAGTTCTGCGCATGTGCAGTTTTCTACCTCTGAACCACCCATGCGCAGGACTGTAACGCCGGCCTCCGTGATTATGCGTAGTAGACGGCATGATGACGTGGAGCGTCCAGATCCAGGAAGAGTCAGCACGGGTGTCACCAGTAACTGAGCCTCCAGCGGGACCTGGAGAAGAGCCAGGAGGACGCTGGGGGACCTCGCGACCTACAGTGGGCTGGAGGAAGCCCCAGGTAAGTGACATTTTTGATTTTAGGTACTGTTCAGGGCCCCTTTAAATCTCGTACTGGTTAAGGTTGTTGCCTTTGTTGTAGGGTTTGTACCTTTGACACGGTTTGAAACCCAGCTCAAGCCAGTACGTAAAACAGTAAGGAGTCTTTGGGCAAGGCTTCCTAATGACCCTGGCTGACTGTAGAGCGCAAGTGCTTTGAGTCTGCCAGGAAAAAAGCGCAATATAAATGTTATGTGTCTTGTATATACTGTAGAATATGGTTATAATAAACTCTGATATAGTAAACCTCTGGATATAGTAAATTCAGTCCTCAGGTCCCAGCAAATGCATCTGTGTAAAAATACAATGTACGACCAATTCTGATATAGTAAACTACTTTTTCTGGTCCCTTGGAATTTACTATTAAGGGATACTACTGTATACAAATATATAGGGTACCTTATATACTCTCGTATAAGCCTAATTTTTAAGTTACCCCCTCGGCTTATATGCGAGTCAGTAGAGCAGAACGGATGGTAGTTCTGCTCTAGCATGTTGTGCATGCTACATTTTTTTGCTGCATTTATGTTTGGTTTAAAGTCAATGAAAATCACATACCAACAACAGTGCTATGTGATCGTCTTGGGATTCCCCAGCTTTGTTTTGTTTTTTTGATAACAAATTGTTGGAAAAACAAATTTTGTTTTAGGCCCATTATTTGGCCTGAGGAAATGGGCTCTCTACTCTTGAAATGAGTTGTTACTGTGTCTAATGAATACAGTTGTAGTTGTCTCCTTCCTTGGAGGTTAGTCTACCACTTATTTTCCTTTTCAACTGTTTTTAATTACTTAATATATTTTGGTGCCTCCTACTATTCCTTATCTTAATTTTTGTTATAAGGTTGGGCATAGTATTTTAACATTGTTTTCCTTTCTTGTTTTTGAAGGCCACTATCCTCCAGAATCCTTACAAAAGTGAGTGAGGATTGGCTTGTATTTGTCATTTGCCTTGTGAGTGGTTCCCTGTCAGGCAATCTGTGTCTGTGAGTACCCATCTGATATTATTCAAACTATCTCACTCTTTTAAATGCTGCTCTCGATCAACTCTCTGTTGTTCATATACCTGTATATATGTATATATTTTTTTATAAATCCACCACAAGAACAGTTCCTGTGCAGAGCCATGTCTGACCAATTTGGTGTCCCTTGCACAACAAACTGTGCCCTCGTATGCACGCTTTGGAAGAGGAAATGAAGATAATAAGGGTAGTATTAGCCAAGGATTACACTGTAAGGGGCCCTGGAAAGCAGCAAAACCTCACAGAGGTCCTGCAAAAGCTGGTATATCCGATGCTGTGCACTGCAAACTAACTAGAGTGCACCCCAGGTGTTTGCTTGGGTGGCCTGTACCTAGAAACAGCCCTGCCTATATTATATTCTTGTGTCACTACACACAGAATTTATTCATAGTAAACTTCGGCTTTTTATAAGAGGAGTTATTAATGTGACCAGTGATATATTAAAGAGCATTTTACAAATGTTTGTAATCGCTCCAAAACTGCTGCATGCAGATTTCAGTGAAATCGCACGCACTGCATTATACTTAGTGGAACCAGCTTCACAGGGTTCCACTGTGGCAGCACTTTGCTGATTGCCCACAATCGGCAAGCGCTGCAAAATCGCTCATAGTGGGGACTAGCCCTTACTTTGGCTTTGTTTAATTAAGGACCAAGCTGATTAAAATATACGCCCTGTATTGGTGGCTCCCTGGCTGGCTGGGCGTAGATTTCAATCAGCCGCCGCTGAGTGCATCCACCGTTTCTATCGCTCCCACTGATCTCGCTGCTGAATCTGTGACGGCAGAGCCCTGTGAGCAGGTCAGGAGCCGATTTCATTTGCGCCTGGCCCTGTCTTTCAATGTAAGGAATTCCTATTGGCTTACATTGAAAGACAGGGTCAGGAGTCAATGAAAGTGGCTCCTGACCGTCTCACAGGAACTCTGCCATCATAGAGACGGCAGAGTGGGTGGCCCAGGATCCCGACGTGTGGCGATGACGGCGATTGTGGTGGGTATGTGCGGCGATTCGTCTGTATTTGTCAGTGTTCCGCCGTTTCTTGAACCAACGATCTCTTGTCCTTAAGGGGAAAGAGACCGCTGGTACTTAAGTGGTTAACTTTAAAGCAGCCAATTTGATGTTGATATTTTAAGAGGCTGTATACTTGTAATAATTTCTACATAAATGTATTATTGTACTGTATATATATAGCAAAATAAAACTCTATAAATAGATGATTGCAACAGCTTTTTTCCATTTATTGTTAAATATTCATTCAGCGGAGGTTATATTTGTTTATACGAAGGCATTGATAAAACGCCACAAAACATGTACCATAGCAGTCTTTGACTGCAATAAAATGTCTATTCTCCAGCATTTCTGTTGCCATAGCAACAAAGTGGCAAAAATCAACATGTTTTTTTTTTCTTCCTCCCAGCTAATTCTGCACAGTTTAATAACAGCTGTGACATTTTAGTAGGAATTCACTATGGAGGTCGTAGGAAGTTTACATCCATTTAGTTTCATGAAAGCTGTACAGGGTGTTCTTTATTGGTGCTACTAATTTACTTTTGGTCATGCCAAATTGCCTGGCATTCCCCAAAATTTATTAAGCTCTCAAGATATCATAAATCTGTACCCTCCGGCAAGACCCATTTGACTAGGTACAGGTTGGTCTAACATTACTCCGTATTTCTCTCTTAGGAAATGTTCTTAAGGAAAATCCATCCATTTAACGAAGAAGTGACTTGAGTAGTACACTGTGTGCCATACTGACAAATGTTCTTCTTACTTTTAAAATTGAGCAGCAGTCAGTTAAATACTCCACCACTTAAAGAGGAACTCCAGTAAAAATGATGTAATAAAAAGGTGCTTTATTTTTACAATAATTATGTATAAATGATTTAGTCAGTTTTTGCCTATTGTAAAATATTTTAAATCCCTGATTTACATTCTGACATTTATTACATGGTGACATTTTTACTGTTGGCAGGTGATGTAGCTGCTGCATGCTTTTTTGGCAGTTGGAAATAGCTGTGAACAGCTATTTCCCACAATGCAGCAAGTTTCACAGACAGGAAACTGCCAGGAGTACGTACTCAGAGTTTCTTGTGGGAGGGGTTTCACCACAATATCAGTCATACAGCGCCCCTGATGGTCTGTTTGTGAAAAAGAATAGATTTCTCATGTAAAAGGGGGTATCAGCTACTGATTGGGATAAAGTTTAATTCTTGGTCGGAGTTTCTCTTTAAACATTTTACCTTTTAGAAGCTATGTAACTCTGTCTAGCCAGTTCTGGGATTGAGGTAACCCTCAGCATACGTAAAAGAGATCACATACAGTATGCTGCTCTGTGCTCCTCCTGCAATGCAGCATGGGCAAAGCCCCTCTCCCAGCCTGTTGATTGGACAGTGCATGGTCAGCAGCTATCTGATGATGAACCCTTTCACCTGTTGTAATCAAACACTGTTAAAGCGGACCTGAACTCAGAACTCCTTTCTGCTCTAAAAGATACACAACAGCATAATAACCTTTAAGGAAAAACATTTCTTTGTTACAGCTGTTACAAATCCTGCATTGAATTTGCAGTGTGTCTACTTCCTGCTTTCATGAAAGCAGACATATTGCTAAAGTATTCGCGAGGTGAACTAGTATAATCTATTTTTACTCACCTGGGGCTTCTTCCAGCCTCCATCAGCCGTTTCAGTCCCTTGCCGCAACTTCGGTCTTTCTCGGTGTCCCACTGGCCACCCGCAGAGAGCGGTGACCCACCAGCAGGGTGGCCTCTTCTGGGCCTCTGTGAGCACTCATAGGGCACAGGCACAGAAGAGCCTACCCCGCCGGCAGGACACCACTCTGTGCGGGTGGCCAGCGGGACACCAAGCGAGGGACTGAAATGGCTGATGGGGGCTGGAAGAAGCACCAGGGGAAAAATAGATGATACTAGTTCACCTTGGGAGTCCTTTGTTTACAAATTAGCTGCTCTGCTGTGGCAGAGGAGAGTCCTGAGATGACACAGCTGAGAGATCAAATTACGCTGATGATTAGTCACAGATGAAGGGGAATTAGACAAGCTAAGCTCTCTAAATACATACAGATTTTTTCATTTTCATGTTTTCCTTCTGTCCTGTGCAAGAGTTCAGGTCCACTTTAAGGCAGTGTATTATAGACCAGTGATGGCTAACCTTGGCACTCCAGCTGTGGTGAAACTACAAGTCCCATGAGGCATTGCAATACTCTGACAGCTCTAAGCATAACTTGGAAAGGCAGAGGCATGATGGGATTTGTAGTTTTGTGACAGCTGGAGTACCAAGGTTAGCAATCACTGGCATTTACTTTAGTTCACTGTTTACATTTAAGAGGAACTATTGTGAAATGTAATGTATAAAATTGTATTTGTATTTTTTTTTACAATATTTATTTATAAATTATTAAGTCACTGTTTGCCCATTGTAAAATCTCTCCACACCTCGATTTACATTCTAAAATGTATCAGAGGTGGTGGCCTGATATCAAAATACTGGGAGAATACAACAACCAATTGCAAAAATTGTCTTTTAACATTCATTTTCAAAAACACACAAATATACTGTAGTCTTTAATAGTGATTAACATATCCATCCAATAACGATAATAAGCAGCTCAGGCCCATTAACGTTCAAAATGATAAAAGACTTGTATTTTCCTAGGCAAAAGAATATATAAGCCTTATATCATTCAAAGTTTAATGGGCCTGAGTCGCTTATTACTGTTATTGGACAGATGTGTTTATCTCTATTGAAGAATATATTGGTGTATTTTGTATTTTTGAAAATTAAAGTTAAAAGTCTATTTTTGCAATTGGTTTCCGAAGCTCTCTTTTACTTCTATAGCCTTGTAATTTATCGACATCTTTAGTCAGGTGATCTCTGCGGAATGTTTGTTTATTGAGTGTTCTAAAGCCAGCACAAAATAAACCTAGCCTCCTTGAATATGGGGGGAGGGGGTAATTACTCATTGCTAATCAGCCTAGGCTATGCATCACTGGGAGAGTGGAGGGATACATACCAACATACAAAAAAATCTAAAATGTATCAGCGCTCCAACACAACACAGATTGAGGCTCAAATAAACAGCAGATGCTAAAGTCCAGTACGCCAGCAATCCTTAAAGGGACTCCGAGCAGTGCAGAAACTATGGAAAGATGCATATCATTTTAAAGCTCTCTTTCCAATGATATATAAACCGCCGCCCTACGCCTTGTAGTTTTTGCTATTTTCGCGATCGAAATTGCCGCGGCCATTCTGCTGAATGGAGCTGCTGACTTTGAGAAAAAGTCGCCCTGTGTAATACAAGTAACTATGGAAAGATGGATATCATTTTAAAGCTCTCTTTCTCCTCTTTCTGGTGACACCTAAATCGTCGCCCTACGCCTTTTAGTTTTCTCTATTTTCGTGATCGAAATCGCGGCCGCTGCAAATTCGATCGCGAAAATAGCTAAAACTAAAAGGCGTAGGGCGGTGGTATATATATCATTGGAAAGAGGAGAAAGAGAGCTTTAACTATTTGACATGTGCGCTCCTGCGCGTCCACGCGGCCGATCGCGCGCGTGGACGCGCGCTCCCGGCCGGCGGTTTGTTAGCCAGTGAATCAGTGAATCGGGAAATGGTGCCCGATCACTGATTCCTCTCCCCCGCAGAAAAAGCGACAGCTTCTCTCGGAAGCTACGCTTTTTCTGCTTCCTATGTCGCTCTAAGCGTACGTGGTACGCTTAGAGTGACGTCACTGTAAACAACTCATGGCTGCCATCTTGTGGCCAAAAAGTAAACTACATCTAAATGTTAAATAAAAATAAAAATACACATATATTTACAAAAAAAAATACAATTTCAATCCCACCCTCCCAAAAATACCCACATAAAATGTTTAATTAAAAAAAACAAAAAAACATTACAATAAAAAAAAAAAAACACAAATATTTACCTAAGGGTCTAAACTTTTTAAATATCTATGTAAAGATGAAATATTTCTTTTTTTTTTTTATTATAAGCTTGTAAATAGTGATGAATGCAAAACGGAAAAAATGCACTTTTATTTCCAAATAAAATATTGTCGCCATACATTGTGATAGCGACATAATTTAAATGGTGTAATAACCGGGACAAATGGGCATATACAATACGTGGGTTTTAATTATGGAGGCATGTATTATTTTAAAACTATAATTGCCGAAAAGTGAGAAATAATGATTTGTTTCCGTTTTTTTCTTATTCTTCCTTTTAAAATGCATTTACAGTAAAGTGGCTCTTAGTAAAATGTACCCCCCAAAGAAAGCCTAATTGGTGGCGGAAAAAACAAGATATAGATCAGTTCATTGTGATAAGTAGTAATAAAGTTATAGGCTAATGAATGGGAGGTGAACATTGTTCGGATGCATGAAGCGAAAAACGACTGAATGCGAACTGGTTAATATGATATGCAACTTTCCATAGTTTCTGCACTGCTCGGAGTCCCTTTAAAGATGTCAATCAAATCGCTTCAGCGCTGACTCTTGAGATCCTCCACCCTCACCAATAAAATAAAAAATACGATTACAGGGTCAATATATGGCTTATATGGGCCTGCAGCTGGTCTTCCACTTGGCCTCCCTTATGTCACACTATATCCACCGTCACTCAAAAGCACAGATTCCCCAAAGGTGTATGGTTGAAAGAGAAATATAAAATATCTCTAAGCGTATCTATCTTCAACACATAGGTTTATTACTCCAAATAGCATAAAAGTATTAAAACAGATACTCACATGTGGGCCCTTTTAACAAGGACCCATATGTATTAACAGTGTTTCATATACAGGGCGCCGTCCAGCCAGACAGTAAATGCCACGCTAGACTGGTTTTACTAATCAAGTTTCATCAGGAGCTGCGTCGTATATGAAAACGCTGTCAATACATCTGGGTCCCTGTAACCCTAAGTAATAAACCTATGTGTTGAAGATAGATATAAGCCATATATAGACCCTGTAATTAAGGTCTATGGATTTCTGGTAAGCATATTTTTTATTTTATTGGTGATGGTGGAGGATCTCAAGAGTCTGCACTGCAGTGATTTGATTGACATACCAATATACAGCATTAAATAGATATAAAAAGTGTCTCTGCTGCTGAAACTAGGAAAATGACTGTAAAAGTGGGTATCCTGGATAATTTACTGCATTCTGTTATATGTCATTACAGTGCCTCTTTAGGTTTGGCAGTTCATATTTCATTTATACTTGTGAATGAGAAACTGGGGTTGATATGAGGTAATCATAAATGCTTACAACAAAAAGAAAATCAGCGGAAATGGGTAGCAGTAGGTGACAGCAGGTAAGAGAGAACAGTGTCCAAAGTTTCAAAAGTTTGAAGTTTTCCACCATGCCAAAATATCACAGGTCTCAACACTTGGATGTGCGTCCCGACACTAAACAAAGGAAAAAGACTTAACAGCTGCATACAACCCAAGTTAAGGCTGTATAAAAGGCTTGTTTCCCCAGGTGGTCAGGTAGATCCTCCAAGCTCAACAATAGGATGTTCTCCTCCAATCAAAGTCAGTATGTTTTGGAAGCTATATCATAAAAGACAACAAGCATCAATACTAAGTGTAGATTGTTTTATTCTAAGAAGTATCAAATCAAATAAAACATAAAAAAAGCACTTACATACTGAGCCCAGATCATGGGTACCCCGAAATCAAAATGCACATGTGTGCTGGCCAACAACAAGTTAAAAGAATAAAAGGTTAAAAGGTGTCGCCCATCTCTTTCCCTAGGGAATTATGTAAGTGCCCCTTATGTAAGTGCATATTGGGCCTGGTGCACTATAGTATAATGTTAATACATGCTCTTATAATTTCTCGTCTGGACTACTGCAACATACTACTTTGTGGACTACCTTCTAACAGACTGGCACCTCTCCAGTCAGTACTGAACTCAGCTGCTCATCTCATTCATCTTTCTTCTCGATCTTCCTCTGCTGACTGTAACGATCGGTGTCAGCAAGAACAGATTTTCTGATTATTGGTGATCTGCAGTATCACCAATAATACAGATGCTAAACCTGATTATGTAGTGATCTGCAGAATCACCAATAATGCAAGTATAACGAGACACAGGACAACGAGATGTCAAGATAGGTGTTTGGTGCAACAGTAATACAATGAATTCTGATCACCCGAGGAGCAGGTGATTCAGACTGCACTGCAGCCGGTGATCACCTGAGGAGCAGGTGATTAACACTATACTGCAGCTCCTAATCACCTGAGGAGCAGGTAACTAAGAGTGTACTGTAGCTACTGGTCACCTGAAGAGCAGGTGATTCAGACTGTACTGCAGCTACTGGTCACCTGAGGAGCAGGTGACTAAGAGTGTACTGTAGCCACTGGTCACCTGAGGAGCAGGTGATTCAGACTGTACTGCAGCTACTGATCACCTGAGGAACAGGTGGTTAGCTGTACAGAAAATCCCTCACCAGGGACTAGGCTCTCTGGTGAGGGCAGGAGAGTCAGACAGGCAGATTCGGCAACACACGGACAGATAAGGTACAAAGACAGAAGGCTAAATCAGAGTAGTGTTCAGGCTGAGTCGGCAACAGGATCAGATAGGCAGAAGCACAGAATCAGTAAGAAGAAGAGTAGTCAAGGCTAACAGAGGGTCATAACAATTAATACAATTCAATTAGTACTTTAGCTATCAACAGAAACTGACTAAGTGTGGATCCCCAGCTCCTGCTGGTTCTAGGCACACTTTGGGATCTGACTAAGGTCTGAGTGCTAACACGTAGCATTTGCAACAGCAGACGAGGAGCTACTGACAGGCATGTCCTATATATACTGAGAGCGCCCCATAGCGCCGCCCCAGTCACTCAGCCAATCAGGAGCACTGCTGGAGTCAGCTGACCAGCCGATCAGCTGATTCCCCTTCTATTCGCATAAAGGTCCTGTCACCTGGCGCCCTCAGTCTGTGTGCAACTGAAGGACCAGGCAAAACTCCACCATGTAATAGCGCGGCGGAGGCCGCCGGCTGAGACGCGGAGACAGCCGCAATGCTGCTCACTGCTGCGGCGGCCTCTCCACTATTCACTACAGTCCCAGGCAAAACTCCATCATGTAGTAGCGCGGCGGAGACCGCCGGCTGAGACGCTGAGACAGCCGCCATGTCGCTCACTGTCGCGGCGGCATCTCCGCTATCCATTACACTGACCCTCTCTGTCAAGCTCTTCACTGGCTGCCAATTAACCAGAGGATCCAGTTCAAACTCCTAACCCTAACCTACAAAGCTCTCCACAATCTCTCTCCCCGGTACATATTCTCACTAATTTCCAGATACAAACCCAATCGCAATCTCAGATCTGCACACGATCTTCTGTTCGCATTCACGCTTACAAGATTTGGCATGCGCTTCACCCCTTCTCTGGAATGCTCTCCCACAACACATCACTCGCCAACCTTTGTTACCTTTTAAACACTCTCTAAAAACTAATTTGTTCTGACAAGCATATGTGCTACCTTAGGCCACTTCCCTTTGCCCTAAAAACAAATTGCACTCCTACTAGGTATCCTAATTTAAACACACTGCCTTTATATATTTTATCGTATACTACCCCTCCTCTTGTTTCCCCCCATTCCCTTTAGATTGTAAGCTCGCAAGGGCAGGGCTCTCTCCCCCTTTTGTGTCTTGGAAATCATTATACATTTTATGCATCATGTTACTTTTATCATTGTCATTACTAATTCTGTATTTTGTATTCTGTATGTTGTATCATTTTTTGTATTTTGTCACTAATTACCGTATTTTCCGCCGTATAAGACGCACTTTTTCTCCGAAAAAATAAGGAAAAAAAGTCCCTGCGTCTTATACGGCAAAGGCAGGGATTCCCCGACTTATGGACGCCCGCCGATACGAACCGCCGACCCGCCGTCATCGGGGATTCCCTCCCTTGCCTGTGTGTCTGCTGTGGCTGCGTTCCCACTTGCCCCCGCTTGTCTATCCCCCCTCCTGTGTCGCCGGGTCCCCCCGTGTAAGAAGCAGCAGCGGCAGAAGCTTACCTCCTCCATCTTGCCCGCGGCGATTGAAGACATCCGGCTCCTGTGTGCAGCTTCCTCTAGTGCCGGCTTGTAATGACGCGTCATCAATTACGCGTCATTACAAGCCGGCACTAGAGGAAGCCGCACACAGGAGCCGGATGTCTTCAATCGCCGTGGGCAAGATGGAGGAGGTATGCTTCTGCCGCTGCTGCTTTTTACACAGGGGGGGGGGGGAGCCGGCGAAACAGGAGGGGGGGATAGACAAGCGGGGGGACAACAACTCACAGCGGGACACAGTGGAGGAGGACACTTGGGGGAGCCGGGCAGACACTTGGGGGAGCCGGGAAGACACTTGGGGGAGCCGGGCAGACACTTGGGGGAGCCGGGCGGACACTTGGGGGAGACAGGCGGACACCTGGGGGTACAGCACTGACACATGGGGTACAGCAATGACACCTGGGGGTGACATGGGGACACAGGAGGGCACCATTTGAGGGAGGTCATGTACAAGACGCTCCTGAAATATGGACGCACCAGGTTTAGTTTATATTTTTTTACCTGGTTTTTGCCCTCTAAACCTAGGTGCGTCTTGTATTCCGAAGCGTCTTATACGGCGCAAAATAAAGTATGTATCTTGTATATTAGTGTACACCATTGTCTGTATTATTATGTACCCCATGTTTGTTTCTTACTTTGTACAGCGCCACGGAATATGTTGGCGCTCTATAAATCAATAATAGCAATAGTATAGCAAAGTTTCTGTACTCAGATAGCACACGGCAATTTTACTGTTAACCCTTAGCGCAACAGGCATTGTGGAATGTTGATTGAGTAGAGCAGAGTGCAATACATCACATACAATGAACTACCCTCTACTCAATTCTGCTTAACACAGTTCATCACATACCCGCCCAATATTACTGAGCTAAGGAGAGACCAGTGAGAGAGTATCACACCAAGAGTGAATGAAGCTCACTGCCTTCTTGCAGCTTTGCACAGAGAAACCTCACTGTGCCACTGTGTTATGGGAACCAGTAATCCTCTGTAGAAAAATGCTCAATTGCTTTTTACGTTGTTAGTCATGTGAGTGTAGAGCTGCCCTGCTCTCAAAGCTGTTTTTATAACTTTACATTTTAATACATAGGTATTCTTATCTTTTGGGATTCAGAGATTTAGGACTGGGTAACATTTATAGTTAGTGTTAGAGTCAGGTTACAGCTATGACTACTGAGGGGTGGGTGAAACTATCAGGTTAAAGGAGACCAGAAATGAAAATAGGTGATCAGAAGAAGAATCCCACACCACTGTGGAGGTGCAGGACGAAAACGACAGTCAACAGTAAATCCAGAAGGTGCGCACACTCACTTGTAGACCAAGTCTGCTTTTATTCAATAGACGTGACACAATTCCATTCCAAAACCACGATTTGTTTCGGGCCCCGAGGGGTCCCCTATGTCAAGGCAATACCACACCACTGATACCATTCTGTGTTATTGCTTTGACAAAGGGGACCCCTTGGGGCCCCGAAACAAATTGTTGGTTATGGAATGGAATTGTGTCACGTCTATTGAATAAAACCAGACTTGGTCTACAAGTGAGTGTGCGGACCTTCTGGATTTAGTACAGAAATGAAAACTGATGAGATTAACTATTACATCTACAGTCCTACTCCTGGATAGGACATATGCTGGAATCGCAGTCTAATTTTCAATTTAAAGATTAAAGAGGGCGCCAGAGGGCAATTGCAGGCAGTGGAGGGGCCATTTGGGCTCTGGTCTCCTTTAAAGGTTTAGCAACCACAAAGATGTATGAGACCGCACACTAGCGATGTCGGGGAATGGGCGTGCAGCGGATCCACCCCTGTACCCACAGGGTATAGCGTACAATTTCTCCAAGACGTTTACAGTTTTATACTGTATATGACACATCCAAACCCATGCCCTCTGCATCATGATGCCCTGGATTCCTCCCAGGATCTTTTTAGATTTTTAACAGGTGCTATAGATCAGAGTTAGAAATGTTTCTATTTATATGTTTATGTTACTGCAATGACATCATGCATTTCAAAATGTTTGACCAATGGAGTGGGAGGGCGGTACCCTTTGTGGACAAGCCCTGTAGTTCCCCATCAGGTCCAGTCATTTGCATAGGTTCCTCTGATTGGTTGCCTTGTTGGAGCTTTGACTATATAAAGAGCATGTCTGCAGTTGTTCATTTGGCTGTGTGGCGTGAACAAGGACTGTGATGGTCCGAAACGGTGGACCGTAGCCACTATGCAGCTTTAATGTTTGTATTTTTATGATCCAATAAAATAATCTTCTGATTAAAAGAGCTGTGCTGGATCGTCTTGGAGAAATCCTTTAAAGGTTTGACTCTTTCAGGTACATGTTAGTCATGTTATTCAGCTCCCAGACAGATAAATCTTGAACACTGAACTTGTTATGTTTCCTGCACTCAGATGTTTTTCTTAAGGTGCGTACACATGTCTGATTTTACGCCCGATTGTCGTTCAAACCGGACATTTAAACGACTTGTCATTCAAACAACAAGTCGTTCAAACATCTTGTACACACAGACCGACAAAAACGGCTGAAATGCTAATGTCAGCTAATTTACATGTCGTTTGACTGGTCAATGGACTGCATAGAACAATGGACCAGATCAAACGAATGATCCAAAGACTTTATGTTGGAATGGCCATTACTTGTACAAACGACTCCCAGTTGTTTCTACACACGTACGGACCTAACTGTTGTTTGAACGTCAGGTAGTCCAATGGATCCGTCAAGTGGGTCAGTCAAAACTGCTGCTATCAGTCTAACGATCGAACGTACACACATCCAACTGTTGTTCAAACAACCGGTTTGGAAAAATTCAGATGTGTGTACGTACCTTTAGGCTGCTTCCACACAGGGACGTTACAGGCGCACGTTAGTGCAGCCTATAACGCTCCCCCAACGCACAGCAATGTAACACAAGTGGGCTGTTCACACTGCCCACGTTGCGTTACATGTAACGCTGCACGTTGCAGTGGAAGTGCAGCATGCTGTGCGTTCTAGCGGCTTTAGCCGCGTTAGACTGTTTGCACATGCTCAGTGGGGGGCGGAGAGGAGGCGGGGAGATGCCGCTACAGTAGCCGCGCACATGGCTACTTAATATGCACTGCACTGGCGGCCGCTGATTGGCCGGCGGGACCACGTGATGCGGAGTGTCTCGCTCCGCATCACGTGGTCCCGCCGGCCAATCAGCGCCACCCTGGGAGACCTAACGCGGCTCACTCTACCGTCTTCTCCCGCACGACCATACGTTGCGTTAGGTGCACGTTATGCGACCTTAACGTTAAACCTAACGCAACGTCTTAGTGTGTAAGTAGCCTGAGGCACACAGAATTTTATAATCCTAATCACAGTAGAATCCATTCATAATAAACGTCAAGGGACCTGGACAAGTAGTTTATCAGGACTGGTCATATATTGTATATTCATACAGGCATTTACTATAATGAAATTCTACTTTAGTTATCCCTGAGGGTTATGCTGCAGTTCAACTGCAATCCTACTGCAATGAATCTCTCTTATAGAGCCATGGGCCCATATGTAATTAACTTTTTCTCCTGAGTTTTCTCTTAGGAGATCATTTTTCATCTTCTATTAAAAATAACTTTTCAACACTTTGCCACTGCAAAAGTACCAAAAAGTGGGTGAAAAAGTACCGTAAAAATTATTTAGAGTATTTTCTTGCTTCCTGGTGGTTTAAAGGACATTTTATTGACCAATTTGAAAATATCACCTGGGAGAAAACGCAGGAGGAAATGTTAATTGCATATGGGCAACAGTCTCTAAACCCTTGCAGTGAGAAAGAAGGAACATAGCTTGAAGTCAGTGGCATACCTAGCACAGGGCTGCAGGTGCTCATGGTCCTGGGTGCAACCATGGCTAGGGGTGCCACTGTGGTGCTCAGCCACTGTGTTCTTACACTTGAGACCTTTTTTCATAGTTCAGGCAACAGTTGATAAAATAGCAGTAGCCAGTGCATGGGACTTCCTGCACTAGATGTAACACCCCTTTCTCTTCCTGCCCCGTGGGCAATGTGTTTTCTTGCTCTCTACACATAGCCTGCAGTGAGTGAATGTGCAGAGCAGCAAGGTGAGTAGAGAGAATGATTGCTGTGCTGCAGCTGGGACATTAGCAGGGAGAGGTGGCATGATGTGTTTAGTGCTTCAGAAGTCATTAGTTGCCATGTGCACTGGCTGCTGTAATACCAGAGTGCCCTGGACTATTGATTATTTATCCTGATCAGAGTAATTAATCAATAATGCAGACAGTCTGCTGTTGCAGAAGCCAGTGATACAGGTGCTGCTGACAGCAGACTTCTGTAGTGAGAAGAGAAGCAAGCTCTAGGCAATTTAGATTAGATTGATTGCAGGTAATCTTATTTCTTTTCCCAGCTCCCCCTCCCACCATGTTGTCTTCCCCCTGACCATTTCCTCTTTTTAGATTTTAGTGGCTTTCAACAGCATGTCCCTGCCAAACAGCACTGGTGATGTCTGCAGTCCTGGTGAGAGGTCTTCCTGCCATTTCTCCTCTCCCACCAGGCTCTCTGTCTTGTGCCTGCCTCTACCTCTTTACCCACCCCCCCCCCATGCATCCCCCTCTTTCGTATGTCCCCATTTTCTGACTGTCCTCAAAGGAGCTCACAATCGAATCATACCTAACCATACCATAGTCATAGTCTTATGTCCTACCATATTATTATAGTGCATTTATATAGCACTTACAAAAGTGATGGGACCCGGTACCGGACTCAGATAGCGGAAGACGGCGGCTGGAGGAAGACCCAGGTATGTATAAAACTTTTTTTTACAGGAGCTCTAGTTTCCTTTGAAAACAAGGTGAAGAGTTAAACAATTCTATCTATCCTCCTACTCCTAAAAATTACTTTTAGATATCCCACAGTTTTATGTTATGTTTAAAAATTTAAAAAAGCAGATTTATTGTTTTGTCTCAGCTAAATGTAAAAGTCTGTTTCTGTGTCTCAGAGTGCTCAAATATATGAACTATTGACCTTTTTATCTATCCTCTCCTGGCAGAGAACTGGGCTTCTTAGAGCAAAGTAGTTTATGGCTGTAGTTCCTTTTCAGTAGTCTGACTGAGTCTCTCTGGAGAAAGCTGTCAGTTGCATAGCTGAATATTAACTCTTTCAGGCAGAGAAAGAAGAAAAGCATCACAGCATATTTATTTGTGTGCTATGCACTGTACATACACGTCTATCTCCTCCTGTCACAAGTCAATAACGCTTCCCTTTAAATAGGATTGGGACTGCACATTAAGATGTTTTATATCATCATTTTTTGTCATTAGGGTTACCAATAGCTCAGGCAATAATTTAAGGTTATGTTTTTTTTAAAAAAAACAAACAAACATTAAAACAGAATGTTTTAGGAAGAATATATTGAATAAGAATTGATATGGTTAGGTTTTGCTTAAGAGAGGAGGGAGGTTTGATGTAGGCATCCAGTAGTAGGTGAAGTTAGGTTTAGACCATGTGGGGGCTCAAGTTTAGGAGCCACAGCAGAACTAAGTATATGCTTGCTTCTCAGTACCAAATTAAACATTGGATTGGCTTTACCTAAAACACATGCCTGACTATCTATACTGTGGGCAGGGGCGCTTTCAGGCATAGGCAGTACAGGCCATTGCCTGGAGCGCCATTGGTCCTGTGGGCGCCATGTTGCTGGATTAAGACCCACCCCTAAATTAAGCCCCACCCCTGACTAAGCCCCGCCCTGTGGGTGTTCTATTACTTGCTTCTGCTGCATCTGCTTAGTGTAAGCTGCAGGCAGCTGCCATTGTGTCCATCTGTGTCTTGTGCATCTTTTTTTCCCCTTTGTGCCTCCTTCTGTCTCCTAGTGCCATGTCTGACTCCCTGTTTGTCCTTCTGTCTCCCTTTATGCCTCCTTCTGTCTCCATTTGTGCCTCCTGTCTCCATGTGCCTCCTTCAGTCCCTCTGTGCCACCTCTGCCTCCTCTTGCCCTCTTTTGTGCCTCCTTCTGTCCCCCTCTGCCTCCATATGTCCCCTCGTGCCTTTCTTTGTCCCCTTGAGGCTGACACACAGCCCCCCTGTTCCTCCTTCAGTCCCACTCTGCCTCCTTATGTCTCACTTTGTGCCTCATTCTGTCTCCATGTGCCACCTCTGTCCCCTGCACCTTGCTCTGTCCGGTGCCTCCTGTGCCTTCTTCTGTCTCCCTGTGGCTCTGCCTGTCCCCTCTGCCTCCTTCTGTCTCCCTGTGCCTCCTTACGTCCCTCTTTGCCTTATTCTGTTCCTCTTTCGTGCCTCCTTCTGTCCCCCTTTGTGCATCCTTCTGTTACCCTTTTTGCCTCCTACTGTCTCCCAGTGCCTCCTTCTGCCCCCCTTTGTACTTTTTTTCCTGTCCCCCGTTGTGCCTCCCTGTGTGCCTCCTTCTGTCCTGTGTGCCTTCTTCAGTCCTCCTGTGCCTCATTTTGTCCCCTTTGTGCCTCAATCTGTCCCCCAATGTACCTCCTTCTGCCCAACTTTGTGCCTCCTTCTGACCCCCTGTGGCTCCTTCTGTCCTCTTTTGTGCCTCCTTCTGGCCCTCATGCCTTCTTCTGTCCCCCTGTACCTCCCGTTGCCCCTCTGTATACCTCCTTCTGTCCTCCTGTGCCTCCTTCTGTCCTCCTTTGTGTCTCATTCTGTCCCCCATTGTGCCTCCTTCTGCTCCCCTGTGTGCCTCCCTATGTCCCTCCTTCTGTCCCCCTGTGCCTCCCTAAGTCCCCCTGTGTGCCTTCTTCAGTCCCTGTGCCTCCTTCTGTCCCCCTTTGTGCCTCATGAAAGTGGATCCCTGCATATGTGTATTTTCTGGTGAAACGCTGCCGAAATAAGTGTTATTTCTGGTGAAACGATGCCGCATTATGATTATTTTCTGGTGAAACGCTTCTGCGTGACGATTATTTTCTGTTGAAACACTGCCGCATTACAATTATTTTTGGGATGAAATGCTGTCACATTACAATTATTTTCATGGGCGGGGGGGAGGGCGCCACAGGTTTTCTCGCCTGGAGTGACAAAATGGCTAGAGGCACCCCTGACTGTGGGCACCTACGCCTGGCTACCAATACTGGGGGCACCTATGCCTTGCTACCTATACTTGAGACACCTATGCATGGCTACCTGTACTGGGGGCACCTATGCCTTGCTACCTATACTTGAGACACCTATGCATGGCTACCTGTACTGTGGGCACCTATGCCTGGCTACCAATACTGGGGGCACCTATGCCTTGCTACCTATACTGGAGACACCTATGCATGGCTACCTGTACTGGGGGCACCTATGCATAGATTTTTCTGGACACTGGATGGAATTTGGGCATGTCATACAGTATATCTGTTATGGCCAGAACGCGAACTCTGGCCATATTGGACTCCTGAGAATCTGGAGTCGCTCCAGGTGAGTCCAGGGAGCGGGGGAAGGGGGGGATGGTACATCAGCACAGGCTGAAGCAAAGCGTCTGTGCCGCAATGCATGGATCCAACCCCTTGGCAGGGGATACACTGCTCATCCCACAGTAGCCAGTTTCTCACAATGGCCGGCATTTTGGCTGTCTAGAACCAGAAGTGGCTAGACTTTGGGCTCTGGCTGTAACATGTCTGTTACAATGGATGCAGCAAACATATAAGAAGAATGGAACGTTCACAATCGGATCCTCTGTGGCCGTCCACTACAGATTGCGGTCTAGTGTGAGCCCAGCCTAGTAAATGTGGTGATAATAAAATACAAAATGGCTTTTGAAAAAATTATGTTAGATCATTGCTTTTATTCATAGGTTGTTTTCCTTTCAGCTGAATAAGATAAGTAAACATGGCTTCAAACAAAACAGCACAGTTCACATCTAAGTGCTGTCACTAGGTTTTTATTATTTGTGTTTCTCGTGGTAAGTTGTGTGCAGCTTATCCTGTATTTCACAGAGTAGAGCAGTTAAATCATATGCTGCCGGGAGAGAATTAACATTTGTGTTTTGAGAACAACACTCTCATTCTCTTCAGATTCCAATGAACCAGGATTATCTTGGTGCTCACTCACTTGGTGTACAAAATCCTTTTTGTTCCTAATTGCCTTTTCCTTTGTTGACTAGTTGAAATATGTCATTATGAAGTCATCCTGCAGTTCTCAGTTTTGGAAAAATATTTTTCATATAGAGATCTCCAAAGCGGCTACAGGACTTATGTTTTTGACTTGACTTATTACAAAAGCATCATGTGATAGTTCTGTTGCGTATTTCATAATATGCACAGTAATATCAGTAAACATATTTTCTATGTTAGCAACGGAAGACATTATGCATAGAAAAGCAGTGAGAAAACTAATGCACAATTCAGTGACTTTGTATAAGTCCAGAGCAAAGCAGCACAGCCCATCCAACAGAGAGAGTGGCAGTGCACATCCTGCTTCCTTGTAAGCCTCTCTCTCCCATGCAGACATATGCCTGGTAACGTGCTTTTTATCTTTTTGAAATAAAAGTTGTTTTTTTACGGATGTGCGCTGCCACTCACTGTGTTTGATGGAAGACATTATACAACATAACCAGGGGTGCTGCTGGGTCCAGGTGAACCAAGTGGCCGCTTAGGGTCTCACCCACAGCAGAGGCCTCCCGTGCCTGTTTGTGACTTGCATGGCCATTGCTGCCTCCCCATCACTCAAACATGTCTCAGATCAGCGGCTACGTGAACAGAGGGAAGGGTGCCGCAGTGACCACTGCAGATGCGGAAGTGAGGTCATATCTTATTTCCTGCATTTGAAGTGTGCCACATGGTTACTGTGTGCTGTACTCTTCTCTGCAAATCATCGCTGATCTGCAGGTCTGAGAGTGTTTGGGATGGAGAAGCAGCAGGAAGCTACATACCCCCACTGACACAAATAATCTATACTATTGGGGGGGTAGACACCTTTGGCTACATGTGCTGGGGGTGGCTAGCTGCACTGATAGGACACCTTGGCTACCTACAGTATACTGGTGGTGGCTATCTACTGGGGGAACACCTTGGCTACCTATACGGGCGTGGCTACCTATACTGGGGGTGCACCTTTGGCTACCTGCCTATACTGTAGGGCTGTTCTCACCTGATGAAGGCATGCTGAAACGTGTTGTGACATCACTGGCACATGGTCACCCAACAGAGGCGTCTGCAGTCCATCCACCACCTCGGACGACCACCGCTATTAGCCACAGGGGAGAGACAGGCAGCCACTTGAGGACGTATATTGGGGCTAGTCCTCTCAAAAGCACATTGTACACTACTTTCTAGTAAGTGTTTCTTTTATCCTTGAGTGAATTCAGCCGGAGTTGAGGAGCTGCAAAAGTGGAGTATTTCCTTATCTACTGACACCAGTCTGTGAGTGATTAGTGCAGAATTTCACATCACTCATATTTCCGTATACTGTAGGGCTATCTATTTTTTTCAGGGGAGCCACCTTTGGCTACCTACGATTACGGAAGAAGGGTCCTTTGAATGGGGCAGAGGGCCATAAATTATGTGCCGCTTGAGGCCACAAAAACCTTAGCAGCACCCCTGTACATAGCACTGAGACATTGCATAGTATAACCACTTCACCACTGAGGGTTTTTCCCCCTTATGGACCAGAGCAATTTTCAACTTTCAGCGATCCTCCCATTCATTTGCCAATAAGTTTATCACTACTTATCACAACAAAATGATCTATATCTTGGGGGAGTTTTTTACCACCAATTAGAGTTTCTTTGAGTGATACTGTGAGAAAACGCGGAAAAGCCGCCGCGGGTGCTCAGAGCAAGGCGGCTGATTCCGCGTCCAACACGGCAGGTTGCGCGCGTGGGCCTGCATCTGAACGCGGAGAAACCGCCGCATGTCCTGAGAACAAGGCGGCGGATTCCGCGTCCGACGCGGCGGTTTGCACGCATAAGCCTACATCTGGCAGTATGGCTGAACGCGGAGGAACCGCCGCATGCTCTGATAGCGGTGCGGCTGGTTCCGCGCTCAGCACAGAGGAGGGTTTACAGCACAGGTCTGGTGTGGCTGGGACTGATAGGCCACACAGGTTCAGAAGGACGCGCGCGCGCGCTGAGAGGCAGAGCTTTTATGACAGCCAGAAGGGAGTCAGCTGACCAAGCCGGTCAGCTGACAATTCCACCACTTCCCATTGGTCCAGCACTTAGGGGAGGCGCTGGAGAGCGCCTTGCTATATATACTGGGTGCTGGTCATTCTCTGGTTGTCTGCCGTTGCGATCACTACGTGGAAGCACTCAGACCTTTTTGTCAGATTCTGTGTTATTCTCTAGACCAGTTCCTAGGTGTTGATGATCAAGGACCTCACACCCCAGATTAGGAATTCTGTATATCATTTGTGTTATTCTCTAGACCAGTTCCAGGGTGTTGAAGATCACGGACCTTACACCTCAGATTAGGAATACTGTATATTATCTGTGTTACTCTTCAGACTAGTTCCAGGGTGTTGATGACTACGGAGCTCACACCCAAGACTAGGAATTAGCTTTATCATCCTGTTATACTTCAGACTAGTTCCAGGGTGTTGACGATCAAGGAGCTCACACCGTTAGACTAGACAATTGTTGATTATTTGTTATGACCTTCTGCTTTCCTGACCTCCCTTCTGATCTCTGATTTTGTACTTCGCTATCTCTGATACTCCGTTGCCAAACCCTGCTTGCCTTAGGATTCCGTAACAGTCTCTTTCCTCTGTATCTTTTCTGTCTGTCTGTTACCGACCTGGCTTGTCCGACCTTCGAGAACTATCTCCTCTGTTTAGAGATAGTTCACAGATCTGTCAGTGACACTCCACCATTGGTGTCACACTCTGGTCCTTCCCACTCTCAGCCTGACTCCTCCCCTTGGGGAGTCTCAGGCCATTGGAAGGAGCCTGTTCTTTGGGCAGTATCTTACTGCCTTGCACCCTCTATACGGGGGGCTCTCCTCAAAGTATTACTGTTGCACCAAACACTCATATTACTCAGGTGTCCAGAGGTTAGAGATATATCTGATTATCGGTGATACTGCAGATCATCAATAATCAGGTATATATCTGTATTCTCGGTGATACTGCAGATCACCGGTAATCAGATCCTCTCTGTGTTACACCGATCGTTACAGATACATTTTGCTAAGATTTATTTTATTCTAAATGCATTTTAACGGGAATAGAAGGAAAAAAACGAAAAAAAATCATTATTTCTCAGTTTTCGGTGAATATAGATTTAAAATAATACATGCTACTGTGGATAAGAGCCCTGCCCTTGCAAGCTTGCAATCCACTAAAGACAAGCCCGAACTTGCAAAAATAATGGCAATATACCACCATGACATACTTATTAAAAAGTTGAGTCCCTAAGGTAACTATTTATGAATTTGTTTAAGTGTGTTATATATATATATATATATATATATATATATATATACATATATATACTGTGTATATATATATATATATATATATATATATATATATATATATATATATACATATATATATATACATATGTATATACATATATATATATATATATATATATATATATATATATATATATATATATGTATATATACAGTACAGACCAAGAGTTTGGGCACACCTTCTCATTCAAAGAGTTTTCTTTATTTTCATGAGTATGAACATTGTAGATTCACACTGAAGGCATCCAAACTATTAATTAACACATGTGGAAGTATAGTACATAACCAAAAAGTTGACCTCTTGAAGCTCATCAAGAGAATGCCAAGAGTGTGCAAAGCAGTAATGAAAGAAAAAGGTGGCTACTTAGAAGAACCTAGAATATGACATATTTTTAGTTGTTTCACACTTTTTGGTTATGTACTATACTTCCACATGTGTTAATTCATAGTTTGGAAGCCTTCAGTGTGAATCTACAATGATCATAGTCATGAATGAGAAGGTGTGTCCAAACTTTTGGTCTGTACTGTAGATATATATATATATATATACATTTTGGGGGGTAACTATGGGAGAGTGGGGGAGGTAAGGGATTCATTTTAATGGTTATTTATGTATGAGTGTGTAATTTACTTTTACTATTTAGCCACTAGATGTCCCCCACTTTATCTTCCTGTGCGTACTGTTAGTACCGGTGGTGTCATTGATGCCGGTGGTGCTGGTGCTCATTGATCACAGGCATTTAGATCAGTAAATGGGAACTGTGTTCCCATTCACTGATCTGAGCATTAATGAGCATCGGCGAGAATGCATGTGGGAGTAAGCGGGAGCGTGCACAGTGCACAGTCTCCAGCGATTGCGGTGGGAGACTTATATCTATGCCCCTGGAACAGAACCAGTCCTCATATTGGGCATAGATATACTGTCTTTTCTTCAACAAGTGGTTAACACTGTACTTTCTATAAGTGTATTATGAAGCTGATTTGGATAGTCCACCTAGCTTTGTCTTACTGTCATTAAGAAGAGAGACAGGAAAATAAGTAAAGGTGCATACACACGGAAGAGAAATGTCTCCAGCTACAGAGCAGAGACAAAAGACAAAAAATGTAAACATGTCGGCAGAAGCAACAGTTCGTAATAACTAGGGATGATCGGAAAGAGCAAATTCCGTTCCGCTGAATTCCGTCGCTATGAAAATTCCGCTGGATTTTTGCGAAATTCCGCAGAATTCCGGATTCCGACAGAAAAATTAAAATAATCGCAAATGTAACCTTATTTATGCTAAATGGTAGCCTATATAACCTATTGACGGTTCATGTAGTCCTTTTTCTCCTTCTCCCCCGTTTTGTCTTCCAGGGAATTGTAGGATTTCAAAAGCCAGCTTACATACCTTGGCCGGGAATCGAACCCAGGTCTAGTGCTTGGTAGACAGCTCTCTTCACCACTATACCACCACCAACACTACATGCTGAAGCCAGCCTAGCATGTACCATTATGATATATCCAAGAGAAAAATGAGCTTGCTTAGGGAATTGTAGGATTTCAAAAGCCAACTCACATACATTGGCTATGAACTGAACCCAGGCCTACCGCTCTGTAGGCTGCTATCCTAAATATATCATAATGGTACATGCTAGGCTGGCTTCAGCATGTAGTGTTGGTGGTGGTATAGTGGTGAAGAGAGCTGCCTACCAAGCACTAGACCTGGGTTCGATTCCCGGCCAAAGTATGTAAGCTGGCTTTTGAAACCCTACAATTCCCTGGAAGGCAAGAAGGGAGGAGGGAAGTCTGTCGAGCAAAAATTCTTATTAGGCTGAAATCAGTTTGGTGGGAAAAAAATTTGAATTCTGTAAAATTCCACGGAATTTAATATTTTTCAGCCGAAATTCCACCAGAGTGATACAGCAATTCCGTTCCGTTGTCATCAAATTCCGGCCGGAATCACGGAATTCTTAATTCCGCGGAATCCAGCGGAATCCAGCGACCATCGCTAGATAACGGCAGTTGTACACACGCGACAATATCCGCAGCAATATCAAAGTGGAAGTTGTCTTTCACAGACTACAGAGCAACAGATATCGCGCTCTGTGCCTGCATTACACAATGCTTTAGATAACACTTCCAGAGAAAAATACCTTAGCTAAATTCCATCCCATGACTGTCCATTTACTGAGAAAGAGCACAGATGTGCGATATACTCAGCATGCTTGGAGTACTTTACTGTTTTCTTCCAAGATGACACGTGTGTTTACAATTAAAAAAAAATAATAAGTACATGGTAATTGCTGTCCCTAATAAATAGAAAAATAAGCTAATCTGCAGAATATGAAACACCTCGACCGTCACCAGCTTGGTTAGCACAATAGTATCAAACACAAACAGAGCACGCCTGAGGGAACTGAAATTCAGATAAATTGCTTTTAGAGTGATTTTCTACATTTGTGGCTTATTTAAATTCACCTCCTATTGTTGCGCTTGTGGTTTTTGTTTTAAGTCAATGCAGTCATCCCCCAACCACATTAAAAGAGGGGAATGTTATTGTTGCACTCTTTGTACAGCAAAGCAGCTGCTGAACAGACTATCTAGCCTGCATGACCTTTTTTCCTTTCATCCTTCCCTAAATGTGTTTGCATGGAGTGCTACTCATTATCCAAAACAACAAGGTTTTCCTGTGCTCTTAATCCTCAACTTACATAAGGGCTGTTTTCCTCAACTCCTTATGAGACTGAGTCTTGGGAAGCTTCAAGAATGATAGATACCTTGGTAATAAGTGAGCGCACAAAATGACAAAATGATCTGTGTGGATCTGGTTGGTGATAATCTTACGGTAACAAGCCCTAATGTGTACAATAAAAGTTATAACTTTGTGTATAATAAAACATAATACGATTGTAAATACAATGTATCAAACTGCCAGTCAGATCTCTGTGCCTACAGGAGTGGGCTATGGAACTGGGGCATAGAGGGGGTCCTGGTTTATCCCCACAACCCTGTTAAAGTGGATCCGAGATAAACTTTTACTCATCACAGATTGTGAATCGATTTCAGCCTGAAACCGATCACAATCTGCGGAGCTGCCGCTGCTGAAGCCCCCCCCCCCCCCCCCCTGCATACATTACCTGTTCCGGCCGGTGCGAGTCCCCGCTGTCACCGCTGCTTCTTCTCCGCTCCGGGCTCCAGACCGTTCCTGCAGCTACTGAACTTCCTGTCCAGGGGAAGATTAAACAGTAGAGGGCGCTCTACTGTTTAAACTTCCTGCCGGGACAGGAAGTTCTGTGTAGCTGCAGCCCTGGAGCCCAGCGCGGAGAAGAAGCAGCGGTGACAGCGGGGACTCACGCCGGCAGGAACAGGTAATGTATACCCGCTGTATTGCGTCGGTCGTCGTGCATTCAAACGCCACTATCGACGCACTCCCGACCCGCTGGCAATCGTGAAAAATCTTCCGCACGGACGGATCAACAGGAATCGACGAGAATGATCGATTTCAGACGGAAATCGATCGTTCTGTCAGCGGTGTGCGCGGCGATTTCACAGCTGATTCGATCACTGTGATCGAACCGGGAAAATCGTTAGGTGTATGGGCCCCTTTAGAAACATGCCAGAGATAAATCCTAATTGAGACATTTAGGTGCTAAGGTGTCTAATCTAAAAAAAACATTGTGCTTCTGTCTGAGTTAACTTTTTGTCAAGGTCACCTCCCCTTATACAATTTTTCCATTTTTGGCCCCCTCAAAATGAGATGTCAAATCTGTGCTATCCATGTACAGTATTCATGTATTTAGACAGAAGTATCCCTTTCATGTTTAATATCACCAATATGCTCCAGGACCCTCTGTTTTAATGGTCGGGTGGTCTTACCCACGTACCATAAATCACATTTGCAAGTGGTGATGTATACCACACCTGGAGTGTCACAATTAATGAATGATAGGATACTAAATTTATGTCCATTGGTGGGTGCTGTAGATGACTTCACTGTCGGCATACCGGTATATTTACATGCTTTACATTTCCCACACCTGAAAGATCCCTTATGATTGGGGGGCAGCCATGTTGGAGTCAGTGGGACAGTCTCTGAAAACGTACTATGTGCAAGAGGATTAAGTAGGTAAGATGTCCTATAGGTGCTGGCAGGTCTCTGTGGCAACACTTTAGATAGATCTTTATCTTGGTGCAATTCAGGCCAATGCCTTATGAGGACTCATGGGGTGGGGGGCAAGTTCACAGCTGGGTGACAGAGCTGGAACCAGGACATTAAGGGAGCAAAAGCAGTGGCTGGAAAGTGTAATGGTTAAGGGCTCTGCCTCGGGCACAGGAGACCTGGGTTCAAATCTCGGCTCTGCCTGTTCAGTAAGCCAGCACCTATTCAGTAAGGAGTTTCTTGGGCAAGTCTCCTTAACACTGCTACTGCCTACTGAGTGCGCTCTAATGGCTGCCTCGCAAGCGATTTGAGTCCGACAGGAGAAAGGCGCTATACAAATACTGCAATTAATCTGCAATTATAAAGGGAAGGCTGTTTAAGAGCCAGAGCCTTTCCTCTCCATAGGTAAGTATTTTACTTTTTTCACTACAAATTTGCTTTAACAAAAAAAAATGGAATGGGAATGTTTACACAATCTTTTTTGAGGAAAAGTCCATGGATCATATGCAATTAACTTTTTCTCCTGATTTTTCTACTGGGAGATAATGTTTCAGCTTCTTTTTAAAATAACTTTTTGTCAGTTTGCAATTGGAAAAGTACCAAAAAGTAGAAGGCAAAAAACTATCAACATTATTTTCAGTATTTTCTTACTTGCTGGTGGTTTAAAAAGTATTTTTATTTACAAGGTATGAAAATATCCCCTAGGAGAAACTCAGGAGAAAAAGTTACACATGGGCCCGAGCTGGATTATCCACAAGGCAAACATAGGCAGTTGCCTAGGGTGTGGAGAGAGTGTAGGGGCCTGATGGATGCTAATCCCCACCAAATCTTACTAAAAAAGCCAGGTGACCATCAGCGTTGGGCAAAAACTGCTGTCTTGCCTAGAGGCCCATTTCATCTTAATCCATTTCTGATGTGGGCCCATTACTTTATTATTTATAGTTACCAGTGTAAACCACCAACCAGTGTTTTAAGCGGCACAAAAAATAATCCAAGTTAATTTAAAGCATAATCAGTAATAGCTTTGCCATAGTCAGTAACAGATAAAGGGCGTTTCAGCTGATCATCTTCTGCTGGAACACTTTTGTCATTATCAGCAAAGATTTTTTTGTGGCTGAAAACCTGATTTGCTGGGATGGTTTATTTTGGACCGATTCATTGGGACAGACTCTGAGCACGGGTGAGCTTTATAAGCGATGGCAACATCACACAGCAGAGAATGGAGGTGATTACAGCCAGATCATGCACAAGGTAACTTAGGTTTGCGCTTGGGGCCTTGTGAGTAGTGATGCTGGCGAACTGCTCGCCAGCGAACACCTATATGCAGCCTGGCTCTGTACTACTTCCGGGTCGCAATATCCCGCAGTAGTACGCATGCCCTAGCGCAGACGCGTTCATTAGTACGCATGCCCTGGCCCCACGGTGTGCGTCTGTGATTGCGCGGCTGCGGCCAGACACGCTTCATCACGTCAAGGACGAGAACCACCGGGCCAGGGCATGCGTACTAATGAACGGTCTGGGCTAGGGCATGCGCACTACTGCGGGATATTGCGACTCAGAAGTAGTACAGGATTAGGCTGGCCATAGGTGTTCACTGGAGAACAGCTCGCTCATAGGCGAGCTGTGCACCTACATCACTAATTGTGAGTGTCCACAGCCTGGCTGACACTTTCTCCAATTCTATCCCTTACCACACCTTAGCAAGAAAGCTAGGTGGCTAGCATGCTGGGCCAAAACCTCTAACCATGCCCAGGGGCCCATTTCACCTTAATCTATTCCTCAAGGAGCTATTCCATTCCCTGCTGCAAACATACAAACAAGACTAGATCACCCCAGTCCACAGCCAGTACTGCAAGGTGCTGGTTGTGTAAGGTACTCATCTTCCCTGCTGCTAAACAGCCTCTCCAAGGACCTCTAACTGTTTTATGCAAAGTGTTTTATGTAATAGAGGAAGAGTAAGCAGTTGGGGTCCCCACACCCTTGAGACCCTCGTTAGCTACAGAAGCTGCTCTCATTATAGTTATTCCTCTGGTCACTATTTGGAGAGCACACATGGCTACCTAATACTACTATCCATGGGCAAACATGACTTCCTAATACTGCTAATTGGAAGGCACTCATAGTTGCATAATACTGCTATCTGGGGGTTTACATGTGTCACGGACGGTTGCGGGGCCGCAGACGCGTCCTGGAACCGCCCGTGAAGAAAAAGCGATCGCACTCGATTCTCTGCATCGATTGCGCTTCAGATCAATAGAACCAAGATTTGATGTGTAGTATCCCTCTACCTAGGAACAGCTGGGGGATCTGTCTTAGCTGAGTAAAAGCCCGGGGGGAGGTGTTAATTAGCTTGGACATATTCTCTGTAGAAGGCACAATTCCCCTGTTAGCAGCTGGCAGGAAGACTGGCCCTGTGACTGCTGATTAAGCCAGAGGTGTAAACTCAAAGTTTGTCTAAGCTGATCTCACATTCAGATGTTAATTGAAGGAGCCAACAGGGCCTTTCATAGAGGAAGATCCCAAGAAGCCGACACAGCTGGACTCCAGTCAGCCTGGCTCCAGCCTTAGCAGGAAGAAATGAATGTACTATATAATCTTTTGCCCATTTACAGAATACAATAAATAGGGTGGTTATGAGAGCGGTATCATTGGATCCGTAGGGTCATGCTGGATCTCTTGATACCAGTCGAGAGGGGCCCGGGGCCCCTACAACCCAGGTATGAATCTACCCAGGACCCTGATCTGCTGCACTAGCCATGTCGGATATCATATTAATCTGTATTTTCCACCAAGTATGAAGCTGTTACCCCCCTAAATATAACGTGTATGGTTCAGGAGTTACAGCATTTCATAAGTTTAGCCCTAAAATCTCTCAGAGGGAATGGACTGGCATTGGTTGGTGACTCAGAGGGGCCGGCATTGCCACACCCCCAAACCAGCTTCATCAAAAGCACCTGGCCAGCAGGCGGGCTGCGAGTCCTCCCATTCCATCCATCTGAGAACATCCTGCGGCCAGCCAGAGGACATAGGGCTGGTGGCCATTTTGCTGACCCATCTGAAACAAAGGACACATGTGCTAGCGGCCATCTTGATTGGCATCTTCTGTAACCTGGAACAAAGAATTCTGCTGAACTTTGATTGAACCCAAGAGCTTTAAGAACTTGAAACCGTTTTGCTTGAACTTTCTGATTTTCCCACAAAAGGACATATTTCCACAAACCATAAGTATTTTCTCCCTTTTTATTTAATACTGGCTATTACTGTCTTAATAATTGTGATTTTAATAATTGTCTGTATATATTTATTATTTATATTGCGTGAATAAACAACTTTCTCCAAGTCATTCACTGTCCGCTACCCTGCTTATCAGCACACACAGAACTGATCCCGGGTCTCTGAAGATACGCTACTGTTTGTTTGTTGTTGGCTAGACAGAATACCGTGTGTTTAACCGTTTTATTCGCAGGAGTAGTCAGTCAGTAAATCGAGTCCACTGGCCCATACCAGTGGTGGTGGCAGATACCGTGGAATCGTGTGTACGTTGTAATTACCCGTTTCTCACAGGCTCCCTTCTGGTTTGTCTGCGGCTAATTCTTAACGGTTCCTGCGCATTGACTGCGACCAGAGTTCGCACGATCTGTGCGCTGGCACCGTTTAGAAGGCTAAGTGCGGTCAGCCACCAGGGCTCCTGTGACAACATGTATACCTAATACTGAACACTTTTAAATTGACTTTTTATGAACTGTAAAAGGCTCTTATTTTCAGGGAAAAAGGACAATAGCCATTTGCCTCCAGATACAAGAGTTAGGTGTCATGCACCCACCCACACCCATCTACACACAAAAATTAAGTAGCCTGGTGCCCCCATATACAATATGTAGCCATGTGACCCAAGATAAAAAAAAAGTCTCAAAAATGTCTCAACATAAAATAAATAAATAGCCATGTGCCTCCAGATACAAGAATTAAGTTGCCATGTACACCAAGATATCAGTTTTAGGTAGCCATGAGAACTCCCAGATAGAAGTATTGGGTAGCCATATTTGACCCTGGATAGCAGCAAATGTGCCCCCCAGATTGTAATATTGGGAAGCCTTATCTGTTTTCCAGACAATAGTATTAGGCAGCCATGATTGCTTTTCATATTGTTGTATTAATCTCTTGAGGACCTCAGTGTTAAAGGGAATGTCCAAGCAAAATAAAAAAATGAGTTTCACTTACCTGGGTCTTCTACCAGCCCCATGGAGCCATCCTGTGCCCTCGTAGTCACTCACTGCTGCTCCAGTCCCCCACTGGCAGCTTGCCGACCTCGGAGGTCGGCGGGACGCATTGCGTACATTTTTACGCATTCCCGCTAGTGCAGGAACATTAACACATACATTTGTACGCGTTACTGGTTCAATGCGTAAAAATTTACGCATTGAACCAGTAACGCGTAAAAATGTCTGTGTTAATGTTCATGCACTAGCGGGAATGCGTAAAAATGTACGCAATGCGTCCCGCCGACCTCCGAGGTCGGCATGCTGCCAGTGGGGGATTGGAGCAGCAGTGAGTGACTATGAGGGCACAGGATGGCTGCATGGGGCTGGTATAAGCCCCAGGTAAGTGAAACTCATTTTTTTTTATTTTGCTTGGACATTCCCTTTAACCCCCCTAAAGACCAGGCCATTTTGCACTAAATTGGCCACTGCAGCTTTAAGTGATTCCCCCCCACCCCTCCTTTTCTCCTTACCAACAGAGCTCTCTGTTGGTGGGGTCTGATCACCCCCTCCCCCCAATGTTTGTTTGTTTATTTGTTTATATGTGTGTGTCTTTTTAAAAAAAATTACGTGTTTTTTTCCCTCCCTCCCTCCCCCGCCAGCCAATCCCCGTGATCAGCTGTCATAGGCTTTAGCCTATGACAGCCAATCACCTCTGTGTCTCAGGAGGGGACAGCTGTGTGACACTGCAGATCGCAGCGCTGTACATGTAATTAGACGGCAGTTACGCCGTCTAACAGTCTCCCGAGCAGCAACCGCCGTTCGAAGACTGAAGGCTCCGCTCTGCTCCTCCCACCAAGCAGGAGATGCGTGCGCACCCTGTGCACGATCTCCTGCAAAACAGAGCCCCAGGACTTTACGCCAATCGGCATCAGGCGGTCCTGGGGCTGCCGCCGTGGCCACTCCCATCGGCGTGACGCGGTCGGGTAGAGGTTAAGTAGCTAGGTGTGGTCCCCAGAAGAGGTTTTAAAGGATACCAGAGCTGAAAGGTTAAAAATGAAGGTGCAGTGGGTAGGGGGGTATAAGCAAATACTTACTGAGCCTCCCGTTCCCCTCTGTCACTCGCAGTTCTCCTACACTCAGTCCCCTTATCCTCGGCGACTCCAAACCTGGTCTTCCTGCAACACGCATGCGCAGCATGTCCATTCTGCTCCCCTGTGGCACCACAGTGATGTCACAGGACAGGAGCTTGCGCCGAGCAGTATGTCCGGGTTTGGAGTCGAGACTGCAAGTGACGGGGGAATGGAAGGCGCAGTATTTGCTTATACTCCCCTATCCACCACTGCACCTTAACTTTTTACCAGAGTCTTTCAGCTCTGGTATCCTTTAATTATCCCGTGCCCAGAGGAAACTCACACTGACACAGGGAGAAAATACAAACTCCGTGCAGATAGTGCCCTGACTGGGATTCCAACCTGGGAACCTGAGATTCCAACCAGAGCTGCAAGGCAAATGTGCTATCCACTACTTCACCAATGCACCCAATGTACAGGTGCTAATGTGCACATAATGCTCTGTACACACTCTGGATAAATGTCACTTACAACAAGCTTTTGTGATCGGTTTGAATGACAGTTTACCTGCAGTCAGTATACAGATGTGGTGATGTCTCACTAGCAGTCGCCAAAATGATAACAAACTTTAGGCCTGTACCCACTACGCAATTTTGACGTCATTTTTTACAACAACCGTCCATTTTTTTTAGCGACCTTTTCCGTAATATAGCATCATGAGTACAGGCAATTGCTCAACTTCCTGTTCCGCCCATCTTGTGACGCCACGTGTACCCACTGGCGGAAAGATGGATTGGGGAACGCTTGTCATCAGAGGACATCGCTGGAATCCATCTTCCTGTGTCGTCAGATGAGTATTCCGCTTTTGAGAATCCAACGTGAACCTTGACAGACATTGTTTTTTGGAGCATTAAGGCTGCTTTCACATTAAGACGTTACAGACGCACGTTAGCACAGCCTGTAACGCAGCCCACCACACAGCAATGAAAAATCAATGGGCTGTTCACAGTGCCCACGTTGCGTTACATTGTAACGCAGCACGTCAAGTTAAAGTGCTGCATGTTGTACGTTATATGCGGCTAAGCCGCGTTAGACTGTTTGCACATGCTCAGTAATGTTGGAGGAGGAGGTCTCCCCTCCTCCTCCTCGGCCAGCCACATGGCTAATTAATATTCACTGCACGGTGTGACGTGCAGTGTTTACTTCCTGGAGCGCCGCCCTGTGCAGCGATTGGCTGGTGGGACCACGTGATGCGGATCACGTGGTCTCCGCATCCATAGCACAGAAAAGGCGCACCAAGAGCTGCATAACGCGGCTCTTGGTAGCGTCCTCCACCAACACCACCAGGCGTTGCATTAGGGGCACGTTATGCGACCTATAACGTCCCCTAAAACGCAACGTCCTGGTGGGAAAGCAGCCTTATTGAACAAAAATAATTCTGTAGAAGCAGATGTGGTGTTTTTAGAAGTGAACTTTTTAAACACCCCTACCCCTCTAGTATAGATTGAATTCAGGTGTTTTGTAATTCAAGTTGTTCTTCCAGTTGCTCTTCTCTGAGGAATTCAGTTACTGGCAAGAAACAAGTAGTCCTAAGGAAAAAAAAAACAACCTGCCCCAAAGCAGCACAATCAAGGTAATCTGGTTAATTGGTTGTTTTGGTTAGGTAAAGGTACATACACACGTCGGATTTGCGCAAACGACCCGTCGTTTGGACGTACAAACGACCCGTCGTTTGGACGTACAAACAACCCGTCGTTTGGACGTCAAATCGGGCGTGTGTACAGTCTGTCGTTCAGGTGATAAAACTGGACTTGAGTGATCCGCTCAAGCCCGGTCTTATCAGCTGAACAACAGACTGTACACACATCCGATTTGACGTCCAAACGACGGGTCGTTTGCACAAATCCGACGTGTGTATGTACCTTAAGATCTCATCTGTAACTGTGAGGCATTCTGCTAAAAACAACAAGCAGAACTCTTAAAGTGGCGCTGAAGCAAAAAACAAAAAACAAAACTTATGATATAATGAATTGTATGTGTAGTATGGACAATGAATATAACATTAACAGCAAAGAAAAGAGTCTATTATTTTTATTTTCAGTTAAATAGCTTTTTTTTTTAATAGCATTGCATCATTCTCTAATATTTGCAGTTTACAAACCACACTCTGCATTTTTAACTATGAAACAGAGCAGAGCTAATGACTCTTTGAACTTTCCTGCAGTAAAACCTTATCTGAAGTTGTCTTTCACTGTTTCTTTGATGTATAAGTGCTTCAGAAAACAGCACTGTCAGAGAAACTCTTTTGTATAGATCACAAGTGAAGTTTCTTAACTCTTCCTGTACTGGAAACAATATAAGACTCATATCTTTGCTACTAATGTTCTATTTTTTAGCTGTACTGCTCATACAATTCATTATCGCATACGTTTATTTTCACTTCAGATTCCCTTTAAAGGGAAGGTTCAAGCAAATAAAAAAAATGAGTTTCACTTACCTGGGGCTTCTACCAGCCCCATGCAGCCATCCTGTGCCCTCGTAGTCACTCACTGCTGCTCCAGTCCCCCGCTGGCAGCTTTCTGACCTCGGAGGTCAGGGCCGAATTGCGTACATTTTTACACATTCCCGCTAGTGCAGGAACATTAACGCATACATTTTTACGCGTTAGTGGTGCAACGCGTAAATTTTTGTTCCTGCACTAGCTGGAATGCGTAAAAATGTATGCAATGATGCCCTGACCTCCGAGGTCAGAAAGCTGCCAGCGGGGGACTGGAGCAGCAGTGAGTGACTACAAGGGCACAGGATGGCTACATGGGGCTGGTAGAAGCCCCAGGTAAGTAAAACTCATTTTTTTTTTTTTTTTGCTTGGACCTTCCCTTTAAGGTGGCCATACATCTAGCGTTTTTGCGGCCTGATGGACCATCCAGTTTGATAAATTAATGGAAACAGATAAAAAGTGGTGCTACAACAAGCATACCCGATCGATGATTTGATCCATTTCAGGCCAAAATCAGTCAAACAAGCAAGCTGAAAAATCTTGATCCAACGGTCAATCGAGTGCGTAGCAGTAATGGTGCGTGATATGGAGATGACCTTCGAATGTAACGAACCCGCAGCCACTCTCCCCCCAAATGTAAATCTCATCTGTCCAGCTGCCACAACTCCCGGTCTCCTCCGCTGTCTACCCTGAACTTTGCCAGACACGCGTGTGTGATGTGGCACACGTACCACATGGTATACATGCCGGGCGGGGGCGGATGGCCTTATCGCGAGGTCAATTTTGTTTTATAGATTTCATGCTGAAATCTATCAGTTATCAGCCTGCGGTGTACGGGCAGCTAACGCATCTCTCTCCGATCAGATTTGATCAGAGAAAGATCTGCCCCTTGGTCGATCTGCCCTTTAGAGAACCTCCAAGAATTTGTACTGTTGCACTAGTGGTGGTACATGTGCCAGTGAATAGTACTTTACTGAATAGTACTTTAGGTTCTTGAAAAGCCTAATAACAGAGCAAATCAATATGCAAAGTTTAGTTTTATGTAACCAATCCCAGATTAAAGTCTGGTATAGGTTGAAAACAACAGCAGAATATTGCAGCATTTTATTATTTCATGGTTCCGCATGGTGTATTTATAGAGTTGATCTTGTGTTATAAAACACGTGAAGAAGCATGTGATCGGATTGATCAGCTAACAGATTCGTAATACTCTGGTTTGCTGTGATCATTTCTTGCTTTAGCATAGTAACGGTAGTGACACATGACCAGAAAATCACAGTCTCAGCAATCTTTTACCTGATCAAACAAATCACATGCTTTTCCACAAATTCTGCTAAACACAAGCAACTCCAGCCTTATATAGAAACACACACTTTCCCTAAAAAACATTTTTGTGCCAAGGTAAGCTGAGCCTCCTCTACAGAGGAAATGAAGCTCTGTGTTCCATCACTGCGGCACATAACTTTGGTGCTACGTAAGGCCTGTGTGTAAAGCATGCTATGGATGTACAATGGAAAGAGCAGATTCTGAATGCATTTACCTCACATGAACTGCAGCAGGAGGGAGTGTTAGAGAGGGCTTGAAAGCTCTGTAGGGCTGCTTTGTTTTTCCTATGGATTTTTTTATTATATGCAGTACAGATGGTTGTTCAGCAGATGGAAGTGGATAATAGTTAAAAACAAAAGTAAAAAATATGGACTAATCCATGTTTATTAAGTTAACGTGAAGATATTCAGGAGACCTACCCTCATAGCACAGAAATCATAGTGCCGTAGAACCCAAAGAGTTTTTCTTCCTAATGCAGAACCTGCTTAGGACCGATCCATGTGCCAACATAATATGAGTCCTTTCTTGTGCACCCATCAGTAGCTAAAACATATCAAGGACATATGGTTACATAGATATCTTCTAACCAGCGCTGCATACTATGTTGGCGCTTTATAAATACAATAAATAAATAAATAATAAATAAACCACCCCTGTACCTACCTAACACTAACCTGCCCTCTCTACGCCTAAAGCTACATACTCACACTGGTCTGAACTTGGCTGTGGTGAATCGGGAGTCAGACCAGAGTGTATGCAGTGGCCTTATGACGTCTGCTACAGCATGTCTGATCTTTATCAATCCCAGGCGCCCAAACACCACATGGTTACATTGTTCTCCTAGCTTCCACACTCATGGGAATCCACTCTATTGGACTCTGCTCATTCTTCCTCTGCCCCCCCCCCCCCAACGTAGCAACAGATGCCTCGCTAGCCAGGAAGCTTCTGACTAGTCTGTACAGTGTCGGATCTGTTATGTCGCCCAAGGGATCATGTACCGATCCCTGCCGGGCGACAGAAATCTCCATGAAGTCTTCCTGTGTGTACGGTGTTTAACACTACCCTCCCTTTGCTTAAAGGGAACCAGAGATGAACCTTTTTACACAAAATAAACATATCAGTCGATAGCTTGTAAAGAATAAATGCTCTACCTTAAATTACGCCGCTCTGTTATGCCTTTTTTAGTGTTTTTTATCCATTATTGCTCCAGAAAAAATACAATATGACCGCTGGCTCAAATCCCTTTTGCTTCCGGGTTATGAGTTGTTCTGGATGTGCTGTCTAAGCTATATGAGGCTAGGCTGCTGTCTAGGCTATGTGAGAAAGGCTGCTGCAGCCTTTCATCTGTGTGCTTTCATTTTGGTATGATGTGCAGCTGCCTGTAGGAAGTCTCTCTCATAGGAATAAAACTGTAGTCATCATCATTATCTCTGCAGAGTGCACACAGGGCACACAGATCATATTGCAGCCACACTTGTCTGTTTCAGAGCTTCTCTCTCAGCAGCAGCAGCCCCTCTCATGTCATCAGAGCTCTGAGTATGCAAAGCAGGAAAGCTGAGCCAGGAGGGGGCAGGCTTGGGCTTGAAAAAACTCCACAGAAGAGTGACTCAGCTATAATGATTCCAGGTGAAACCTAGACTGAAGGCTCAGTCAGGGATTCTTATCACAGCTGATAATAGACTAATTAAGCAGATAAGAATAAAACTAAAAGCAATGAAACTAAAAGCAGGGTAGGTGTTTATTGTCATGTTCCCTCTGATAAATGTAGTAAAATACATGAGGGTGCTTCGTCTCTGGATCTCTTTAACACCAACGTAACCCATGGGACTCGGCTATATTAGAGCCAAACTCCTTTCTATCCGCTCACTCAAATCCTCTGACCCTGCTACTGTGTGAGTCTGGCTACAGCGTAGCCAAACTCATAATCGAGCCGACCGCCATGCCTACTGCTAAATCAGTTCGGTTACAGTATACTAATAACTACTCTATGAGAAGCCCCTACCACATATGTTGGACTGTATGATAGCCAAGTGCCCAAACTAAAACTCCCCGGGCACCACAGCCACAATTTGCATTGCCGTGTATGGTAAAGCCGTAGTGCTTGTGCTGCCCTCGTGCCCAAGATCTTCGCTTCTGTATCAAGTTAACTGCAAAAAATGGAAGATGTTTTTGGTTACTAACTACCCTTTTAAAAAGTGACCACTTTGGTTGTTATACTGATTTTTTTACTTCAGAGATTTTTTTAACCTATTTTACTAAGATGCAGTTAAGGTGGAGATCCTAAGTGATCCTGTACCTGGTTTTAGTAAAAATCATATTCTATTAGGTGGCAAGGGTTTCATAGCATATCAAAGACTTGTTAAAAATGTTACTGAATTAGGTTTGGTCTAAGCAATGCCGGACCAATAGGTGTAGGTAGCAAACTGGATGTGCTGTACCCGCTCTAGTGGCCCACTGGAAGTGCACATACTGTCTATGGGGCGGAAGCCTGACATATCCTTGCTTTTGTTTGATTGGTGGAATTAACCTTTTTTACCTCCTGAGTGATGTTATATATTTTAATGATCTCATAATTTTTCTCGATCCACATAGTTTTTATAAAATCTGAGACAACAAGCAGCCTATGGATTCAGAACATTTGATGTGAGTTCTTATCCTGGTTAAGGGATTCAGAAAGTGATAAAGACAGAGGAGTAGTGAGAAAACTAATTTTAGACTCAACAGTGTCAGCACCCATTTTCCTATATATATTTATTCCAAATATTACACATTAACAGAGATGCCCTCTCATAACTGTACCCTTTATGAGACAAAAACATTTCACCTTGACACAAATGTGGCAGCAGATGGAATACCCATAATGGATGAAAAGTAATAAATATGTACATCTGATTTCCTATTCTTGTATTTTGCAATGTAGTAGTGAAATGCATAAGATCAAAAAAATCGAGGATTAATTCACGTATGAAACAACTTAAAATATAGCCTGTAGGTAAAACTGGAGTTCTAAGCTAAAGTCAGGTCATCATCGGCAAATAGAAGGGAAAAAGTTGATCCTGAGATCAAAGATCTCTGCAGGAAGCAGGCATTGACCCGTGAAACGCATTGCAAATTTGGAGCTACGAATAAATTGAATTTTTCAGATAAAACCGAGTGTTTAGTCTTCTGGGGAGGTAAGTCCACCACTACCTCCCTTTTGAAAAGGTTTTTAACCTAGTTTTACTCTACACTGCTGGCACCTCTGTTAAAAAAAGTTCTTCAGTAAGATACTGAAGAGGAACTTTACTGAAAAATGGAATTGGGGGGGAATAAATCAGTACATTGCAAAGTGAGAAGTTATTAATATTATTAGTTTGGAATTTATATAGCACCGACATTTTCCACAGCACTGTACAAAGTATATATATTGTCTTGTCAGAGGAGCTCACAATCTAATCCCTACCATAGTCTTATGTCTATATCGTCTAGTGTATGTATCATAGTCTAGGGCCAATTTTAAGGGGAAGCCAATTAACATTTTGGGATGTGGGAGGAAACCGGAGTGCCCGGAGGAAACCCACCCAGACACATAGAGAACATACAAACTCCTTGCAGATGTTGACCTGGCTGGGATTCGGACCGGGGAGGCAGCATTGCAAGGCGAGAGCCTTACCCACTAAGCCGCCGTGCTGCCCAGGGAGAGATCAAGAAATAATTGATATGTGCCATGTAATTAGTACATGTTGTTTGATTCACAATAAGCAGGCACATCATTAACTTTACTACTGGCTTGTGCCCCCAAAGTAGGTACAACAAATCTGCGGGAGCCACATTGTTCACACAATGCCAGCGCCTGTTGCCATGTCAATGTCTGCTCTCTTTAGCCAGGCCTGCCTCCTCCTGCCCTTCCTCGGCCACTGTCCGCCCTTCAGGCCTGCACATCAGTGCGGGACCCAAGGGCAGAGCAGTGCACAGTAACTTCAGATGAGGAAGTGACGTAATTCATCACTTTACTACCTATACTGGGGCCATATTACTACTAGCTATACTGGGGGCACCTTACTACCTATACTCAGGGCACCTTACTACCTATACTGGGGGCACCATACTACCTTTATTGGGGGGCCCTTACTACCTATACTGGGGGGTCCTTACTACCTCTACTGGGGGAAATCTTCGCCCACCTATGGGGGGCTACCAATACTGAGGACACCTTTGGATATCTATGGGGGGTTACCTATATTGAGGGATGCCTTTAGTCTTGATGGGCCCATCCATCTGGCCCATCAAGACTCACTCTCATTTCATCAGTCCATAAAACCTTAGAAAAATCAGTCTTGAGATATTTCTTGGCCCAGTTTTGACGTTTCAGCTTGTGTGTCTTGTTCAGTGGTGGTCATCTTTCAGCCTTTCTTACCTTGGCCATGTCTCTGAGTATTGCACACCTTGTGCTTTTGGGCACTTCAGTGATGTTGCAGCTCTGAAATATGGCCAAACTGGTGGCAAGTGGCATCTTGGCAGCTGCACGCTTGACTTTTCTCAGTTCATGGGCAGTTATTTTGCACCTTGGTTTTTCCACACGCTTCTTGCGACCTGTTGACAGTGAACAGATCAAAAACACTGACAGAATCCATGGATGGCAGGCTTTTGAGTGTCCTTGCAAAGAAAGGTGGCTGTATTGGTCACTTATTTGTTTTTGTTTTGTTTTTGAATGTTAGAAATGTATATTTGTGAATGTTGAGATGTTATATTGGTTTCACTGGTAAACATAAATAATTGAAATGGGTATATATTTGTTTTTTGTTAAGTTGCCTAATAATTATGCACAGTAATAGTCACCTGCACACACAGATATCCCCCTAAAATAGCTAAAACTAAAAACAAACTAAAAACTACTTTCAAAAATATTCATCTTTGATATTAATGAGTTTTTTGGGTTCATTGAGAATATGGTTGTTGTTCAATAATAAAATTATTCCTCAAAAATACAACTTGCCTAATAATTCTGCACTCCCTGTATGTAGGGTAATGTTTGCAGCATTTCATATGCAAGGTAATGTTTGCTACATTTCATATCTGGATATCTGGGGTCACAGTTACTGCATTTGTTATGTGGAGTAATGTTTGCTGCATTCTCATATGTGGCGACATGTTTGCTGCATTTCATATGTGGGGGTAACGTGGCTACTTGATTCTTTTACCTGGATTCATGTGGGCACTTGATCCTTTTATCTGGAGGCATGTGACTACTTGATTATTTTATCTGGAAGCATGTTACTACTTATTTTTTTTAAATCTTGAGGCCCATGGCTAGTATGGGGGGGGGGGGTACTGCCATGACTACTTAATTTATGTATCTGGGGGCATAGTGACTAATAAATGGTATTTGGGGAACCCAGATGGTTGCCCTGATAATGTATTTGTGTGGCGAGTGAGATCTCTGTGGGAGGAGGAGTGTCATGATTGGGGGAGGGGCCCTGATTGTTTGAAGGGGTTTCTCTGCCTATGAGGGCAAGGTAAGATGCTGTTATTCAAGGGGTTCTGACTGGGGAAGGGAGGCAATTTCAGTGCTATTTTATCTAGATACACCACTGGCAGTATTTGTCTGTTAATATCTATAGGAGACTATTCCCTAGGCTGGGGTCCCATCAACATCTGCTTTGATAGGTTGTACTTAGGGCTTTGTTCCTTACTGCATGGAGAGCTTGAGCATTGCTAACTTTAGATGTCTTTATTTTTACAGTACTAATTTGTGTTGAAATTAGTTTCTTTCCCTTATCTCTGTGTCCCTGGGCATTTCTGGAACACCAGACAGCCATGTTATGATACTTTATTTTTGAAATGCACCATGTCACTCACAGTCTAAAAAGAGAGATCTGTAACATGATGTGCTTTTCCAAAAAAACAGACAGAAAAAAACATTACACCCATCAGATGACTGAGATGCTTAGTCAGTGGAAAGAAGGGGAAGTAAAATCACACAAAAAAAAAGATCAAGTAGGATCCAAAAAAGTGACAAAGTCAATGTGGTCAGTACATCTGGCTGAAATGAGACCTCTACATTTGAGAAATCAACATATTTTACTAAAGCTCTTAGTAGCAAAACAGAAGGAAAGAAAATATGTATAATGTTATGGTTAGGGTTGGTAATACAAATCAGTATTAACTACAGATCTACAAAGAGGGAGCAATGAGAGAAGAAAAATAAATTTTGTTTTTTTGCAAAATGTATTTGGCAACCTTAATTTTGTTCCCTTATAGTTAGACATTACAGTATGACCCATGTGGGATGGGTATCCTTATGATCTCTATTATAGGCTGTAATGGAACAAGCATACCAGGCCAGTTATCACAACCTGGCTCCAAGACTTAGACATAGCCCTGCAGCCCACCAACAGATGTCTGGAAATCTTGTCGTGTGGTAGCTGTGTATTGTGGAGGCTTTAATGTCCTCCTAATACTTTCCAGGAGTTTGGACCCATGGGCCCCCAGGTTCAGCTCTTGTATGCCCAAAAGACAGCATAAGCTTCACTTAACAAGGCTTATTCCACCTTAATATCTAAATCTTACACAGATTGGATTTCCTTCTAAAATTCTGAATACCTTTCCCAATATACTGACATTTTGTTTCTGAATATACAAAGGATGTTCTATATGTTTTGTTGCATGTAGCAAATATTGTGAGTGTGTGCTTTCCCTCGGTGACCCCAGTATAGATAGCAAGAGGAGTACGAAGTATTAGGTAGCCATGGAGCGCTCCCCAGTATAGGTAGCCAGATGTGAACCCGATTATAGGTAGCCAGAGGACCCCCCTCCCCCTGTATTAGGTTGCGTGGTGTAGCCACCACAGTAGTATGTATGTAGCTAGGGGAGTTACCATTATTGGGTAGCCAAAGGGGGGCCCCTTAGTATAGGCAGTCAGATATGACCCCCAGCATTAGGTAGCCAGAGAGGGCACCCTATAGGTAGTCATATGTGACCCCAGGTATAGGTAGCCAGAGGACTTCCAGTATTAGGTACACAGATGTTAGCCCCACAGTATAGGTAGCCAGAGAAGCCTCCAGTATTAGGTAGCCAGAGAGGGCCCATCAGAACAGGTAGCCAAATAAGCAACCAATGATAGGGAGACAATTCTAGCCACTCTAGTATAAGTAGCCAGAGGAGACCCCAGTATTAGGTAGCCAGACGTAGCGCCCCCCCCCCCCCCCTTATAGAGGTAGGAAGATGTGACCCCCAGTATAGGTAGCGAAAGGAGTCCTCAGTATTAGATGAATAAATAGAAAGCCCCCATCCTCAGTACAAGTAGCCATATGTGGCCCCCAGTATAGGTAGCCAGATGAGCCTCCATTACTAGTTAGCCAGACGTATGTAGCTCCCCCAATACAGGTAGGAAGATGAGACCCCAGTATAGGTAGCAAAGGAGTCCTCAGTATTAAGTAGCCAGAGCCCAGCCATCATGCAGAATGGTGAGAGGAGCACACAACATGCAAATATTTTCCATTTAACACCATTTTGTCATGTTGGGCCGCACAAATATGCATGATCCCATCACAGAAGTCTTTTGGGGCTATCACATTGATTGTGTGCGGTATATCCTGTCGTGATGACGCAAGAGCTGCAGTGGGTCATGCACGTTTAACATGGAACATGGAAGTTAGGCATATCTTCATTGTAAGGTATGCCTCACTGTATGGTCACACTGCAGCGACCTTTTGGGAGTACTGCGGTGCAGAACAATTGCACTGCAATGAACTGTGTGAAGTATGAAAGGGGCCTATAACTTGTAATTCCAAATGAGAAAGTACTTTATACAACAGAGATGTACTCTTAACCTTTGCCATAGTTCAAGATTGTAAGCCTTTGTCAGGGCTAGTATCTAAGAACTAGTATTAATTGGGCTACTACTCCAGTGTATGATCTGGCATTGTGTGTTTTACTGCTTATTACCTGTAGTGTGTTGTCTGTCACCCCATCATCATTGTCTGAAACCATATTTATTGTCCACAGCTGCATAATATGTTGGTGCTATATAAATCCAATAAATAATAATAATATTGCCCATTTAGGGTGCTTTTAGCTACCTGTGTGGGAACAGATTTTATTTTTTGACGCCCTGTTCCTAAACCTGACAAAAATGTACATAAATGTATACCATGGGGTTAATTCAGAAAACTTATCTCAGGTATCACCTTGGGCATGATGCATTAGGAGGAGGAGGAGTAGTTCGATTAGCAGGGGTGCTCGGATGTGCCTCATCCACGAATTCGGCAATCCGCGTGGTTGCAAAAAAAAATCCGCATTCGGCCCCGCCGCATGCGGATTTTCGTCCGCGTCCACGCAACCACGCGGATTTTCTGCCGTGAATGGCGTAATCACGCGTGGATTCCCGCCCGGAGGCGGAATTTCTTTTAACGTTAATAACAAAGCCCCCATACATGCTACAATCCCCCAAATTGCATGGATTATCAAGGTGATAAGGGGCAACATAACTTCAACATAAAAAATTCCCCCCAATTTTTTTTTTTTAATGGCTTTTAAAGACAAATCACCACTGTAAATGGGGCTATTAATTGGTAATACGTGGTTTTAAAAAGGGATATACGCGTTAAGCAATCAAAGAGGTGAAGGCGAGTTCCAATGGTACCGCTGGAGGAGGATGAGTGGCTGACGCCAAAAAGGCCCCAGAGAGGTTTTTGTAATTTTTTTTTTTTTTGCAGCAATTAGCAATGACATCGCAGCAGAGTTGTCAGTGGACACGGGCAGTGTGAACGCAGAGTGCAGTGGTGGTAGCGACTGAGTCAGGAGAAGGACTATGCGGGCGGTCAGTTCAGCAGCACAGAAGGACCACGGCAACATACTGGTAGTAGTAGTAGCAGCACAGCGTCATAGTGCTGGCCAAAAAATTAAATGCACCCGGTGACCCGGGCAGTGTGAACGCAGACAGAGTACATTGGTGGAAGCGAGTGAGTCAGGAGGAGGAGGACAATGCGCGCGGTCAATTCAGCAGCACAGAAGGACCATGGCAACATACTGGTGGTAGTAGTAGTAGCACAGTGTCATAGTGCTGGCCAAAAAATTAAATCCACCCAGTGACCCGGGCAGTGTGAACGCAGAGTGCAGCAGCGGGAAGCGACTGAGTCAGGAGGAGGAGGACAATGCGGGCGGTCAGTTCAGCAGCAGTAGCACAGAAGGACCATGCCAACATACTGGTGGTAGTAGTAGTAGCACAGTGTCATAGTGCTGGCCAAAAAATTAAATGCACCCGGTGACCCGGGCAGTGATAACGCAGACAGAGTACATTGGTGGTACCGCGGTAGCGACTGAGTCAGGAGGAGGAGGAAAAAGCGGGCGTTCAGTTCAGCAGCAGCAGCAGCAGCAGCACAGAAGGACCATGGCAACATACTGGTGGTAGTAGTAGCAGCACAGCGTCATAGTGCTGGCCAAAAAATTAAATGCACCCAGTGACCCGGGCAGTGTGAACGCAGACAGAGTACATTGGTGGAAGCGACTGAGTCAGGAGGAGGAGGACAATGCGGGCGGTCAGTTCAGCAGCACAGAAGGACCATGGCAACATACTGGTGATAGTAGTAGTAGCACAGCGTCATAGTGCTGGCCAAAAAATTAAATGCACCCAGTGACCCGGGCAGTGTGAACGCAGAGTGTAGTAGCGACTGAGTCAGGAGGACAAAGCGGGCGGTCAGTTCAGCAGCTCAGAAGGAGGACCATGGCAACTTACTGGTAGTAGTACCATAACACCAAAAAATTAACCAAGGTAGGCACTAGGCAGGTAGTAACTGTCTTTATAAAGGCAGGCATAGTTAACAACAGCACATGCAGCAGCCACTTCATGTCCCCCTGTGTCCGACAATAGGGGCCAGGAACTCACCTTCCACCCAAGCCTGGTTGATTTTCAGGAAGGTGAGTTTGTCCACAGAGGCGTGGGAGAGCCGAGAGCACTTCTCTGTGACCACGCCACCGGCCGCACTAAAGCATCTCTCTGAGAGGACACTGGAAGGAGGGCAGGATAGGAGTTCCAGGGCGTACTGGGAAAGCTCGCTCCAGATGTCCAGTCTCTTGACCCAGTACTCCAAGGGGTCCACGGGGCTGTCGGTGTCATTGAGCTGGTGCTGGTGGTTGTTGTTGTGCTGCTAGTGGCAATGGCAGGCACCTCTTGCTGGCTTGGCAGAGCAGTTACAGTGGGGGTGGAAGGCTGGGGGAATGCTTCCAGTAGTCTGCGCACAAGGGCCTCCTTCAACTCCCTTGTGCGTTGCTCGGTGGTGGATGGCGTCATTAAGTCTCCCAGCTTCCCCTTCAGACGGGGATCAAGCTTCAAGGTAATCCAGATGTCCTCCCTTGAACGCATCTGGATCACCCGGGGGTCCCTGCGAAGGCAGCGCAACATGTGCACAGCCATGGGAAACAAGTGGGCCCTGCCAGCAAGATCTTCCTCGTCCTCGCCACTGTCCCATAACGCATGCCTGTCCTCTTCCTGTGCCATGCCGTTGTCCTCCTCAAACCGCCATCCACGTACAACGCCTGCTGCACTCTGCTCCTCCTCCTCATTCAGGTTAGGGACCTCCAACTCTTCCACTACCTGCTGTGAGCCCTCCTCTGAGCTGGACTGTGCTGCCATCTGCTCCTGTTCTTCCAACTGCCTCAGGGCTTCATCCCCACGCTCAATTAAATTGTCCATTGCCTGCTCCAGTAGACAAACCAAGGGCACCCACTGGCACACAGAGGCCCGCTCCTCACTGACCATCTTGGTTGCCTCCAGGAAGGGACTCAGCACCAGGCATACTTGCTGCATCAGTGTCCACTGAGTGGCAGTAATCATGGGGACTTGCTGGTTGCTGGGGACACTTGGGTCTAGCATGTAGGCCCTAAGAGCCAGCCTGTGCTGACACAGCCGCTCCAACATGGCCAGAGTCGAATTCCAGCGAACTGGCATGTCGATGATCAGCCGGTGTTGTGGCCTTCCATACTGCTGCTGTAAGGTGGACAAGAGTGCAGAGGCAGTGGCTGACAGGCGGAAAAAGCGTACCACCGCCCGGGCATCCTGCAGCAGCTCGCTCATCCCCTGGTAGGTGCGCAAGAAGCGCTGCACCACAAGATTGAGCACGTGGGCCAAGCAGGGGATGTTCTGGAGGTTTCCCTGCTGCACTGCTGCCACCAGGTTGGCCCCGTTATCGGCTGCCACATACCCCACTTCCAGGCCTCTGGGGTCAGCCACCTCCGCTCCTGCTTCCTGAGGGCGGCCAGGACGTTGGTGGCCGAGAGCCTCTCCTTCCCCAGGGTCACCAATTTTAAAAGGGCTTGGCAGTGCCAAGGCTTGGCGCTGCTGCTGCCGAGGCGGGCTTGCTTTCCGGGTGCAGAGGGAGTGTCGTGACAGGACCCTTCTGCATCCCCCCTGATCCTGCGTGGTGGCACCACTAGCTGGGCTGATGCGCTCTTGTCCTCCCTCCCTTCCATCAGTGTCACCCAGTGGGCCGTAAAGGACAGGTAGCGACCTGTCCCAAATCTGCTACTCCACGAGTCCATGGTCACGTGGACCCGCTTGCCCACAGAGTAGTCCAGGGAACGGGCCACGTTTTCCACTGCAAACTTGTGGAGTGCTGGGATCGCGCTCCTGCTGAAATAGTGGTGACTGGGGACTTGCCACTCGGGGATGCCAAATTGGAGCAGCGTCCGCATGGCGCTCCCCTCCTGCACCAGGGAGTAGGGAAGCAGCTGTGATGCCATGGCCCGGGCCAGCAAGCCATTTAGTTTGCGGATCCGCCTGTGGCTTGGAGGCAGAGGCTTGGTCAGACCCTGAAAGGTGTCGCTCAGCAGGGTCTGACGATGCTGGGATGCAGGGGAGACAGAGGAGAGAGATGACCACTGGCTGCCAGCCTCAATGTCTGTGTCCTGAGTAGCCGAGGTGGAAGAGCGCTTGCGTGCTACTACTGCTGCTGCTGTGGGGGATTCACGACCCTGAGGGAGGGATGATGCTGCTGCGCTGGTGGGCCTTCTGCTCTCAGGAACCCCTGCCAGCAGTGCCTGCTTCCTCTTAAACTCCGCATACTCGCGGCAGTGGCGGCTTCTCAGGTGGCCCTGTAGGGATGAGGTACCCATCTTGCTCAGACTTTTCCCACGGCTCAATCTTTTGCTGCATAACCTGCACACCGCATACCTTTTATCATCAGTACATTCATCAAAGCAATCCCACACTGGTGACTTTAATTTACTGCGGCCCCCACTAGCAGAGGGTGCAGCGGAACAATGTGTGGTAGTAGTTGCCGGGGGTTGCATGGTGGTGGTGCCGGCTGAAGCAGTGTCCTGTCTACTTCCTCCACGCCCACTGCTGCCGATGCCCCTGCCCCTGCCTGACATATGGCGATATCCTTGCCTAGGCCGAGGTGACTCGTCATCCTGCTCTGACTATTCTTCCCCGGACTCAGCAGGCTGCGCATAGTTAGGGTCCACAACGTCGTCATCATCAGCAGCATCATCATAATCCAGCTCTTCCTCTGACTCCCCCGCCTCCTCTTCTGTCCCTACATCCCCAGACACAGACCCCTCTTCTTCATCACCAGAACTCAACAACGCTTGTGATTGTGGCCCGATCTCAATCTCTGCCACATCAGTCCCCAGTAAGTCCTGAGCTTCTTGCATCAGCAGGTTCCCAGATGCCGGACTGAGGGACAGAACGCTGTCATCCTGGGAGGGCTGCTGACCAGTGGGTGCTGGGGTGGATGTCACAACAAGCGTGGGACGTTGGCTGCTGCTGCTGCTTGGAGTGGTGCTCACAGTAGAGGTCTGGGAGGAAGTCATGATGTCCATGAGTACGTCAGGTTCCATTTGCTCAACCACCACACGGGGACCAGAAACTTTAAAATATTTGGACAATGGCGTCCGCTGACTCGGCCCAGGCTTTGCTGCCCCCCTTTCTGCTGCATCACGACCACGTACAGCTGGGTGTCCTCTCCCTTGACGTGGAGCAGTCCCAGAAGTGGCTGAGGCAATTGAACTCCCTTTCCTCTCACCCCGCGAAACCCTGCCAGACATGTTGCTAGTAATGAATCACTGGATGCAGTGGGCACAGTACAAGGTCACTGAAGGATGCACCAGGCACAGTACAACGCACTGAAGGATGCAGTGGGCACAGTACAAGGTCACTGAAGGATGCAGTGGGCACAGCAGTGGGCACTGGATATACAACTAGGTCACTGAAGGATGCAGTGGGCACAGTACAAGGTCACTGAAGGATGCAGTGGGCACAGCAGTGGGCACTGGATATACAACTAGGTCACTGAAGGATGCAGTGGGCACAGTACAAGGTCACTGAAGGATGCAGTGGGCACAGCAGTGGGCACTGGATATACAACTAGGTCACTGAAGGATGCAGTGGGCACAGTACAAGGTCACTGAAGGATGCAGTGGGCACAGCAGTGGGCACTGGATATACAACTAGGTCACTGAAGGATGCAGTGGGCACACAAGGATGTCACACTGTGTAATGAGATGCTTATATGCCAGCGAGCGAGCAGTGGGCACTGGGCACGGCACAAGGTCACTGACAGAATGAATGAACAGCGCTGGCAGAGAGTGGCGGCGCCGGCGGTGTGACTGGCTGCCTGCAAATAGTACAAGTGTATAACTGTCACTGGAATATACAAGTGAACACTGCAGCTGCACTAACCTGCCTGCCTGCACTACACACAGATAATCCCCACTCCCACTACACTGACTACACTGCAGCACTGCACCTGCCTGCACTACACACAGTTAAATAATCACTAGACTCCCACACTCCCACTACACTACACTGACTACAACTAACTACAGCAATCACTCACTGACTAGCTAACTGTGTACAGTATAAGAGCAGTGTTAGCAAAAAAAACGCTTTTTTTTAACACAATAAATGCACTTGCTCAAACAACAATGGCCTGGAGATAATCCTCTCAGCACCACAGTCTAGCAAGGACAGAGCTTTTCCATTATGGCCGCCGCTTTATATTCAGGAGGGGAGGGCATAGCTCCCCTCCTGTGATTGGTTGCTAGGGCCTGGCTGGGGCCCTCTGATTGGCCTGCAATGTGTCACTTCCGCATAGTTTGATGCATTTCCGCTAACCACGACTTCAGCGCCAGGTTTCACGAGCGTGAATGCGGATTTCTGTCCGCATTCACGCGAAGCCGAAGCAGATTTTCGTGGTTGAAAATCTATTCACGGCTTAGCGTGTCCGAGGCGGAATGCGTCAAAATGGTCGTGAATCCACGCGTAAGCGTGATCACGACCTGGCGGTGAGCACCACTGTCGATTAGCGCAACCCACATTACCTAGGTAATGCATGAGTTGCTATAGTAGTGTGCAGTACACTAGTTGCGCACAGTGGCGTATCTGGGTAAAATAGCGCCTATGGCAAACACTTAAATTGCGCCCCCCGGCCCCGCCCCCAAGAAGAGTCTCATTCCCCCATAATAAAAGCAGCCAGGTGCCTCAAGATAAGAAGTTAAATATCCAGGTGCCTCAAGATAATTAAGTAGCAGTGTCCCCTATATACATAATTTGAGTAGATATGTTCCACAGACAATAGCATTAAGAAGGCACATGTGCTCCTAGATATCAATATAAGGTATAGTTATATGTGCATGCCACATTTGAAAAGTGCTCATCTAAGGACAGTTACTGGCATGACTATGTACTCTGTAAAGTGTTGCAGAAGATGTCAGGGCTATATAAATACAGTACATAATAATAATATGGTAGGACATTAGACTATGACTATGGTAGGATTAGATTGTTAGCTCCTCTGATGACAGTTATTGACATGACCATGTACTCTGTAAAGTGCTGCAGAAGATGTCAGGGCTATATAAATACATAATAATAATATGGTAGGACATTAGACTATGACTATGGTAGGATTAGCTTGTGAGCTCCTCTGAGGACAGTTATTGACATGACCATGTACTCTGTAAAGTGCTGCAGAAGATGTCAGTGCTATATAAATACATACTAATAACAATATGATTGGACATTAGACTATGACTATGGTAGGACTCGATTGTGAGCTCCTTTGAGGACAGTCAGTGACATGACTATGTACTCTGTAATGTGCTGCAGAAGATTTCAGTGCTATATAAATACATAATAATAATATGGAAGGACATTAGACTAGGACTATGGAAGGATTAGATTGTGAGCTCCTCTGATGACAGTCAGTGGCATGACTATGTACTCTGTAATGTGCTGCAGAAGATTTCAGTGCTATATAAATACATAATAATAATATGACTGGACATTAGACTATGACTATGGCAGGATTAGAGTGTGAGCTCCTCTGAGGACAGTCAGTGACATGACTATGTACTCTGTAATGTGCTGCAGAATATGTCAGTGCTATATAAATACATAATAATAATATGGCAGGACATTAGACTATGACTATGGTATGATTGGATTGTGAGCTCCTCTGAGGACAGTCAGTGGCATGACTATGTACTCTGTAAAGTGCTGCAGAAAATTTCCGTGCTATATAAATACATAATAATAATATGACTGGACATTAGACTATGACTATGGCAGGATTAGAGTGTGAGCTCCTCTGAGGACAGTCAGTGACATGACTATGTACTCTGTAATGTGCTGCAGAATATGTCAGTGCTATATAAATACATAATAATAAAATGGCAGGACATTAGACTATGACTATGGTATGATTAGATTGTGAGCTCCTCTGAGGACAGTCAGTGGCATGACTATGTACTCTGTAAAGTGCTGCAGAAAATTTCCGTGCTATATAAATACATAATAATAATATGACTGGACATTAGACTATGACTATGGCAGGATTAGAGTGTGAGCTCCTCTGAGGACAGTCAGTGACATGACTATGTACTCTGTAATGTGCTGCAGAATATGTCAGTGCTATATAAATACATAATAATAAAATGGCAGGACATTAGACTATGACTATGGCAGGATTAGAGTGTGAGCTCCTCTGAGGACAGTCAGTGACATGACTATGTACTCTGTAATGTGCTGCAGAATATGTCAGTGCTATATAAATACATAATAATAATATGGCAGGACATTAGACTATGACTATGGTATGATTAGATTGTGAGCTCCTCTGAGGACAGTCAGTGGCATGACTATGTACTCTGTAAAGTGCTGCAGAAAATTTCCGTGCTATATAAATACATAATAATAATATGACTGGACATTAGACTATGACTATGGCAGGATTAGAGTGTGAGCTCCTCTGAGGACAGTCAGTGACATGACTATGTACTCTGTAATGTGCTGCAGAAGACTTCAGTGCTATATAAATACATAATAATAATATGGTAGGACATTAGACCATGACTATGGTATGATTAGACTGTGAGCTCCTCTGAGGACAGTCAGTGACATGACTATGTACTCTGTAAAGTGCTGTAGGAGATGTCAGTGCTATATAAATACATAATAATAATATGGTAGGACATTACACTATGACTATGGTAAGGATTAGAGCGTGAGCTCCTCTGAGGACAGTCAGTGACATGACTATGTACTCTGTAATGTGCTGCAGAAGATGTCAGTGCTATATAAATACATAATAATAATATGGTAGGACATTAGACTATGGCTATGGTGGGATTAGTGTGAGCTCCTCTGAGGACAGTCAGTGACATGACTATGTACTCTGTAAAGTGCTGCAGAAGGTGTGTGTGTGGGGGGGGGGGGGGGGAGGGAGCAATGGAACTAAATGCAGCTACTGATGGAACAATTTCCTGAAAGAATCTCCAAAAATCGGCTGGCCGGGAGGCGGGAGCAATAGGAATGTGATGTGTACCTTTTTAAGGGTGGTGCAACAGAAGGGGGGGGGTTAAGGGAAGCAGGGAGAGCAAGTTGAGGAAATGGGCAATAAGAAGTGTTGGAAAGGCAGGGGGGGGGGAGGGGGGGCGACACAAGTGAGGGCAAAAAAAAGAGAGAGAGAGAGAAGGAAGGGTGGGAGATAAGGATGTGGAGGAACAGACTGTGTGGAAAGGGAGAAATCACACCAAGGCAAACTTCACCAGCCCCGTTGGGCAGGAACATCACACCACAATTATGCTGCACAGTACAGGAGAGAGAGGGGGCAGAGCACATGCTGGAAGCAGAGAGAGGACAGGAAGTAATCAGCATAATAATCTTATCTATATTGTAGGGAGCTGCCTCTCTCTGCTCCGGTAACTTCACACACATGGTTATCAGCTTCCCCACGGCTCATCTCCTCCTGCCTGTCTGTGTCACTCGGCTGCAGCTACACAGACTCTTGTTCTCCTCTATGTTCCATCCCCCATCAGCCCCAGCGGCAGCAGCAGGGCTCCACACAGCCAATCAGGAGGGGGATATGAGCAGTGTCTACGTTGCCTGGGCGACATAAGCTGTAGAGAGGTGAATGGGACGCGACAAGTGTCTCCTTCTGCTGTATGGCCCTGGCGGCCAGCTAAAACACCGCCATGGGAAGGGGCCAGGAGGTGATCAGACCTGGCTGGGAGGGAGAGAGGGGATTCTCTTATTTATGCGCCCCCTGGGAGGTGAGTGACAAGGGCGCCTATAGCAGGAGCCCCATGTGCACGCCTCCAGATCCGCCTCTGGTTGCGCAAGAAGCATAATGTGCTCTACCATATTAACACTTGTGTTACCCATGTAACACGGGTTGCGCAGATTGCACAATGTGTGCTAGTGCTACTCCCCAGGCGTTAGTACCAATAAACTTGCCCGACCTGCAAATTTACTGAAAGTTAGTGCATTAGGCTTTCATCCCACACAAACTCACCATTCAGGCGCTGGGACCCTCTGAACCTATTGAGCAAAATTCAGAAACACGGCGGTTTCCTCCATGCACGAGCGCTTACGTGCTACTAAACAGGTGCAGGCCATGAGTGTGGTTTCACAGTGTGAGTGTGCACATTCACGTGGAGCGTGGCCAACAACAATAAGAGCTCAACAAGGATTGGAGAAGCTTCTGGGTCATAAAGAGGCTCTCCTCTACAGAGTTAAGAATCTAACTTATGTGTCTTTTTTTAAATCACAAGTTATAAAAAAAATGCTGCCAACATTAATCTTGGAAAACTTCAAACTAGTCATTATGCTCGTTCCATTAATGGGTGCTAGGTGTGCACTGAGCATGTGCAGCTGCGTCCATCACCGCACCAGCGTGCGCACCGTGGCCCTGCACATGCTCACTATGGTGCCGGGTAGCACACACGGATGCAGGGGGACGCAGACACCTGCAGTCTAACCTCCCTGGTGGTTTATTTCTGTCTGGATTTATGGGTCTAAAAGCGGTACATTTTTTTCAAGAATTTTAGGCCTCCAATTCTTAACTCATAACTCACCAAAATATGTCAGAATAAAGGTATTGTAGACATCCCCCATATAATAAAAGACTAGAACACAAAATTGTTGAAATAATTAAATTTATGAATAAACTTAAAAAATAGTGAAACTGTACAAATAAGGCACCAGACTATATCGCATGTACATATATATATCTAATGGCCTTGGTATCCTGCGTTTGGTATATTTTGAAACAGGAATGGCACAGAGGGCGACATCACAATCGGGGCAGTAGAAACGTGATTCCTTTCAGACTTTTTTCCCTTTGCTATCAGTCTTAGGCAGCAGGCAGAGAGTAGTAAAAATCCAGGCAGAGGTTGGTGCAGGCTGCAGGCAGAGAGTAGTCAAAATCCAGGCAGAGGTCGGCAGTGGCATATCTAGGCAAGACAGCGCCCATGGCAAATACTAAAATTGCGCCACACACACACACACACACACACACACACCTACAATCAACAGCATCCTGTCTAACCTTTTTCGACAGGGTAACCCCATCATGCATTCAGAACACACACGCACACACAAATACCAGAATGTAACAGTCACTATGAAATAAATGAGGCTATCCTTCTGATCCTCTGCCTCTAATACTTTAAGACAGGGAACATACTTGACTGTTTTCATACGCGTTTTCTGCACAGAAGAACTGAAAACTCATGTTAATCAAGGGGCTAGTTCATACTTAATGTGTTTTTCTTGCACAGAAAAAAAAATCTGACATTCTGCATGATAATTCTGCCCCTTTTGTCAGTTTTCTGTATCAATTACATTAACTGTTGTGAAAAAAAGCACACATTTTTCTGCATAGAAACACACTTGGTGTGCAGAAAATGTGTGCAGAAAAAGCTGAGTTGAAAACTGAAAAACAAGTGTGATCCCTGCCTTAGCCATAGACGCTGAACAAGCATGCAGATCAAATGTCTATAACACATCTGACAAGATTAGCTGCATGCATGTTTCAGGTGTGTGATTTAGACCCTAGTGACCAGAAGGATCAGCAGGATTTCCATGCAACCAGTATTGTTTAAAAGGAAATAAATATGGTAGCCACCACTCTCATATGAATGAAAGCAATGAAACATTTGCAGTGACAATTATAACATAATAAAAGGCTGACAGCCTATTAAATATCAGTAGATAGGTACTGAGCTAGAAATATAATGCATTTTAACAACTGAGGTACACTATACAAGAGAGAGGTTGTTAAATCTGGCCACAGAGATGCCAGCAGCGTAATGGTTAAAGTGCAGAGAGTGTCATAAATAAAAGTAAGTAAACAGCACACTGAGATAAGGCTGAGGAATGTGTGAATGACAGAGCTGAATGGATGTGAGATCTTGTAACCTCCAGACCAGGAGCATCTGCTGCTATCTCGGGGAACTGAGACATGGTAGGGAGTGTGGGAAAACTTCGGAGCTCACCTCTCAATAGCTTGTAATGTAGATATAAGACAAAGGCTGAGACGGGCAGGCTGCTGGATGATTGTTACTCCCTTAGACTCAGGAATGCTGTCAGCAGCACTGCGCCCCCCTGATGATTGAAGAGGGAGGTCGCCTGGGGCACGTGTCATGCCTGCATCCCTCCAGATATGCGTCTGGAGGTCGGTGCAGGCGGCAGGCAGAGAGTAGTCAAAATCCAGGCAGAGATTGGTGCAGGCTGCAGGCAGAGAGTAGTCAAAATCCAGGCAGAGGTCAGTGCAGGCCGCAGGCAGAGAGTAGTCAAAATCCAGGCAAAAATCGTTAACAGTAAGGCGGATCAGCAGAAACACTTAGCTCAGAAGCAGTTGGGAACCAAATGGCTATATTGTTAACATCCTGTGCTTTCAAATGAGCTTATCTGCCATCTCTGCCATGGCAGTCATGCGACACAGGAGAGAGATCAAATTACAACTTGTGATTAAAGACAAATGAGGAGGAGTTAGACAGGCTAAACTCTGCTTACATACAGGCATCATTTCTCTATGGTTACCTTTTGTTCTGTGCCAGTGAACAGGTCCAGAGGGGGGATTAGACAGGTTAAACTCTACATACAGCCTGCATTTCTCTGTTTTCCTTCTGTCCTGTGCAAAGGATCAGGGTCCAGATGGGGGATTAGATAGGCTTAACTCTCTGTTTACATACAGGGTACATTTATCTCTGTTTTCCTTCTGCCATGTGCAAAAGTTCAGGTCCACTTTAAACGTATCCGCCATCCCCGATGACGTCACGCCGTACGCGTCTTTGCTGCACCGCACGCCCTGATTTGCTGCCAAGGTCCCTGAAGAAGAGCCGAGGACATAGGGATCCTGGTGGCCGCGGGGAGAAGCTTGGAGTCCTGCTGCGCAGCGCCGATTGCGTGTGGGACTAGGAACAGCTGCTAGAGCCAGGTATTTAGCTACCCCAAGCTGAGCTCGGGATTACCCCTCCTGCCTCTTTTTTCCTACCCCGAGCTCAGCTCATTATATAACCTCCATTATATAATAATGTACGGTATGTCAATAGTGATGCTGAGGTATAGCATTTTATTGCATTGTATTGCTTTTTTTTATGCATTTTTGTATAAAAACCAAGTTTGATTATGTATTCCCACGTCCTGTTGACTTCATATTGATGAGCCAGAGAGGACATCGAAAATGTGTTTTTATATCGGCCACATTCCAAAAAATTGTATAAACCGCATATCAGAAATGCATAAAAAACGCACTTCATTATGACAAAAAACGCACAAAAGCTTATGCAGCAAAACGCAACCTTTCACGCATTGCCTAGTGTGTTCTCAGCCTTAAGGTGGCCATACACTGGTCGATTTGCCATCAGATTCGACCAACAGACAGATCCCTATCTGATCGAATCTGATCAGAGAGGGATCGTATGGCTACCTTTACTGCAAACAGATTGTGAACCGATTTCAGCCTGAAACCGTTCACAATCTGTTGTGGTGGTGGTGGTGCTGCTGCTGCTGCCGCCGCTCCCCCCCCCCGCCGCCGCATACATTACCTGCTCCGCCGGCGCGACTCCCGGGTCTCTCTCCGCTCTTCTTCTCCGCTCTGGTCTCCGGCTCCAGCATGCTTCACTTCTTCCTGCCCGGCAGGAAGTTTAAACAGTAGAGCGCCCTCTACTGTTTAAACTTCCTGCCGGGCAGGAATAAGTGAAGGCATGCCGGAGACCAGAGCGGAGAAGAGCGGAGACGAGCGGGGGCAGTCGCGCCGGCGGAGCAGGTAATGTATGCGGCTCTATTGCGTCGGTCGTCGGGCACTCGAACGCCGCTAGCGATGCGCTCTTTACCTGCGGGCGATCGACGGTTATTTTCCGCACGGCGCGATCGACGGGATCGGACGAAATGGATCGAAATTCGGCGTGTAGCGCGAACGATTGGCAGCAGATTCGATCCCAGTGATCGAATCTGCTGTCGAAACGGCTGTAAATCGGGCCAGTGTATGGCCAGCCTTACTGTGACCTTTTGATAACGAGGGCTTCCATGCACCTGGAGTACTTCTTATTGCACTCTAATTAATCCCGACTGGGACTGCTGATTATTACCCAATGCCCAGTTATGCCAGCAAAGGTGAAACTGGGATGATAATTCTTGGGAAGAGTATGGCCACCACACGATCTACAGTATATATCTGCAACTGTCAAGCAGACTGATGTATGACTATAGTATATATATATATATATATATATATATATATATATATATATATATATATATATATATAGTGGTAACCAGGCTCAGGGCAAAGCAAACAGCATTTGCCTGATACAGTTTATCACTTTTTAACACTCAGCAACCACATCCGCATGTAGCCAATAGTCAGCAAATACTCCATTCTTATCAACCCTCTTTCTGGGAACTTTGGTGCATGGTGATTTATCTTCAAAGAAGCAGGGCCTTACTAGAGTGCAAAGCATTAACTCTTTTGTAGCAGAGGGTTACATGTGTTTTCCAAGCTGTCTGCAATAGATAAAATTCAGGAAGTTTTTGTTATCAGTTTTCCCTATTCTGTATTTTACTAGCATGCTGAAAGCCTTTATCAGCTTTCTGTGAGTCATTGCGTATTAGCATTTCATTTTACAAAGCACGTGCACCTGAATTCTGAATCAAGCCAGCCTGTTCTTTTCTGTATGGACTAGAGAAAACCGGAGGTTCTTGTTCCGCACTGTCACAGAAGTGGTTGGCGTACCTGCACAGTCTCACATCCACCTGAAAACAGCCTGATTCTTCTTGCTAATAACAGCTACAGCAAGTGTATACCTTTTGTGTGGTCAGCAGGAGTTTACTCCAAAAGGTCTTTATTCCTGGCTGTGTTATCAGGGTTCCCCTTATTTTCACAGATTTACACCCCCTCTCCAATACTAGGCCTTGTTCACATTGTGTTCTGATCACGTTAGCGTTCACGTTGGGCTTTTTTTGATGGAATTAGTTTTTTCGATTCCTGACTCTTGGGTGGGCATTCCATTTTTGTGAAAAGCGCTTTTCTAGGCACTTTTCCACAGCGTTTTTTTAATTCACTCCCTGACACAAGTCAGGAATGAACTCTTTGACCCGAAAAATAATAAATACAATGTATTTATTTTTAAAAACGCGAACACAATCGCTGCACAAAACAATTTTGTGAGCGTTTTGCGTTTTTCCTATACATTCCATTGAGGCAATTGCCTCAAAAATGGCCCGCAGCGCTTTGCTGAGCCGCTCAGAAACGAACCGCTCAGATGTGAACTCTCTCATAGAGAATCACTGCACAAGCGCTTTCGTCAGCACTTAAAAAAATCACAAAGCGCCTCCAGTGTGAACGAGCCCTAAATCCTGGAGTAAGGCTAAGGGGATCCTGTAGGCCTTGGGTATAGGAACCACATTATGGAAATATGGGATGAGATTTACAAATAATAATAATAGAGGTAATCCCTGATTTATGAACACACGTTGATTCTGTGGGAACAAGTAAAAAAATATTTTAGAAAATATCTTGTAGTTTTTGAGAAAATTGATTTTACAAAATTCTACGAAAAAATGATTTTTAAACTGGGAAAATTACATTTTGCTGGGATACACTGAGTGCTCAGCAGGAAAGAAGTGACACAGTGGGGAAAGAGACATGGCACATAGGGGGACACTGAAGGCATGGGAGAACAGAGGTGACGCAGAGGGGGCACTGGAGGCACAGGTGGGTATAGAGGATGTATAGGGGGCAGAGATAGCAGTGCCTTGACTTATGGACAGATTCCGGTTAAGAACAAGCCTATGGTCTCTCTCATTCGTTAAAAGACTTACGAGGCCAACTAAAAAAAAGAAGTTAAGTACCTGCATGAAATTTGAATGCACGGAGGACGCCAGCCACGGCCAGCTCAGGAGGCCATTTTACAAGAGGCAGGAGAGCCCAACCTGGGCTGTGGGGTCGGGAGCAGCCCGGGGGGGGGGGGGGCGATTGAACTGCGGGGACCCAGCGGAATTGCCCGGATGGCGTCTTCCGTGCATTCAAATTTCATGCAAGTACTTAACTTTTTTTTTCAGTTGGCCTGGTAAGTCCTTTAACTAGGGACTACCTGTAATAATGTTGTGTACATTAGATCAGGGGTCCCCAACCTTTTTGAGCCCGGGGCCCACTATCCCGACCAAAATTTTCTCCGGGGCCCCCCTGGGGGCGGGGGGTGGGAGGGGTGAGTGGGCGTGACTAGTGTAGGCGGCAGCAGCCCCCCCTTTTTTTCCCAGATTCCACAGTATATCAAGTACAGTTTCCACAGTATAGCAAGTACAGTTACCCCAGTATAGCAAGTACAGTTACCCCAGTATAGCAAGTACAGTTACCCCAGAATAGCAAGTACAGTTACCCCAGAATAGCAAGTACAGTTACCCCAGAATAGCAAGTACAGTTACCCCAGAATAGCAAGTACAGTTACCCCAGTATAGCAAGTATAGTTACCCCAGTATAGCAAGTACAGTTAGCCTAGTATAGCAAGTATAGCTACCCCAGTATAGCCAGTAGTTACCCCAGTATAGCAAGTACAGTTACCCCAGAATAGCAAGTACAGTTACCCCAGAATAGCAAGTACAGTTACCACAGTATAGCAAGTATAGTTACCCCAGTATAGCAAGTACAGTTAGCCTAGTATAGCAAGTATAGCTACCCCAGTATAGCCAGTAGTTACCCCAGTATAGCAAGTACAGTTAGCCTAGTATAGCAAGTATAGCTACCCCAGTATAGCAAGTACAGTTACCACACTATAGCAAGTACAGTTAGCCCAGTATAGCAAGTATAGTTAGCCCAGTATAGCCAGTAGTTATCCCAGTATAGCAAGTATAGTTAGCCCAGAATAGCAAGTATAGTTAGCCCAGTATCGCTGCCCCAGTGTCGCCAGTACAGTTAGCCCAGTGTAGCCTCTCCTCTCCTCCCCCCGCGCGGCAGCCGCTCCTGTTACCTTACGAGCGGGCAGTCGCTTCCTTATGTTCCCCATAGCTCCTCTCCTCTTGCAGCACCTCGTATTACAGCAGCGCTTCCCGCGCGGCTGCTGTAAGGAAGGGTAGGAAATAGGGCAGCGGCTTCCTGTAGCGGCGATCGCCGTTACCATGGGAACGCTGCCCCGCCTCCTTCCCTGCTTACAGCAGTCGCACAGCAAGCGCTGCTGTAATACGAGATGCGAGAGGGGCTATGGGGAATATAAGTAAGAAAGAGGCCGCCCGCTCATAAGGTATCAGGAACGGCGGCCGCTGGGGGGAGAGGGAGAAAGGCCAGATCCGCCGCGGCCCCCCAGAAATCTGCCCACGGACCCCCAGGGGGCCGCGGCCCCCAGGTTGGGGACCTCTGCATTAGATGATAAACTATCCCCATCATCAATGCAGATTGGGACACACAGACTTATGCTGGGAATACACAGTTCGTTTCTGCCGTGCGTTTCTCATCTTGATCGTTTTTGCTGCTCGATTCTGCAGTCGATTCTCTTATCTTCTGCTCGTTTTTCTTATCTTTTTCCATTCACTTCTAGCAGAAATCGAGTGGCGAAAGGATTGAAAGGGAGATCGGAAATGTCGGAAATTATCTATCGAACCATCAAATCACCGCAATAACGAACCATGTATTCCCAGCATTAGACTCATGTTGAGAATTATTAATTACAGATTAGCCAGCAAGCTCATGGTGAACCAGAACTCCTAGGATGATACACTTGGTCTTAGCCAAAAGGCTGAAAAGCATGTTGAAAATTTAGCTTTGATCCGAAAAATCAGCAGAGAGAGAAATCTCACTACTAGTAGCAAGCTTAATTGCAATTTACATAAATATAGCATTAAAAAGAGTTCTAATTATAAAAAATAAAAAAATACATAAATATAACAAATTAAACCTAAAACAAATATAATACTTTTCTTACTCTCTATTTATTGCTCTGTTCCTGGCGATACTGTATATACAGTACTGTGCAAAAGTTTTAGGCAGGTGTGAAAAAATGCTGTAAACAAGAAATTCTTTCAGAAATATATAAATAATGATTGTTTATTGTTATCAATTTACAAAATGTGAGCGAACAAAAGTAAAATCTAAATCAAATCAATATTTGGTGTTATTACCTTTTTGCCTTCAAGCCAGCATCAACACTTAAGGGGCCCATACACTGGTCGATTGATTCTATGGAATCGGTCAATCAATTGGAAATCGATTCTATCAAATCTATCAAATCTATCGATCAATCAATTTGCGGCCGACTTTGATAGATTTCGATCGATTTGATATATCTGACAGGATGGAAAATCTAGGTCGATCTGCTGCTGGCAGCAGATCGATGGCCCATAGAGTTGCATTGGATCTATTGGTCCAATAATGCATTTAGAGCGATTTCTAATAGATTTCATTCTATGCACAATATTTGATGGTGGAAAGTGTGCTTTCCACCTTATAGGCACACTTGCACAATCAGGAACTTTGTTAGATTATAGTCAGGTGTATGGCAAACCACTTATACCAAACAGGTGCTAATGATCATCAATGTCACACATAGGTTGAAGCACGGTCATTAACTGAAACAGCTGTGTAGGAGGCTTAAAACTGGGTGAGGAACAGCCAAATTCTGCTACCAAGGTGAAGTTGTGGAAGACAAGTTTCATGTCATGGCAAGATTGAGCACAGCATTAGGGCACAAGGACAAAGATTTCAAAGCAGACTGGGGTTTCAAGATGTGCTGTTCAAGCTCTTTTGAAGAAGCACAAAAGAATGGGCAACATAGAGGATCATAGACGCAGTGGTCGGCCAAGGAAACTTAGTGCAGCAGATGAAAGACAAATCAAGCTTATTACCCTTTGAAATTGGAAGATGTCCAGCAGTGCCATCAGCTCCGAAATGTCAGACCAGTGGGACCCAGGTACAAACATCTACTGACCGGAGAAGTCTGGCCAGAAGTGGTCTTCATGGAAGAGTTGCAGCCAAAAAGCCATACCTCCGACGTGGAAACAAGGTTAAGCGACTCAAGTATGCACGAAAACCTAGGAACTGGGATGCAGAAAATGGCAGGAGGTGCTCTGAACTGATGAATCAAAATGTGCAATATTTAGCTGAAGGGCTGGAGAACAGTACAATAATGAGTGTCTGCAGGCAATAGTGAAGCATGGTAGAGGTCCTTGAAAGTTTTGGGCTGCATTTCTGCAAATGGAGTTGGAGATTTGGTCAGGATTTATGGTGTTCTCAGTGCTGAGAAATACAGGCAGATACGTATCCATCATGCAATACCATCAGGGAGGCATATGAATGGCCCCACATTTATTCTGCAGTAGCAGGACAATGACCCCAAACATACAGCCAAAGTCATTAAGAACTATCTTCAGCATAAGGAAGTAGAAGTCCTGGAAGTTATGGAATGTCCCGTACAGAGCCCTGATCTCAACATCATCGGGAGTGTCTGGGACTACACGAAGAGATGGAAGGATGTGAGGAAGCCTACATCTACAGAAGACCTGTGGTTAATTCTCCAAGATGTTTGGAACAACCTACTAGCCGAGTTTCTTCCAAATCTGTGTGCAAGTTTACCTAGAAGAATTGATGCCTTTTTTTGAAGTCAAAGGGGGCTCACACCAAATAATGATTTGATTTAGATTTATCTTTTGTTCATCCACTGCATTTTGTTGATTGATGAAAATAAATGATGAGCATTCTTTGAAAGCATTCTTTGTTTATTGCATTTTGCACGCACGCACGCACGCACGCACGCACACACACACACACACACACACACACACACACACACACACACACAGTACATATAGCTAAGCTATTGACGTTGTTTGAAGTTATGGTGGCACCTGAACAGACTCAGGATTGAATTGGATGGCAATCCTGCACTTACCCTGCAGGAAGTGACATCGCTGGTCATTGCACCAAACAAAAGAGGAAATGGTCCTAGACACTGTCAATAAATTGCACACTTTATTGCAATTTGTAAACAAATAGAAACTCAACCAATCACTGATTATTTGAATTGGTCTAATTTCAGTCTGCATACAAATTGCAACAAAGATTATTGACTGCAGGGATCTGGTTTCGATCTCTTGGGCAAGAGTTCGGTGTCAAATGCTGTATAGATGTGTCATGAGCCTACAGCCTCCTGACGCATTCTGTTGCTCTGGTTAGAGAGGAGAAATGACAGTGCGGTGCATGACAGGGCAGCTTCCACTGGGAAGAGTAAAGCAGCCCATACACTCAGCCGATTTTCTGGCCGACCGATCGATCGGTTGGCCAATCGACCGATCGACGGCCGATTTCGATCGATTTCGATGGATTTCCATCGAACTAGCAGGGTGGAAAATTTAGGTCGATCTGATGAGATTGCTTATCAGTTTGCATTGGCCTTAATGGAAATCTGATGGCAAAAAAATGCCATCAGATCGAATTTCAACAGATTTCAAACTGAAATCTATTGGAATTCTATCCTGGTAAAAAATGTTCTAAAAACGCATCAGATAGATCATCAGATGCATTTCTTATCTGTCTGCTGCCAATCTGACGAGTGTATGGGCACCTTAAGTAGTGAAACAATATGCTCAGCAAAGACCAGCACTCCTGATCTCTCAACGATAGATTGGGGCGGCTGTACACACATTAATGTCTAAGCAGAGGCTAGCGGTCAAACTGTCTTTGCCAAGTTTGGACTAGCTTGTCTACACACCTTAGTAAACTGACATTTGTGCTTCATTCTTCAGATGAAACTCCCTAACTTATTAACCTCTCAGTCCACACAGTGTACTTGTTTGTGTTGGCTTACCTGTTTACCTCCTAGTTTCTATTTATACCTTCCAAAGTCTGTGGTGCTGTGTGATAACTTGGCATTTTATAAATAAATGCACAGTAAATGTCCCAGTGTGACTGCTGGTAGCATAACAATGGATCTCACTCAGCATATCTTATTTTCCCTGGGGAACCTAGAGGAGTGATGTAAGTAATTGCCTTGTGTAATGTAGTACTATGTCTTCCTTACTATAGAGTGCCACTCCCTCTCCTCTAATTATTGTTTTGTTTGCTTGTTCTATCTCAGCGAGAATAAAAACAAATGCCGGCCAAGTAAAAAGTGCTGCTTTCGTAACAGTTAAGCAATGGCACAAACCTTGTTTTTCTCTTGTTACAGGGTTTACTGAACTCACAGCCCTCTCTTCAGATTAATAAACAGTACCTAGATTCTGCCCTCTCATAATGAGTGTGCAACTTGTCCAGGTCCTGTTATTATAATCAACCTCAAAACGGTACTTCATTCAATGTCGTCATTTAAAACACTTATACAACACGCTGAAGAAGGCTTGTACTGAAGCATACAGGTGATCTTAAATATAAGAATCTCTTGAGCTTTAGTCAACAGTGTCCTAATTATCCTGTTGATTTGAATAACATGAGCTTGTTGTCTCTGGGGTATATTACTACCCCATCTCCCCATCCACGGCACACGCAATTCAAATCAGACTATCCTATTTTTTGTTTTTAAATTGTAATTTGTGAAAGTTTGCAAAGTACAACTTAAAGAACACCTGACCTGAAGTGAGAGGGATATAGAGACTGCCATATTTATTTACATTTTAACAATGCAAACTGCCTGGCTGCCCTACATCGGCCATACATTAAGCGACTTGGCTGCCGAACAACCATCCGATTCGATTATTATAATCGAAATTGATGAAAATCTGTGCCGCCAAGTGCATGCCCGACCGACAATGCGACCAATTTTGGGACAAAAATTGGTCGCATGCTGCAAGATATTGAGCCGACTTGCTTGATTGGGCAGGAATGGCGTGCGACAATTGACAAACATGATGAAAGCCCTGGAACTGTCCCCCCCTAATGAAAAATGTCCCCCCCGATTCCCCGTTTAAAGTATACATTACCTGTCTACGGCCTGCACTTGCCCCTCCACTGCTCCGGGCGCATTCCCATCTCCATACATGCACACTCCACGTGGTTTCCTAGTACTAGGAACACTACGTGGGGTGCGCGTGTATGCAGAGGAAATATCCCGGAAGCACTGGGAGACAAGAGCAGGCCGCGGACAAGTAATGTATACTTTATACGGGGCACCGGGGGGGGGGAGGACATTTTTCATAAGGGGGGCAGCGTCGGGGCAGCGAGGCGGACGGATGCAGCGCACAAGGCCGATTCCGGATCGATTTCAGCATGAAATTGATTGGGAATCGGCCTGTGGTGTATGGGCAGCTGACAGATATCTCTCTTATCAGATTCGATTGGAGAGAGATTTGTCTCTTGGTCGAATCTGCCCATCATCGTTAGGTGTATGGCTACCTTTATTCTTTGCCTTTAATACTTGTAGCTGTGGAGATATATTGAGGTGCTGATGATATTAGGGAGTACAGAAACATATTCTATCATTTTTATGTCTGCTGTATATCTTTCAGAGGTGGATGTCAGCCAGTATGTGTAACGAAAAATCTGCAACGCCGGATGGATTGCGGAAATATGGTCGCATCCAGTCCGGCAAGCGGACCTTCCAACGCGGGATGCAGAAATTCGTCCGCATCCGCTGCGCACACCCGTCCGAGCACTCTGCTCCAAACTCACCAACATGCTGTTCACCAGGGTTCTGCCATCTTGCCTCTAGGGGGTGCGGCCGCACGCCAGACATGCCTTTATACTCTTAGAAAGCGTGTCAGCTGACCTGGAGGTCAGCTGACATTTTAGCCTGCTCTGATTGGTTGCTGCCTGGGGTGGAGACTTCTCTCCCAGGCAGTATATAAGGAAGTGCTTTTCAGTCACACTTCGTCTGTGTTTGCGATACCCTGTGTCAGCACTCAGACCTTAGACTAGATCCCAGGTGTTGAAACCAAGGACTTCATACCTAGACTAGGAGATTATTATTGTTATTGATTCTCTGTGTATGATTCTGTGCCTGTCTTGACTTCTCTTCTGCTTCCTGATTTTGTACTCTGCCAGCCCGTACCGTTAACGACTATTGGCTTGGTTCCTGACTATTCTCTCGTCTCACGTCTCTGTACTGTTGCCACCTGTACTGTTGCCGAACCTCTTTCTGTCTGACCTTGCTCCCTTCAGTGGAACGTCTCCTACTGTTGGGTTATTATATGAGGCTTGCCTCCCTGAGACGCCGGCCCTAGCAGACCGTTACTGCCAGAGGCCGAGATTCCTCCACTGCCACTTTGGGGGATCTCACACACGGGGTTCCCATTCAGAGGTAACCACACCTCTGAGGAATTGCCGTGTGGTGGATATTTCCACAACCTTGTGAATATTTACTGCTTTGTTTATTTCCATGTTGTTTGTGTGTCCACTGCTTTACTTCTACCCGCATTATTAGCAATTCCGCAGATTGCTATATAATCGGGTCTATCCTTGTATTATTGGCGATACTGCGGATCCCCAATAATCAAGGTTCGGGGTGTGACACTGGTCTGAGTAGATCATTTCAGGCACTTACCGTGTTAGTGAGCCTTCCGCTGATTTACCATCAGGAAGATACTGACTATTTCACTCTAACATATCTGCATTGGTGGTGATTCTGTATATCACCACTTAATCAGACATTTGTGCCTCTTGCTGACACCAATCGTTACAGTATGGCTTGAAGATATTGGCAGCTAGCTTCATGGACTGTTAATGTGATTGTGTGTGGGTGTCAATAGACAGACAAAAGGGAACCTCGTTACCAGTCACCTTGAATAGGCAAGGAAGCGGCTCATTAAGCCACTAGCTGTCACTTTGATCTGCTGTCTCAGGTGTGATTGTCTGCATCTGTCTACAGGCAATTACAGGCAAACTGCTACCTGTAACCAAAAGGCAATCTTATCATGTATGTGCTAAAATACACTTTAACCTAGGAAATAATGTTGAGGAAGCCTTTTGATGTCTGGTAGGATACAATCTTACCTATTGAATCTGCCGACTTCATAGGCTATCAGGAAACGCGGTAATTTACATAGCACAGCCTGATGCAATGTTGAAAAGCCTCACTACAATCTTGTGATGTATAGACTTTTTACCTGTGGGAATGTTGAGGAAGCGTTAATCAATTGTCACCTGCCGTGGGGGAAGTCCTTTTTGATGATCTGAGAACTGAGACAGGAAAGGATATGACGCGCGTTATGTAGGAAATTGAATTATTCCTGGATATGGACATGTGAGTGGCCTCAGGCCATCCAGGGGACTATATAATCCCAGCTTGGGACTGTCACAAATCGTAGTTCTTGGAGGTAGCTCACACGGCTAGAACTAACCTGGTTCCTGACCAGAAGTGCGTACCCCCCGCAACAACGCCAGATCGATACGCTGGTACGTTTATTTCCCTGTTTATTTTGGTAAGCAAAATCGCTTTGTGTGTATCTTTGTAACTCTTAATTTTGTAACTGTTTTACTTTGTTTTTTTTGTAATCTTTTGTATATATTCTGTTCTGCATTGTTCCATGTTTTTCTGGAATATTAAATTATTATTTAATAAGCTTGACTTCTGCCGTACTAAACTAACACTCATAGCCTAGAGGAGACTGCAGTGTAGCTGTGTATAAGTCCATGCCTAATTTGTATGCTTGAGCAACACTACCGTATGAGATTGTAATTGCATTGTGTGTATGAGGCACTTCTGCGCTCGACAGCCGAGTGGGAAGTCTAACAGTATCGTTCGGAACGACTGTTAGTGGTTTTGCTGCACGACAGTGTAACTTGCATTACAAATCATTGTCTGATTGTGCTGTGTTACTGTACAACTGTACTGTGTGTGTGGGTGCGTGTCATTCTCGTATTCGGCCTAAGCGCGAAGCTGACCCAAATACGAAAACGCAGATTGCGTGTTGAGCCCTCGACAGCTGAGGGGACGTGTCTAGCAACGCTAGTGGTGGCAGTGGGAAGTGTTTGAGGGGTTCCAGCCTTGTTTGTAGCTTAAATAAGGCTGTTCCCCGCTTAATCTGGTCAAACCCGCAGTCGGGAACCGTATACGCAGGCGTGCCGCGGGCCGGTTCCTGACAGTAGCCATAGACTCTGAACAAGCCCAGACGTTTGAAGTTTGACTTGATTCAGGGGCAGCTCTAGGCTTGTAGTGGCCCTGGGCAGAGGAGGAGTGGCCCCTTCGCCCACCAATGTCAGTATGGTATCTTATGCATGGTTAATGGCCACATCCATTGCGGACACTGCATAACTACCTTGTGCTAAGACACAAATGTTTAACTTTTGCTGAAATTTGCCACTGTGTTTTGCCTCCACCTCCACTATCTCAGCGTGTGGTGTCCTTCATGCACACTGCTGGGAGCGGGTTAAAGGGGAAAACCTCCCGGCGACTAGGCTGCAGACAGCACCTGTACTAGTTATGCACATAGGTGCTGGTACTGCGACTTTTTGCGCTGCAGGGATGTGAGGCACTGGACGTGTGCAGGCATAGTGACTAGGTCGCCCCTCGGTGAGCGCATGTGTTTGCCACCCCTTGGAATGTGTTCCTGTGCAAGTTCACAGATGGCACATGCCTATGGCTGCCCCTGCTGGATTTGCTGCATGATTATGATTCAGACACTACTGCTGCATGAAAGATCAGCAGGATGGCAGCAAACTGGTATTGTTTAAAAGGAAATCAATATGTCAGCCTTCATATTTCTCTCAGTTCAGGTTCCCTTTAAAGCAACAGGGACTATTGCGCGCATGAAAATAGAGCGCCAGGAAAAAAGGGCCCGTCTGGATAAAGAAATGGCGCAAGTGGATAACGAAATTGGTTAATGATAAATACCATTATAAAACAAACAGGAGTTGATGACGAAAATATAATAATGTTAAAAATCGTTATGTAATTCAACAATACAGCTTAACCCAACCCTACTCTCACACAGAACCCTCCCCTGGTGGTGCCTAACCCTAACCACCACCCCCGGTGGTGCCTAACCCTAACCACCCTCCCCCCAGTGGTGCCTAACCCTAACCCCCTGGTGGTGCCTAACCCTAACCACCCCCCTGGTGGTGCCTAACCCTAACCACCCCTCCTGGTGGTTCCTAACCGTAACCACTCCCCCTGCAGAAACACCCTTTTACACATAAAAACAATAAAATCTTTGATAACATACATACAAACTGCATAATATGACAAAAACTATAACGTTGCAAGCTTCTAAAACGATAACATACTTCAAAAACTTTAATGTTCTAATATTGATAACGATATTTATTATTTTTAATTTGGGTCCACTTTAAGGAACATTATCAATTAACATGCTTTTTTAACCTTGGATTGAGAGAGTTCTTTAAGTGCTGGTAAATTAAGATGTATTAAATTCACTTGCTTATCTCTTTTGTTTACTGTATCAAATTCTTTTCACTGTAAACTGACCGCAGTCTCCTCTGATCTGATGGCAGAGTGAGCCATGAGGGGAGGTGGAATTCCCTCACAGTGCAACTGTTAACCGTGTGTGTGTGTGTGTGTGTGTGTGTGTGTGTGTGTGTGTGCGTGTGTGTGTGAGAGAGAGAGAGAGAGAGAAAGAGAAAAAGAGAGAGAGAGAAAGAAAGTCTTGTGTCTCTGACTGAAGTGTCTGAAGAGAGCAGAGGAAATGTAAGTTGTTATAAACATTTGTAATTGTCTGTGACACTACAGCTTTTCATACTTTTTTTTTGCTTCCAGGGAAAAATACTTTGTAGTCTGATATGTGAAAAAATAACACTGGCTGTGCATTGAAGCAGACACCCCCTTTGAGAATGATTTGTCCCAATACAGCTAAATCCTAAACACAATGAATTAAAGCTTTTGCCTCTATTCCCCATACGCCCTTCAATTATTAGGCTTTGAAAATACCAATAAATCATGTAATCTCCCCTTTGCTCTATTAAAACATACCCTGCAACAGCACGACCCACACAATACCATTTTGGTCCAGGCAACTAAGATTTGGAACAGAGCTTGCGCACTTGTCCCTTCTAAGGGTTCGTATACACGTCCGATAAAGATCGTTCGTTACGAACGATTCGTGACGTTTACACGATATTCAAATTAGTCTGAAAAGATCGTTCGTAATGAACGATTGTGTACACACGTGAACGATATAAGTATAAAGTACTGAACGACGAACGATAAAAAAATGCGTGCGCAAACGGAAGTGACGTTATGACAGGCAATAAGAACATGCGTACTACTCCACAGATAATCATTATCGGGCGATCTTTGTACACACTGCAACGATTGAACGATTATCTTTCGAAAAAATCCGCCGGGTTGGATCGTTCGGATTGAACGATAACGGTCGTTATCGTCCAAAAAAACGATCGTTGGAAAATTTGGAACGCACGTTATCGTACGTGTGTACTCAGCTTAACACATGGGAATTCTACACTCCACTATGGGAGAACCCTTGTCTACCAGAACTCTGCAAACTCCAAAATACCAGGCTGTGGGCAGACAAAGGGATTGTATATCACCCTTTACTCCTCACTGATCAATATATGAACTGCATCATTCATGGGGGAATGAATTCCTGTTAGCCCCTAGGCTCACCTATTTGCAAACGAACAGTGGACTACAACGGGAACTTGAAACCCTGGTTTCAGGAGAAGGAGATAGAAAGGGAAGGGGGGCCCTCCGCCATATATATATATACTTACCAAATTTCCATAGCGCATGGCACCAGTATGGAAGCGCGGCATGCTTGTGATTTATGGATGATTTTTCCCTAAGCATTATCATGTGGATATATTCATTGTAGCGGCTGATTGATGGCTAAATAACAGCTTTGCTTACGCAATTTTAATTATGAATTATGTGTGTTTGTCCTAATGTGATTTATTGAGTAATCACTGTCCTTGATCCTATATTAATAAAATTTTGATAATTTGCATATTAAGGTGGCCTGAGTACCCATATGTGTTCAGATTTTTTAATTGTATATCATGGTCAGGTTTTCAAAGGCTCCCTAATCCCACCGTTTTCATACTTAAAGGAATACTATCAATACCCAAGTGTTCTGAAAATGGCATGTACAAATAATGTTTAAGTAGCTGTATAAACATTTTCCTACTTTTCATGTTAAATATCAGAGGCAAAAGCTTTAACTTATTGAGTGTAGGATTTAGCTATGTTGGGAGAAATCAATTGCAGAAGGGGTGTCTGCTTCAATGCACAGCCAGTGTCACATATCAGACTACAGAGTATTTTTCTCTGAAAGCAAAAACAGTATGAAAAGCTGTGACAATTACAAATGTTAAAGGGGAACTTCAGCCTAAACAAACATACTGTTATTAAGTTACATTAATTATTTTAATTAGAATAGATAGGTAATATAATATTTTTTACCCACCCTGTTTTAAAAGAACAGGCAAATGTTTGTGATTCATGGGGGCTGCCATCTTTGTCATGGAGGCAGCCATCTTTTTGGTTGAAAGGAGGTGACAGGGAGCATAAGACACAGTTCCAACTGTCCTGTGTCCTGATAACCTCTCCCAGCTGCAAGCGCATGTAAAAAAAATGTAAAAAAAAAAAAAATGCACCAAAACAGCAGAGCAAGAACAACACCAACAGAAATCCCATCATGCTTTGCACAGCATCAGGGGGAAAATGCCCGGGCAGTTTTCTTCTGTGCAGCTAAAATGAGGCTTGTATAAGAGAAACAAAGTTCTGATGCTGTGAAACTGTTAAAGAAACACCAAGCCTTTTCAGTGCTGCTGAGTCGATTTTTAGTCTGGAGGTTCACTTTAACAAGTTACATTTCCTCTGTTCTCTTCACACACTTCAGTCAGAAACACAGGACACAAAAGCTGCAGCTTTTGGGAGCACACAGAGTTACACACAGGGTTAACTGATCAAGTGTGAGGGAAATTCCCCCCCTCCCTCATGGCTCATTCTGCCTTCAGTTTTGGCCGTCAGTAAAATGTGAAAGTATTTTGATAACAGTAAACAAAGAGGTTGCTACTGAAATGTATACACCAGTACTTAGCAGCACTTCCCAAACAATTCCTGTCTCAATTAAAAAAAATATGTAAACCGATAGTGTTCCTTTAAAGGAGCAAATGACAGGATACAAGTAAATAAGTTTGTATTGTTTTTATTAAAATATATGTGAACAAACCTTCTTTATACATTTCAGCAGTACTTATGACTACTGCAAGAACATTTTTCTGTACTATATAGTACTACTACTGTATTTTGCTGTATACATTGTGATACCATACTTTGTATGTTACTCTACTAATTTTTAATAAACAAACCTTTGTTTAATAAAAAAAATAAAAGTTTTTGCCTCTGATATTTAACATGAAACGTAGAAAAATGTTTACACTGCTACTTAGACATTATTTGTACATTGTCATTTTAGAACACTTGGTTTGACAGTGGTCCTTTAACACTTGTGATCCTGAGTACCCATTTTAGGCACAGTAATCCCAAATTTATAAGATTTTATGCAATGGACTAAAAGAAATGTATAAGTCCCCTGCTAAGCGCTACAAAGTACAGTATTGCATTCTAGATAATTGTATCTGGGATGATTCGTATGGCTTTGTTTACTGTCCTGAAGTAAGGGATTATGAGTGTTGCAGTCTGCACAAGTGGAAATGCTCACATATAATTATGTTCCGTTTTAAGAAGGCAGTACTGTACTTGGGAAACAATAGTCATAGCAGAGAATAGTTAGCTGACCACAGTCAATGTGAGTGACAAATCTGTTAATTCAATACAGGAAATGAAGGATATTTTAATCAATATTCTCAGATTTAACTTTTAAGTGGTACTTGGTATAAGACAATTACAACAAATGGGCTATATTGTACCGGTAGAATTTCTTTAACATCAAACATTCGGTGAAAAATACAAATAAGAACAAAGTAGAACATTGCATCCAATATTCACAATATAACATTGTTGTTGCTAAATAGCTAAACTTTTAAGCCTCATCTACACGCGTAGATGAGGCTCCGATGTGCCTTATCTATCGAGCCACTGATGCGGCTCGATTGATAAGATCCGACAGGTCGGATCTTGCTACCGCCGATTCCCTGCTCGTTCCCCGCGAGGGGACAATGGCAGGGAATCGAGCGGAAGATAAGTGGCGCGGGGACGAGGGGGTATCGAGTGGGTATTGAATCCAGCGCACGCGCGGCGAGCTGGGATGCGGCGAGGACGCGGAAGAGGCGATCCGGCGGCTAATCGAGCCGCCGGATCGGAGCCTCATCTACACGTGTAGATGAGGCTTTACGCATAGCTTTGTTCATGCAAAGTAATTCCATTTTAACTGATCATGGCCTCGATTCATCAACACTTAGCAAATTTGTTAACAACAGTTTGGTAAAATACCGAATTTGTTAACTTCATTTCAGGATTCATCAAAGTTATCTACAGCTGTTAGCGAACATTCGGTAACGATTCGCTAAAACGGAATAAAGTGCAATTCATGAAAAAGAAAGTGGGCGTGGTTTAGCGTTACATTTAGGATTAGTTATCTCCTTCACTGCTCTGTCGTTATTCCTGTCAGATCATTGCTGACAGAGAAGATGGAGCCATTTGAAGTGGTTATGTATCAGCTGAGAGTGATTCAAAGGCGCAGAAGGGCAAGAATAAGGTCTGCAACCATATAAATTTGTAAGAGAATAGATTTGCTATAACACGACATCTGCATTTCTCTTGAATTATCTTGTAAGAGAACACAGGCAGTGTCAGGGTTAACTAATTTGCTAGCTGCACTATATTTTTTTAGAAAAGGCTCCTATCAAATTGTGGGATTGTCCCAACCACTTTCAGAATCCTGGTCCAGGTGTAAAGCCCTATTCAGAATGTTGCTACGTAGTGCTCAAAGGACTGCCTTTTACCCACAATTCCATGGGAATCTTATGGCCTTGTGTTAAAGTACCACTGTAAAATGGAAATATCGACACGTTACCGAATGGTTACCGAATTGTTATCGAATTGTTATCGAATTCACACCGAATGAGGAAAAACCTTGATGAATACAACTAGAAATCGCTAAACTTCGAATTCGGTAATTTAACAAACTGGAAAAAGTTATCTCAAAGAGAATGATGAATCGAGGCCCATATCTCTTAATAATTATTGTTTAAAGGTAAATACTTTGCTAATGTCTTTGAAACAAAGGCACGAGAATAGAAGCAAGGCATTAAAATATATAAAAAATAAATAAAATAATATTGAAAACTGTAAAGACCAGATCATTAATAGTAATACCATAATATAGTGATTGAAAATCTTGTGTGGGCTTATCTTACATTTACAATTTTCTTATGACAGGGAAAAAACAGGAAGAAGGTAACAGTTACAGATAAAAAAGTATTATATTATATATAACAGCAGCCTCTGCTGGTCAACTCCAGTACAGCAGACAAAACCCAATATGCATTGCTCTGGTATTCCACAATAAGGAGAGCGCAGATGCATGTGTAAAAGGGGGCAGAGTCACAGCACTGGTGCAAAGGCGAGGGTAATATAAATCCTTGCCAAACAGCATCTAGTGCTAATTTAATTTTTGCAGCCATGGCATGTTGCTATGCCCTTCTAGCAGTGTTGCCAGTCCTGTCAGTCTTGCCAGCCCACCAGTCTTGTAAATCTTGTCAGCCCACCTATCTTGTCAGTCTGCTAGTCCTGTCAGTCTCGCTAGTCCTATTTTTCCTGTCTTGTCAGTCCACCAGTCCTGTCAGTATGACTTCTAGACCACCCTGCCAGTTTGTTCTTCCAGGTCATCCATCTACTCCATCCTTGCTGTCCATCCTGCCGGTCCATCCTTTTAGTCCACCCCAACACTCTGTCCTTCCTGTGCATCATGTCTGTCTATCCCTCCAGCTCGTCTTGCCTGTCCATCCTTCCTGTTCATTCTGCCAGTCCATCCCTCCAGCCCGTTCTGTCAGTCCTTGCTGCCTGTCCATTCTTCCAGTCCACCCAGTCAGTCCATCCCTCCACTGTGTCCTGCCTGTCTACTCTTTCAGTCCATCCTGACAGTTTGTTTCTCTAATCCGTCCTTTCTGTCCATCCTGCCAGTCCATCCCTCCAACCCATCCTGACAATCCATCCTGCCTGTCCGCTCTACCTGTCTGTCCTGCTAGCACAGAGGTGCCCAATAGGTCGATCACAATCTACTGGAAGATTGCGACCACCTGCTGAGTAGATCACGGCAGCGTGGCCACATTCTGTCAAAATATGCTGCCACAACTGTCAGATTTTGCTGCCATAGCAGGGTCAGGGAGAAGAAGAGAGAGGCGCGGCTGAATGAGAGAGGAGCAAATGAGGAGACAGGTCTCCTCCTCTCCAGGCTGCATGACTTACTTCTCCTCCCATCTAGGCTGCCTGTGAGATGTGCATAGCATCACCTCCCCTACAGGCGGTGTGAGTGACTTATGCCTCCTCCCCTCCAGGCTGCCTGTGGGACGTGCACAGCGTCTCCTCCCCTCCAGGCTAGGACAAGTGCACAGCAATGTGGCCAAATAGCTTCAGAAGGATTCTGAAGTTATTTGTTATGTTTGTATGTTTGAAGGGGGGGTGGGGAGAAGGATTGTGTGACTGCCTAACTGCTGGGATAGGGAGGGGAGATTCATGACACTGTGTAGCTTGTGACGCACAAAATTGTGGGCACCCCTATGCTAGCACATCCCTCTAGTCTGTCCTTCCTGTCTGTCCTATCAGTCCTCATTTCCTGTCTATCTCGCCACTCCTCCCTCCATGCCAGTCCTTCTCATCTAGTTTTTCATGCCCTTCCCACACTGTAGGGTTTGCCCTCCTTCCTGTCACTAGTGGTGCAATTCTGGGATCATGACCTGTGGCCGCCCTTCCCACACTGCAGGGTTTGCCTCCTTCCTGTCACTAGTGGCGCAATTCTGGGAACATGACCTGTGGCCATCAAGAAGTGTTATACAAAATTCCAGTAGAGTGATGTATCAGTAACTTCCAAAGGGTGCACTGCCAAGTGTTACGCTGAGAGCGCCAATAATTTTGTCTGTGCTATTTTTGATGTTTTGTGTAGATGGTCTCAGATTTGTTTTTCTTCTTTTTTTTGTGTTTTCCAGTGGCAACTAAAGAAATAAACATACTGAAACAATACAAAAGCATGACCATACCAATGCATTTGTACTGTGGGACATCTCCTGCTTGTTTTCCTAACCTCCCCCCACCCCATAAGACAGAAAAGGCTGTTTGGCAGAGAACTGAGCTATATTATCATTAATAAATGCGTCACCCAAAGTTATTATGAATAATTGTTTTTGGGTAAAATAATCTAATGAAATATGGTTTTATAAAAACACTTCCTAAATACTGATTAGGATATTGGAAATATAACAAATAGACATTTTTTATTCTCAATGCTCCACCTGCTGTCTTGACTAGTATTTTTAATAAGAAGAAAAATATTGCTTTACTGCTGCAGTAAGGCCCCGTTCACACTGTTTCTAGCCGCGTTTTAGAAACGCGTGCAGGTGGCCGACACGCACGACATCAGACATCGCATAGAGTGCAATGTCTGATGTTCACACTGCATGCGTTCCAGACCTGTGCAGTCTGGGAACGCATGCTGCACGCATTTTTTGTAAAAACGCGTGGCTGTCCCATTCACTTTTCAGTGATGGGATCAGCCACGCAACGCACACAAACGCGGATGGCGTGCGTTCGCATGCGTTGCGTTCCACATGCGTGGCCATCTGCGTTTGTGATGTGAACGTGGCCTAAAGCGTTTGCTAACATTGGCAGTGATTTGGTGACTCGTCAACTCAAAACAAATATTATTTTTTTATTTGTAAGCTAGTAATTTTCTAAGTAAAAAAAAAAAAAAAAAGTAAAAAACATTTTGGTCTAACAATAATAAATGCATCATAATAATAATAATACAAGTCAATGGCGTTACATTGATGAATTAGGCATTTCAGCTTCTATTTGCTGAGAAGGGATTGTGGAGATTGTTTAGTGACTTTGTCAGTGCCTCTACTTCTGGGATGGATATTCAACTAGAATATCAGTTAGTACAAATGGTGAATCATTTTTTCCAGACATGTAGCATCTCTTAAATGGTATGATTAATATCAATGGTTCTTTACAGGGACGCGCTATTTTTTATGTGTTAGCACAACTGGTATGAGTCATCAGAGCAAGAGGTGTTCCTGCCTTCTAGTGATCACACCTCTATAAAGAATAAAAAAAAAAAGAATTGTTTATGTTCATCAAAGTACAGAGATTATTATAGTTATCTCTGGAAAACAGGAATACACACACATGTAATGAGATTAAACAGCATAAATATGAATCTCTATACATACATTACCGGTATATAAGAGATAGTGGTTTAAAGAGTTTGTTTTACTCCTCTTAGGATTCTATCAAGTACAGTATTTGAATTATTCATTTATACAGCAACAGCATGTAGCACAGAGGATGACAGAGTACACTGAAATATTCACTTTTAAATTTGCTACCACCAAGGCCGGATTTATATTTTTAGTGCCCCTAGGCCAATTTTATTAACAAGAAAAATAATAATCAGTGCCAACTGGATTAAAAAGAACAACCGCTGCTGAGTGTGAATAATGTCCAAGTCCAGGTTTAACCATATATAAAAAAATCAGCGCTAGTGTGTACCTAGGGAATTCTACACTGGTGCTGATTATTTACAGACCCCAACCCCAAACAACCATTTTTTGATGGGAGGGATGATGGGTTGGGGCACTGTGCATGTCGCTGCAAATTTTTGCGGAAAATAATTATCAGGATGTGGTCGAAGCTAACTGTATCAAACTCTGTACTCTATACAGTGTTGCAGAAGATGTCAGTGCTATATAAATATACAATAATAATATGGTAGGGCAGTGATCTGCAAACTTGGCTCTCTAGCTGTTAAGGAACTACAAACCCCACAATGCATTTGCCTTTGTGGCTGTCAGACTCCTGCAATGCATTGAGGGATTTGTAGTTCCTTAAAGAGAACCAGAGACGTTTAAAAAAAAGCTTTTATATATACCTGGGGCTTCCTCCAGCCCCATAAGCCTGGATCACTCCCACGCCGCCGTCCTCCACTGCCTGCATCCGCTGGTACCAGGTCCCGTACTTTTGGCCAATGGCCAGTCGACGCAAGCGCAGTGCGTCACTGCCGGCGGACGCGGCCATTTGTACGCAAGAACAGGGACTCCCTCCATATCCTTACGCATGCGCCGCCATACTACGCAGGCGCATGCGTAAGGATATGGAGGGAGTCCCTGCTCTTGCGTACAATTGGCTGCGTGCGCCGGAAGTGACGTCACCCGGTAGCGGCGATAGAGGCAGCGGAGGAAGGCTGCGTGGGAGCGATCCAGGCTTATGGGGCTGGAGGAAGCCCCAGGTATGTATAAAAGCTTTTTCATTTTTTACTCAGGCTTCGTCTCTGGTTCCCTTTAACAGCTGGAGAACCAAGTTTGCAGATCATTGTGGTAGGGCATTAGACTATGACTATGGTACGATTAGATTGTGAGCTCCTCTGAGGACAGTCTGAAAATGAGGATATACGAAAGAGGGGATACATAGGAGGAGGGGGGGGGAATAAAGAGGTAGAGAGCCGGGTGGGAGAGAAGAAATGGGAGGAAGACCTCTCACCAAGACTACAGACATCACCAGTGCTGTTTGGCAGGGACATGCTGTTAAAAGAAGCCACTAAAATCTGAAAAGAGGAAAGGATCATGGTGGAAGACAGCAGGGTGGGAGGGGGAGCTGGGAAAAGAGATAAAATTACCTGCTATCAAGCTAATCGAAATTGCCTGGAGCTTTCTTCTCTGCTTAATACAGAAGTCGGCTGTCAGCACCTGTATCACTGGCTTCTGCAGCAGCAGACTGCCCTGAAATTTTGATTAATTACTCTGGTCAGGATAAATAATCAATAGTCTAGGGCACTCTGGTATTACAGCAGCCAGTGCATATGACTAATAATGACAGGCAACTTCTAAACACTAAACACACCCTGCCACCTCTCCCTGCTAATGTCCCAGCTGCAGCACAGCAATCATTTTCACTACTCACCCTGCTGTTCTGCACATTCACTCACTGCAGGCTGTTTGTAGAGATCAAGAGCGAGGAGACACATTGCCCATGGGACAGGAAGAGGGAGAGTTGCTACATCTAGTGCAGGAAATAGTACAGTCCCCTGCACTGCCTGCTGCTATTTTCCTGAATGTTACCCAAACTATGAAAAAAGATCTGAGGTGGAAGAACACAGTGACTGAGCACCACAGTGGCACCCCTAGCCATGGCTACACCCAGTGCTGTGAGCACCTGCAGCCTTATGGTAGGTACGCCACTGATCAGCACAGGTCTAATCAATCAATAGGGTACTGCAGCATAAAAATCCTTAATAGTGTGATATCTTCCGATAATATATTATTTGGAGATAAAGGTGTATTTTATCTATATTGTGATTTTCGTTTTCTCATTGTACCCTAGCAATAATTGCAAGCCCTTATTTGCAAAAAATAGCAGTAGTATACCCTCATGGCATACATATTTAAAAAGCTTAGTCCCTAAGGTAACAATTTATGTATTCTATTTTTAATTCAGTCACTTTGTTTTCTTTTTACAAGCTTCTTTATTTTGGTGCAGAATATATGAAAATACAATTTTTATTGCTTTTGATTCAATTTGTCACTAAAAAGAATTTACACATACACACATAGGTCTCAACCCTAAAACACCCTAAAATCTATTATCATTATTTGTATTATTATTATCATCATTTAAAATAATACCACATATCTCTCAGTTGATGGCTAGTTGGGCATTTAGCAGGCCATTAACTCTGGAGTGTGCAAGTAGCTTTGGACAGGCTAATTTTTTCCACAAAGTATTTTAGCACCATACTTTGTTTGCATAACCCCATAAGACTATTCAAAAGTGGGTGTTTTGTAAGCTATTGACTTGTGTAGTTTGGTTAAAACTTTCCGCAGTTCATTTTTTTTGAATGAAGGATTGAGTTCGCCTTTACCTTTTTTTATGTGGCAGGAGTCCAAGCTATAAGGCGCATCAACATTTATTCTACAACTCGTTATGATTAAAATGAGGTCACATACACATCATTTGATGATAAACTGAATGCACAACAATCCATTATTCTCAAGGTGTGCCTACAGCTGTTTTGCAGGCCATTTTTTTTGCACTAATTGTTACAGCACCAGAAGAGCCACGGGCATGCAGTTTAAAGTATCCCTGAACCAGTTTTATTTGTGGTGCACAGCACCATCCTCCTCCTCCAGAGCCCCCTGTGCCCCACCACTAATAAAACTTTTTTAACAGTATGTTTATAATAAACCGCTTCAGGGATACTTTAAGTGGTGAACCAAGAGGGACTGCTGTTGAATATTTTTCACATTTTAACTACTTCCGGACCTTGATGATTGAAATCTACGCCATGTGTTGATGGCTATCTGGCTGCCAGGGCGTAGATTTCAATCAACTGCTGCTGCGCACATCCTCTGTTTTCGTCACTCCCGCCGATCTCGCTGCTGTCTCTATGACGGCAGAGCCCTGTGAGCGGGTCAGGAGCCGATTTCATTGGCTGCTGACCCTGTCTATCATCGTAAGCAACTCCCATTGGCTTACATTGAAAGACAGGGACAGGAACCAATGAAAGCGGCTCCTGACCGGCTCACAGGAACTCTGCCATCATAGAGACAGCAGAGTGGGTAGCCCAGGTTACCGACGATGGAGATTGCGGCGGGTATGTGCGGCAATTTGTCGTTATCCGTCGGTGTTCTGCCATTTCTGGTACCAGTGGTCTCTGGTTCTTAAGGGGGCAGAGACCACTGGTACTTAAGTGGTTAAAGGACACACCAAACTGTCAAGGAGGAGTTCCTAGTCCAAGGAAAGGAGGGAACCTAGCTTTAGTGTACAATTTCTAAATATTTTGTGCCATCTTCACTTAATTGCATATACAAGTTTAATTTTTATGAAACCATTATCTACTCATATTCACCTTCCTTTAGGCATGAAACTTTTTTTCGGGGTTTCTTGAGAAATTGTTATTTCTCTTTCCTCAGAACTAAATAAACACTTTTCCCCTCATTTTCATGTTCCTGATAAAGTCAACTTTGTTTCACAAAACTCATAGAGCCAAGTTTTGTGATTATGATACTGATTGAGACCAGTTTTACAATAGTTTAACACCTCTGTGTGGTGCTGTTATACTCACTGGTCCCAGGGTCCATCGAAGGCCTCTTCAAATGCCGAGTTCCGAAAAACTTCCATGTTTCACACCGTTCGTGACACCGGTAACCCCCAGTCAGTCTTGCCATCAGTTAGTCCTGTCATCAGTCAGTCCTGTCACATCAGTCCAGCCACTCCTCTTGTGAACAGCCTGGCCTATCCTTCCATTCTGCTCGTCTTCTCTTACCACAGGGTGAACCTCCTGTTCTTTTCATCACTGGTGGAGCAGCCCTGGGGATTGTGACCTGGTAGGCACCAGGCAGCAAAGTAGCCCCTCACCCACTAGAGGTGGGGACCCATCATCCCTTGAGCTGGTGAAGACCCATGCCCACTTAGGTTCCATGTCCTGGGGTGCCCGCGCCAATCACTGGTGGTGAGATCACCAGGACCTTGACAGGTGCATACGATACATACAAGCTTGGTGGTGTACCATTGAACAGCTTATATTTTACATACTGTACATTGGGGATGATTCACTATCACTATAGCTCCGCTTACTGCACATTTAGTGTGCCTTATCAGAGTTAACATGCCTTATCAGAGTTCACATCATGCCTTATCGGAGTAGAATAGCGAGCGCTACGAACCTATGCCTGCTAATTGGCAATGACGAGCGCTCCACTCGTCCTGCCCTGAGCTCCTGCGGGTCCAATCACTTTGAAGGACATTATCCCTGCACTTTGATTGGCCAATCAAAGTGCGGGGATTATGTCATTTAAAGTGATTGGACCCACAGGGGCTCAGGGCAGGACGAGTGGAGCTCTCGTCATTGCCAATTAGCAGGCATAAGTTTGTAGCGCTCGCTATGCTACTGCTATGATATGGCACGCCAACTCTGCTAAGGCACATTAACTCTGATAAGGCACGTTAACATGGATAAGACACGTTAACTCTGATAAGGCACACTAAGCGTGCAGTAAGAGGAGCTATAGTGATTGTGAATCAACCTCTTTGTGTGGTATGGTGTATTTGCATATTTGTTTATTGAAGGCATAATGCTAGTCTATTGAAGATTATCTATTGGATTTTGGTCTATAAGATTTAATGTAATCCGTAATATACATTTGTGGTCCATGATTCTAGATTCCCAGGTCTGAATTACTCATCAGAACATTCTCTGCATGGAGTTGGTATCGTCTTTTGGCCCACAGCCAAAAAATACAGTACTGATAAGTGAAAGTGTGTAATCAAAATTTCACAACGCTTACACTGTACCATAGAATATTAACCAAAAATGGAAACTGAAGTAGCCACCTATTGTGTAACTTATTGTGCCAATTATAAAACAGGGTGTTTCTATTTGCATTTGTAGAGATTTGAAAGTCACCACTAGACCAACGCTCTGCTCTTAGAAATATCAGTTACTCCGGATTGAAGGTAAATTCATCTCCATGGCTGGAAGATAGAAGTTTAGCATAAGTAATTTTGCAGTTATAATTACCAGTACATAGAATGGAAGTAGAGTAAAACATGACTAGGACTCTACGGGCACAACAGATTAGTATTTGGCATTACTTGCGCATCTGCCATTTGGCATAGAGTAATGGATTGCATTCTTCAGGGCTTTCCTCATACACAGTGCTACCTAGATGATGTCATTCTGACTGGCACAAATGATACAGAACATGTGGAAAACTTAAAAAGAGTTTTGTTTCAACATGAAAAATATGCTCTGTGACTAACAAAGAAAAATGTGTATTTCACAATTCTATACAATACTCTGGCTATGTTATTGGCAAACATGGTCTATACCAGTCTTCAAAGACAATAAAAGCAGTGTTATGGCTGTGACCATCAGGGCCGGAACTTCTAAAGGAGCAAACTGGGAAATCGCCCAGGGCCCCAGAGCAAGGTACTGGGACCCCCAGGTTTCCCCCTAATTTTGTTGTGGTCCAGTTTAGCGAACTCACCTTTCTGCCTTGGTGCTCCTCCATTAGTTCGTATGCACCCATCTTCATCCCTGCTGGCCCCTTCTTCTCTATATTACATAATAACATGCCACAAGATCACGGAGAAGAGGTGGAGGGGGGGGGGGGAGCAGCAGCCAGCCTAATGACTCCAGCAACCTGTAACGATTGGTGTCAGCACGCAGAGAGAATCTGATTATTGGTGATCTGCAGTATCACCAAGAATACAGATATATACCTGATTATTGATGATCTGCAGAATCACCGATAATACAGATATATTACTAACCTCTGGACATCTATGTATATAAGAGTGTTTGGTGTAACAGTAATACTTTGAGAAACACACCTGATGAGCAGGTGATCTTGGCAGTATAGGCAATACTGCCTTTAGAGAGTACAGGAACCTTCCAGCAGCCTGAGACTCTCCAAGGGGTGGAGTCAGGCTGGAGGTAGGAAGGATCAGAGAGTGAGTGACACCAGAAGGTGTATGTCTCTATCTGATCCGGAGACTATCTCTTAAGGGGAGAGATAGCTCTCGAGGTCGGGCAAGCCAGGTTGGCAACACACGGACAGACAAAGTACAAAGACAGAAGGCTGATTCGGTATCCAAGGCAAGCAGGGTTCGGCAACGGAATATCAGATGTGCAAGGTACCGAATCAGAGATCAGAGGGGTAGTCAGGAAAGCAATAAGTCATTACAGATATCAAACAATGCCTAGTCTGGGTGTGAGGTCCATGGTCTCTACACCCTGGAAATAGTCTGATGTATAACAAGTTCCCTAGTCTGGGTGTGAGGTCCGTGGTCTCTACACCCTGGAACTAGTCTTAGGAATAACAGAATGATAGTTCCCTAGTCTTGGGCGTGAGGTCCGTGGTCTCTACACCCTGGAACTAGTCTGATGAATAACAGAATGATAACACAAGTTCCCTAGTCTTGGGTGTGAGGTCCGTAGTCTCTACACCCTGGAACTAGTCTGATGAATAACAGAATAATAACACAAGTTCCCTAGTCTTGGGTGTGAGGTCCGTGGTCTCTACACCCTTGAACTAGTCTGAAGAATAACAGAATGATAATACAAGTAATCTGGCTCAGTGTGAATCCCCAGGTCCTCCTGGTTCAAACACACTGTTGGATCTGACTAAGGTCTGAGTGCTTCCACGTAGTGTTTGCAACGGCAGACAACTTGTGACTGGCCAGCAGCAACTATATATGGAGTAGTACCCTCTGGCTCCACCCCTAAGTGATCAACCAATAGTTACCAGCTCTGGGGTCAGCTGACCGGCTTGGTCAGCTGATCCCCCCTTGCCCACCATAAAAGTTCTGCCTCTCAGCGCGCGCGCGCGTATTCCTAAGCCTGTGTGAACTAACAGACTCAGCCACACCAGACACACGCTGCTGCGCACAAACCGCCGCACTGGATGCGGAACCAGCTGCCTTGCTGTCAATACATGCGGCGGCTTTTCCGCGTTCTGCCATGTTACCAGACGCACGCTTCCGCGTGCAAACCGCCGCATTGGACGCGGAATCAGCCGCCTTGCTGTCAGCACACACGGCGGTTTTCCGCGTTCTTTCACACAACCACAATAAAGTTGGGGGAGACCTGGGGGGAGCAGCAGCCAGCCTGGGGGCTCCAGCAACCACAATAAAGTTGGGGGGGGGGGACCTGGGGGGCTGCAGCCAGCTCAGGGGACCACAATAAAGTTGGGGGAAACCTGTGGGGGCAAGCAGCTGGCTCTAGGGCCTTGGGGACCACAATAAAGTTGGGGGGAAACCTAGGGACACAGCAGCAGGCTCAGGGCCTTGGGGAGGGGAATAAGTCAGAAACAAGGCCCCCCTATGCTACTTCTGGGGGTTATTAGTGGGTCTCAGGGGGGTCCCATGTTAATTTTGCTCAGAGCCCCAATGTAGCTAGAACTGGCCCTGGTGACCATAACAATAATAAAATTAGCTTGTGATAAATCACCATATGGACTGGGACTTTTAATATCTTATGTTCTTTCAGACAAAAATAAAAGTTCATTAGGGTTATTAATAAGTACTGAAAGGAATGCAAAAAGCAGACATGAAAGGATGTATTAAGCTGTGTGTGGGGAGCAAAAAGATTGAATCAACTTCTTTATGGGAACACATTTCCACTAGGAACAGATTGATCATGTTGCATTTCGTCACTCTATTAAAGTGGTGCCTGTAACAGCTGCAGCATCATGTTAAAGTTGTGTTGCTGTGTTGGGGTTTCCTGTTCACCCAGAGCCGTCTCACCTACCAGGCAGCTATAAATTCCTGCCTAGAGCGGCAGGAGGAGCCAGGAGTAGAGTTGGGCCGAACGGTTCGCCGGCGAACGTGGTTCGCGCGAACGTAGGTGGTTCGCGTGCGGGTACCGCACGCGAACCTTTTGCGGAAGAAGTTCGGTTCGCCCCATAATGCACTGAGGGTCAACTTTGACCCTCTACATCACAGTCAGCAGGCCCAGTGTAGCCAATTAGGCTACACTAGCCCCTGGAGCCCCACCCCCCCTTATATAAGGCAGGCAGCGGCGGCCATTACGGCCACTCGTGTGCCTGCATTAGTGAGAGTAGGGCGAGCTGCTGCAGTCTCTCATATAGGGAAAGATTAGTTAGGCTTAACTTCTTCCTGGCTGCATACCTGTTCTGTTCAGTGAGCCCTCAGCCCACTGCATACCTGTACTGTGATCCTGCCACTGCATACCTGTTCAGTGATCCTGCCACTGCATACCTGTTCTGTTCAGTGAGCCCTCAGCCCACTGCATACCTGTACTGTGATCCTGCCACTCCATACCTGTTCAGTGATCCTGCCACTGCATACCTGTTCTGTTCAGTGAGCCCTCAGCCCACTGCATACCTGTACTGTGATCCTGCCACTGCATACCTGTTCAGTGATCCTGCCACTGCATACCTGTTCTGTTCAGTGAGCCCTCAGCCCACTGCATACCTGTACTGTGATCCTGCCACTCCATACCTGTTCAGTGATCCTGCCACTGCATACCTGTTCTGTTCAGTGAGCCCTCAGCCCACTGCATACCTGTACTGTGATCCTGCCACTCCATACCTGTTCAGTGATCCTGCCACTGCATACCTGTTCAGTGATCCTGCCACTGCATACCTGTTCTGTGAACCCGCCACTGTATACCTGTTCTGTTCAGTGGACCCGCCACTGTATACCTGTTCTGTGAACCCGCCACTGTATACCTGTTCTGTTCAGTGGACCCGCCACTGTATACCTGTTCTGTTCAGTGGACCCGCCACTGTATACCTGTTTAGTGAACACGCCACTGCATACCTATTGTGTTCAGTGATCCTGCCACTGCATACCTGTTCTGTGAACCCGCCACTGTATACCTGTTCTGTTCAGTGGACCCGCCACTGTATACCTGTTCTGTTCAGTGGACCCGCCACTGTATACCTGTTCTGTTCAGTGGACCCGCCACTGTATACCTGTTCTGTTCAGTGGACCCGCCACTGTATACCTGTTTAGTGAACACGCCACTGCATACCTATTGTGTTCAGTGATCCTGCCACTGCATACCTGTTCTGTGAACCCGCCACTGTATACCTGTTCTTTTCAGTGGACCCGCCACTGTATACCTGTTCAGTGAACCCGCCACTGCATACCTGTTCTGTTCAGTGAACAGTTTGGTGTGTCAGTGTGAAGCAGTACCTTAATTACACTACCTGATTGATGTATACACATGCAAGATGTTTTAAAGCACTTTAGGCCTGTCATTTAGCATTCAATGTGATTTCTGCCCTTAAAACGCTGCTTTGCGTCAAATCCAGATTTTTCCCGGGGACTTTTGGCGTGTATCCCACTCCGCCATGCCCCCCTCCAGGTGTTAGACCCCTTGAAACATCTTTTCCATCACTTTTGTGGCCAGCATAATTATTTTTTTTTTCAAAGTTCGCATCCCCATTGAAGTCTATTGCGGTTCGCGAACTTTAACGCGAACCGAACGTTCCGCGAAAGTTCGCGAACCCGGTTCGCGAACCTAAAATCGGAGGTTCGGCCCAACTCTAGCCAGGAGCGCTGCTGAGAGTTGAGAGAATAAATGCCTCTCAGCCCACTTAGGTTTCAGTTTACACAGCAGCAGCTAACAGCAGCGCCTGACTGGACTCATAACTGGTTTCACTGACTGATTAATTCAGTTCCTTCAGCTCAATGATTCAAAGAACCACAGTACTGAGGCTCGAAGTACAACATCAGCTTCTGAGTCCTGACTCTTCACTCTGATTCACTGATTCATTCAGTTCCTCTCTCTCTGCTACTGGTAACTGAGTGGATGTAGAGACTGAGCATAGCAGGATTAGCAGCCAGGCATGGACTGCCCCCCAGGCTTTTATTCAGTGATTTAGGGATGGTCTGGTGTATTCAGGTTTGTTGTTGTACAGCAATGTGAAACACTAGGCTAGCTGATAAAAGTGCAATTAGAGGACAGGCAAGCTGGTAAATATACACAGGATGATGCAGAACTTGCCTGGAGAGTCCCTGGGAAAACATCTGTCTTGTCTCTCCCCATTGTTATAATGACTGCATGTGCAGATAAGGTGTTAAACAGGTTGAAAAGTTTTGACAGTCCCTAGACTCCAGGAGGACTCCTTTCTGACATGTGAGGGAGACTGGCAGGGACAGCAGTCCTATTACCGGCAACTAGTCTCTGTGTAATTTGGGACTGCAATACAGATTAGCTTTCTGCTCCATCTCCTGCTATTCTCCTTTAGACTGTAAGCTCGCAAGGGCAGGGTTCTCTCCCCCTTTTGTGTCTTGGAAACATTATACATTTTATTCATCATGTTATTTTTTATCACTGTCATTACCACTTCTGTATTTTGTATTCTGTATGTTGTATCATTTTTTTGTACTTTGTCACTAATTATGTATCTTGCATATTAGTGTACACCATTGTCTGTATTATGTACCCCATGTTTGTTTCTCACTTTGTACAGCGCCATGGAATATGTTGGCGCTTTATAAATCAATAATAATAATAATAATTCTCAGTCTCACTCTACTCCTCCTCTCTCTGGGCTAGTGCACGACAAAATCACAATAGCAATCGCTAGCAATTTGCAAATGCGACTTGATCATTTGGGCTGAGGCTGCCATGATAATGGGCCTCAAGTCTGTTTCCCCACAGGCCAAAAGGTCCCAGTCCTCCCCTGGTAGCAGCATAGTGTGTGTGTATAGTGTATATCTACTGTGTGCTGTGTGTGTATAGTGTGTGTGTGTGTATAGTGTGTGTGTGTGTGTGTGTGTGTGTACTGTTTGTGTGTACTGTGTATAGTGTGTGTGTGTGTGTGTGTGTGTGTGTGTACTGTGTGTGTGTACTGTGTATAGTGTGTGTGTGTGTGTACTGTGTGTGTGTACTGTGTATAGTGTGTGTGTGTGTGTGTGTGTGTGTGTGTGTGTGTGTGTGTGTACTGTGTATAGTGTGTGTGTTGTGTGTACTGTGTGCATGTGTATATTGTGTGTGTGTGTGTGTGTGGTGTGTGTGAGTGCATGCCGCAATAAGTATATTTTATGGTGAAATGCTCTGCTGCATTACAACTATTTTGTGGTGAACCCATGCCGCAATAAGTGTAATTTCTGGTGAAACGCAGCTGTATTATGATTTTCGGGGGTCTTGGGGGGTGGGGTTCACCACAGGGGTGGGGGGTATGGGGCTGGGGGGCAATCACGGGGGGGGGGGGGGGGGGGGGTTGTCGCCACAGGATTTCTCGCCTGGAGTGACAAAATGGCTAGAGACGCCCCTGTGTTCACCTCACCAGGAGGGGCAGCTGTTGAATATTGTGAAGGTATTTAAATGTCCCTGTTACCAATACACATCTTCCTGTCTTCCCTTGCCATGAGATTATGTGTCCATTTTCAATCTTCATAAAAATGTTCATAATTCTGCATCAACACATTATTTGCATCTCATTGAGTAGCCCTACTTATCCCCTGAAATCTGGCTGGTAAGTCCACGGCCATTTGTTCTTGGTCAACATTTGGGGCATAATCAACTAACAGAGAAGCAGGGTCGTTTTAAGATGCAGGCGAGGTTGGTTGCCTCCCAGGATGAAGTGGTGGAGGGGGGAGAAGCGCGGGCCCAGAGGGGTAAAGAAGCGTGGACCTGTACAGAGAGTGCAGGTGAGCCAGGGGTGGGTTCAGAACATCAGTCATCATATGACTTCCCACCATCTGCAGTTTTGCAATGACTGACACCGCTGCAGTTATTGGAGACCAGGATGCTGAGGAGGAAGATGGATTGCATGTGCTCCTCCCACAGCTGGATTTTCATAGGTGGGTCAATTAACCCCTTGCTCCCCTGCAGTCTGTGCACGATGGGGCTTTGACTACCTAATACCAGGAGTTATACCTACCTATACTGGGGGGCTATATCTGGCTACTTTATACTGGGGGCTCCTCTACCTTCTTATACTGCAGGGAAGAGCTGCATCTGGCTACCTCTGCTGGGAAGGGGGGGGGGGGGGGGGTCACATCTGGCAACCTAATACTGGGGGCTCCTCTGTCGGGGGGAGGGGTGGGCTGTACCTGGCTATCTAATACTGGGACTTCTGTGGCTACCTATATAAAGGGGGCTGCCCCTGGTTCCTAAACCCAAGACCTAGGATCCCCTTAGAACCCACTTCCAGGATTAAATGTTCAAAACGTGCAGGTTCAGCTTGGCAAAATCTGCTTGTTATTATATATGAAGTGGGTAGGAGGGGAGAAGCAGGAGCCCTTCCTCTATGGCTGCATTAAATACAGATCAGACGGCATATCCAACCCAGTAGCTCAGTTTCCTTTGCTCATCATCAATCTAGGTTACAAAGTAGAGCTGTGATTAAAGAAACCTACAGCTTTTCAGTTATTACTCAATCTTACCATCAGATTTGATGATATTAACTTATAGGGGTGTAACTAGAAATCACTGGGCCCCCCTGCGAAACCTTGAATGCCCCCCCCCCTCCGCTGCTGATGATGAAGGGAAGAAGTTGGACCCCCTCCAAGCCACTATGTGCCTACTGCCCCCCCCCCCCCCTTCCTGCGCTTCAGCCCCTCTTGCCCCTTCAAACTTCCCTGGGTGGGCCCCCTTGTGAAGGATTGTATCAGGTGACTGTTTGGTGTCTGCTAACCGGTATTGGAGACTATTAGAGGATTCTAAGTGGAGGAGCGCCTCACCCCCAACGGCCCCCTTGCACCTGCATCCCTTGCAGGGGCTATTGTTACGCCCCTGTTAACTTAGTATCTGTACTCAACTTGAGATAAGCCTGTGATGGCAGATAAACTGTAGGAATTATTAATTAACCAAAAACAGGAATTTGTGTGGTTTTAGAACAGGTTAGAACTGTGTTGCTATGGAAAGATTTTCAATATATCACAGAAAAAAGTTTGCGCTCATTTTCATTTCATGGATTTATCAGAAAGGAAGGAAGCTCTCTTCTTGCTGCAGGCAGGAAGGATGGAAGGAAGGAAGGAAAAGAGGCTGCTGGAAGGAAGGAGGGAAAGGTCATGTTGGAAGAAAGAGAAACAATTTAGGGTACATTTACTAAAAGTAGTGCGAGCAAAAACTGTGAAAGAGTGCAGTAGTACCCAGTTCAAGGATTTTGATTGGTCACTTAGAGCAACTTGCTTCACTTTTGCACTAGCTGTGCTCTAGTTTTCCTTGGGCTGGTCTTGATAACACCTACATTAAGGCTACTTTCACAGTGGGACGTTGCGTTTTGATGCAACGTTAAAGTCGCAATGCAAACTAACAACGCAACGCCCCAAAAAAGTTGCATCGCAACTGTATGCCCCGTTATCGTCGCATACAGTAGGGCATACAGGCAGTGAAAAGTATGCTTCCAGGTCATTACTGAGCATGTGCAAACAGACTAACGCAGTTAATAACGTGTATAACGCACAGCATGCAGCACTTTCTAATAATGCTACACGTTACACACAAACGCAACGTGTGCACTGTGATTGCTGCATAGATTTAGTATTGCTGTGCGTTAGTCCACGTTAAAACATTTTCTAACGTGCGACTTTAACGTCACACTGTGAAAGAGGCCTAAGGAGTGGAAGAGAGAGCAGAACAGACAGAAAAGAAAGATGCTGCTGTGTTGACTGACGCAATTCCGTATACAGTACTCCAAATTGGAAATGGTGAACGAGATGTGGATAATTTTAGGTTGATGCATACTTTATGTTCATTGTATGCAAATTTATGAAGCATGGAATTGGACCAATCAAATGCCGCAGCTGATGCAAATTTCCAAGCTGCATACATTTGCATAAAATGTATAAACTCAAAATTATTTGCATCTCATTAAGCATCTCTGCTGCTGATGTATGTACAGTGCTGCCCATATTTTGACTTAAATTTTGGCAAATTTTGACTTAAAGTTACTTTTATTCAACCAGCAAGTAATTTTATGACGGGAAATGACATAGGTGTCTCCCAAAAGATAATAATACAAGAGGCATTATTGTGGGAAAAAAACATTTCTTAGCTTTTATCTACATGGGAGCTCTGAAATGGAAATATATAGCTCAGGTGCAGGTGAAGAGCTATGTTAAAGTATGGAATATATATATATATATATATATATATATATATACATATATATATATATATATATATATATATATATATATATATATATATATAATTTTCGTGGGGGGTTACTTTGGGTTAAGAATAGACAATAAATGTATGTTTAATCTAAGTTAGGAGGTCTGTAAAAGGTCAAGGGTTTTAGTGGTTGTTTGGATACAGATATGATAAGTAGGTGCAGTTACTGAGACACTACTATTTTGTATATCAGTGTTTCAGTGCATCTTCCCCCTTGAACACCTACCCAGGACCGGCATTTACTCTGAACGGCCATCCCCTGCGCCGCCATTTTTTGGGCAGCAACAGGGCTGTGTCAGCATCCCCCCTACATGCTAGCCTTAATCTGAGTAGTGCAAAGTAGTTTTTCTTAGAGCATTGTGAAACCCAAGTCTTGCCCTGTCTAACCCTAACAAATCCCCCTCATGGCAAATCCCCATTCCTAATTTCTATTCCTCTTCCCCTGCACTTTCCCATGATAAACCCCTTCTTGACATCAGCGCTTTGAGTCCCCAGGGAGAAAAGCGCTATATAAATATTATTGTTATTATTGTTGACATCAAGCCACCCTGTGAACCCACCCCTAATTACTACATCCGTGGGTTACAAATGTCCTATTGGATTGGATATAATGTCGGTGGCACAAAACCATTTAGATTTTTCTTGCTGTAATAAAACTAACTTGCTTTATATGTTTAGAGTATTTGAATGTCCTCTCTACAAAAGATGAAACAGTATAAAAACATTTTTTAATACTGTGCTACTAGTACCTACTGTACAGACAGATGACTGTAGTAAATTCTGCCTTAGGGTTATGTAAGAGTTGTTATTGTTTAGTAGTGTTGCTGGGTGTACTAAGTACTAGTAATAGCAGAGCTCATACTGACCTCGTTTTTACTATGTATTTTAGGTACGGGAGAGCCACTGTATGAGTGATTCACCTCAAACCCTTTCCCGGTCACTCCTCTACCTTGTCACTTAATTTATAATTCACTAATGGAGTGTTCTTAATAAATGTGGAAAAACTCAGCTTATCTTCTGTAGTATTAGAACATGATCCAAATGAAATAGCATTTATTGGCTTTATTAACTTGCACACTTGCACTGGACAGTGATTATTTACCATTAGTGACATTATCTTTCATTCTTTCCCACAATTTGTAATGTAGTACCTACAACATAATCAGAGTACCTGATCATCTAAAAGCCATTCTGCAAAGGCACACAGCACATAACGAGTGTTTTATGAGGCAGAAGGCCTGCAGTCAGGTTGCTGACATGAGATGTGTTTCGTAAGTTTCTAGGTTCACTGAGTTTGGCTGTTGATTATTCTACAGGTCGAAAACAAAGTGTTTGATTAATCTGCTTCTGCTGTTTTCCACAGGGCTGTGCATTACCCTGTGTAATTATTACATTGTACATTCTATTTGATGGAGGTTCCAAGTGGATTTGGTTTTCAGATTTGATACCACAGACTCTATGTATAAGCATCTAGGTATATTTTAATTTGTCTGTTAAAGTACAGTGCTGAAGACCCCCTTCTGGGTGGGTGCAAACTGTGGCCCTCTCCAACCTTAGTGGGTAAGTAGCGATGTCCGGTTCATTTGTGTGTGCAGTTATAGCTGCTCAATCCCAGTAGGTCCACTTCTGCTGATCCACTGTTTACCCTGACAGAAAATGATTTTCAGAACTTGTCTCAACGGCCAGGTTAGTTCTCACAAGACTTAAAAAAATACTTATTTTCTGGGGTCTAGTCCTGGGAAAAGAGATGAGTGGACTCACCCGAAAACCCCCTGCGCCGCGCATAGCGCGGTGTGCCAAAAATGGGTGTGGCCAAGCATATGGTGGGCGTGGATATGGGTGGGGTCAAATATACATGACCTTAACAGTGATGTAAAAGGTCTGCCAGGGAAGTTTGAGCTCTGCTGTAGTGTATCCCCCAAAATTAGATGTAATCTGACAGCATTTCACCAAAAAGACACGTAATCTGGCAGAAGTTTCTCCAAAATACAGATAATATGGCAGTGGTTCCCCCAAAATCGTATATGTCTTTTCTGCTACCCGCCTTGATAAAGGGGACCCTGAGTGGCCCCGAAACGATCGTCGGCCTATGCAGGTCAGACTGTGGACTTATATACATGTGATGGGACAATAAACTTGTGGTGATTGCTCCGATCAGTCTGTGTGCGGACTCCTTCATGACGAAAGTTCCCCCAAAATAGACAATCTGGCAGCAGCAGTTCCCCCAACATACACACAATCTGGAAGCAGTTCCCCAAAATACACGAAACCTGGCAGCGGATCACCCAAAATACACGTAACACCCAAAATACATGTAATCTGGCAGCTGTGGTCCCCCAAACATACACAATCTGGCAGCAGTTCCCCAAAATACGTGTAATCTGGCAGCAGCCGTTCCCTTAACATACACATAATCTGGCAGCTGTTCCCCAAAATACACTTAATCTGTTCCTCAAAAATACAGATAATCTGACAGCAGTTCCCCCAAAATAGGTACCCCCAGCATATAGGTAGCCAGGTCTATAGGTGTCCCCAGTATAAGTAGCTATGAGTATAGTTGTCCCTAGAATAGGTAGCCAGGTGTATAGATGTGCTCAGTATATGTAGCTAGGTGTATTGGTGTCCCCAGTGTATGTAGCCAGGTCTATAGGTGCCCCCAGTATAGCCAGGTCTATAGGTGCCCCCAGAATAGGTAGCCAGATGTCCCCACAAGGAGGGGAGGAAGCACAGAGAAGAGGGATTGGTGGGCACAGCGGGGAATGTCTCCTCCCCCCTCAGGGCTCACCCTTCCTCCCTCTCCCCCTCCAGAACTAAAGTTTGCAGGTGGCTGGCAGCGGCAAGACTTACCTCCTTCCTCCTTCGATGTGTAAGTAGCGATGTCCGGTTCATTTGAGCCGGTTCTTTCCTGTGAGTTGAGTGATCCGGCTCATCACACTGAACCGAATCAGTTCAGTGGATGAGACAGGAACTGCAGCTGCACACTGTGTTCAGCTGCAGTTCCTGTCTCATCCACTGAACTGATTCGGTTCAGTGTGATGAGCCGGATCACTCAACTCAAAGGAAAGAACCGGCTCAAATGAACAGGACATTACTACTTACCCAGTGCTTGGAACGAGATGGAGGTAAGTTCCGACTCCCACCCTCTGCCAGTTCTGTTAGTTCTGGGGGGGGGGAGAGAGCGAGGAAGGGGGAGCCCCGGGAAACGTCCCCTCTTCCCCGCTGTGCCCGCCGATCCCTCTTCTCTGCGTTCTCTCCCTCCACATATGCTAGTGTGGACGTCGTCCACCCTCTGAAAAAAGCAGGTGGACGTCGTCCACCCGCGTCCATGCCCCACTCGACCCCTGCTTATTTTGCCATAAGTCAAATGAACCACTAACCGCCCAGTCAGGGGCGTCACTAGCCTTAATAGGGCCCCCCTGCAAAAATGATAGCATGGGGCCCCCTTGGTCCCCAAACCCCATGCGGGTCACGTGATCTGGAGCCGGCAAATGGCAGCAGAGAGTGTTCTGCTCTGAAGCAGTGGCTGGAAGCAGGAAAAAAATTACACACACTCCTGCACAGGGAGGTTTTTTGTTAACTGGCTGCACTTGTGGTTGGGGAGAGGAATGAGGAGGGGCCCCCAAAGCCTCTGCGCCCAGTAATGTAGTTATAATTCATTTTACCTTCATGAGGAGATCTGAGAACTTCTGACTGTCTGTTTTACATTTGTCTCCCCATTAATAGCAGTCCGTGCTTCAGCATTGCTGCTGGGCCTGCCTTTTGGTCTGGTATTTTCCGCTGCCCACCTGTGATCTCTGCTAACCCCTCCTGCTGGTTACAGCTGTGTATGAAAGCAAGAAGGTGAGACTGAGGTTGGTGCAAGTTGCAGCATTGAGGATAGTTTGAGAGAAATGGGCTTTACTCACTCTCACTGCCTCCTGCCACCATCTCAGAATCAGAATCCTTTTATTCGCCAAGCATGATTAGCAATACAGGGCACTTTGAGCACTTATTGTCACAGACACACTGCACAAAAGAAAACAATAAGTTACCGCAGCAGCAAAACATAAACAGTGAAAGAACAGTGAAAAACTCTCTAATAGGTTTTCATGCCAACAGAAGTGAGGGCCACTGGTCTGAAGTTGTTAACGTCTCAGACTCCTTGTTTTTTTGGAACAGTGATAATGCTGGACTTTTTAAAGCATGTAGGGACCTTGCCTTCACTTAGGGACCTGGAGTATATGGAAGTGAGGATGGGGGTCAGCTGCCGTGAGCAGGTTTTCAGGCAAGGTGGGGGCACATCATTAGGGCCCGAGGCTTTCCGAGCTATCAGTGTGGACAGGTGACGCAAGACATCAACGTCACTCACTGCTGGAGGGGGAGAGCTTGGGCTTGCGGAGAGGGGGGTGGAGGTTATTAGGAGCCTCTGCAAATCAGTCAGGTCCTTAAACCTGCAGTAAAAGCTGCTAAGTTCCTCGGCTAGCTCAGTGCTTGGTGATGCATGGTGAGGGGGAGGCTTGTCATTTGTGGCCGTCTTAAGCCCTTTCCAAACAGCCCATGGGTCATGTGAGCTGAGGTTCTTTCCTATCCTTTCCGCATACTCTATTTTTGTGGCTCTCAGCTCCTTGTTGAGGGAGAGTCCTCTAGGGAGCCGGACATGTGCACAGCTTCTTCGCACTTACGCAGCTGTCGTAGCTTGTTGGAAAACCACGGTTTGCTGTTTGGATAGATTTTGAAGGACTTTGACTGAATGCAGGATTCCTCACAGAATTTTATGTAGGATGTGACAGTATCCGCCCACTCATCCACGTTAGGTGATTCCAGAGCCTTCCAGTCCGTGCAGTCGAAACAGGCCTGGAGTTGTTTTTTTGCTTCATTTGACCACACTTTTGCAGTATTTAGGACTGTTTTTTTCTGATTCCAGTCATCTGTAGGCAGGGACCAGGTGGATGAGGTTGTGGTCAGATGAAACCAGTGCTGCCCATGGGGTGGCCTTGTAGGCATCTTTCAGGACCGTGTAGCAGTGGTCCAGGGAACTAGCATTCCTGGTGGGGAAGGTAACATGCTGGTGGAAATGTGGCAGCTATCGTTGGAGGCTAGCCCTGTTGAAATTGCCCATAGTGATGAACAAGGAGTCTGGAAGGGTTGTCTCGTTCGGCAAGTTTTGACGTTGGCACCAGGCAGGATGTATACACCTACAAGGACGTAGGAGGAGAACTCTCTGGGTGAGTAGAATGAGGAGTTGATGTAAAAGCAGACATCACCACCTTTCTCTTTCCCTGAGAGAGTATGGTCACGGTCCGCCCGGATGAGGTTGAAGCGCGGGAGCAGTAAGGCATTGTCGGGAATGTCTTTATGCAGCCAAGTCTCTGTGAAGCAGAGGACAGGGGTGTTGGTGTTAATCTCCCACTTCTCCCCTCATCCCAGCCTCATTCCCACTGCCAAGCTACACTTACCCATTCGTCCATTCTCATTTGCTTAGTAGATCTTGGCAGCGGTGAATGATGGTGTACAGGGCAGGGTTGTTGGGAATAATGGCACCTGAATTGCGAGGTTACATGACTAACACAACTTCTAGTGTTTACTGGAATCCAGTGTGAGACACTGCCAAGGTGGTGTGTTATGTAACATCTTAATATGAGGTTTCTGTTGTTTCCATTTTTTATAGGCAGAATTTCTCGGGCCTTTGTATTGAAGGGCTGTTTCACACTATACTTGTTTTATGCATTTTGAAAAACACATAGTACTGAAACTTCAAGGTGACAATTCAGACTTATGCATTTTATTTGTACATGTTTCATTTTTAAAAATTTTTGGCTGCATAAACCGTAGCCATAAATAGCAAAAAATGCAAATTTTAAAAATGCAAATGTGACTGAACGGAAACCTAATAAAGTGCTCAAATGTGAAAACCTTAATGTGAAAGAGCCTGGTCCCTTTCTGTCTCCTATTTCCCAGGGTTATTGAATAAATGAATGAGATTATTGTGGAGACATACATTGTGTGCTGATTCTGTCCAGAAAAATATATTTTAAAAATAGCATGCAATGATTATTTATATTATATTTATTTTCAGCAACGGGTTAACTTAGGTAAGTGTTAACACTAGTGGGGCTTATCCTGGCCCCCTTAAAGAGTAGGTCCGAGCTAAATTGAAAAAAAAAATCTACTTACCCAGGGCTTCTTCCAGCCCCTGGCAGCTGGTGGCCTGGGGTCCCCTCCATTGCAGATGCCGACCTCGCCATCTCGGCATCTACTCGGGCTTGCACTGACATGGTCTGGAGTCTTCTGCGCAGGCACAGTCGTTCTGCACCTGCACAGAACACTCCAAACCACGTGAGCGCGATCGCGAGCGCAGTCACAGTAGATGCCGGTCGGCATGTGTAACAGAGGGGACGCCGGCTAGAAGCGGAGCTGTGGTGAGGGCATAGGATGGCTGCCAGGGGCTGGAGGAAGCCCCGGGTAAGTAGATGGGTTTTTTTTATTAGCAGCTCAGATCTGTCCGACGGCCACTGCCAGCAAACCAGGGACAAGCAGAGGAAGGTCAATCGGCAATGCTTAATATCTTCTGTCAATGTCTGTACTCATGTAAGAAGGTAAGTACATACCGTTTGATGGTTTTTTTTTTTTTTTTTTATTTATGTGGTACAGTGATATTTGTTCGTCATTTCAGTAATACATAAAAATATAAATGATGTAACCGAACAAATAAAAAGTACCGAATTTTTCGGACCATAAGACGCACTTTTTCTCCCCCAAACATCGGGGGAAAAAGTGCCAGCGTCCTATGGTCCGGATGCTGCTATTTCTACCCGGCGCCAGTTGTCACCCCCCTTTAAATCTCATGTCCCTACAGCTGTGCCGACCTCCCGTCTGTCTAAGGAATCTGTGTATGGTTTGCCGGATCATGTATTGCAGGATGTAATGAGTGTACGTGTCCCCGCGGCTGTCCCGTCCCGTCCCTCTATACCGGGGTGTTCCCGCCCCCTGTCCCCCTCTGTCCTGTCCCCTCTAACTACTTTCCACAGCTCTCTAAGGGATACGTGGGTAGTGTGAAGGCAGAGGCTTACCGCTGGATGCTAGCGATGATCAGCGGTAATCCTCCGTGCTAAAGCCGCTGGGTGGTCCGCACACGCTGCCCGAAGCCTCTCTGCCTTCACTTCTGCAGTGAACAGACTGGAATAGAGGGACGGGACGGGACAGCCGCGGGGACATGTACACTCATTACATCTTGCAATACATGATCCGGCAAACCATATACAGATTCCTTAGACAGACGGTTGACAAAGAAGACAAGTTTCACAGGGGGACAGACTAGTACAGGGGTTACTTAATACCACACAGGGCATTTTAAAGGACACAGGGGACAGTTAAGAGCACACAGGTGGCATCTAAAAGCACACGGTGGGCACTTAAAAGGACTCAGGGGGCACTTTGAAAGACATAGGGGACACTTTAGAGAATACAGGAGGCACTTTAAAGGACACAGAGGGCACTTAAGATGACACAGGGGGGCACTTTAGAGGACACAGGGGTCACCTAAGAGGACAAGGGGGGAATTTAAGAGGACACAAGGGGACAGAGGAGGACACAGGGGGACAGAGGAGGTCACAAGGGAGACACTAAAGGTACAAATGGGACACAGGGACACAAGAGGTACAAGGGGGACATACAAATTGGGGAGGGGAGAAGATCCACAAGATGCCCTTGTACCATGGATGCACCAGGTTTAGTTTTTTTTTCCCCCTGATTTTTGTCCTTTAAACCTAGGTGCGTCTTATGGTCCGGAGTGTCTTATGGTCCGAAAAATACGGTATGAAAAATTACTTTGCAGTTATCTATACAAAAAAACGTACTGTTGAAGAACAGCAAGCACTGCACATCCTAGGCTATAGTATTCGGCATTGCCCTCTCTGGCAAAAGCAATATTATGTAGGGGTTTCTTATAACCACATACTAGTATTATTTAAACCTACCAAAATGGGATTTAGTAATGATTTGTTGAATTGGCCCAAAAGATTGAGTTGTGCTATTCCAACTGGCATTGAAGTCAATGGGACATCATTTTATATGTACTGACATGCATTATTGTTCCTTGCATAAATATGTTGGAGGCATTAATTAATGATATTTAATTAATTATTATTTATAGCATGTGGCCCTATAGTGTATGCTTATGAAAGCATCCTTACTTTACAGTGTTTTCCAAAACGTTTGCACAGAGGGGCACATAGTTTCCTAATTCAGATATCTGGCGGAACATGAGATCTCACTACTACCTTATTCTGGGGAGGGACTCATGGCTACTTAATTATGGGGACTCATAACTTCCTAATTCTAGAATCTGGGACCACCTATTTCTGGGAGTTCTGGGAGTACGCAGCTACCAATTCTAGGGGGCACACATCTACCTAATTGTGGGTTCAAAGCTGCCTAATTCTGATATCTGGGGGCATATGGCTACTTAATTTTGATATTTGGTAGCACATTGTTAGCTAATTCTGATATCTGAGGAGGACACATGGCTACTTACAACTGATATTTGGGGAGCACATGGCTGTTTAACTCTGTTAGCTAGGGGTACATGGCTAGCTAATACTGGTACTCATGGGAACATACGGTAGCTCCTTAATACTGATCTCTGGAGGCATGTGACTCCTTAATCCACCCAAATTTGTCCTTAGACTACATAAGGGACACTAAAATGTGACTATGGTAGGGATTAGATTGTGATCTCATCTGAAGGACAGTTAAAGACATGACCGTGTAAAGCACAGTAGAAGATGTCAGCACTAAAAATTACATAATAGCAATGACAATATCTGGTGGCATGATAATATCATGGCTGCCTAATACTGATATCTAGGGGAGATATGGCTACTTAATACTGATGTAGGGGGCCCATGACTACTTAATACTAATATATGTGGTTAATGTCTACTTAGCTCTGATATATGCTGCGAATGGTTACTTAATACTGATATGTTTTGGCTGGGTCATAATTACAAATCATAGGGCCCCCAGAAAAACTTTGATTCGCTGCCCAAATGTTCATACCCCCTTCTCTGTGGTAATCCTCATTGCCAGAAGGCCTATCTCCCAAGACCCGTATAACAAGTGTGGCCACCATGATCTCCCCATAATAAGTGTGAATACAGCATCACCTGCTCTGCAGAAGTGAAGGGAGGGTAAGAGACTGGGCCTCCACAGCCCTGGGCTCCCCTGCAGCTGCAAGGACTGCTTCCTCTATCGAAAAGTCTATGTCTGGGGACACATGGTTTCTTAATTTTTCTTTGTGGCACACAACTGCTTAATAACTCTTATGCAAGCCACAAACTACCTAGTAGTATAATGAAATGCAGCCATTCTAGACTCCCGTAACCTGTTTAACCAAGATTTTCCAACAGACCTAGTCACCCTTTCAATTGATAATCTTAGAGGGAGAGAGGCCCACAAACATTACTCTCTATAGGGCCCTGCCTGGTCTTAAACCATTCATATTAAAAACCTGCAGTTAGACAGTATACTTTTTCACACAACGGAATTATTTTCTTAGCTATCCTTCAAAAACAGTAACCTCTGTGATTTAAAATCCACTGCAGTGTTTGACTTGTTGCTTCCATGGTATGCTGCACGGCTGATGGAGCTGTTCCAGAACAGAATCGTGCTTTGTCATCTACAGCAGAAAATAAAAATGGAGCGGTATTGTCAAAGCAGACAGTGCATGACCTCAAACCAGTTGCGATATTGATCAGCCCAGAATAAAAACACGTCATGATCATCCGCTCCTTCTCTGATCCCCCCTTCAGCCTCCCCCTGTACAAGGAGCCTATAACCAGACATTTGTAGTACACAGACGTGTTGGTCACCAGGCCCCATCATTGCTGAGTTTTCCGAGCCCTTTCTTTCATGTCACATTAGTGGAAAGTGACCTGTTGTGTTTGTGGAAGCTCTGGAATCCCGCAGGAGAAGGATCAGTCAGTCCTCTGGCAGACAGCCAAGTACAACTTGTTCTGTAGCAGAGAATCTCTATGAAGCGGCATTATCAAGTGAGACAGGTCATGCTGGCAGGAGGTGGCTTAGACTGTTGATTAGCTGAGCTGTTATGGAACCGGCCGAGGCAGAATGCGGAGGAAATCAAATTAATTGTTTGCACAGTATAGTTTCAGGCCTTTTCTTTCTAATATAAGTATAAGTCAATTTCATAGAGCATGTTTGGGAAACATCAGATACTGAGTTGTCTCTATTTTTTTGAACAGTGGTATTGTCTAAGAAGTTAAAAGATAACTTGACCTGGTTATAAATTGTCAGGCAAAGAGAAAAACAGCTGATCACAAGTGCACAGTGTTAAACATTTAAAAGCCCAAGCTTTATTTTACAGCCAAGCTCTGACTCCCGGGAAGCCTGTTGCGCGAGAAAACAGATACAAGCTAAGCGATTGTACTGAGTAGAGATTTGTAAGCAAGGCTTTTTGGCTTGCACTGCATCTCAGAAGCATCTTGTCCTCTTTGAGACATGGGGACCCAGGAATCTGTTTATATAGTTGGGAACATGAGACTCATCAACCTTGTGGTAGCAAATACAGTGGTGTATCTAGAGGGGTGCAGGCATGGCTTGTGCCATGGGCGCCACTGCTCCATGGGCACCATGCCTGCCCCCATGCTGCCCGCCAATTGTGCCTCCTGGTCCCCCATGCCCCTGCCCCCCTCCACAGGCTCTCTGTCACTAGTCACACCTCAGATCAGCGGTGAGAAGAGAGATGACACACTATTCGCCCGGCACTTCAGATGTGGAAGTGACGTCACTGGTCACTTCCAGCATCTGAAGTGCACCAGGCAGAAAGTGTGCACCCTCGCTACTGATCATTTGCTATAGGCGCCATATTACCCAGATACACCATTGAACAAATATGACTATTTTTCTTCACCATATATTAAAACATGCTGAAAATACCACCATTTTGTTCCTTTGTTCTCCATTTGTAATTTTATTTAGTTGTTGAGAATATCACAATATTTTTTAAAAAATAAAACTCGATATTGAATTCATTTTTGCCAGTTAAATTTTGAATACCATAGTAAAAAGTGGAGGGAAGGCAGAAAAGGTTTCATTTCAAACTGGGAGGTATGTATGGCCTGATAGACAAGACACTGAATAGTGGTCTTTGCAATGACAGTAATGCTTAGCTTTAGGCTCCTGCATCTGGAAAAGGACACTCCAAATCCAAATCCAAAAAAGCTTTATTGGCAGGACCAAATACATTTAGCATTGCCAAACCAAAACATTATCATTAACATGGGGGAGAGGTTGTGGGGGTAAGGGAAGGTTATAGGGGGTTAGAGTATACAGTGCATAGGGGTGTGGAGGATATAAGGGACAGTATGGGGTGCAGGTATATGCAGTCAACGGGGGAGGGGGGTATAGGGGGCAGTATAAGAGGTATACAGTCCATGGGGTATCATGTTCCTCTCAGTTTGTGGTGGCAGGCAGTGACATATTGGGCAGCTATTTGCACATTGTTTCCTCTTCCCCCAGTAGGATGTAGAGTTTCATCTCCTCATCTTTGGAGGTGAAATCCGGGATGTGGGTGGAGAGTCTCTGGAAGTGGGCAGTCCTCACAGGTGCATATTTGCTGCAGTGTAGCAGGAAGTGGGCCTCATCCTCCAGGCCCCCCAGTCACACTGCCTGCACAGTCTCTCCCCCTGGGGCTTCCATGTCTGCCTGTGCCACCCTGTTTCTATCTAAAGGCTGTGGGCACTCAGACGGTACAGGGTCAGGGTCTGTCTGTCTTTGTGGTGGTGTAGCCTCTCCAAATACAGGGCCATTGTGTACTACCTCTGCAGTGATTGGTAGACGGTGAGTTTCTGGGAGTTCTCATAAAAAGAGAAAACAGACTATACCCGCTGAATGACCTCCCAGGAATACAAAATAGTTTGTGCATGAATTTGGGTTGTAAAGCCTAACTTCTGAAAGAAGATGTTCTCCATAGTCTATTGTAGACAGACGGTACCAGATCTCATATTTACAAGTGCATAAAGCTCCCCTCCGAGAGCACAGAGTACTGAGAGGAGGGGAAGTGGGCGTGGGAGAGCCAGTGAGCTTGCCTGAGATGCGGGGAAGGGGTGTTACTCAGGAGTACTTCTCCTGCTAAGGACGCCCCATCCCCGTTAATCTACATATAAGCTGTTTTTCTGTCCATTTGGGGGGAAGGGGGGGGGGGGGGGTTGCAGCAGGGTGCAGGGGACACAAAGAGCAGCAGCACGGCGGGGACACAGAGACATGGCATTGGGAGGTCAACATATGCAGTTTCAAGTGTTGTATTTAGAATAAAGGCAGAAATACATGCTGCATATCTGACCATTACCAAGTGTTGGTTTCAGTAATATTAACACATCAACGTGGATGTATACAGGAAAATATACAACAATATACAACAAGGTACCAATGAATGAGATACATGCATAAATCTGCAAGGATACACAGTACTAAAGTACTAGCCCACAGGGCTGAGAATAAAGGTATACATAATCCATGAACCAATTGGTACAATAGGAAATGTCCCATGGGGATCAAAACACCACGTATAGAATGAAAGACTATGCAGCAAAAATGTCCAGAAATCAGACTAAAGGTGGCCATACACTGGTCGATTTGCCATCAGATTCGACCAACAGATAGATCCCTCTCTGATCGAATCTGATCAGAGAGGGATCGTATGGCCACCTTTACTGCAAACAGATTGTGAATTGATTTCAGCCTGAAACTGATCACAATCTGTGGAGCTGCCGCTGCTGCTGCACCCCCCCCCCCCCCGCATACATTACCTGTTCCGGCCGGCGCGAGTCCCCTGGTCCCGCTCTTCTTCTCCGCTCCGCTCAGGCTACTGAACTTCCTGTCCAGGGGAAGTTTAAACAGTAGAGGGCGCTCTACTGTTTAAACTTCCTGCCGGGACAGAAAGTTCTGTGTAGCTCTGGAGCCCGAAGCGGAGAAGAAACGGTCTGGAGCCCGAAGCGGAGGAGAAGACCAGGGGACTCGCGCCGGCCGGAACAGGTAATGTATACCCGCTGTATTGCGTCGGTCGTCGGGCATTCGAACGCCGCTAACAACGCACTCCTCGACCCGTTGGCGACCGAGGAAAATCTTCCGCACGGATGGGTCGACGGGAATCGAAGGGAACGATCGATTTCGGACAGAAATCGATTGTTCTGTCAGCGGTGTGCGCGGCGATTTCACAGCCGTTTCGATCACTGTGATCGAAATGGCTGTATATCGGCGGGAAAATCGTTAGGTGTATGGGCCCCTTTAGTGGAGAAATAATCACCAACTTTATTCAGATGGTGTTTCGGAAATAAATCCTTTTTGGAAGTGAGCAATGTGGCAACCAAAGCTGAGAAGAGCGCTGTGGCCTCCTGATCTCCTGATTGAAAAAACAGTGTTTAAATAAAGCGTGGAAGAGGTTGAGTACTTCGCAGCACAACGTGGCTGGCCCTGTGGTGCAATGATGTCATGGGATGTGCGTCACTGCGTCACTGCTTCACGCGCCCGCACCCATTGTCTCCATGGTGACGGACGGCTCCTTTTTTCCACATGCACAGCCGGTGGACAAGTTCGTTCCGGCCAAGCACATTTATCCACACATAAAATGTGTGACACTCGGCTATACTGGAACTTATTACAGCATCCCCAGACACGGCCTGAGGCAAAAGAAGGGAAGCCCAGGAACCAGAGCATCTACCGTTTAAACCCGGTCCCTGACTCTTAACTTTTACTACTGGTAACCCATATGAGGTCCCAGGACCTATACCACTATTTCAGAGAGTACTCTTGTTTTTTGTCTTCCTTCACTGTCACCACATTCAGCTATTTCTGTGATTGTTTAACTTTAAGAAACTGGAGTCTGAACCAGCATCAGATGAGTGTAACAGACAGGCAGGTCATCATGAACACAGCTGCCATTATCTCATGTCTGTGGGCTGTTCTGTCTCTCCGCTGTTGTGGAGTTTCCAGTAAATCTAGACTTTAGACTTTAGTGTCCATCTCAGCACGACCTGTGCAAACTTGTACATTCCTCAGAGTGCTGAAACTATTTTTCCACTGATTCAGGTGTCTCTGAGTAACTTGTACAAATCTGACATGTTTTGTCCTATTTATCACATACTGAGTTAGCACTGAGGCCAAAGGAGGGCCCTTCAAAATCTGCTTTCATGAAGTGACACAGAAATGATTTGCTTTCTTAGGTTGATATGCAAGAAAAACAAAAACAAAAAAACGCTTTTACTAAGTGAAAATATCATGCAGGTCATCCCACTGAGTCTGTGCACATGGTCAGTGAGGCTGCTGTCTTATTGTAAAGTATATCACTGATTTGAATTGTCTCTACAGAAGTACTGGCCTGCCTTGATGCATTACTGGTGACCTCCATCTCTCTCTGTGTATGAATGGAACTAATAGCAGGATATATCATTGTCATGGACATCATGGTAAGAAAAAACCATAAACGGATTTCTCTCCACTGTGCATGCACCCTAAGGCGCCGTTTACACTTAATCAATTGCTCTCAGTTAAAACTGAAAGAAAACTAATCTTCAAAGTAATGCCCATGTTTTCCTATGGCACAGTTCCCACTTAACTTTAACTGAAATATTTTTCACAATGCACTGCTATAGAAAAAATGCATACCAATGCATACCAACACATTAAGTGTAAAAGGGCCCTTAGCCAGAGCTAAATGGAGGGCATGCAGTCATTCCCAGGGGTGGGCCCTGTAGTCACTATGTGCACAGCTTTGGCTTAGGCCTTGTGCGCACTATGTGATGCATATGCATTTTCAGATTGAAAATGAGTTCTAACAACTTCTTACTAGTGATCTACAGTATAGATAACTATCACTGTGCAGTAAAATGCATGGGACTGCATATAATCCTCTAGATTGTAAGCCTTCGGGCAGGGTCCTCCTCCTTGTGTGTCCTACCTGATCATGCACCTTCATTACTGTGCACTTATGTTATGCATTCGAGTGAACTCATCTTGCCTAATCCCCTTGCTCCCATCCAGTGACTGACTAAGCATTACCTTGTATTTATACTGTACCTGAGTGATCTGTGTAACGATCGGTGTCAGCAACCAGAGAGAGAATCTGATCCTTGGCGATCCGCAGTATCCCCAAGAATACAGATATACCCGATTATTGAGGATCTGCGGAATCGTCAATAATCAGATATGTCTAACCTCTAGACACCAGGGAGAGTGTAAGTGTTTGGTGCAACAGTAACAACTCTGAGTAAAGACCACCAGCGGAGCTGGCGGCCTATACTCCCGAGAAATTCACCCCTGAGCGGTGGGTGATATTCCTGTAGCCTGTGGACCCCTGAGCGAGGGACCAAGGCTGGGACGCAGAAAGCCCTGCTGCTAATATGTAAGGCTTTGCCCTGAACTGGGCTAACGTAACACAGTAATACACAACCTAGTCTGGGTGTGAGGTCCGTATTCACAACACCCTGGAACTAGTCTGGAGCATAACATAAATGGTAATACAGTTCCCTAGTCTTGGGTGTGAGTTCCATATTCACAACACCCTGGAACTAGTCTGGAGCATAACATAAATGGTAATACAGTTCCCTAGTCTTGGGTGTGAGGTCCGTATTCACAACACCCTGGAACTAGTCTGGAGCATAACATAAATGGTAATACAGTTCCCTAGTCTTGGGTGTGAGGTCCGTATTCACAACACCCTGGAACTAGTCTGGAGCATAACATAAATGGTAATACAGTTCCCTAGTCTTGGGTGTGAGGTCCGTATTCACAACACCCTGGAACTAGTCTGGAGCATAACATAAATGGTAATACAGTTCCCTAGTTTTGGGTGTGAGGTCCGTATTCACAACACCCTGGAACTAGTCTGGAGCATAACATAAATGGTAATACAGTTCCCTAGTCTTGGGTGTGAGGTCCGTATTCACAACACCCTGGAACTGGTCTAGAAAATACACAGAAGATACACAGTATTCCTAGTCTGGGGTGTGAGGGCCTTGATCTCAGAACTGGTCTAGCAAATAATACCATACAATTAGTACATAAAGCTATCAAGAATCTGACTCAGTGTGGATTCCCAGCTCCAGCCGGTTCTGGCACACTGTCGGGTCTAACTAAGGTCTGAGTGCCTTCACGCAAGTGTTAGCAATGGCAGACAACCAGCAACCGACAAGCAGCAGAATATATAGTTGCTGGACTCTGCTGCCCCGCCCGAACCATTCAGCCAATCATGAGTCCTACAGGAGTCAGCTGACCTTCCTGATCAGCTGACACTTCCCCTGCTGGTATAAAGGTCCTGCATTCAGGCTCGCGCGTGCATAGCTCTCCATCTGTCTAGGTGCACTAACAGACCCAGCCACACCAAGCACATGCTGCTGCATGCAAACAGCCGCTTTGCTGTCAGGACATGCGGCGGCTTTTCCGTGTTCCACCACACCACCAGACGCGTGCAAACCGCTGCGTAGGACGCGGAGACAGCCGCCTAGCTTTCGGCACACGCGGCGGCTTTTCCGCGTTTCCTCACAATCTGGTTTTCTTGTATTCCTTGTATTGTCTTATTGCTGTATGTCACTCCTAAATATTGTCTGTGACTTAACCATTTTAGCTGCTTGGATGCAATTGTCACGTTCAAGCGGCTGCTGTTGCGCTGCTGCCCGCGTGCTCTCGTGTTGCCCCCCCCCCCCTTTAGCCCGGAGATCAATGAATGGGAATTCATTAAGCTAAGTCCCCGGTAGAAAGACCAACAGCTTCTTATGAGAAGCCGCGGTCTTTCTGAGCAAAAAAAACACATCCACTTAGTACTTCCTGTAACCTAGAGTGCTCGCTTACAGGATAGAATTAAAAAATATGACTGTGGCCATCTTGTGGCCAAATAGTAAAATTACATGTACATACATTTTTTTTCACATAAAACACAATAAATTACATTTACAATTAACTGTTTACCCCCATACCCCAAAAATACCCAAATAACATTTTTAACTAAAAATAAAATAAAATTACAATTTGAAAAAAAAAACAAAAACATAAATAGTTACCTAAGGGTCTAAACTTTTTTAATATGAGATTATATTACTAATATTTTTTTTTAATTATAAGCTTGTAAATAGTGATGGATGCAAAACTGAAAAAATGCACCTTTATTTCCAAATAAAATATTGGCGCCATACATTGTGATAGGGACATAATTTAAATGATGTAATAATCGGTACAAATGGGCAAATAAAATGTGTGTGTTTTAATTATAGTAACATATATTATTTTAAAGAAATAATGCATTTTTTAATTTTTTTCTTAATTTTCCTGTTAAAATGCATTTAGAAAAAAATAATTCTTGTACCACCCAAGAATGTACCACCCAAAGAAAGCCTAATTGGTGGTGGAAAAAATAAGATATAGATCAATTAATTCATAATAAGTGATAAAGTTATTGGCGAATGAATGGGAGGTGAAAATTGCTCGGATGCATAAGGTGAAAAAACACTGAGGGCTGAAATGGTTAAACTAATGTCTAGCGCTGCGTAATATGTTGGCGCTTTATAAATACAATAAATAAATAATAATAAATAAATGTAATATTCAATCAGTCGGAAAAAAAACAACACACATGCTGTCTGCAAAAATGCAACCTGTTGTGCATGTTTTTACACGTATGCAATGATATAAACAAGGCCATTGATTAACATAGGCTGTAAGTTTTAATAATCTAATGTGCTTTTGCTTTGCATTTATACTGACAAAAAGTGTTGCCTTGTGCTGGGAATACACGGGTTGATTTTGCCGCTCGATTCTGGGCCCGATCGTTTTCCTAGCTCGATTCTGCATTCATTCTTCTTAACTTTTCCCATTGTCCTCAATGCAGAATCGAGCGCGGAAACAATCAGGCGCGAGATCGGACATGTCGGAAATTATCTATCGAGCCATCTAAATGGGTCAGAATCGAGTTACACTGTTGCAATGTGATGCACTCAGGAATACTTAAAGTAAACCTGAGATGGGGACTTAAGAAAAAAATATACATACCTGGGGCTTCCTCCAGCCCCCTCCAGGTTTATCACTCCCACGCTGTCCTTCTCTGTCTTCTCGTTCGCCCACAATTGGCCCCCGGAAAGTCCTCCGGTTTGGAGCCAACTGCAGATCAATAGATCAATAGTAACACGCTGCAGCAGCGCGAGTTAAATGGCCTTACGCACGCTACTTATATTAGCAGGACTTAATGGTCCCGTGGGCACGCTATGCGTTGCTACTGGCAGCGTGCGCTCCTTAGCATCGCCCGATACTTTGAAATGCTGCGTGATTGTGACTTCACTAGTGCAGTCGCATTTCAAAGTATTGGGCATTGCTAAGGAGCGCACGCTACACTGCCAGTAGCGCGCATAGCGTGCCCCGGGGGAACATTAAGTCCCGCTAGTATAATTAGTAAGGCCATTTAACTCACGCTGCTGCAGCACGTTACTATTGATGAATCAACCCCAATATGTCTCTTGTATGGTACCTGTGCTGTAATGCTCCCATGTGAACGTACCATTACAATATAATTGTACTGTGTTTGCTATGCAATTAAACTGTGCAACGCAATCAGTGTGAACCTAGCCATAGGGTCCTTTCACACTTGTGTGCGGTGTTGTCAGTTATGACGCAATGTACATTGTGTGCGACATGCATGGCAACATGAAAGTTCACTGACCTTCATGTTACTGTTCACAGTACAAAAATCGTTCCTGCATGTTGCGCTCAAGAACATTTAATTGCACAACGCATGCGATTTACTGATGGGTTATATCGTGTAGGAGCTACTGATGTGCATGCTGAAACAGACCCAACTGCACACGCCGCATGTCAGGAACAAGTGTATGAAATCGCATTTCTGCATGCATTGTCTGGTGTGAAAGAGCCACAGGGCGTGATTCATGATTGGTAACGCGCTAAAACAGCACAAGCAAACTACCATTACGTGCGCTAATAAATTAGCACGATATAATCATATCCCCCGGAATGCTTCGTGAGCTAGTGGCAGCGTAGCATGCGTTACTTAGCAATGGTCGATCCTTTCAATTTCTGCGGGGAAGTGACGTATAGGCCGCTATGCAACTATGTAGCTAGTGCGCATAGCATGCCGGGGGATATCAGTCATGCTAAGAGGAGTTCACTCGCGCTGTTTCAGTGTGTTACTAATCAAGTTATTAAGGGATAAAATTCTGTCCGTTGTGATACTAGATCATTTTATTTTTTTTAATAAATTGTCCAGATTAAGTGCAAAATTAAGTTTGGTTGGAACGCTCTACATAAAACTGATCCTAGCAAAGTTTTGTGGCATTGCTGTATCTCACGCTAGCATAGCTCTACATCTGAATTCCAAGAGTGTTTTGACATTAACAATAAGTCCACTGTGGAGACTCTGCAAAAGCCGCTTGTTCCTGACGCCTCTTGGTGGTTTTTGTTCTACCAGGGGCTGTCAGGAAAACAGAGTTTGTTTATTTTCAGACAGAGATGGAATAGTTCCAAGCAGATACACAGTAGCAAAGGAAGGAAGTAATCGTGTTCAATTGTTCCGCAATGCTCTATGCTCAAAGGGGAAAAAAAAAAAAGAAACAGAAAAAGGAAGTTGTTAAATTTCAAGGCAAGGGAAAGAAATGCAAGTCCTGGAACAGAGGAAACATTGGATAGCTGGATATTATTATGAGCTCACTGTTTGGATTTAATAAGCAAAAGTATTGTTGAATATTTTAACAAGAGCAATGTGTGATGAAATTCAGATCCCCTTTTCTTAAAAACATACAGCACATATTTCCATTGTAATTAATCTTCTTCTTTAAAGAGAAATGAAGCATAATAAATGCCCCAAAGTAAATACTTGCCTAAGGAGAGGTAAGCCTCTGGAAACGTCAGAGGCCTCCCACACTGTCCTCCGGTCCTCCTAGCGGCCCGGGACCCTCCTTAAACAGGAACTTCAGCCTAAACAAACATACTGTCATTAAGTTACATTAGTTATGTTAATTAAAATATATAGGTAATATAATCTCTTAACCACCCTGTTTTAAAAGAACAGGCAAATGTTTATGATTTCATAGGGGCAGCCATCTTTTTGGTTGAAAGGAGGTGACAGGGAGCATGAGACACAGTTCTAACTGTCCTGTGTCCTGATCACCCCTCCCAGCTGCGCGCGCTAGGCTTCAAATCTTAAATTCAAAATTTTAAAAAACTATTTTGCGCCAAAACAGCAGAAGGAGAACAACAACAACATCATGCTTTGCACAGCATCAGGGGAAAAATGCCCGAGCAGTTTTCTTCTGTGCAGCTAAAAATGAGACTTTGGTAAGAAAAACCAAGTTCTGATGCTGTGAAACTTTTAAAGAAACACCAGGCCTTCTCAGTGCTGCTGAGTAGATTTTTAGTCTGGAGGTTCACTTTAACACTGGGGACGTGCTCCTTTTCAGGCACAAGAGGAGGCGCACTGCATCTGTGTGGCCAAGCCTGCGCTGCGCAGTAGTACGGAGCCATTTGTGCAAGAGTGTCTATGGCTTCCTGCATAGGCACAACCGTACTGCAGGCACAGTATGGCTGCACTCGGGCCTTAGAAGTAGTGGGTTGACTTCCCAATGTGATTATCGAGCCCACTACAGGGGGCCGGGGTGCTGAAAGGAACATGTGTTGTTGCCTGAAACTATAACTGCTCATTGCATCAAGCCAGATTATAGATTGTGTCAGTCTCATGAAGGTCTTTTGATATGCCCTACTGCTGTTCATGAAGATTGAATTCAGGGATAAGAGTTTTATGATAGTACCATTTCTGTATTTTTGTGCCAAGAAAGTTTTATCAAGTTTTGTACCGCAAGAGTGTGCTGTGGTACCTTAATAGAAAATCATTGTCCTTTTAAACATACGTGTCAAAAGTGGGTGTGGTGGATCACCCTATGAAGGATTGAGTGTTTTTGCCCTTCCGAAATACATATCAACAAGTGCTGCAGGAGGGCCCAGGATTGCTTGCTGGTCACTATCCATGAAAGGAAAGAGAAGGATGCAGGGGGCCCTGGGGTCATTGTGCTTGCTGGGAGCCTGCCCCTGCTGTAGAACTTTACACAGTATATAATCTTGTCACTAACTGTCCTTCAGAGGAGCTAATTATCTAATCCCTGCGATAGTTATATGTTCATTATAGTCTAAGTCCAATTTGTGGGAAGCCAGTTAATCTTATCTGTATGTTTTTAGGATATGGGAGGAAATTGGAGGAAACACACACAGCCACAGGGAGAACATACAAACTCCAATGTGTAAGATTGCTATCATGATGATCTGAAATTTTCAAAGGTTTGTTCACGCTGGGTGGGTGCCATGTAAGTACGACAAAAAAATAGAAAAACACTAGATCAACAAAAACACTAGAGATCAGAAATCTTTTGAGCTTTTGGCAATACATGAGTCAAACCCTGAGGAGTTCTCAGCAAATATTCCAGTTGTTTGCAGCTATTTGCTTCTGCTGGAAAGCAAATGGACACAGGGTTCTGGTATGACAAAAGGTCCAGCCTTGGTGCATCCACTTCTGTTTGACTATCAGCAGTGACAAAGATGTGGCTCCTTATGAGTTGTAAGGCACAAAATGAATAATGTTGCAAAGGGAAATGCTCTCAAAATTAGCTGTCATCACATGACAATGCTTGGCCACACACTAGCCGCAAAACAGTTTTATTATTATTATTATTGATTTATAAAGCAACAACATATTCTGTGGCACTGTACAATGTAAAGAACAAACATGGGGTACAAACTAATACAGACAATGGTATACACCAGTATACAAAATACAGAGTCAGTACAAAATACAGAATCAGTGCAAAGTACAGAATTGGTAATAACAGTGACATAATTCATATGAATACATGTGTAAGAAAATCCAAAACACAAAAAGGTGAGTGAGCCCTGCCTTTTTGAGCTTACAATCTAAAGGAATAGGGGGGGGGGGGGGGGGGGAAGAGGTGGGGTAGTATACAATATTCATACATAGAGGCAGTGTGTTTTACGTTATGTGGTAGGAAGTACAGCTTGGCCAGAGGTCAACAGGTGAACTGACCTAGGCCCAGCGGCGTAGCAATCGCTATAGCAACCATAGCGTTGCTATAGGGCCCACGGCAGCCCTACGTCACAGGGGGCCTGCCGCCCTCAGCTAAGAGAGGACTTTTTTCTTTATTATAATAATGCCGGCGCTCCGGCTCCGGCCCGGCCCCCCCCCTCCCTCCCTGCCTCACCTCGGGGGCCCCCCTCCTCCTATTATGAGCGGCGCGGGAGAGCGGAATATAGAGCAAGCTCCGGTGGGAGGTCCAGCAGGCTCAGACGCTAGAGGTCCTGCTGCCCCCGGGCTACAGTGTCTCCTCTGTATGCTGCTCGCATTGCGAGCAGCATACAGAGGAGACACCGTAGACTGGGAGGCAGCTGGACCTCTAGCGCCTGATTACCCCGCCGGAGCCTGCTCTATATGCCGCTCTCCCGCACCGCCCTACCCCACTAAGCTACCCGTCTGCCCACTCACCCACCCGCCCCGGCTACCTAACTGTCCACCCACCCGCCCCGGCTACCTAACTGTCCACCCACCCGCCCAGGCTACCTAACTTTCCACCCACCCGGCTACTTGGCTACCTAACTGTCCACCCGGCTACCTGGATACCTAACTGTCCACCCACCCACCCGGCTACCTGGCTACCTAACTGTCCACCCGGCTACCTAACTGCCTACCTTCCCACCCAGCTACCTAACTGCCTACCTGCCCACCCGGCTACCTAACTGCCTACCCCCCCACCTGGCTACCTAACTTCCCACCTGGCTACCTATCTGCCTTCCCTCCCACCCGTCTACCTATCTGCCTACCCTGCCCACCCGTCTACCTATCTGCCTACCCTGTGGGGAAATCTGCTAACAATCTGGTTCCATTTTTGGGGGAAATCTGCCACCAATCTTGTTGCAATTTGTGGGGAAATCTGCCACCAATCTGGTTACATTTCATTGGGAAATCTGCCCACAATCTGGTTGCAATTTGTGGGGAAATCTGCCAACAATCTGGTTGCATATTGTGGGAAAATCTGCCAACAATCTGGTTGCATATTGTGGGGAAATCTGCCAACAATCTGGTTGCATATTATGGGAAAATCTGCCGACAATCTGGTTGCATATTGTGGGGAAATCTGCCGACAATCTGGTTGCATATTGTGGGGAAATCTGCCGACAATCTGGGTGCATTTTGTGGAGAAATCTGCCGACAATCTGGTTGCATATTGTAGGGAAATCTGCCGACAATCTGGGTGCATTTTGTAGGGAAATCTGCCGACAATCTGGGTGCATTTTGTGGGGAAATCTGCCGCCAATCTGGGTGCATTTTGTGGGGAAATCTGCCGACAATCTGGATGCATGTTGTGGGGAAATCAGATTTCTCCACAAAATGTTTGGGTGGGAGGTCCGAGGTCCGTGGGGTTGGAAGGTCTTGGGGGGGGCCATAATTTTTTTTTTGCTATGGGGCCCAGTCATTTCTAGCTACGCCCCTGCCTAGGCCTAAGGTATGGCGTATGCTTGTTGGAAAAAGTGAGTTTTGAGGGCAAGTTTAAAGTTATCAAAGGTTGGGAGTGACGGATGGATTGTGACAAACGATTCCAGAAGAGGGGTAAAGCATGAGCGAAATCTTGAATACGTGAATGTGAGGAGGTGATTCTATAGAGGCTAATAGAAGGTCATGTGCAGATTTGAGTTAGGAAATGGTGTATAGCAACCTCAAAGTTTGGTTTTGTCAGGCAACGCGGACATTGTAGCAAAAAGGCAAAGATGCACTGTCCTCTAAGGTGAATATTTGAAATGAACTGAAGTGTAATCTGGGTCAAACAGGCATCAGTGGCCACATAATTCAGACAAGCCTAATTTATTTTACATGACCCTCATAATACATATGACTTTCATAGCACTACCCCAGAAATAGAGATCAACAACTTGAAAAGAAAGATCTTTATTTCTATAACCATTCCTGAAGGAACACATAGGTAGAGGCGGGGAAACAGAGGTATATGTAGAGCGCGGAAGACTGCAGAAGTTACAGGCCTGAGAGCTGTGGCTTATTCCTTCTGTCCTTTATTATCTTAGCACAGGTTCTCAGTATATAATATAATGCATTACATCTGCATTCTAGTCGGAGAACGTTCTGGGGCCAAATCTTCGAATTTGTGGCTGAATTGGGTGGGACAATGAATGCACTAGTCCAACCTTTCCCATTGGTCATCTGATTTGTAGAAGCCCTCCAGGAGTGGCAGCCCCTCTACAAGGAAAGCAGAATGCAGCCATATTATCTGTGTGTTGCAGCTGGTGACAGAAGACAGGAAGAGTTGTGTCAGTAGGTACCAATTAATGTTGCGGAATTCGATAGACTGCCTTTTTATTTCCCCTCTGTGCTTCACAAAGTCTTCTATAACAAAAAAAATCCCTTCTAAAGATTAATACCTGTCAGCAAGCAAAGAACTGCAGACTCTTGTGCAGTTCACCCCTTCATGTCGCCCCCCCATCCCCCTTCCTTTTTTATTTCTTTTTCTTACCCTTCTTCTTTCTTATTTCAGGTTAATGTTGGTTTGAGGACAGCATTATCTTGCTGATAGCTGACTTAGCATAACATTTTCACTCCTTTCAGTTTAGGGTTGGTTGAAGGGTTGCTGTCACTTGCTTCTGACCCCGTGGACATTTGTGAGGGAGAGGTGGGTGAGAGAGTAGCGAGGCACTGGAAGAGGGAGAAGGTTGTGCAAGGCCAGCATCTGGCTCTCTCAGGTGAAGCTACAACGAAAGATATGTTTTTTTTAATGTGCATTGAGGTACAGAGCTGCTATTATAACACGAAAACATGGCTGTTGCAGGTCAAGCATCAATACAATGATAAACAGCCTTCTATTTTGCATGTTTTAAAAATAAATTTATTTTGGGGGTGGTCTCTAAAGGGTTGGCGTGTGACACAGGCTGCCACTCTCGTGCCACTCCACACTGCCTTCTAAGAGAAGCTGGTGCTGAACTGCCACTCACCCTCCCATCCTTAGTGGTCTGCAGAGTTGGGGTACAGCCACTGGAAATATGGGGGAAGCAGATAAAGGGACTATGAATAAGCACTTGATGTGAAACGTGTTACATTTTGGGCTATTAGTTGCATGCAATCACTTTAATAAATCCCTGAAGTCCAACCTCTTTGGTGTGTGTGAATCAATTTTGTGGCACTACGTTGCAGGGCGGGTGGCCCTGGATGTGCGCACCTATCGAGGTGAGGATTAGCCCTGATACGCAGCATGAGCAGAGTGACTTCTTGTTTTCATAATGATACATTCCTGTAGACAGAAACGGACTATAGTAATAAATATTGCAATTTTTAATTGCAATCTTTTTCTATCTGTTTAGCACAACTGGCAGGTTTCCTCAACTAGGGAGGATTGGATGAAACCTGAGCCTATCTGTAACACAGCAATAAATACACACATTAGGACTAATGGCCCATACTCACGGGCAACTGTTTTGGCCTGTCGCCAGCACACTTGAGCGTGTTCGCGACAGGCCGGCGACAGCTCGTCGCCAGGTCCCTCCGCCGTGTGTATGCGGAGGGACCTGGCGACGAGCGAACTGATGCGGCGGAAGCTGTTGCTGTTGCTCCTCCCCCCGCCGGAAGCCCAATCTAACCTATCTTGTTTCTGTCACTAGTCCGCGTACTCACACGGACTAGCGACAGTTGCGGCGGCGACTGTCGCCAGGCGATTGAGCGGTTCAATCGCCTGGATGACATCAGCGACGAGCGGCAGTTCGGGGTGCGCGCCCGTGCAACGCCGCATATTCTTGGGCGACCTGTCGCCGCAACACACGCGCGCCGCGTTGCGGCGACAATTGTAGCCCGTGAGTATGGGCCATTAGTCTTTTCTGCCAAATCCAAAAGTGGTTTGGTCAAATTCCCATTCTAGCGGCACTAGACTGTGTGCAATCTGTGCTGCAACCCATAGCTTCTGGGAAAACTCCTGTAGTAGCAGTTATTACCTTTGCCAGGTAATTCTTTGCTTTAGTTGCTTCCTGCTCTATCCATGAAAGTGCCATCAACCTACCAGTTGAGTCAACAGAAGACGTTATTCCATTACGCCCTATAGAAAGTCCACAATTAAAGCCCTGGTTCACCCTCCTAGATTAGTTAGTTTGACAGATTTATATATGATGTAGCTGTTCTGGCGACATTCCTTTTTGAAAAGTGAGTCACACATGATATTCCCCTAGAATGCATGGAGCTAGCAATAGAGCTGGTGTACCCTAGTTAGTGAACAGCTCTCATTGTCCAGCTCTTCCCTGCTTAGAGATATACTCTTTGTGGCCAGTGCTTGAGCTTGACACATTCTATTTCTAATAGACACTGCTGTAGCTGCAATGCTGTCCTTAAAGAGTTCTCTCAATGGCAGAGGAAGGGGTTCAGCTGGGTCATGTGATTTGTGCTCACAAGAAAAGACTGACTGTTTCCCCCCTCAGAGTTCCTCTCGTGGGTGATGATGGAATAAGGGGAGGGTTCTGGACAGCTATCTGATCAGTAAAGCTGTATTATCAAAAAGCTACAGGATGCAGCAAATGCAGGTACTTTCAATACAGTTTTTGCAAAATGTACAGCTATGCAATGTAATGAACATTGTACGTTGCTGTAACGATTGCGGAATCGTCTCCGTGGTCAGCGCACCAGACGTGCGCTGACGCGGCGGATTTCCTCCACAAGCGTATTATTGCGGAGACCCAGGCTAGGTGCTATGCACCCGCAGAGGGCAATTCCCACCGGCAGATGGCGCTGTGGAGTGCAGGCGAACACAGCCGCTGCACAGCCACAGATGCCAAATGGGAATTGTACAGATCCGGGACAAGGTACAATCAGGCAGGGCTGGATAGCCCACAGGTAACAGAGCAAAAGGACAGAACCAATGTGTGCCCACCAAATTAGTCGCCACCCAGCGACGGCGAACACACAACGGCGGAAACGAAGTAGGAAACGCAATCGCAAGAATGGCGATTGCCAATAGCGACACAAGACTGAGCAGGACAGAGCACAAGGGTAGCAAAGGCACAGCAAATCATACAAAGAGAAAGATAAAGAAAATAACAAATGCTAGCTGAACGCGAACACCGCACTCATTCGCAACAGTGCACGCGTTCGTGCGCGGTCTCCGCGTGTTACGCACAACAGAGACAAGCACGCCTAACTAACCAAAGACAGACAAACACGAAACAGAGAACACGAGCGCTTGCTTAACGGTTACCTCACCGAGCCTACAGCAAGCGTTTCGAATCAGACAAGACAGACACACGAAAACAGGGACAAGCGAGAGATAGGATCCACAGCACTAGCGAAAAGTGGCTAGCGCGATCCAAGTACAGAGTAGCAGAACAGAAGGATCCCCAGCGCTAGCGAAAAGTGGCTAGCGCGATCCCAGAAGACAGAACAGAAGGATCCCCAGCGCTAGCGAAAAGTGGCTAGCGCGATCCCAGGAGACAGAACAGAAGGATCCCCAGCACTAGCGCTAGGGCGAGTGCGATCCAAACACACGGCAGACAGAACAAATGAGGTAGGCAGAAACAACCGCTGTTTCAACCTACACTCCAGACTCAATCAGAAGGATCCACAGCCGCTAACGCTAGGGCTTGTACGATCCAAACACAAGACAGACGGAACAGGCAAAACAGATAATACAACCTGACTGGACTAGAAGGGGAGCCTAAAGCAACCCCCAGGAATTAACTATACTAGATAGCAATGGCTGACACTCCAGCAGTGTCCATCAGGAACAGACCATGGAAGGGAAATGTCCAGCAAAGCATTCTGGGAGCAGAATGCTTTTATAGTGCTAGTCATCAAAAGAAGGCAGGTAACGGATTTGCATGACTATTGTATGCAAATTCCTTAGCAACACAAGCTGCAGAACTGACAGAAAGTCTCTCTTAAAGAGACCTGCAGAATGCAGACGTGAACAGTGGTCAAAACGCTGCCTGTCTGCACAGGCAGCTGAGCAGATTCTCACAGTACCCCCCCTTCTAGGGTCGAATTCCAGACGACCCTCAAAACCGATATCTCCAAACCATTCTAACAGAAGACTCATGAAGGTCGGGGCAGCCCGACAAGGTCCAATTCCAGAGTCAGTCCACCCGAAACCGACCTCATCGGAAACAGAAGCCACCGAAACATGCCCATCAGTACTACCAGTCTCAGTATAACACCCATCAGGACTGTGAACGTCAGAGAAGAAGCCATCGACACCCTCCAGACAATACCCACCACCTTCCAAGGAGCGTCCGAAAATACCAAACCTGCCACAATACCTGTTCGAAGTGTCCCTTACAACACAAAAGCCACCGTTGATCTTATCCAGGGTACCAAGCAAAATCTCTCCCGGAATCTCCCAGAACCTTTTGAAGCTCCACAGAGATCCCAAGAGGGTAGAACAATCACCAGGCTCACATGGAGAATTACCAAGAACCCCCATGGAACCAATGACAATTCCGGATTCAGAATTACGAGGACACCCATCAAGATCAAGACTTTCAGGGACCACTTCTGGGCATGCAAGCAGGCAGGCCATATCAGAGCATGTCTCCACCGAGGAAGCATCTGAGTACGCTGGTAACCGAGGCACACTTGGGCTTTCTGGGTCACAGAGCACACTGGGGTACACCAGCACAGGAGAAACCTCAGGACATGTCGGGGAACTGCCAACCTCAGAGTCCGGCACGTCAAGACCAAAACCAGTACTGGGCAGAGAATCATCATGAGTGGAGGTCACAGGCACTGGACTTTCAAAAGAAGACTCGGATACAAATTCAGAAATTTCTGTGACAATAATATCATCATTGACTACACAGGCGTGAAGCTCCATCAGAGCTGAAAAGGTAGCCAGCAAGGCAGCAATGCCTACTGAAGTGGGACTTGGGGGGCAGGAGACGTCTCCTACAAGTTCTGCACCCTTTGGGAGGAACTCGGAGATCTCCAGGAGGTCAGACAGGACCTCAGGAACATCCTTTTTCAGGTTTCCTAAGAAGGATTCTGAACTATCCATGTTACAGGGCAAGGCTTGAACTTTATTTTGTGAACCGGGCAGATGTCCCAGGGAAGGTTCCACCATAAACTGAGACTGAATTTCATCATCAGGACAGGGATACACAGAAATATCTAGTGAAACTAACTCTGGCTTTCTGAGTTTCGTTTCACTGCAGGGAAATTCCTCCATAGCAGTCAAACCAGACTGCAATTCCAAAATAGCAGAGAAACAGGTAACAATGGTTGCAATACCTAGACGAGCCTCTAGGGACACTGCAGGACATTTTAAACAAGGTAATATTGACTCATCCAGATTACTGGGTGGAGAGTCAGTACTTACTTCAGAATCAGACTCGCAAATGTCAATGCGAGTGGACATAATGTCTTTATTCATGATACAGGGCAGGCTCAGAGACACCTTCTCTGGACAGAGCAAAGGTGCTTCAGTATCAGGTTTACAAAACCAAAGTGCTGTCTCACTCTTAGACTCGGCTAACGATGTCGAATCCGAGGAGACAGAACGCAAAATTTGCGAATCCACAATCGCTTTAGGTTGCGAAACCGAACACTCCAAAGACAGGGATTCTGAGGTCTCCAGGCTGGATTGCTGGATCTCAGAAACGCCAGCTGACAATGTATCTTTACAAACGTCACCTGAATGACGTACACGTAATTCATTCAGAATCATTTTCCACATACAAATCAGCGGACTCACAAAGTCAAATTCACACCCCTTTTTTTCTCTTAAGGCGGAAGCATAACTTATACATGCTCTCAAGACAGATTCACTTCTGGCAATGTAGTACTCACAAAACGACTCTGAATCGTTCTCCAATTCATACACCAACGCTTCGAGCTGTTTTTTCTGGAACGGGGGCTCCCATTCACACCTGACTAGGTCTGAGCATTCATACTGAACAATGTTAGGGGAAGTTGTGACAACAACATGAGGAATCATATTAATTTTACTCTTGAAACTGCATCGTTTGGGAATTTTCCCCAGAGCGAGATCATAGATGGAGGATCTTAAAGTAGTACTGAGAGAAGATCTGTTTTTACATGACAAGGGATCCCACAAATCATTGACAAAGCTGACACACTCACGCCGATCACAATCGACAGGAACATCTGAGAAACCGGCATCAGATCGCACAGATTTAACCTCTAAACAAACGGGAGAAACTCCATCAGAATTCACGCAGGTGTCCACAGTCAAGGCACACCCATTCATTTCAGGTCGCACAGTGTCCAAACTCACTTGCTTTACCCCAGAAAGACAGGAATAATCATGTGACAATGGTGTCTCTTTATTGGAAATAATTGGTTGGTGTGTGTGCAATTCGTCCAAAATAGTCTGCCACACATAAATCACCAGATCCACATCACACTCATCACATTCATCAGAATCGATCAAAAGGTACATAGAGTCGAGACAATCATTCAGGTCATCCGCGCTCTTTGCGATATAAAAATCGCAAAAGGCTTTCCAATCGAAATCAAACTCTTCCAACAAGGCCCCAATCTCCCATGAGGCAAATGGCGGTTCAAACAACCCAGTATCTAGGTAATCTCCATATGGGTTGGGGTCAGGAACGAGGACAGACTTTTTAACTGCTTTAATGTAGTGTGCGATCCTACCTATAATATGATCCACATATGCCTTTGCCTCAGGCAATGACATCTGAACAAAATCGAAGGTTCCCTCTGCCCTGGGGATTTTGGTTAGGCTGGACATTCTGTAACGATTGCGGAATCGTCTCCGTGGTCAGCGCACCAGACGTGCGCTGACGCGGCGGATTTCCTCCACAAGCGTATTATTGCGGAGACCCAGGCTAGGTGCTATGCACCCGCAGAGGGCAATTCCCACCGGCAGATGGCGCTGTGGAGTGCAGGCGAACACAGCCGCTGCACAGCCACAGATGCCAAATGGGAATTGTACAGATCCGGGACAAGGTACAATCAGGCAGGGCTGGATAGCCCACAGGGAACAGAGCAAAAGGACAGAACCAATGTGTGCCCACCAAATTAGTCGCCACCCAGCGACGGCGAACACACAACGGCGGAAACGAAGTAGGAAACGCAATCGCAAGAATGGCGATTGCCAATAGCGACACAAGACTGAGCAGGACAGAGCACAAGGGTAGCAAAGGCACAGCAAATCATACAAAGAGAAAGAGAAAGAAAATAACAAATGCTAGCTGAACGCGAACACCGCACTCATTCGCAACAGTGCACGCGTTCGTGCGCGGTCTCCGCGTGTTACGCACAACAGAGACAAGCACGCCTAACTAACCAAAGACAGACAAACACGAAACAGAGAACGCGAGCGCTTGCTTAACGGTTACCTCACCGAGCCTACAGCAAGCGTTTCGAATCAGACAAGACAGACACACGAAAACAGGGACAAGCGAGAGATAGGATCCACAGCACTAGCGAAAAGTGGCTAGCGCGATCCAAGTACAGAGTAGCAGAACAGAAGGATCCCCAGCGCTAGCGAAAAGTGGCTAGCACGATCCCAGAAGACAGAACAGAAGGATCCCCAGCGCTAGCGAAAAGTGGCTAGCGCGATCCAGGGAACAGAACAGAAGGATCCCCAGCACTAGCGCTAGGGCGAGTGCGATCAAAACACACGGCAGACAGAACAAATGAGGTAGGCAGAAACAACCGCTGTTTCAACCTACACTCCAGACTCAATCAGAAGGATCCACAGCCGCTAACGCTAGGGCTTGTACGATCCAAACACAAGACAGACGGAACAGGCAAAACAGATAATACAACCTGACTGGACTAGAAGGGGAGCCTAAAGCAACCCCCAGGAATTAACTATACTAGATAGCAATGGCTGACACTCCAGCAGTGTCCATCAGGAACAGACCATGGAAGGGAAATGTCCAGCAAAGCATTCTGGGAGCAGAATGCTTTTATAGTGCTAGTCATCAAAAGAAGGCAGGTAACGGATTTGCATGACTAATGTATGCAAATTCCTTAGCAACACAAGCTGCAGAACTGACAGAAAGTCTCTCTTAAAGAGACCTGCAGAATGCAGACGTGAACAGTGGTCAAAACGCTGCCTGTCTGCACAGGCAGCTGAGCAGATTCTCACAGTTGTTAATTAATAATGATATAATGAATGTGAGGCCGAACTAGGGAGTTTTAAAGCACAACTTCAGTCACTGTTCTTAATGAGTATTCTGTTACCGATTTTTTGTCAGACAAGGCTCAAGCAGATGGAATTCTGTATTAAAGAGGAACTCCAGTGAAAATAATGTAATAAAAAAGTGCTTCATTTTTACAATAATTATGTATAACTGATTTAGTTAGTGTTTGCCCATTGTAAAATATTTTAAATCCCTGATTTATATTCTGACATTTATCACATGGTGACATTTTTACTGCTGGCAAGTGATGTAGCTGCTGCTTGCTGTTTTGGCAGTTGGAAACAGCTGTAAACAGCTATTTCCCACAATGCAACAGGGTTCACAAACAGAAAACTGCCAAGAGTACGTACTCAGAATTTCTTTGTGGGAGGGGTTTCACCACAATCTCAGTCATACAGCGCCCCCTGATGGTCTGTTTTAGTGTTGGGCGAACATCTAGATGTTCGGGTTCAGGCCGAACATGGACGCGATGTTCGGGTGTTCGAGCCGAACTCCGAACATAATGGAAGTCAATGGGTACCCGAACTTTCGTGCTTTGTAAAGCCTCCTTACATGCTACATACCCCAAATTTACAGGGCATGTGCACCTTGGGAGTGGGTACAAGAGGAAAAAAATTTAGCAAAAAGAGCTTATAGTTTTTGAGAAAATCGATTTTAAAGAGAACCCGAGGTGGGTTTGAAGATTATTATCTGCATATAGAGGCTGGATCTGCCTATACAGCCCAGCCTCTGTTGCTATCCCAAACCCCACTAAGGTCCCCCTGCACTCTGCAATCCCTCATAAATCACAGCCATGCTGTGAGGCTGTGTTTACATCTGTAGTGTCAGTCTCAGCTGCTCCCCCGCCTCCTGCATAGCTTCGGTCCCTGCCCCCGTCCCTTCCCTCCAATCAGCAGGGACGGAAGGGATGCAGGCGGGGACTGGAGTTCTGCAGGAGGCGGGGAGAGCAGCAGACTGACACTATAGAGATAAACACAGCCAGCTCTGACAAGCTGTTTGTCAGCAGCGTGGCTGTGATTTATGAGGGATTGCAGAATGCAGGGAGACATTAGGGGGGTTTGGGATAGCAACAGAGGCTGGGCTGTATAGGCAGATCCAGCCTCTGTATGCAGATAATAATCTTCAAACCCACCTCGGGTTCTCTTTAAAGTTTCAAAGGGAAAACTGTCTTTTAAATGCGGGAAATGTCTGTTTTCTTTGCACAGGTAACATGCTTTTTGTCGGCATGCAGTCATAAATGTAATACAGATAAGAGGTTCCAGGAAAAGGGACCGGTAACGCTAACCCAGCAGCAGCACACGTGATGGAACAGGAGGAGGGCGGCGCAGGAGGAGAAGGCCACGCTTTGAGACACAACAACCCAGGCCTTGCATGAGGACAAAAGCATGCGGATAGCATGCATTTTGCCGCCATGCAGTCATAAATGTAATACAGATAAGAGGTTCCAGGAAAAGGGACCGGTAACGCTAACCCAGCAGCAGCACACGTGATGGAACAGGAGGAGGCACAGGAGGAGAAGGCCATGCTTTGAGACACAACAACCCAGGCTTTGCATGAGGACAAGAAGCGTGCGGATAGCATGCATTTTGCCGCCATGCAGTCATAAATGTAATACAGATAAGAGGTTCCGTAAAAAGCGACCGGCAACGCTAACCCAGCAGCAGCACACGTGATGGAACAGGAGGAGGCGCAGGAGGAGAAGGCCACGCTTTGAGACACAACAATCCAGGCCTTGCATGAGGACAAGAAGCGTGCGGATAGCATGCATTTTGCCGCCATGCAGTCATAAATGTAATACAGATAAGAGGTTCCGTAAAAAGGGACCGGCAACGATAACCCAGCAGCAGCACACGTGATGGAACAGGAGGAGGCGCAGTAGGAGAAGGCCACGCTTTGAGACACAACAACCCAGGCCTCGCATGAGGACAAGAAGCGTGCGGATAGCATGCATTTTGCGGCCATGCAGTCATAAATGTAATACAGATAAGAGGTTCCGTAAAAAGGGACCGGCAACGCTAACCCAGCAGCAGAACACGTGATGGAACAGGAGGAGGCGCAGGAGGAGAAGGCCACGCATGAGGACAAGAAGCGTGCGGATAGCATGCATTTTGCCGCCATGCAGTCATAAATGTAATACACAGAGACACAGAGTGGCAGTAAACACAATGCTATACAGTGGTGGGTGAGCGGTGTACTACTATTCCCAGCAGCGACACAGAGCACAATGCTATACAGTGGTGGGTGAGCGGTGTACTACTGTTTCCAGCAGCGACACAGAGCACAATGCTATACAGTGGTGGGTGAGCGGTGTACTACTATTCCCAGCAGCGACACAGAGCACAATGCTATACAGTGGTGGGTGAGCGGTGTGCTACTGTTCCCAGCAGAGACACAGAGTGGCAGTAAACACAATGCTATATAGTGTAGGTGAGCGGTGTACTACTGTTCCCAGCAGCGACACAGAGCACAATGCTATACAGTGGTGGGTGAGCGGTGTACTACTGTTCCCAGCAGAGACACAGAGTGGCAGTAAACACAATGCTATATAGTGTGGGTGAGCGGTGTACTACTGTTCCCAGCAGCGACACAGAGCACAATGCTATACAGTGGTGGGTGAGCGGTGTACTACTATTCCCAGCAGCGACACAGAGCACAATGCTATACAGTGGTGGGTGGGTGAGCGGTGTACTACTGTTCCCAGCAGCGACACAGAGCACAATGCTATACAGTGGTGGGTGAGCGGTGTACTACTGTTACCAGCAGAGACACAGAGTGGCAGTAAACACAATGCTATACAGTGGTGGGTGAGCGGTGTACTACTATTCCCAGCAGCGACACAGAGCACAATGCTATACAGGGTGAGCGGTGTACTACTGTTCCCAGCACAGACACAGAGTGGCAGTAAATACAATGCTATACAGTGGTGGGTGAGCGGTGTACTACTATTCCCAGCAGCGACACAGAGCACAATGCTATACAGGGTGAGCGGTGTACTACTGTTCCCAGCAGAGACACAGAGTGGCAGTAAACACAATGCTATATAGTGTGGGTGAGCGGTGTACTACTGTTCCCAGCAGCGACACAATGACTGGGGGGACCCTGGCTAGCCTGGCTGGAGAGAGAACTACCCTGCCTGTCTACCCAAAGCTAAACCCACAGACAAATGGCGGAGAAATGCCGTGGATCGGGTATTTATTTACCCGAACCACGTGACCCGTTCGGCCAATCAGAGCGCGTTCGGGTCCGAACCACGTGACCCGTTCGGCCACTCACAGCGCTAGCCGAACGTTCGGGGAATTTTCGGCCATGCGCTCTTAGTTCGGCCATATGGCCGAACAGTTTGGCCGAACACCATCAGGTGTTCGGCCGAACTCGAACATCACCCGAACAGGGTGATGTTCTGCAGAACCCGAACAGTGGCGAACACTGTTCGCCCAACACTAGTCTGTTTGTGAAAAGGAATAGATTTCTCATGTAAAAGGGGGTATCAGCTACTGATTGGGATAAAGTTCAATTCTTGGTCGGAGTTTCTCTTTAAGAATTTGATCACATGATCATAAGTTGTTCAGTGACATTTTGCAGAGGAATGGTGTATACAGAGAGCTGTGTGAGAACCTGCAGCTTTCTATGTCTGTGCTGCAGGTATCAGATCAAGAAGTGATTCTAACCAGGGACTTCAATGGTGGATAATAAGTGTGGTCTGGATTAGTACTGCCCTCCCTCTTTTCTGGAGGCAAGGTGTAGTGCCTCATTGCCTCCCACAGTACCTTCTTAAAAGAGCATGGCTAGTGCTGCTGGCTGCTTACCCTCCCTGCTGCTGTCTGTTTCCCTGTTGTGTTACCTTGTCTACCGCTCTTGAGGGTAGGTGCAATTGCATCACTGTGCTCCCCCCCCCCATGCCCCCATTGCGTTAAGGCAATGCTGGCACATCTCCCACTCATCTACTGCCCTATTGTCGGTGATATGGACCAGGGAAAGGGGCATGTTTTGGATAGGCAGGCTCTTGCAATCTCAGGGACAGCCCCGCCATAGTTATGTATCCACCAGTTGCCAATATTAAGAACAGTTAATTTAAAACTTCAATTCATCTGCTTTGTGAAGAATAGGTGATAGGGGGTCTCTCTAATTCTGCTATGTTATTTTCCACAACTGGAAATGTTTTGAAAAATACTGATTTTGTAGATTGCCTTGGGAGACAGTGACACCAAATAACAACAACAATAAAAAAAAGCTGATAACATCAAGACTTGATAGTGCTAAAAAAAGAAAATACCTCATTTGCAGGACAAAAGCAGGCACCAACGTGAAGATCAACAAAATAACAAACAGCAGGTGTCCACTTTGCAAAGGACAGATTTTCTATAGAATTTAGCAGAAAATCAATTGGAAAATCGATCGGAAATCAGATTGGACATGTTGGAAATAGTCGATCTGGCAGTAAATCTGCAGTAAATGCTAGGTACACACAATGCAATTTTCTGACAGATTTCCTGTCAGATCGGTTATTTCCAACATATCCGATCTGATTTCAGATTGATTTTTAGATTGATTTTCCATTCTCTTCTATGAAAAATCGTTAAAAAAATCAATTGGAAATCAGATCGGACATGTTGGAAATAATTGATCTCACAATAAGGCTGCTTTCACAGTGGGACGTTAAACTCCCACGTTACAGCAGCCTGTAACGCAGCCCAACTCACAGTAATGAAAAATCAATGTGTTGTTCACAGTGCCCACGTTGCGTTACATTGTAACGCTGCACGTTGAATGAAAGTGCAGCATGCTGTGCGTTATACTGGGCTTTAGCTGCGTTAGACTGCTTGCACATGCTCAGTGACTAGCCACATGGCTAATTAATATTCACTGCACTGTGGTGAGGTAACCTGGACTCATAGTGTTGTCCGGATCATGAATGAATCGTACATTTGATCCGGATCTTGTTTGTGAGTCGAATCATCCGTATCATCACAATAAACGATTCGGTTCACATGGATGGATGTCTGTCTGGAAGAAACAGGAACATACAGAATGTACAGTGCAGGGAAAGTCCTGTCCTGCTTGTCATTTAGCCCCCAGTCTGCTTCCCTAGTAAAATGATTCAAATGATTTGGTTCAAAGATCCAGATCTTTTCAATGATCCGATTCGAATCATCCGAATCCTTGAAAAGATCCGGACTTCCCATCACTATCCTGGAGCAGCTGTTCTGTCAGTATAGATAGAACGAAAACAGCGCACCAAGAGCTGCATAACGCGTCTCGATCTGACGTCAAAGTTCAACACCACCATGCGTTGCGTTAGGGGAACGTTATGCAACCTTAACGTCCCCTAAACCGCAACGTTTTGGTGTGAAAGAGGCCTTAATCTGTCAGAAAATTGCATTGTGTGTACCTAGCATTATGTCTGGTACTCACAATGAGATTTTCTGGCAGATTTACTGCCAGATTGACTATTTCCAGCATGTCCGATGTGATTTTTGATCGATTTTCTGCTCACTTCTATGGAAAATCGGAAAATCGATGAGAAATCAGATCAGACATGTTGGAAATAATCGATCTGGCAGCTGCCTCTGGTGAGAATCTTGTGTGATTCTCACTGATGTGTCTCTGAGATAAAAAGCATTGTTCTTCTCCTTACCACCCCCTTCATGCATCCTGCGTCGTCCCTCCTTCCCACACCATAGCAAAAAAATGCATCTGTACAGCACTCAGCCTCCAACTGAGGGTGACAGTAATTATTGAGATTGAAAAGGCAAAAATCTTAGGGGACCTTTAAAGACAAACAATCAGTGTCCCGTCTATATGTTACACCTGATATCACAGTAGCTAATGTGAATAACAAACAGGTGTGGAAAACAGACATATCAATACCAGGAGACACACTAGAGCTGAGAATAACTGGTTGGAGATGATCACTTTTCAAAAAATTCTCTGATCAGCAGCACCATATAAAATGAATTCCCATTTATTACGTCCCTTTAAAATTCAAGTCAGTACATGGCAGATGTGGTAATAGCCAGGAAATGGTACACATTGCATCCTTAATAACCATATTAATTTCCTTATTGCTTTTATGCTTTGGTTTTATGCTTTTCTTAAAGCTGCTGTGCTACAGAATGGATGTTTATAACAGAGTGGATAAAAAGGTTGAAACAATTTAAAAAGTGCTGGTGCATGAGCCAGCCTGGGGCCCCGGGAACTCTCACTCCCAAACAGTTCTCTGCTGCTTTATAAAGCCTACAGGCTGCTTATAAGCCAATGAGAAATGCACACATAATACACCTAGCTTGCAGTGATAATCAAGCAGAAGCTGAGCAAGTCAGCCAATTAGTAGGAGAGGGCTTCAGTTGCATATAGACAATGGCTATATGACCAGCAGGGGGCACCAGCGTGCAGGATATTCCCTCTCATCTGCCCCCCTCCTAACTAAACTGCATGGGATACTACAATAATTAAAAACAATGGTGCATGAGCCAGCCTGGGGCCCCGGGAACTCTCACTGCCCGGGGCCCCAGAACCAGCATCTAACACCATATGTGAGTGCAGCCAAAACCTTGGAGCTGCCACCTCCAAGGCCTGTCTCCTACTGCTCTAAAACTTACCAAACTTGCTCAGCTTCTGCTTGATTATCACTGCAAGCTAGGTGTATTATGTGTGCACTTCTCATTGGCTTATAAGCAGCCTGTAGGCTTTATAAAGCAGCAGAGAACTGTTTGGGAGTGAGTTTCTCCAATTGTGTGTTTGGTAAGTTTTAGAGCAGTAGGAGACAGGCCTTGGAGGTGGCAACTCCAAGGTTTTGGCTGCACTCACATATGGTGTTAGATGCTGGTTCTGGGGCCCCGGGCAGTGAGAGTTCCCGTGGCCCCAGGCTGGCTCATGCACCATTGTTTTCAATTATTGTAGTATCCCATGCAGTTTAGTTAGGAGGGGGGCAGATGAGAGGGAATATCCTGCACGCTGGTGCCCCCTGCTGGTCATATAGCCATTGTCTATATGCAACTGAAGCCCTCTCCTACTAATTGGCTGACTTGCTCAGCTTCTGCTTGATTATCACTGCAAGCTAGGTGTATTATGTGTGCACTTCTCATTGGCTTATAAGCAGCCTGTAGGCTTTATAAAGCAGCAGAGAACTGTTTGGGAGTGAGTTTCTCCAATTGTGTGTTTGGTACAATTTAAAAAGTGCATCCGTAGTAATGAATAATGTATTGGTAACCCTTCACAAAATTCCCTATTTATTAAAAATCAAACTTTGTTTTAGTCTTTTTAAACAAAAATAATGGCATTGCCAAAAATAATAGGAAGCTAAAGCTGTTATTTTGTCGCACAAGTTTCAAATGCTTACACAGCCAACAGACAACTTGTGTAGCTTTCAATGGGACTTCTGCACCCAGGGGGCGTAACTATAGGGAAGCAGACCCTGCAATCCTGATGCACCCCCTCCCCCCAACTACCAACCTTCCCAGCCGTTAATACAGGGGTTCATTCTCCAGATCAGGTGTTTTTGTGGCTACACTTGTTAAGGATGTGATAAAGATAGCCATACTTGTTTTATGACTAGTGTTGATCGGATACCTCATTATCCTATTCGAGTTTGGTCGAATTCGGATAGTAAACTATCCGAATTCACCCAAAGTTCGATATTAGAGTTAATCGAATAACCGATTCGACCTCGGATATCCGACGTCACTATCCGAGTCTGTATTCGAGTAAAATATTCGAGCTGGCCTTAAATAGCTTTTAAAACTTGTATTGGAGGTCAATGATGCATGAAACCACCTTTTTTATGAAGAAAAACATCAAGTGATTATGTGGTGATGTAGTAGTTATAAAAAAGGTATCAAAAATAGTAAATTAACTTCATGAAAAGTGTTTGCATGAGAAGGTGTGTCCAAAATGGTTGTAAGTTGGAAGTCTTCTTCTTCTTCTTCTTCTTCTTCTTCTTCTTCTTCTTCTTCTTCTTCTTCTTCTTCTTCTTCTTCTTCTTCTTCTTCTTCTTCTTCTTCTTCTTCTTCTTCTTCATATTCTTCTTCTTCTTCATATTCTTCTTCTTCTTCTTCTTCATATTCTTCTTCTTCTTCTTCTTCATATTCTTCTTCTTCTTCTTCTTCATATTCTTCTTCTTCTTCTTCTTCATATTCTTCTTCTTCTTCTTCTTCTTCATATTCTTCTTCTTCTTCTTCTTCTTCTTCATATTCTTCTTCTTCTTCTTCTTCTTCATATTCTTCTTCTTCTTCTTCTTCATATTCTTCTTCTTCTTCTTCTTCATATTCTTCTTCTTCTTCATCTTTTTCTTCTTCTATATCTTTTTCTTCTTCTATATCTTTTTCTTCTTCTATATCTTCTTCTTCTTCTATATCTTCTTCTTCTTCTATATCTTCTTCTTCTTTCTTCTTCTTTTTCTTCTTCTTCTTCTTTTTCTTCTTCCTCTTCTTCTCTATCATTATATTATGTGTCTTGGTTTTCCTTTCTTTTGTAATATTTTTTTTTACTTCATTTGTGGAAATATTTTATTTTAATAACACCATAGTTATATTTGTGTTGATGGCATAATAGGTAGTGGCACATTGCAAGCCACAGCGCCTTTTTCTGTGTACCCTGGTGGTGGTAAAACACAGACATCAGCAGGAGGAGGAAGTAGTTGCAGCTATTGTAGTGTGGTAATAGCTGGTAGGAGAGTGGGTGGCAGCAGAAAATAGTTCTTCTTCTGTTCTCCCTGGCAGTGGTAGCAGCACACAGACAGCAGAAGCTCAATGCAGCTACAGGAGCAGGAGTAGTGTGTGTCAGGCAGTGTGATGTGACTGACATAATAGGCCCTGGGTCCTAGTGGTGGTACCAGGGCCGTAAATAAACACCATGAGGTTCCAGACAGCGGTCGTGAAGCCCACATTGTGTCCAATACACAATTGGAACAGCACAGTTTTCAACCCGGACACCTCTAAAATAATTTAAATTTTTTTTCAAAAAAAATGCAGCTATTTTTGAGCATAAATAGCTGGTGGCGCATGGGCAGTAGCACCTTGTAATGTGTTCCCTGGCAGTGGAGACACAGACAGCAGGAGTAAATACAACAGCAGGCAGCGTGAGGAGGATAAGTGTGTGGCAGTGGCAGAAGGCAGGCGGGCAGCGAGACATAGCTGGCGGTGCATGGGCAGCAGCACCTTGTAATGTGTTCCCTGGCAGTGGAGACACAGACAGCAGGAGTAAATACAACAGCAGGCAGCGTGAGGAGGATGAGTGTGTGGCAGACTGGCAGCAGGCAGCAGGAGGGCAGGCAGCCAGACATAATAGGCCCTGGTTCCTAGCGGTGGTACCAGGGCCGTAAATGAACACCATGAGGTTCCAGACAGCGGTCGTGAAGCCCACATTGTGTCCAATACACAACTGGGACAGCACAGTTTTCAACCCGGACACCTCTAAAATAATTTAAAAAATGTTTTTTCAAAAAAATGCAGCTATTTTTGAGCGTAAATAGCTGGTGGCGCATGGGCAGCAGCACCTTGTAATGTGTTCCCTGGCAGTGGAAGCATACAGACAGCAGGAGGAAATACAGCAGCAGGCAGCGTGAGGAGGATGAGTGTGTGGCACAGTGGCAGACTGGCAGCAGGCAGCAGGGCAGGCAGCAAGACATAATAGGCCCTGGTTCCTAGCGGTGGTACCAGGGCCGTATATACACCATGAGGTTCCAGACAGCGGTCGTGATGCCCACATTGTGTCCAATACACAATTGGGACAGCACAGTTTTTAACCCGGACACCTCTAAAATAATAACACAAAATTATTACATTTTTTTTTTTTAGAAATGCAGCTATTTTTGAGCGTAAATAGCTGGTGGCGCATGGGCAGCAGCACCTTTTAATGTGTTCCCTGGCAGTGGAGACACAGACAGCAGGAAGAAATACAGCAGCAGCAGCAGGTGTAATGTGTGTGTGCCACTTCATGTCCCCCTCTCGCCGACAACAGGGGCCAGGAATTCGCCTTCCGCCCAAGCTTGGTTCATTTTGAGAAACGTCAGTCTGTCCACAGACTTGTGAGACAGACGAGATCGCTTCTCAGTGACGACTCCACCGGCTGCACTGAAGCAACGCTCTGACAGTACGCTGGAAGGGGGACAGGAGAGCACTTCCAGGGCGTACTGCGCAAGTTCGCTCCAGATCGGCAGGTGCTTGACCCAATACTCCATGGGATCAACGGGGGCAACGCTGTCAAGCCCGCTGAAGGACCCCATGTAGTCAGCCACCAGTCTGTGACTGGAGAAGGATGCTGCTGCAGGCACCTCCTCTCTAGTCCCTGGCACTCATGTAGAGCTCGTTGGTCAGAGACAGCAGGTCTGTGGTGCGCGTGCGCTTGCTGCTGGTGGATGCAGGCACCTGCTGCTGCCTCTGTGCTGGCTGGACAGTGGGGGTGGATGGCTGAGGGAAGGTTTCCTCCAAGCGCTCAACAAGGGACAGCTGCAAATCCCTCATTTGTTGCGCACGGTCTCCTCCTGCAGGCAGGAACTGGCTGAGCTTCCCCTTCAGACGTGAGTCCAGCATCATGCAGATCCAGAGGTCCTCCCTCTGCTTCATCTGGATGACCCTTGGGTCCTTGCGCAGGCACCTCAGCATGTGCGCTGCGATTGGGAAGAGTCTGGCCACGTCTGCTGGCACATCATTGGCACCCCCAGAGCCGACAGTGCTGTCCTCCTCTGCCTCCTCCACCTCATCCTCTCTTCACCCCGGCACCAGTCCAGCTGCGCTCTGCTGCTCCACTTCATCAGCAGCAAGGTCAGGGACCTCCACCAACTCCAAGCCCTCCTCCTCAGAGGTGGCCTGTGAAGCTGCCTGCAGCTCCTGCTGGTCCAAGGCTGCCGCTCCCTCTTCCAGCAGTGCATACAGGGCCCTGTCCAGCACACACACCAAGGGGACCCACTCGCACACCATTGCATGGTCCCTGCTTACCATGTTGGTGGCCTGCAGGAAGGGTGCCAGCACTGAGCTCACCTGCTGCATGTGCCCCCAGTCCTCCGTGGAGATGATGGACGGGAGGTTGGTGGCGGCACGCCCAGTTGCAGTGATGGCGGCAACTGTTGCTCATGCAACGTACTGGCTGACAGCCTGCCTCTGTTCAACCTGATGCTCCAACATCGCCAGGGAGGAGTTCCAGCGAGTTGGAACATCGATCATGAGCCGGTGTTGTGGCAGGTGCAGCTCCTTCTGCACCTCTTCCAGGCTCGCTACGGCTGCAGGCGAGTGCCGGAAATGACGCACAACCTTCCTTGCCGCCTCAAGGAGTCGGTCCATCCCCTGGAAGGTCCGCAGAAACTTTTGGACTACCAGGTTCAGGATGTGCGCCAGGCAGGGGATGTGGGTCAGGTCTCCCCTGCTGATTGCAGCAACCAGGTTTGCCCCATTGTCGGACACCACCTCTCCGACTCTGAGGCCTCTGGGGGTCAGCCAATTCCTCTCCTGCTCTCGGAGTTTGGCCAGGACATGGTTCGCCGTCAGTTTGGTCTTCCCCAGGCTGACCAATTCCAGTAGCGCTTGGCAGTGGCGGGGCTTAATGCTGCTGCTAAAGCAGGGGGTTTGGGCTGGTGTGCCGGAGGATGGAAGTGGATCAGAGGAACCTGCTGCAATTCCACTGACCCTGCATGGTGGCACCACCCACTGCGTTGTTGCTGCTGCTCTGACAGTGCCCGATGCTGCTCCCCCCTCCTCACCCCCTTCCACCAAGCTGACCCAATGCGCGGTGAAGGACAGATAGCAGCCTGTCCCATAACCGGCTGCTCCACGAGTCCATGGTGACGTGGACCCGTTGACCCACCGCGTGATCCAGCCCTCTCCCGACATTGGCCATCACAGATCGGTGAAGTGCAGGGATAGCCGTGCGTGCGAAAAAATGTCGGCTGGGGATTGGCCAATCGGGGGCTGCACACATCAGGAGCGCACGCATGTCGTTCCCCTCCTGCACAAGGGGATAAGGCAGGAGTTGGGAGCACATGGCCCGTGCCAGCAAGCCGTTCAGCTGACGCAGGCGACGGCTGCTGGGAGGCAGAACCCTGACCAACCCCTGGAAGGTGTCGCTGAGCAGGGTCTGGCGACGCCTTTTGCTGGCACAGGAATCACTGGAGGGAGCAGAGGAGGCCACTGAGGACTGGCTGCCAGAACAGGCCTCAGTGTCGGTGGCAGGAGTTGCAGAGGGAGGAGGAGCAGTGCGTTTCTGACGCACTCCTGCTGGTGCTGCTGGAGAAGGTGGAGGAGGGCGGGTAGCTGCTGCCGACGGCTTCGCAGTGGTGGCGGGTCTGCCACTGCAATAGAAGAAAAAGACTGGGTCTCCACCTGGATAAATGCAATTGTAGCACTATTTTATTGCACCATAGTGACAAAACAACACGACGTTTCGGCCAGCAGGCCTTTATCAACTGTTACATAGCCGAGCTAGTGCTCACAAATAAATTACACACCATGAGTAAAAAACACGCCCCCAAGGGGCGGGCACATGCTTAGAGAACGAATGGTCAAGTTTAAAGAGATAGTACAATAGAACAAAGGATATTCATAAAAAGCATTTTAAGTTAAATTCATCGTTCAGTCCATTAGGTGCTAAAGTGCTTAGCTTATCGATCCATCTATGTTCACGTCTGAGCAAGGATGTCTGTCCGTCCATTCCTTCAGTAGTAACGACTTGCTCTAATACACACCAACGTAATTCGCCAACCATGTGTTCACAATCGTAAAAATGCTTTCCTATAGGGGAATCAAATTTCCGATTAGGATCATCATGGTATTTCCTGTATAAGCGAATATTGCTTCGATGTTCGTTAATCCTCACTCTGACCTCACGAGATGTTTGGCCCACATAGCCCATCCCGCAAGGGCATTTGAGAAAATAAACGACATTAGATGTCACGCAAGAAAAATGTCCATTAATATTAATTTTATTGCCCTTAGTGGGATGTCTAATGTGGTCGCCCTTTATAATGCTGGAGCAATTTTGGCAGTTTAAGCAAGCAAAAGTCCCCATCTTTTTTGGCAGGAAAGTGTTTTGTTGCACAGTGTGCTTTTTAATGTCAGCTCTCACTAACTTATCTCGTAAGCTTTTTCCTTTCTGGTAAACAAAGGATGGAGGGGAGGAGAATACCTTGGATAATAAAGGGTCTGCTTCAATCAATGACCAATTATCCAAAATAGTTTTTTTCACCAGGCCTGCATGATTGTCATAAGTGGAGATGAACAGCAGGCCCGCAGCGAACGGAGCGCAGCGCAATTGAGCGCAGGGCTCCCATGATAGGAGCTAGTTGGCCAGGCAGGGGTTAACGTTCGGGGGGAGGGCGGGCCTTAGCTGTGGCCGGGAGCGCGCCCTTTAGCTGGGTTTGGAGAAGGGGGAGGTGACGTCACAGGACGTGACGTCGGTGGTAAAGGCCAGACGCACAGGGGACAGAGCAGCAGAAGGACGTGTTTCCCTGCTGCCGTGAAGAAGTGCGTCATGGCGGCCAATATAGATGACCTGCTCCAGCGGGTAAGGAGCGAGGCTGAGGCGCGCGGCCCCCAGTGGGTCGCAATCCAGATGGCGGCCATGTCCGCGGGAGATTCCGCCCCCCGCACCAGTGCACGAGTGACCCGCCCGCCTGATAGGCTTAGTCCGGCCGCATCTCCGCGGCAGAACAGGCGTGCGGGCAGTCCCATCCAGACCCCACCGGCACCCTCCGCAAAACGGCCTCTTAAGCAGGGGAAGGGCCAGAAAAAGGCGGCAGAAGCGGCTCACAGGGCGGATGGGGAGCAGCCAGGGACATCAGGGGAGACAGGACGAAAGGGAAGCAGGACAGATTCAGCAGCCCGCAGCACCAGGGCGGGGGAAGTCCTCACATAACACCCGGGCGGACAACCAGCAACGTCCTCTTAACCCCTCCGGGCTGGCTGGCGATTCTGGGGACACGGCTGTGCCTCATCAGGTGCAGGCCAAGCGCCCCCCGCAACAGGCCAAGGGAAAGGGGAAAAGAGGGATGCCGGCCCAGAAGCATGGAAAAGGGCAGAAGCAAGGCCGCAGTTCGAGCAGTCGGGGAGACAGCGGCTCACGCGGCAGGGAGGCGCAGAGCCGGCAATCTACATCCAGCAGCAGATCATCCAGCAGGCAGAGTGGATCGGTTCCGGCAAGTTCCGCCAGCCTATCTGGGCGTGGTAATGAGTCGCCTAATGGTGATGCTTCGTCGCAATCTGAGGAGGAGGATGGAGGAACTTCTGATCGATCCAGGGATTCGGCTGGTCGGGACGGGCGTCTGGTGCAGCCAGGTGAGACAAATTTAATTTCTACATTTCCTGTTACACATGATGTTGTAGGAACGAGTGGGTTGGTGCCGAACAATTTAATTGGTACGGTTCCAACTCAGTTGCAGAGGGATAGTGCCGTCACGCCGGCATTATCCTTTGTGAACTCGCTCTTGTTGGGCATTCGGGATATATTACAAGGGGGTGGGGTAGCCAATGTCAATTCTCCTGTGTCGGCATGGGTTCCCTCCATGATTCCGGCACCTGCAGTTGTTTTTTCCACACAGTCAGCGCCACCCCAACCTACAACTGCAGTTCCAGTATCCCCGGGCGTTGGTATCGTCGCGACATCAGGAGAGACTGCTGCAGTGGTTAGCAAGGAGATCGATACTGTACGGTTGTCAGATTCGGCAAAGAGTGAACTGTACCTTTGCCTTGAAGCCCCTTTAGGTCCTCATTTGAAGAAGGAGGTGAAGGAAAAAATTTGGCGGGGGGAGTACGTGGAGATTTTTTCGCTTTTGCAGCTTTCCAAATTCAATCTGGATAGGGGCAAGCCTGATGAAAGCAAAAAAGAGGAGCGTAGGAGATACAGGCTTATCCCGCGCACTCACCAAAACTGGTCACAAGCTTTTGCCATATTAGCAAGTGTGATAGGTGAGAAACAGCCCGAATGTTGTTCGGCGCTGTTTGGTTATCAGGACAGCATAGCGGAAGCTTTCAGGTCATACGGAGGCAATGCATGGCTCCGCTATGACGAGGAGTTTCGCCAGCGAAACTTCCCGTTGCTACAAACAAAGTAAGAGCAGGGGTGTGGAACCTTCCGGAAAGAGGGAGGACTCCAGTGATGCTCAAAGGAATGCAGCGACACCTAAATAGGTACCCAGACACTGATGCTGCAGAATTTCTACGTCGGGGGTTTGTGGAGGGCTTTCGTATTCCCAGTACGGGGGTTTCCCTCCCATCCCCACCTTTTCGAAATTTGAAATCAGTGTTGGCTTACCCACACGTGGTTTCAGCTAAATTGTGTAAGGAGGTCGGGCTAGGCCAGATGGCGGGTCCATTCAGTTCCCCTCCTTTGGATAATTTGATAGTTTCCCCCTTGGGCATTGTCCCAAAAAAGGAGCCGGGCTCCTTCCGCCTTATTCATCACTTGTCGCATCCCAGGGGCAGATCTGTGAACGACGGAATTGACCCCGTGGATGCGGCGGTGGCTTACACCTCTTTCAATGTGGCAGTGAGGTGGGTCAGGCGGTTGGGGCAAGGTGCGTTACTGGCCAAGACGGACGTCGAGTCAGCGTTTCGATTACTTCCGGTCCATAAAGAGAGTTTCCATCTGCTGGATTGTTTTTGGGAAGGGAATTTCTACATCGATTGCTGTTTGCCGATGGGATGCTCCATCTCCTGCTCTTACTTTGAAAAATTCAGCTCTTTTGTTGAGTGGGTGGTGAAGGAGGAGTCTGGGGTAGGTTCAGTGATACACTACCTGGACGACTTGCTGTTCATGGGTGAGAAGGATTCCACGAAGTGCGCATTACTTCTGGCAACGATGCGTCAGGTCTGTGCGAGCTTTGGTATTCCCCTCGCAGAGAAAAAGACGGAGGGGCCGCAGACTCAAATAAAATTCCTGGGAATTACGATCGACTCGATGGCTATGGAATGCCGGTTGCCAGAAGACAAAATAGCGGACTTGCAGGCGGTTATTGCTGCCGCTCTGTCTCAGAAAAAGATCACTTTGCGCGTGCTCCAGTCATTGCTTAGCAAATTAAATTTCACTTGCAGGATTATCCCCATGGGGCGAATTCTGTGCAGAAAGTTAGCAATGGCGACCGCGGGGGTTATTTCCCCAAATCATTAGGTGCGTCTGCGCAGGGAGCATAAGGAAGATTTGCACATGTGGCAGGTTTTCGGCTTTCAACGGACGGTCGGTGTGGATGTTGGAGGGCATTCAGAATCATTAACTGGAGCTTTTCACCGACGCATCGGGTTCTCACGGGTATGGGGCGTATTGAGCGGGAGAATGGAGCGCAGCCGAATGGCTGGAGGATTGGAGACAAGCTGGGTTTACCACGAACCTGTTGCTTCTGGAACTGTTCCTCATAGTAGTGTCAGTTGAGATATGGGGTGAGCGTTTGGCCAATAAAAAAATCAGGTTTAATTGCGATAATTTGGGTGTTGTAACAGCTATTAATAAGGTATCAGCATCTTCCCCACCGGTCATCCGGCTGTTGTGGCATCTAGTTTTGGCCTGCATGCGACTCAATATGTTTGTATTTGCGGCTCACCTGCCTGGAACCGAGAATGACGTAGCAGATGCGCTCTCTCGATTTCAGTGGCAACGGTTCAGAGGCCTCGTCCCTGGAGCAGCGCAATCCGGAATTCCCTGCCCACTGGAGTTATGGGAAGTTCCTTTCGGAAGATAGAAGAGTGGATGTCTCGTTCTTTGGCGGAAGGGACCAAGTCGGCATATTCAGCAGTTTGGGAACAGTGGGACAGTTTGTCCGCCCAAGAGGGTAGCAGGCTGTCTGGGTCGGACAGGCTGTGCCAACTTTTTCATTTCTTAGTGTTAAATGGCACGGCGGGGGTATCTCCCTCGGCTATGGCCAAAAAGGTGACAGCTTTGGCTTTTTTGTTTAAATTACGTGGGGAGGTTGATATCACAAAGGATTTCCGTGTTAAACTGGCGTTGCGGGGATTCAAGGCAAATCCGGTTAAGAGGGATTGAGCTTCTTTCCTCCCTGGTGTCGGTGTTGCCAGAGATTTGCAACTCGGAATTTGAGGCATTATTATTTACAGCGGCTTTTATTTTAGCCTTTTTCGGTGCGTTTCGGATCAGTGAACTAGTGAGTCCCAATAAGCGTATAGCCTCGGGTATCCTGGAAAAGGAAGGAAATATTTCTACGCCGATCAAAAACAGATCAGGCCGGTAAGGGACGGGTCATCACGTTGCAAAGTATAAGTGGCTCCCCCTTGTGCCCGGTAGGGGTGCTATCCAAGTTTTATAGCGCACGCCCAGCCGGAGGAGTATCCTTTTTCTGCCATTTAGATGGGGCACCCTTGACAAAATATCAATTTGTGGCTGTGTTAAGAAAATGCCTCAGGAGGGTGGGGGTCTCCCCAGCAGATTATGCGTCCCACTCCTTCCGCATAGGGGCTGCTACTGAGGCGGCTCGATGGGGCTTGGATGACAATATCATCAAAAGAATCGGTCGGTGGGAGTCAGCGAGGTTTCTTTCATATGTTAGACCGCACTTGGTTTGAGGGGTGGTTAAGTTTATGGGGGGTGATTGGTGTTGGTGTTGTCCCCTTCTTTTCTTTCTTTTACAGATGATGCTTCTTGTCTCGTTTGTATCTTCGGACATTCGTATGTGACTTGAGGTGCCAGGAGAGCACTGGTTTGAGCAGAAGGACGGCAGCTGGGTTTTCCGAGGGCCCAGGCTCGCTTAAGGTGGATTGGAGTGCCGGGAATGTTGTGGCCCAGAGTACTACCTGAGATTCGCCAGTTCGTGAGTTGGGATAAGGCACCAGACATTTTGGTTTTACATGTGGGGGGCAATGATTTGGCCGCTCGCACTACGAGGCAGATCATACAGGAAATTAAGTTTGACTTTATGACGTTGAGATCGGAGTTCCCGGCCACAGTGTTAGTCTGGTCCGAAGTTATAGCTAGAAAAAGTTGGAGATTGGCTAGGTCAACCGCGTCAACAGAGCCAGGAAAAAATTGAACAGGGAGGTTTCCCGTTTTGTCATTAGAAATGGGGGGGGGGGGGGGGGGTGGCAGTGCGCCATGTAGATTTGGAAACTGACACCGAGTCCTTTTTGAGTAGAGATGGGGTTCATCTCAACGACATCGGGATGGACTTATGGACTTATGGTCTTTAGCTTTAAGTGATGGTATACAGAGGGCCTTGTTCATGTGGGCCTCACGGGCGTAAGGTTTCACGCCCGTGCGGGTGGCACGGTGTAGGGCTCTGGAGATCGGTTTACAATTTATGATGGTGGGGGCAAGTAAAGGTTCCCACCTCTAGTTTGAAAGAAACAAAGGGTGACTGCTATGAGAAATAGTGATGAGCAGGCATGCAGCTGTCCCTGAGCCGGTCCAATGCGGCGGGGGACGGCAAAATTGCAGGCTGCATGCAAAAAGGTGGTTCTTTGTCCTACTTTGGGCAAAAATGTCCCGGAGCCCTTGCCCTAATATGTTTACAGTTTTATACGAAATAAAGTATGTGTTATAAAGTTATATTTTTATAAGGAATTATTTGGTTATGTAATACTGCTTTGGCCTTAATAAAAATTCCATCGTCAAGAAGCAGTCCTAGTCTTTATTAATTAGTGATAAGGGGTTTAATATACAGGTGCAAGGCACTCAGCTATGCACATATCATGTACTTCTCTAAAATTTTGTATTTTAACTGTCTTCTTTCTAAGATCTTTCCTATCTAGTTGCGCAACTAGCTGTGCTGTAGTTTCCACCTTCTCTCTTCCATAACCTCTTGCAGAAAAGTTTTCCACCAGTTTTTTTGCTTGCTTAACATACGCAGTATCATTAGACGTGATACGTCTTGCTCGAATAAATTGGCTCTTGGGAAGTCCCCATATCAGGGAACGTGGATGGCAGCTTGTCGCTAATAAAGCGTTATTACGATCAGTACTTTTCTTAAATAAATCAGTATGGAAAATTTTGCCATCAAACTGAACATCCACGTCCAAGAAATGTAAATTGGTGGGGTGAAACTCAAGAGTGAAACCAATCGAGTCATGACAAAGATTAATTTCCGAAACAAATGTTCTAAGACTTTCCTCGCTCCCCCTCCAGCAAAAAAAACAAATCGTCAATGTAACGATAGTAACCAACTCCAAATCTGCAAAAAAGTTCATTGGTGACAATATATTTTGACTCAAAATCCGTCATAAAAACGTTTGCAAGGGTAGGTGCATAAGGAGCCCCCATTGGCACTCCTCTTACTTGTAAAAAGAAGTCACTCTGAACCCTAAAATAATTAGATTGTAGACATAATGACAAGAGTTCCTTTACAAAGGACTTGTTCACACTAGAATCACTATATTGCACCAAAGCCCCTGAAACAGAGTCTAATGCCTCAGAGAGTCTAATGTCTAATGTACTCATGGTGTGTAATTTATTTGTGAGCACTAGCTCGGCTATGTAACAGTTGATAAAGGCCTGCTGGCCGAAACGTCGTGTTGTTTTGTCACTATGGTGCAATAAAATAGTGCTACAATTGCATTTATCCAGGTGGAGACCCAGTCTTTTTCTTCTATTGCTGTGGATTGTTGCACCTTGAAGGATCCGGGTGTGGACTGGTGGACTCCCTGGCTTCACATATTATTGCAGTTGAGCTTCTAGGACTGCTTTTTTTTTTTCCTTGGATGGCGGGTCTGCCACTACCAGCTTCTTTTAACTTCATGAACTCCTCATGCTCATGGAAGTGTTTCCCTGCCAGATGGTTCACCAGAGAGGTGGTGCCGTACGCAGAGGGCTCCTTCCCTCTGCTGAGCTGCTGGCGGCACTGGTTGCAGGTGGCATACTTACACTCCACATATGGCAGGGTGAAAAAACTTCAAATTGGGGAGGTGAAGTTTCCCCTTTGGCTGGAAGGTGCTGCTGCCGCTGGTCTCCCTGTGGTGGTTGGGGGGGGGGGGGGGGGGGGGGGAGGGGGTGTTTCTTGGTGCGGCTGGTGACACTGGAAGAACTCTCCGCCTCCGGATCAGCACCCTGTGTGGCTTGCATACCACGCCCACTTCTGATCCTGCCTATGCCTGCGATGCTGATCCTTCTAGCAAGGCCCACAGACGCATCCTCCTCCTCCTCCTCAGAGCTGATGACTTCCCCAGGATCTGCCACCCAGTCTCTGTCCTTCACCCTGTCATCATCATCCTCCCCCCCCCGCAAACATGTCCTGCTGGGATGACCCCACATACTCCGCTTCTGCATGCATGGGCTGAGGGACAGTCACCACTGTCTGACTGTCCAAAGCATCATCCCCCAAAGTGTCCATCAGCATTTCTTCCTCCTCCATTGCCAATTCTGCCGCAACAGCACTCCATAGCCACGCTGTGCTTGGGGATAAGAAGAAGGTGCTGCTGAGTGACAGGGTGCTGGTGTTGCCCGCTGGGGCTGGAGAACTGCACTCCTCCTCCTCCTCCCCAGGCAGTGCTGGGCGGCTGCTGCTGCTCTTGCGAACAGGAGTGGTGGCGGGGGTGGAGGACTCGGTTCCAGAGCTAATGGTGGCCTGCTCATCCACCATCAGTTCCACCACAGAGTCTGCGTCCTTCTCCTCAATAGGACGGCTACGACCTGGCGGTGGGAGGAACATCTGCTCCACACGCTGCTGCTGCGTCTCTGCAGCGTGACTCCCAGCTGTTGGGCAGCCAAGGCATCCACGGCCAGTGGCTAATGGCGGAATAGCCACTGGTGCAGACGCAGAACTGCGCATGGTGGTGGTGGTGGTGGCGCGGCTGCCACGACCTCCTCTCTTGCCGGTGCCCTTGCTGCCCTTGCTGCCCCTGCCCAAACCGCGGCTGCCAGTGCCAGACATCATATATTTTTTATTATACAAATGAAAAAAAAAAGTTAGGTACGTAAAGGCGGGTGGGACAAGTGGGGTACTTTAATGGGGTGGGACTGGTGGTGGTGGGTGTGTGAGGTGACGGACAGGTGTACTCTACAGCAGAGATCGGGGTAGCACTAACGAGAGAGTGTGCAGTGCGCACACAAAGACCCTAGCTGACAATAAACAATAGGACGGGTGTAGCACTAACGAGAGGGTGCGGACAGCGCAGACGTGCACTGCGCACACAACGACCCTAGGTAACGCGGTGACGGACGGTTCCCATACACAGACTAGAGTACACTACAGTACTAACTAAACAATAGAAGAATCTAGCTAAACAATAGAACAGATGTGACTAGATTACAGGGAGCAGATACAGGACAGGTATAGCAGTAAAGCTGGGCCTTGCTAACTACAAAATAGTACAATAATCTATCTAACACAGAAGTAGTACAGTAGAGTAGGACAGGTGAGAGCACAGGTAACTAGAGACTAGAGCACAGAGCAGCGCAGGCTGCCTTGCCTAGGCACAGGGCCTAGCTGCTGCAGCTGCAGCAGCACCAGTGACAGTCTCCCTCCCTAGTCCCTAATCACACAAACTAAACTGCCTAAAATACAATCTATCTACAATACAAAGCAATACAGGTGAATATCAAGTGTTGGAGTGTAAAAACGCTAGGTGTATTGAACAATAAATGCACTTGCACAGACAAAAAGCACTGGAGCAATCTCTCAGTACAGTCAGTCAGTAAGTCGCAAGCAGGACGAGTGAGGCAACATGGCGCCCGCTATTTATAGAGGGGGGCTTGGCCAGGCTCCCCCTCTGTGATTGGCTGCAGTCAGAGGGCTGGGAGCCCTCTGATTCGCTTGTGAGGACTCGAGGTGACGTCTGACGTGACGCTATCCGAGCGGATGACGCTATCTGAGCTCGGATAGCTAGGATATCTCCGGATAGCTGATTGCTATCCGAGTGCGCTCGGATAGCACAGCCCGGATAGCTAATACTATTCGAGCTCGGTATTCGAGCTCGAATAGTGAAAAAAGAGCTAGGATATCCGAGTATCTCGGATATCCTAGCTCGGATGAGCATCACTGTTTATGACACTTGCAAGATGAGTCTCCAGGCTTTGAGGTTCACCAAGGGGAGGTAAGGGAAAAGGGATGACTTTCCAAAAGTATATATTGTTTTATTTGTAAATTTGCATTATACCTAATCCCAATCTGGCCTTTTATGTAACAGTATAGGTCTCTTAGGTTTTCTATCACGCATAACATGGTGGATGGTTTGATCAGACAGTGATAGACCTTTACAGTCTGCCATTCTCACTCTCCTTCCTATTACGGTATGTGGTTGATTTTCCTCTTACATCTTGATGCAAGAAGGGTGGAAGCCTATGCTTTTACCATATACAGTAGAGTCTTGGTTATTCGGCACGGATGGGATAGGCAGTTGCCGGATAACTGTGATTGCTGCTTACTTGAGACTCAGTTTTAAAAATAGGCCTAGCTAATCCAGTACTATACCCTACTCTATATACATATAAACTCTGTATTAAATGTTAAAACAAAGTAATTGAAAGTATATTAACCTTTGTGGCTGTGGAACCCAGTCTTTAAGCACAGCAGAACCCACAAACAGCCTAACAAGTTGGCCTTCACCATTGTGAGCACTGCCAATGATTTATGCTGGTTGGTTGAGACTGCTGGTTAGTTGGATTCTGGATAACCAGGACTCCACTCTATATATATATGTCAGTGTGTTAAGCTTGGGGGTGTAATCTCCACAGTCAGCATACAACACATAAGCTGACGTGAAGGAGGTACACACACCAGCACAAGGGATCAGGATATCCCCAGTTTAGTGGAGGAGAGGACTGACTCCAATAGGAGATTGTGGTGCACAGAGCCGGTGCAGATCTGAACAGCCACAAACACTTTCGTAATAACGTCTCAGCGCAAAGTAGCGCTGAGCGCATAAACCAGGACTGAGGAGATCAGGACAGGTAGACAGAATGAACGCTTGCTAGCTAGCGATTACTTAGCGACAGCAAGCGTCCAAAACCAGACAGACTGGAATGAGGCAGCCAATGCGTTGCGGCGATGGCGTGCCTCACAAAGACAGGACAGGAGAGACAGGAAATAGCAGGATCGAGATAGATGAACGTAACACAGATAAATATACAATAAGTATGTTTTCCTAGCGTATTACAATTACAGCTATCAATGAAACTATTTGTAAGGTCTGACTAACATATGTATATATCGGCAATGAACCGATATATGACATAAGCAGGAACTCTGACTAAGACTGGAGTAATACAGGGAACAGGACTCAGAAGGATTCGCTATCTCTTCGCAGAGATGAACGCAATCCACAAACAGTAACAGAACAGGATTCAGAAGGATTCGTTATCTCTTCGCAGAGATGAACGCAATCCACAAACAGGACCAGGAACAGGATAACTAGCTCAGCACGGGTGTTCACGATACGCGCAAACTACCAAAACGTGCTGGAAAACTGACTAACTGAACACAGGAAATAAACAGTTCGTGTACGTATATATCAGCAACACTGATATATCAACGTAACACGGATACAAGGAAAGTAACAAAATGCGCAAGTATGCGTATATATTGGCGATGAACCAATATATGACACAAGACAAGCAAGTAACAACTTCTAGAACAAGAGCAGAACTAGGAGGACTCGCTGACCCCTTCGCAGGAGTCAGCGCAGTCCACACGGACCAGGAACGAGGTGGGGCACGAGCAGAGTAACAGATAGAGTCTGAAACTATGGTAGCCCATGAGGCATTGCAGGAAGCAGTTCTTTATACTGGAGTCATCCAATGGGAGCAGACCTGCAGATTCCCACACAAGTGAATGGTAATTAATCACAGGCTGATAGCAGGAAAAGGCAGACAATGATATGCAGCCTGCAGGAAAGGGACCGCCCCTCCACTGCAGCAGACAATGTTTGTTTACACAAAAGCATATTAAACTGTCATTAACTTCAGAGCGACTGCAGATGGAATCAGCAACTAGTTTAAGTGCAAACCAAACTATGCAAGCAAATGCATGTAATGACATTAGAACTGTTTGGTTTGCAATACCACTGCAGTCAGCAGTAAACGCTGCAGAAGCGATCATAACACAGTGGCATACTAGTATAATGGGACAACTGCTTTTCATGTAATCACTTTTTGCAGGGGTCGAGTCCTGCGTGAACGTGGGTGGAGGACGTCCACTTACTTTTTCTTGAGTGTGGACCCCGTCCACCCTAGCAGGACTCATACTTTTCTCCCCAGTTCCTTCCTGGTCGGTCCTGGAACGTAGAGCAGCGGTCATGCGACACTGCTCAGTCACATGACTGCTCGGCGCTATTTCCTCCCTTCTCCCCTACTCTCTACAATGCGGGCGGCAGTGCAATGACGTGCAGGGGCAGCACGTCTACGTTTTTCCTACCTCCAAGCAACGCCATTCAGTCAGCCCCAGCCCCAGAGAGACAGAGTCACTCACTCACTCACTTTCCTCGCTGAGCACCCGGCCACTTTGCTCTCACTCGCCTCTCAGGCTCAGCAGAGCTCAGCACCTACTGTGCTTGTTGGTAGCAAGTTGCTGGTTGCATTTTAGTCAGTGACACTGACAGTCTAGTCTGCCATTCTGCCGGCCAGTGACAGATATTGCCTGATATTGACCTCTAGTCTGCCACTCTGCCTGCCGGTGCCAGATATTTCCTGATATTGACTTCTAGTCTGCCAATGGCTCAAGCACCGCTTAGAATAATGAATCGCAAACGAACTGCTAAGATATGAACTCTCTCATAGAGAATCAGTGCACAAGTGCTTTCAGGGTGATTTTGAAAATCGCCCGCACTTAAAATGTTTCAAAAACGGATATAATGTGAACAAGGCCTCAAAGTACCTGAAGTGACATGTGACAAGAGATAAAAGATGAGATAAAAATATGTACATATAGTACTAGCTCTAGTAAGAAATAATGCCTTTCTGTTTTCCAGTACAGCATGACTATATAAAAAAATAACCTGAGCTGTTATCTATGCAAAAGAGCTTGTCAAACAGCTTGTCAATTCAGTTGGTTTCCTGAAAAATAAATAGAAGCTGAAAGGCTGTTATCTGTCAGGGAGAAGGCAGATAGTAAGGTTTTAATGCAGGAAAGTTCAAATGGTCACTACTTCTTTTTCAGCTTAGCAGAGTGAGGCAGTATGCGGCCCAGAGCTCCTCATACAGCTTTCGGAGGGAACCACAGCTGAAATGAGCAAAAACACAATGAGAGACCAGGATGACTACAGGGAGCTGGAAGAAGCCACAGGTAAGTTAAACTGGGCACTGCCACATTAGTTTCCCTTTAGATCTTCTAAATATGCATAATTATTATAGTTGCATTAATGGTATAGCCTATTTAAAAAAGACCTTCCCTTTATATAACTAAACAGTGAATTTGTGTGGGTTGAGCTATTGAATTATTTATATAACCTTGATTGCAGCACACTGGGTGCTTCAGGATAATGTAAACAGATACAGGTAGTCCCCGACTAAGGGCCGGTTCACACTTGCGGTTTTGCAAAAACCGCACCGGATGTCCGGACCGCACCGGAGCCGGATCGGACCTGAACCGTACGGTTCCTGTCCGGATCCGGTCCGGTTGCATACGGTTTCCGTGCGGTATGAACACGGTTGCGGTCCGGATCCGGATTCTTAAAGAGTTACAACCTGTATAAAAACAAAAAAAAATGTTGGGGTCTGGGAGGTCAGCAGAAGGGGGACCTGTGGAATCAGGCCCTCTGCTGTTTAGCACTCACCTCCACCTCCGACATGCTGCCAACATCTCCGGATCCGGATCCAGCTGTGCTGCTCCACTCCAAAATGCTTGCCCATGTGTCCCCAGCCAATATCGCCGCAAAAATCCGCATAGGAAGTGGGGTAGAACATCCGGATTTTTTGCCAGTGTGTTGTGCGCTCTCCGGTTCTCATTGGTTTCCATTGGCCGGATGGTGCAGTCCGGCTCCGCCCCGGATACGGCTGCCGGAGGAGCCGGACCAAAAAATAGCGCATGTTGGAACGGACACCGGAGTCCGGATCCGGTCCGGCTCCGGTCCGGACGAAACGGACACATGTGAACCCTGGCATAGACTTACATTGCTATGCCGTGCGTCCGTTTCGTCCGGCCAGCATGCGGTGCGGCTCCGGCACGGCTATTCCGGATAGCCACCGCTAATGTGAACCGGGCCTTACAAACACCCAACTTACGAACGACCCGAGGATACGAACGGCATGGATTCTGTGTTTCCATGGGAACAAGTAAAGAAAAAAATTCAAATTGGACTTTTTGAGAACATCAATTTTAAAAAATCCTAAGAAAAATGTTTTTTAAGCTTGTATAAGCAGGTAAAGAGGGCAGAGCAGAGCCGGGACAAGGTCCTCCAGCACCCAAGGCTGAGACACCAAAGTGCGCCCCTCCATCCCTCCCAGCCCAGCCGTCACACACTGATTGCTATTAGACTAAGAGGCGCCACAGGGCCCACAACCTCCCCAACACCCTAATATCTAGTTATCTGGCTTGCAGTCACTGCCATGTATCCCCTTTTCCTATTTCTTTCTGCTTCAAACACAATTAGGAATGACAGCTGAATGAATTCTGCGCCCCCTCCTACACTGCGCCCTGAGGCTGGAGCCTCTTCAGCCTATGCCTCGGCCCGGCCCTTGGCAGAGGTGACATAGAGGGGACACTGGAGGAACAGGGGGCACAGAGGAGGTACAGGGGACAGAGATGGCACAGTATTCCAACTTAAGAACAGATTCAGGTTAAAGGGGAACTTCAGCCTAAACAAACATACTGTCAGCAAGTTACATTAGTTATGTTAATTAGAATAGATAGGTAATATAATCTCTTACCCACCCTGTTTTAAAAGAACAGGCAAATGTTTGTGATTCATGGGGGCTGCCATCTTTCTCATGGGGGCTGCCATCTTTTTGGTTGAAAGGAGGTGACAGGGAGCAGGAGACACAGTTCCAACTGTCCTGTGTCCTGATTACCCCTCCCAGCTGCACACGCTAGGCTTCAAATGTCAAATTCAAAATGTAAAAAAAAAAAAATTGCACCAAAACAGCAGAACGAGAACAACAACATCAGAAATCCCATCATGCTTTGCACAGCATCAGGGGAAAAAAGCCCGGGCAGTTTTCTTCTGTGCAGCTAAAAATGAGGCTTGTATAAGAGAAACAAAGTTCTGATGCTGTGAAACTGTTAAAGAAACACAAAGCCTTTTCAGTGCTGCTGAGTCGATTTTTAGTCCGGAGGTTCACTTTAAGAGCGAACCTACAGTCCCTATCTCGTTTGTTAACCGGGACTACCTGTATATTGCTTCAAATGTTTCAAACTTGACAGAGGATGTAAGCCACAATGCCCAATACATGTACATACTACATAAAGTGCTGAATCATGTTCAGAAAATCTAAAAGATAAAAAGATATTTACTTGCAGACTGAACATAGATAATATGGAACTTGGATCTAAGATGGAATTTGCACCACTCAGTATAGAGTTCAAGCACTCATGTAGCTCACAAATCCCATAGGCATACATGTAGGACTTGCAGCGCCTGTGGCGACAAGGGGGCCCAGGGCTGTGGGTAGTCTAACTTATCCTCGTTCCTCGTTCCAATATACGGGGTGTCCCTCCAAAGCAGAAGTTTTTGAGGCCACACTAGTATGGTGGGGGAATCATGGTGGTGGGCAGCACATTTTATGTGACCGGTAGCAGAAGGGCTTTATAGTCCTTGGAGAAGGACTGTGAATGTTTGGGGGCACCATAAAAGTTTTGCTGGGGTCTCCATGATTTATAGTTTTGCCCCTGCCATCAAAGCAGACAATTTAGGCGCCCGCTATCGGTAGAAGTTTGGATGCCGTCATAGGCGGCCTGATAAACCAGCGCCCACTACTAATTGGGTCCTTGTTACGAACTGTGTGCTGCTTTGTTCCTGCCTGCTGGTGGTTGTGTTTACTTGGACTTCCTTGGACTTTGCACTATGCCACCAGCAGGGGGCTTTATGGACATGTAGCAACCTTGGGATTCTGTCCTCCACCCGCCACCAGCAGAGGGCTCTGTGGACTTAGCAGCCATTCAGCAAATCCCACATGCATCCTGTTTGCTACCTGGACTATATAAGAACTGCCTTTTCCTCCTGCTGGTTGCCAGAGCTTAGTAGTTATTTGCAGCCCTGAGTTTGGCCCAGTGCACACCGAGCAGTTTTAGGAGCTATCCGCCAACCGCATCCACCTGTGAAAACGCTTGGCATATGTATTTCAATGGGATAATGCACACCAGAGGTTTGAGGTTTTTAGCAAACCGCAAACGTGCCTCCTGCTGCACGTTTGCGGTTTGCAGAAGTGTTTCTGCCTCAATGTAAAGTATAGGAAACCTGCAAACCGCTCTGGAAAACACTAGATCAGAGTGGTTTTCCAGGCGTTTTTGTTACAGGATTTGTTCAGTAACAGCTTTTACTGTAACAGTTTTTCTAATCTGCTACACAAAAACGCTCCCAAAAACGCTAGGCATGTTTAGAAAACGTCTCTAATGCCTAGATTCGCTCGGAAATCAGCTCCATAAACCGCTAGAGTTTTGAGGATCTGATAGCAGTTTTGGTGTGCACTGGGCCTTTCTGGACAACCTGCTACCTGATTTGTTCCTTGCCCTGAGATTTTTATTTGCCTTTCTGTTGCTGTCCTTGTATTCTTGCCTGACTCTGATTCCTGCCTGCTTCTCTGTACTTTGATTCGTTTGTTGCCTGACCTTGCATTACGTTTCGACTGTGATTTCTGCCTGCTCCCTTTTGGTACTGCGATTATTTGTACATTATTCCTGTATATATTATCCTGTGTATATATTTGTATATATTAGTTAGCTAGATTAGATAAATAGGGTTTTTCTTTGGGGCTTTGCACATTTATTTGGTGAAAGCTCTGTATATAGTGTGTCATGCATGTGGTTAATATCTGCTCTGTATATAGTGTGTGTAGTGCATGTGATTTGCATCTTGATTGTTTGCACGATTTGGTCATAATAAACCATTATTGCACATTATTCCTTGTTTCAGTGTCTGTATTGCTGCACACTGTGGTCATCACCTGTTCCTCCGTTTAGGTTTGTAACAGTCCTGCGGGTTATCCAAATTACCCTTCAGTGCCAATATTTCAATGGGCGCATAGGTGCCCGAGAAATTAAGTTTTGCTTTGGTGGCGGGAGGGTTGGTTAAGGTTAGGCTTGGGGGGTGGGCGGTTAGGGTTAGGCACCAGGTAGGAAGTTTGTATTGGGGGTGGAGGTTAGGTGTCAGGTAGAAAGACTGTGTGTGTGTTTGGGGGAGGGGGGGGGGGGTGGCAGAGAATAGTTGGGTGTCAGGCAGGAAGTTTGTGCACGCGGGACTTTAAAGGGAACCTAAACTGAGAGGGATATGGATGTTTCCTTTTAAACAATAACAGTTGCCTGGCAGTCCTGCTGATCTCTTTGACTGCAGAAGTGGCTGAATCACAGACCTGAAACAAGCATGCAGCTAATCCAGTCTGACTTCAGTCAGAGCACCTGATCTGCATGCTTGTTGAGGGTCTTTGGCTAAAAGTATTAAAGACACAGGATCAGCAGGAAAGTCAGGCAACTAGTATTTTAAAAGGAAAAATCCATATCCTTCTCAGTATAGGTTCCCTTTAATATTAAAATATCAAAATTAAATGAATGCGTCTTTTTTCGGTGTGCGCCCCTGCCAAATCCAACTGTTTCATGCATATGTATTTCAGTGACAGATTTCTAGGTCACCTCTCAGCAACATCATAATTCCAGTCTCCAGCAGCAGCACAGCTACTCCACCCAGAATCAAAGAAGCAAACTGAACAAGTGCATATAGCTGAGGCACATTTGCTGGCCGGATTTACTACTGTATCTGCCTTTCAAACTGCATGTGTCTTACAAGCCTGTTCAGGGGTTCATGAACTTTTTAACTTGCCACTAGATGTATCACATACAACATAAAGAATATATGTATTCAGCAAGAAATCTAAACTGACATTTCTCTGTGCTTCTTAGTTTATATGCCTCCCAGCTTGTAAGAGAAAGACTCCCTACATGAGTAACTAGCTGACAAAGTGTTAAGTTCTAGTTATTGTGCTGCTGTGCTGTTTATTAGGAAAGTGAACATTCCCCGGAAGTGTTATTCACAACAAGATGTTCCAGCCCAGATGCCTCTAGGGCTGCAATCATTTTCAATAGGCTTCTGGTAATTTGGAACACAGATGTAATGTGACTAGTTCGCTCATGTTTACTGGTGTTTTTCACAACTTGTTGTAGGAACACTTCAAAGCACACTTATTAATGGCAGGGTCAAGGCCTGAGCCGAAAACTGGGCCAGTGGAGTATGACCCTTCTCCTGCAGCTAGACTGTTAAAATAAAACACAGCATACAGCTGACTTAACAGTATACCTTCCATTAATCTCAAGAATTAAACAGGCGCTTTAGTTAAACATAAACATTTGGAGTTTAACCACTTCCCCTCCCCTGCGACGCAGATCATTAGACGTGAGATCAATGAATGGGAACACAGTCCAGCTCATTATTTTTAGTCAAAACAAATTAGATGTTTTACTCTCTGCTACATACACAATCTCCCATCACATAGCCCATCCTTTAAAGAGAGCCCGAGGTGGGCTCATAAACTTTTAAAATAATTATGCTACCTGGTCCAGGGGGGCTGGGCGGATAAGGTAGCCGCCATTCCCGCTGCTTTCCAATGCTCTCCGACGCTCCATTCCCCTGCATTTGATCACTTTCACTTTCGTGACCTCTTGGGTCACAACGCTGGATGGTGAGAGAGATTCTCTGTCAGTGTGCAGTAAGGCAGGGGAGCGGCAGGGGGCATTGCCAGGGGGAGAGAAAATTGCAAGAATGCCCCCAGTGGGCGTTTTGTGCAGGGAATCCCTCTGATCTCATTACCCTCCGAAATAGTGACAAATGTTAATTTCAGGGGTTATAGCGTGGGGGTGGGGGTGCAGAGAGCAGTGTGTGCGTGTGTGTGTGTGTGTGTGGGGGGGGGGGGCACAGAGTCATGTCATGAGGAAAAAAACATGCCGCTGTGTCCCGTCCCACCCCCCCTGCCCCACCTCAGGTTCTCTTTAACACTGCATTTAGCCTCTTCTCTGCCTGTGCAGCTTCCCAGCATTTAGCCTTTTTAGCCTCTTCTCTGCCCTCCTTTCTGCCTGTGCAGCTTCCCAGCATTTAGCCTCTTCTCTGCCTGTGCAGCTTCCCAGCATTTAGCATCTTCTCTGTCTGTGCAGCTTTCCAGCATTTAGCCTCTTATCTGCCTGTGCAGCTTCCCAGCATTTAAATTCTCTACCTGTGCAGCTTCCCAGCATTTAGCCTCTTCTCTGCCTGTGCAGCTTCCCAGCATTTAACTTCTTCTCTGCCTGTGCAGCTTCCCAGCATTTAACTTCTTCTCTGCCTGTGCAGCGTCCCAGCATTTAACTTCTTCTCTGTCTGTGCAGCTTTCCAGCATTTAGCCTCTTCTCTGCCTGTGCAGCTTCCCAGCATTTAACTTCTTCTCTGCCTGTGCAGCTTCCCAGCATTTAGCCTCTTCTCTGTCTGTGCAGCTTTCCAGCATTTAGCCTCTTCTCTGCCTGTGCAGTGTCCCAGCATTTAGCCTCTTCTCTGCCTGTGCAGCTTCCCAGCATTTAACTTCTTCTCTGCCTGTGCAGCTTCCCAGCATTTAACTTCTTCTCTGCCTGTGCAGCTTCCCAGCATTTAGCCTCTTCTTTGCCTGTGCAGCTTCCCAGCATTTAACTTCTTCTCTGCCTGTGCAGCTTCCCAGCATTTAGCCTCTTCTCTGTCTGTGCAGCTTTCCAGCATTTAGCCTCTTCTCTGCCTGTGCAGCGTCCCAGCATTTAGCCTCTTCTCTGCCTGTGCAGCTTCCCAGCATTTAACTTCTTCTCTGCCTGTGCAGCTTCCCAGCATTTAACTTCTCTACCTGTGCAGCTTCCAAGCATTTAACTTTTTCTCTGCCTGTGCAGCTTCCCAGCATTTAGCCTCTTCTCTGCCTGTGCAGCGTCCCAGCATTTAGCCTCTTCTCTGCCTGTGCAGCTTCCCAGTATTTAACTTCTTCTCTGTCTGTGCAGCTTTCCAGCATTTAGCCTCTTCTCTGCCTGTGCAGCTTCCCAGCATTTAACTTCTTCTCTGCCTGTGCAGCTTCCCAGCATTTAGCCTCTTCTCTGTCTGTGCAGCTTTCCAGCATTTAGCCTCTTCTCTGCCTGTGCAGTGTCCCAGCATTTAGCCTCTTCTCTGCCTGTGCAGCTTCCCAGCATTTAACTTCTTCTCTGCCTGTGCAGCTTCCCAGCATTTAACTTCTTCTCTGCCTGTGCAGCTTCCCAGCATTTAGCCTCTTCTTTGCCTGTGCAGCTTCCCAGCATTTAACTTCTTCTCTGCCTGTGCAGCTTCCCAGCATTTAGCCTCTTCTCTGTCTGTGCAGCTTTCCAGCATTTAGCCTCTTCTCTGCCTGTGCAGCGTCCCAGCATTTAGCCTCTTCTCTGCCTGTGCAGCTTCCCAGCATTTAACTTCTTCTCTGCCTGTGCAGCTTCCCAGCATTTAACTTCTCTACCTGTGCAGCTTCCAAGCATTTAACTTTTTCTCTGCCTGTGCAGCTTCCCAGCATTTAGCCTCTTCTCTGCCTGTGCAGCGTCCCAGCATTTAGCCTCTTCTCTGCCTGTGCAGCTTCCCAGCATTTAACTTCTTCTCTGCCTGTGCAGCTTCCCAGCATTTAACTTCTCTACCTGTGCAGCTTCCCAGCATTTAACTTCTTCTGTGCCTGTGCAGCTTCCCAGCATTTAGCCTCTTCTCTGTCTGTGCAGCTTCCCAGCATTTAGCCTCTTCTCTGCCTGTGCAGCTTCCCAGCATTTAGCCTCTTCTCTGCCTGTGCAGCTTCCCAGCATTTAACTTCTTCTCTGCCTGTGCAGCTTCCCAGCATTTAGCCTCTTCTCTGCCTGTGCAGCTTCCCAGCATTTAACTTCTTCTCTGCCTGTGCAGCTTCCCAGCATTTAGCCTCTTCTCTGTCTGTGCAGCTTCCCAGCATTTAGCCTCTTCTCTGCCTGTGCAGCTTCCCAGCATTTAACTTCTTCTTCTCTGCCTGTGCAGCTTTCCAGCATTTAGCCTCTTCCCTGCCTATGCAGCGTCCCAACATTTAGCCTCTTCTCTGCCTGTGCAGCTTTCCAGCATTTAACTTCTTCTCTGCCTGTGCAGCTTCCCAGCGTTTAACTTCTTCTCTGCCTGTGCAGCTTCCCAGCATTTAGCCTCTTCTCTGCCTGTGCAGCTTCCCAGCATTTAACTTCTTCTCTGCCTGTGCAGCTTCCCAGGATTTAACTTCTTCTCTGCCCGCTCAGCTTCCCAGCATTTAGCCTCTTCTCTGCCTGTGCAGCTTCCCATCGTTGAGATTTTTCTCCGCTTGTGCAGCTTTCCAGCATTTAGATTCTTCTCTGCCTGTGCAGCTTCCCGGCATTTAGCCTATTTTCTGCCTGTGCAGCTTCCCAGCATTTAGCCTCTTCTCTGCCTGTGCAGCTTCCCAGCATTTAGCCTCTTCTCTGCCTGTGCAGCTTCCCAGCATTTAGCCTCTTCTCTGCCTGTGCAGCTTCCCAGTATTTAGACTCTTCTTGGCTTGCACAACCTTGAACAACTTCCTTGTACTTGCTGCTTTCCCTTTCCTAGCTCATCCCCCAGGCCTGTAAAATAGGTACTTTACTTTCTCTCAATAATGAAACATCCAGCGTGGAATCAGTTTACAATGTTATTTCATACACAACATAAAGGCCTTGGGGTTAATTGTAGATTTATTAATTGTACATGATAGGTCTGCATTCATTTTCTTTTTTTGCTGTAGTAACTATAACTACTCAATAAAGTTGTTGTCCTAATGACAGTAGATCTGCTAGATATTTTGAGCATTATTAACTTTACCGGTAATTATGATAATTATAAACAATTTGTACAGCTGAAGAACTAAATTGTGAAATCTTGAAAACGAGGAAGTGTCAATTTGTTTTAAAAACCCAGTAGGTATATGAAGATCATTTGCAGTCAAGGAAAGTTCAGGCTTGCATTTTGACTACATAAGCTCATTATGCAGAACTGACTTAAGATATAACTATATAAAAATGTAATGGTGCTCAAAACGGTATGAATAAATGTTAATAAACAATCCACTCAGCATAGCATAGCAAAAAAAAAATAAAAAAAGAGTCCCATCACGTGCTGACACAGGTTACATAGATGTTTACAGATTTGTCAAGTGCACCCGTAGTTAGCAGTGACATATTCACTAAGCCCTGCCTATCTGCCCCCTGCTCATCAAACACTCTATGAAACTTAGCCCTGTTTTTGTATGAAGAACCAAAGGTCCTACAAATAGAAGTGAGGTTATCTCTGTGACAGGAGAACAGTAAGAGCAAGGGCAAGCAAAGAGGCACTGAAAAATACCTATTATCTGCTGATAGTTTCAGTGAGCTCAGTTCAGGTTTCTTCTCACATAGCCCTTATCCAATTAACTTTTTTCATCTTATCTAAAACATAACTTTTCAAATTATCAACTGAAAAAAGTGCTAAAAGTTAAGTAAAACAGCAGGGGCGTAGCAATAGGGGGTGCAGAGGTAGCGATCGCATCGGGGCCCTTGGGCCAGAGGGGCCCCGTAGGGCCCTCTCTGAACTGCAGTATTAGCTCTCTATTGGTACTGTGCTCATAATAATAACATCTATAGATACTTTGAATAGTGGTAAACATTAACAAACTGCTCCCCATTCCCTTCTTGCACCTCTAACAATGTAGTTGCCATTGGCAGGTTTTGGCGTGCCGTATCAATTGTTATGTATAGAGTGCTTGGGGGGCCCCATGTAAAACTTGCATTGGGGCCCAGATTTCCTAAGCTACGCCACTGTAAAACAGGTAAAATCAAACTTATGTTGAGTAATTTATTAATTTCATTTATAAGTGATTTCATTTCAACACGTTTTTATGAACCTTCTTAGCGGTATGGACGAGCTCAGCTCAGGCCCTGGTGGGCCGATTTTCTTAATTTCTTTTTAAAAGTGCTAGCTGCGTGTTGGGGACAATCGCCGCCACTCGCCGCTGATGCGCCGCTAACCGCCGTGTAACAGGGCCCCCCCCCTGAGACCCCGTGCGCAGCCTGGCCAATCAGTGCCATGGTTGAAAAAAAAAAATACTGCTGCGCAGCCACCCTGACGATCTTAATAGAACGCCAGGGTGGGTGAAACCAGATGAAACAGGCAGGGGGCTCAAGATCAGTACAAAGGCATCATTGGTTACAAATGGAAAGTGCACATATTGCAATACAAAAAAGGACAAGAGAAAGAAGAAGAGAAAATAAAAATAAGAACAGAAAGATTATTATTATTATTTATTGGATTTATATTGCGCCAACATATTACGCAGCGCTGTACAATAAATAGATAAAACATGAATTTATGCAACCACCAGGGATAACGAGTGCAAGGCTAAAAGACTGCTAAAAGGCTTAAAACTGAACATAAAACAATACAAGGGGGTGTTATCCAGGAAAAGAGATATATACCAGGGATAATAAAGTATAAAAAAAAAAGCCAAACAGGTCATCCCAACATTATTAGCATCAACCCAAGTCTTAGAAAATTGCAACATGATCTAGAGCAATCATTCTTTCATATATCATAAGGCGGTGAACTTGTGATACCATTGCATTTAGGTGAAGGACAGAAGACTTCTCCCTTAGAGGCCACATAGGATCTAGCTGAGTTGGCAATATGCTGGACAAAGCGATGAGTGAGATGCTTCAAATAGTGCGGTTTATCGCCTAGGCAGGGCCCTGCTGATAACCTGGGAAATTAAAGCGTTAACTTGATCCCAGAATTTAGAAACCACCGGGAAATCCCACCACATGTGGAAAAAGCAGCCCCTTGCCCCACAACCCCTGTAACATAAATCAGAGATAGGAGGTTAGGTATGTTTAACTTTAGCTGGAGTCAAGTAAGCTCAATGGAGAATTTTGAGGTTAGTCTCAAGAAGTGAATAGTAATAACTACCCTTCAAGAGAGTCTCAAAACAATATCCCCATTTAGCTGAGGAGATCTGCAAATCCAGGTTAGCTTGCCACTTGGCCAAGACTGGGGACATACTTTGTGCTGGTCGAGCTACAAGGAGGTCATTGAGGTATGAAATTATTCCTCCATCGAGCGACAAATCCCAGCAAATGCCAAACCACCATTCAAAATAAGTATCAGGGTTGTCAGAGGTAAGGGAGCCCAAGGAAGTCCAATAGTGATGAATTTGGTGTAGATATTGAAAAAGCATGAGAGGGATTTAGAGCAGGGGTCCCCAACCACCGGACCGCGTCCCAGTGCCGGTCCCTTGACAGTTTTCCACCGGTCCGCGGCGGGTCTGTCATCTCGCCCCTCCCCCTCGCGACCGCCGCTCCTGTTACCTTATGAGCGGGTGGCCGCTTCCTTTCTTAGATTCCCCCAGCCGCTCTCCTCTTAGCAGCATCTCGTATTACAGCAGCGCGTATTGCGGCTGCTGTAAGGAGGGAAGGAAGCAGGAGAGAGTGGTTCCTATGGTAACGGCGATGCATATCGCCGCTACAGGAAGCCGCTGTCCCGCTTCCTTCCCTCCTTACAGCAGTCGCAATACGCGCTGCTGTAATCGGAGATGCTGCTAAGAGGAGAGCGGGTGAGGGAATCTAAGAAAGGAAGCGGCCGCCCACTCATAAGGTAACAGGAGCGGCGGCCGCAGGGGGGAGGGGGCATTATACTAGCTATATACTGGGCACTATACTAGCTATATACTGGGCACTATACTAGCTATACTGGGGCACTATACTAGCTATACTGGGGCACTATACTAGCCATACTGGGGCACTATACTAGCCATACTGGGGCAACTAAACTTTCTATACTGAGGCAACTATGCTTGTTATGCCGCCGCACCCCAGCCAACCACCTCCCTCCCCCCCCCCCGTAACCCGCTGCACACAACACTGTCCACTAGGTCGCGCACACCGGAACCCCCCCCCCCCCCGGTCCCCGGGGAATAATTTGGTCAGAAAGTCGTCCCCGGGCCGGAAAAGATTGGGGACCCCTGATTTAGAGCATGCTGATTAATCAGGGTAAGAGGAGAAATTAATTGGCCATTCTGCACAAAGTTAGCTAGCCTAGTAAGCTTAAGTCCCCCAACCAGGACAAACCTCCACCCAGATCTGGGATAAAGTCAGGGTTATGCAAAATAAGGGTATTGAGGGCTTAATTAGTTAAGCAGCGCAGCTTAATGTGCAGGAGCGTGCGTCATGCATGCCTTACTTAGCAGTGCTCGCTGTAAGGAGCATACCTTCCCTTAGTTGCATGCGCTCCTTCCATAGCACCACACGTAACTTCATATGCGGGTGGCTACCGTGATACTTCACGAGTGGCTGCTACTATGACAATTAACATGTTAATTAAATCAACCCCATAGAGAGGGGTACATCTGAAGTTGAAGAGTAAATCTGTATCTCTTCCAAAGTAGCAAAGTATGGACTGAGTATGGCGGGTTAACAGGTTAGCTTGCCACTTGGCCAAGACTGGGGACATACTTTGTGCTGGTCGAGCTACAAGGAGGTCATTGAGGTATGAAATGATTCCTCCATCGAGCGACAAATCCCGGCAAACGCCAAACCACCATTCACAATAAGGATCAGGGTTGTCAGAGGCAAGGGAGCCCAAGGAAGTCCAATAGTGGTGATTTTGGTATATATATATCGAAAAAGCATGAGAGGGATTTAGACCGGGCTGCGGCCCACTGCCGGTCCATTGGCAGTTTTCCACCGGTCCGTGGTGGGTCTGTAATCTCGCCCCCTTCCCCCCCGCGGCCGCCACTCCTGTTACCTTATGAGCGGGTGGCCGCTTCCTTTCTTAGATTCCCCCAGCCGGCCTCTCATCTTAGCAGCATTTCGTATTACAGCAGCACGTATTGCGGCAAACTTTTGTTTGCGTGCTTAAAACTTTACGCTAAACGCATAGCACGGCCGTGCTATGCATTAGCATGGTTTAGTGAATCAACCCCCATGTCTGCTGGCATCCATTTTTAACAGACTGATCACCAGAATGAAAACAAACAGGTTAAAGACTGTAATAATGTCCTAGGGGCCAGTTCACACTTATCCATTACGTTTTTGTCTGTTACGGAAAATTACTGCTACATGCAGGGCCGGTTTTTGCAGAAGGCACTGTAGGCTCATGCCGACAGGTGACTGATGTGGGAGAGGCAGCTCACACGCCTCCCAGAGTGCACCTCTCCCTCTTTTTCTCCCTATGCACAATTGTGAGTGAAGCGTAATCACCTGGCTTTTGGCATTCCACTGATGAGATCTCCCTTCAGCCGCACGTCCAGTTCTTGTCTCCATGGCTTACAGTGGTGTCTCTCATCATGTGATGGGCCAGTACGTGCTGGTGGGACACATAAATAATGCTGCACTGTAGCCATTGAGAGAACACTGGATGCGCGGCTGAAGGGAGATCTTGTCTATGGAGTGCCGTGAGTCAGTGAGTAAGCTCTGTGTTACCTATGCTGGAAGAAACTGCTGGGAGCACATCTGTTACCTATATTGGGGAGGAACACTGTGGCCACATTAGACTACCTATACTGCTGAGGAAAGGGGGCCCACCTGATACTGGGGCCATCTGCTACATATACTGGGGGAACTACCTAATACTTGGGACATAACTGCTACCTATACTAGGGGGCTACTAAATATTAGGGGCACATCTTGCTTCCTATACTAGGGGTAAGGAGCATCTTCTACCCAAATGGGGGCCTACCTAATACAGGGGGCAAATCTGGGTTCCTATACTGGGGGAGGTAAAAATCTGCTACGTATACCGGAGGGAACTACGGTCCCTAATACTCCCAGTATAGGTACTTAATACTTGGGGACACCTCGGGCTGCCTAATATGGGGGTAGAACATCTGACTAATACTTGGGGTCACTTCTAGCTACTTAACACTGAGGGTACCTCTGGCTGCCTAATACTGGGGGGCACCTCTGGCTACCTACACCAGGCAAGGGAAGCAGGGGAAAGGTGAAAGCCAGGCCAGCAATCACACTTGCGTTTGTGGGTTTGTGGAGGGCAGAGTCTAGGGCGACAGAATGTCTGTGCTACATGTATTTTTCTGAATAGCAGATTGCATCGCCATTCATTTGATGTATGGGGAGCTTCAGCTCAAGATCAGCAGCAGACACCGTAAGATACTCTGCAACAGAGATTTTACTGTTAAAAAGCAACACTCATATCTAGTGTGAGTTGTGACTAAAGTTTCATACACACACTAGAGGGATCTTGGCTGAGGTGGCCAGTCGTCTTCCAAGAATTTAGTGTGTGTATGGCTGTCCCAATGTGTCATTGAGGGGTCCAGAATGCCAGATCAGCCCAGTGAAGTGCATTTTTCTTTCTTACCCTTCCCACTTGCAGCCGCTTAGTTGTGTGTCACTTGTTCTCTCCTGCCCCCTTCATAGCAACAGAATGCATCGCTAGCCTGTAAGCTACCAACATGTCTCTACAGCACCCAACACTGAACTGTCACCTGAGTGATCAAGTCCCAATCCCTGCAGATAACAGTAACTATGTATGTATAGGCACCTTAACTTAGCACCTCATCAGGGCTACCATAGAGGCAAAAGGGGCAATTTCCCCAGGGCCCAGAGCCTATAGGGGCCCCGCAAGGTGTCTCCCCAACAACTTAATTGTGCTCCCTTGCCACATCTTAGAAAGAGTAGCATCTCACCTGTCCTGGCGGGGGCCACAGAGGAACATGCCCGACAGGACAGGTGAGTTGCTACTCTGTCAAAGACATTGCAGGGGCCCTTGGGAGTACAGTTAAGTTGGGGGGTGAGTGGGGAGGAAGCGCAGCTGGCTCAGGGGCCCTGTGGGAATATATGGCTGAAACAAAGGGCCCCTAATGCTACTTTATGGTCAGGGGAAGGGGGGTGTCTGTCGTGGGGGCCCTGGGTTCACTTTGCCCTGCGGCCCCTTTGTTACTAGAACTGTCCCTGCACCTCATGCTTTGCTTAAGCAGCTGCTGATCTTTGTGCATGTGTATTTTGTCAAAATTTAAAGTGAACCTGAACTGAGTAAAATGATTTAAAATAAACACATGATGTAGCTGCAGATGAATATTACATACTTACCTCGCCATCAGTTCCTCTCAGAAGCTCACCATTTTCTTCTTATAACGATCACCCCCTGTTCTGACAAAATGTTGTCAGAACTGAAATATATCAGTTACTGTCAGTTATATAGCAGTTGCTGTCAGGTATAACTGAATGGGCAACTGATGAGCAAGGTAATGTCCATGTTTCCCTATAGGCTCAAGTGGATGATATTACAGTTTAACAGTGTACTGACCAGGAAACTGTTATGGGGTAATGGCCGTTTTCAAAATGGAGGACGGAGAATTCCATTGATCACAGTGGACAAACAAGATGCAGAAGAGGAGAAAGAGAATGATGAGTAGATTACACAGGAGGTAAGTATGACGTGTGTATCGGTGCAGGTTTGCTTTAACTCTGCTAAAAAACATCCCTCTTCCTATTCTCTGGCAGTTGTGAGGTAAGCTATGGCTGCCATCATTCACTGCATACTGATGACAGGAATTATTTCATATGTAAAGACAAAGGATAAAGCACCAATGTAAATAAGGCATTTTGGAAGTCCGATATATAAACCGTACGTAGTCAAGTAGAAAAGAAGTGTGTTTGTGTGTTGCCAAGCTTCCTGTTTACTATACTTTTCCACGTGCTTCTTTCAAGGCCAGTTAATCGGTATCTGTTCATTGTGACCTTTATATTATAGAATGTTATGTGAAAGAAAGAGTTCTCTAGAACTCTCATCGTGCATTGCTTGGCACATACAAAGCCTTTTACAGTCTCCCACGTAGACGCAATGCCTTTATCTCTCAGATTTTTCTCATGGCTGCTTATATTAGTCATACCTGTTGACATGTTTCACCTCGGAAAATTGGCTTCCTGTTTGATCCACTGAAAATAGTTGTGAATATAAATGAGAGATACAGTATGGGTGCAGCAAATTCAGTATTCTGTTCTACACAAACAAATCAGCTCCCTATTACTACAGGGAGCTGTCTGAGTAATGTGAAGAGAGATTCCAGATAAAATAGATATTATGCTGCTATAAAACAAGTGCCAGAGTCCCTTGATGTTAGATATTTGTAACAACACATGTACAGAGTAGCACTAAATTGTTCTGTTACTATAGAATCTTAAACATTGGGGCTATAGGTATGAAAAAGACCAGCTCAGCGTAACACAAAGCCGCTCACACACAGTGGGGAGCACAGCTAGGGTTGCCAGGTCGGCTGATGGAGAAAACCGGACAGGGGGTGGAGTTAGGGGCGGAGTCAGAAGCGCACTTTTATGTAGAGTGGGGCTAAGCAATGGGCTTTTTAAAAAATGTTTTTTACAGTATTTATATCGCACTGACATCTTCTGCAGCACATTACAGAGTACATAGCCATGTCACTAACTGTCCTCACCAGTACATGCACATAAGAGACCACTTTTCACCAGTAAATGCACATAATAAGAGACCGCTTTTCACCAGTAAATGCACATAATAAGAGACAGCTTTTCACCAGTAAATGCACATAAGAGACAGCTTTTCACCACTAAATGCACATAAGAGACATCTTTTCACCACTAAATGCACATAAGAGACATCTTTTCACCACTAAATGCACATAAGAGACATCTTTTCACCACTAAATGCACATAAGAGACAGCTTTTCACCAGTAAATGCACATAAGAGACAGCTTTTCACCAGTAAATGCACATAAGAGACAGCTTTTCACCAGTAAATGCACATAATAAGAGACAGCTTTTCACCAGTAACTGCACATAATGACAAACAGCCAGTTGTCCCCAGTATATGTAGCCAGGGATATATGTGCCCAGTATATGTAGCCAGAGGTATATGTCCCCAGTATATGTAGGCAGGGGAATATGTCCCCAGTATATATAGCCAGCGGTATATGGGCTCAGTATATGTAGCCAGGGTGTATATGGGCCCAGTATATGTATCCAGGGTGTATATGGGCCCAGTATATGTAGCCAGGGTGTATATGGGCCCAGTATATTTAGCCAGGGTGTATATGGGCCCAGTATATGTAGCCAGGGTGTATATGGGCCCAGTATATGTAGCCAGGGTGTATATGGGCCCAGTATATTTAGCCAGGGTGTATATGGGCCCAGTATATGTAGCCAGGGTGTATATGGGCCCAGTATATGTAGCCAGGGTGTATATGGGCCCAGTATATTTAGCCAGGGTGTATATGGGCCCAGTATATGTAGCCAGGGTGTATATGGGCCCAGTATATGTAGCCAGGGTGTATATGGGCCCAGTATATTTAGCCAGGGTGTATATGGGCCCAGTATATGTAGCCAGGGTGTATATGGGCCCAGTATATGTAGCCAGGGTGTATATGGGCCCAGTATATTTAGCCAGGGTGTATATGGGCCCAGTATATGTAGCCAGGGTGTATATGGGCCCAGTATATGTAGCCAGGGTGTATATGGGCCCAGTATATGTAGCCAGGGTGTATATGGGCCCAGTATATGTAGGCAGGTGTGTCCCCCCCCCCAGGAGGGAAGCAGTCAGCGCAGAGAAGAGGGAGAGCGGTGAAGAAGGGGGCCATCTCCCCCCCTTCGCTCACCTTAGGGTCCTCTCCCTCCCTCGCTGTCTCCTCCGATCGGTGTGTGCGGTGGCTGGCAGAGGGGCGGAACTTACCTTCCGTGTCTCCTCCGTCTGGTGACTGGTCTCGTCGCAGGCGCCGCGCGGGATGAGTTGCCACTACTCTGGTCTGATGCAGACCAGAGCAGCGGCTGCGGCACCAGAACTTCCGGCCGGCGCATGGAGCGACACGGAAGGTAAGTCCCGCCCGCTGCCAAGCGCCACCGCCAGTCAGCCACACACAGATCGGAGGAGACAGCGAGGGACGGAAAGCATCTAAGGTGAGAGAAGGGGGGGAGATGGCCCCCTTCTCCGCCGCTGCCCACCGCTTTCCCTCCACTGCGCTGCTCTCCTCCTGCTACCTACAGGCGGCTGTCAATACTGACAGCCGCCGGAAAAGGCATAAAACCGGACATCTTAATTGTCCGGTTTAGCATGCCTTTTTGCACCGGACACAGCTGCCAAAAACCGGACTGTCCGGTCTAAAACCGGACACCTGGCAACCCTAAGCACAGCCACAACAGCAAATCCACTTGGCCTCAATTCACTAAGCTTTATCAAACACTTTATGAAATGTTTGATAATTTACCTCATAAAATCTAAGGTACTTGTGTATTATCCCATCTAGCAGAACGGGCTCGGCAGTTAGACAGGCTGGAAAAGTGTGCACTGTGCTTCTTGAGCAGCAGATTCACCACAGATCAGCTGCCCCGTTCCACACAGCTTTCCTCACTGCGCAGTGTTGGCTTTTCCGTCAGCAATCAGACCGCAGAACAATAGAGAGCAATAACGAAAGAGGCATGAAGCCTTCCCAGCCTGGAGGAGGGGAATTACAAGTGATTCTAGCGGCATACCAACTCTGCCTAATCACATTACAGGGAAGAGGACCAGCACAAGGTGATCCACCTCACACCCCCTGCTATGTACAGCGCTGTGCCCTGCAGCAATCTGCCCGCTAACAGTGCTGGTCGTAATGGAGAAAGCTACGCTTACGGATCATTACGCGTAATTTTACGCTATTACGCATTACGAAATTACGCTTACGGCATAGACAGTCAATTTCGGTGCATGTCTATAATTACGCATAGCACTTACGCAATTACGCGTAAGTATACCGTAATTCAGGTTATTACGTTATAGGTTTACGCGTAAAATCCTTCTAGCAATTAATGCGTAAGGTCATGCTGCCAAGCGGAAAAGTTGACGCATGGATCAATGTTAGGTTGCCGCCGACTTTAAGGGTTAATAGCAAAGCCCCCTTAAGTGCTAAGAGACTCAAATTTGGACAATATATTAAGGAGATCAGAAGGAATAAGAGGAAAAATTTTTTTTTCAAAAAGACCTTATAGTTTTTGAGAAAATCGATGTTAAAGTTTCAAAGGAAAAATATATACATTTAAAAACCCGCCGAATTTAACGGGTAATAGCAAAGCCTGCTTAAAATTTAGGAACACCAAATTCACAGGGTATATTAAGGGGATCAGTGGGAATAAGAGGAAAATTTTTTTTTTCAAAAAGACCTTATAGTTTTTGAGAAAATCGATTTTTAAGTTTCAAGGGCGAAAATGTCTTTTAAATGCGGAAAATGTCCGTTTTTTTTGCACAGGTAACAATAGTGTTTTATTTTCATAGATTCCCCCAAGTGGGAAGAGTTTTACTTACTTCGTTCTGAGTGTGGGAAATATAAAAAAAAAACGACGTGGGGTCCCCCCTCCCAGACCTCTTTAACCCCTTGTCCCCCATGCAGACTGGGATAGCCAGAATGCGGAGCACCGGCCGCGTGGGGCTCCGCACCCTGACTATACCAGCCCGCATGGTCCATGGATTGGGGGGTCTCGGAAGGGGAGGGGCAGCCAAGCTTTCCCCTCCCCCTCCGAGCCCTTGTCCAATCCAAGGACAAGGGGCTCTTCTCCACCTCCGATGGGCGGTGGAGGTGGAGGCCGCGATTTCCTGGGGAGGGGTTCATGGTGGCATCTGGGAGTCCCCTTTAAAAAGGGGTCCCCCAGATGCCCACCCCCCTCCCAGGAGAAATGAGTATAGAGGTACTTGTAGTACCCCTTACCCATTTCCTTTAAGAGTTAAAAGTAAATAAACACACAAACACATAGAAAAAGTATTTTAATTGAACAAAAAACATAACCACGAAAAAAGTCCTTTAATATTCTTAATTAACAATTAATACTTACCTGTCCCTTTAAAAGCCAGTTCCCACGCAATATCCTCGGAAATATACTAATCAGTTACAATGTAACAAAGTTATTACAATGTAACAACTTTGTTACTTTGTAACACCACCGCACCCGACGTCACTCGCCGCTCACCCGCCGGCCGCCGCATACACGCTAGTCCCCGCCGGCTCCCGCCGTCCACTCCGCCCACACCTGTCACTCATATACATGCTGGCACCCATGGGTGCCAGCATGTATATAGGTGACATGTGGGAGAGGCGGGGAGGGCAGCGGAGCCGGCGGGGACTTAGCGTCCCTTCACCCGACAGAGCTCTGAGCTATATTAGCTCAGAGCTCTCGAAAGCATCTTTGTATTTGGGCTCCAAGGAGCCCCATTGGTCCTTAGCAGACCAATGGGGTTCCTTCAAATCAGAAGGAACCCCATTGGTCTGCTAAGGACCAATGGGGCTCCTTGGAGCCCAAATACAAAGATGCTTAGAGAGCTCTGAGCTATAGCTCAGAGCTCTGTCGGCTCCTGCAGCACAGACGCGGTGGCGGCGGCGGCGGTGAGTGACGTCGGGTGCGGCGTAGTTACAATGTAACAAAGTTGTTACATTGTAATAACTTTGTTACATTGTAACTGATTAGTATATTTCCGAGGATATTGCGTGGGAACTGGCTTTTAAAGGGACAGGTAAGTATTAATTGTTAATTAAGAATATTAAAGGACTTTTTTCGTGGTTATGTTTTTTGTTCAATTAAAATACTTTTTCTATGTGTTTGTGTGTTTATTTACTTTTAACTCTTAAAGGAAATGGGTAAGGGGTACTACAAGTACCTCTATACTCATTTCTCCTGGGAGGGGGGTGGGCATCTGGGGGACCCCTTTTTAAAGGGGACTCCCAGATGCCACCATGAACCCCTCCCCAGGAAATCGCGGCCTCCACCTCCACCGCCCATCGGAGGTGGAGAAGAGCCCCTTGTCCTTGGATTGGACAAGGGCTCGGAGGGGGAGGGGAAAGCTTGGCTGCCCCTCCCCTTCCGAGACCCCCCAATCCATGGACCATGCGGGCTGGTATAGTCAGGGTGCGGAGCCCCACGCGGCCGGTGCTCCGCATTCTGGCTATCCCAGTCTGCATGGGGGACAAGGGGTTAAAGAGGTCTGGGAGGGGGGACCCCACGTCGTTTTTTTTTATATATTTTCCACACTCAGAACGAAGTAAGTAAAACTCTTCCCACTTGGGGGAATCTATGAAAATAAAACACTATTGTTACCTGTGCAAAAAAAACTGACATTTTCCGCATTTAAAAGACATTTTCGCCCTTGAAACTTAAAAATCGATTTTCTCAAAAACTATAAGGTCTTTTTGAAAAAAAATGTTTTCCTCTTATTCCCACTGATCCCCTTAATATACCCTGTGAATTTGGTGTTCCTAAATTTTAAGCAGGCTTTGCTATTAACCGTTAAAGTCGGCGGGTTTTTAAATGTATATATTTTTCCTTTGAAACTTTAACATCGATTTTCTCAAAAACTATAAGGTCTTTTTGAAAAAAAATTTTTTCCTCTTATTCCTTCTGATCTCCTTAATATATTCTCCAAATTTGAGGCTCTTAGCACTTAAGGGGGCTTTGCTATTAACCCTTAAAGTCGGCGGCTTTTTTATATTATACGGGAGCGTAATATTACGCGATTACGGCAGACTGTGTAATTTCAATGGGAGTTTACTGTCTTACGCGTAATTTGTTACGCGTAAAACGTAACCCTACGGTCTACGCGTAATTAATTACGCGTAATACCGTAACCTTACACGTAACGCTTACGGTGCATTTGTAGTGAATTACGATGCGTAATTACGCTAATGCGTAATTTCGGCCCAGCACTGCGCTATCATACAGCTTGTCTATAAAAGGGTCTCGCCCCTAATCACAGCCAACCAGGGGAGAGCTTACCTAAGCGGGGATCAGCGGCTGCTGTCTATGGAGCGGAGGTCAACTGCATTCAGTGTGCTGTATAGCCCCTCTACTCACATCTTACACAGACAAGTGCTGTGACCTTGGGACGGGCTACAACACTGCGCAGTGAGGAAAGCTGAATGGAACGGAGCAGCTGATCTGTGGTGAATCAGCTGCTCAAGAAGCACAGTGCACACTTTTCCAGCCTGTCTAACTGCCGATCCCGTTCTGCTAGACGGGATAATACACAAGTACCAAATCTTATTTTAAAATTGACTAAGGTGTTAAAGATTTATCGAATGTTTTATTGATAAAACGTTCAATAAATCTATAACAACTTAGTGAATTCAAAATTAGATTTTACCCATGAGGTAAATTTCAAACGTTTGATAAAGTGTTTGATAAAGCTTAGTGAACTTGGGCCAAGCTCTGACAAGTTCCAAGGCACCCAGCACAGGAACACTGGGCTCCAAGATCGATCAGGAAGCCTCTGGACTATCCAGAGGCTTCCCTCTATCGAGGGAAGTATCAATTTTCTTTCTTTCCTTTTTGCATACATTTGAAAACGTTGCGCGTTAATTTGGGCGTGGGAGTAATCGGGGAAAAAAATTGGTTAAGGGAGAATTTTATAGCGGTAGTAGAATATCAGTAAATTTACATTTCACTATGGCCTAATCTCTCCCTACTCTCACACAGAACCCTCCCCTGGTGGGCAACTAATAACCCCCGGGCAACTAATAACCACCCCCCACAACTAACAACACTCCCACTTGGCAACTAATAACCCTTCCCCCGGCAACTAATAACCCCCGGGCAACTAATAACCACCCCCCGCAACTAATAACCCTCCCACTGGGCAACTAATAACCCTTCCCCCAGGCAACTAATAACCCCCGGGCAACTAATAACCACCCCCCGCAACTAATAACCCTCCCACTGGGCAACTAATAAGCCTCCCCCCAGGCAACTAATAACCCAGGCAACTAATAACCATCCCCATCAACTAACAACCCTCCCACTTGGCAACTAATAACCCTCCCCCAGGCAACGAAAAACACCCCAGGCAAGTAATAACCACCCCCCGCAACTAATAACCCTCCCACTGGGCAACTAATAACCCTCCCCCAGGCAACTAATAACCTTCCCCCGGGCATTGAATAACACCCCAGGCAACTAATAACCAACCCCCATAACTAATAAACCTCCCACTGGGCAACTAATAACCACCCCTGCAACTAATAACCCTCCCACCGGGCAACTAATAGCCATGCCCTCGGGCAACTAATAACACCCCAGGCAACTAATACCCCTCCGCCCCTCTCTCGGGCCATGTACACTGCTCAAACTACATCTGATTGACATTCTGATCACATTTTTTCGATCAGAAAATGAAATGGAAAAACAATTGATTTGCCACATGATGGAATCAATATCAGACTTGTGCTGTTAATCAAACTGTTGAGGAAGTGAGTCATTAAGCATCAAGCTGATGGTGCGTGTGTTCAGAAAGACTAAATCAACCAAAATATAACTGAAATGCTCTTAATTCTTGTGGAATCAAAGGAAATTTTCCATCCTGTTTAAGCAAACTTTTTAAATCATCTGGCAAATATTGATGGAGTTGCATTAATTGAACCTGCAAATTCTTAATCAATTTATAGTCAATTTGATTAAAGAATTAAATCTGGGGTCGATCGAACACTAAAATGGATCAGATGAAAGCCTGACCGAAATGTATTCAAAGCTGTCTGTGATGACAGGAAGAACTCTAATAAATCAAAAACAACCTCAATTTAAATTTTTTAATCGTAGAAGAGAAGAATACCGCCGCACAAGCCGTGGATTAAAAGTCCAGTTTTTATTAAGCAATGTAGACAATCAGCATAGAACAGCTCACGTGTATCGGAGCTAACTCATGGCTCCTTAATCATAGCACTGATGGAGGAGCCATGAGTTAGCTCTGATATGCGTAAGCTGTTTTATGCTGTTTGTCTACATTGCTTAATAAAAATTGTACTTTTAATCCACGGCCGGTGCAGCGGTATTCTTCTCTTCTACGATACATATGGCTTGCTGGTGTCCTGCTCACGACATAGGAGTGGAGTGGTTGTAGCGACCTGCCCTGTTTCATTTTTAAATTTTGTAATGTTGTCACTGAAAGAGCATGTCATTGTAACCACAAATTTGCCAGCACATGAAGCTTTCAGCTGCTCTCACTATGGTCCAATATGTCCCAAGCAAGTGCTGCAAACTTTTGCCTCCTAACAGGAAAAAGTTTGAAGGCAAGAATACATAATACATAATCACAAGGGGGACTGTTGTCTTTCCCTACCTAGTGGTGGCATGTCCTGTCTGGAGTGCGGTGTGCACATTAGCGCATGCTCAGGGCTGGTTATCTCATGAAGCAAGGTGAAACATTTGCATCAGGTGCAGATATTTCAGGGGCAGCATTTTTGTACTGTGTGTACCTTCCTGAGGAGGAATGAAGTGGCTGAGGGTGAGCAGCTTGTTTGTCACAGACTCACAGCCAGCCAGTGTGCTGCTGTGTTGAGCTGCAACATGTCATGTGAGAACATTAAATGAAGCAGAGTAAATTGTTGGGTGCTGTGTGATCATTCCAAATTGAGGTGGGGGGGCACATCCTCACAAGTGTGCCTCAGGCAGCAAAAAGTCTACAACCGGCCCTGCTCATACTCTTTTATATACAGTCTCAAGCACTAAGTGCAACTGTTAAGGTGGCCATACACTGATAGATTTGCAGCAGATTCAACCATATCTCTGTTTTTGATTGTATCTATTCTGTATACACACCTTTGAGCCATGTTGGCGGATTCTATCTGTATGGTTTATTTTTGAAGGATTAATAAAAAATGTTGAGGAAAAAAAACTGATTAGCTCTTCACAACAGCACTGGACTATTTTAAGAGTAGTTTTAGGCTAACAAGAAGAGGAGAAAATTATGAATAAGCAAATATTGGGGGTCAGAAGGAAAAGGGCCAGGGATAGTGTCCCCTCCCCTGCAGCCAAACCAACCCTTATAACAGAGCATTCCCCTCACCTCATAAACCACTCTTGTCTGTCCCAATGCTGAGGGACAAAGGGCTGTTCACCATCTCCATGTCACCAATAATGGAGGTGGGAATGGGACTTATGGCAGCCACCCATGTGAAACGTCATTTTCCAACCCTTACTACTCTCTCAAACGGTTAAAAAATAAAGTGGAAAACACAGAAAGTGTAATAAAATATTTAATTGAAAAAAAGCCCACAAGTACCTGATTTTAAGATATGTCATTTAAATCCAGCAGTTTTCCAAAATATATTATTTTTGTAATCTTTACCATTATTGCATGACTAAAAAATACCCAACCTTCCAACCACACTCGTCTTATACCAACTGCAAACAGACTGGGAACCATCGACCTGACACATTCCCAATTCCCCCAGTGGGGCCTGAGGATTTCCAATGGACAAGGTCAACTGACCAATAGGAATTGTCAGTGCAACTGAATATGACACAAAGGGTTTCCATTGGTCTGGACCTGATGCCTCTCCCAGAGCTGGGACAAGGTCTTCCAGCACCCAAGGCTGAGACGCCAAAGTGCGCCCCTCCATCCCTCCCACCCCAGCCATCACACACTGATTGCTATTAGAATAAGAGGCGCCTCAGGGCCTCCAACCCCCCTTACACCTTAATCTCTAGTTATCTGGCTTGCAGTCAGTGCCATGTATCCCTTTTCTTATTTCTTTCTGCTTCAAACACAATAGGGGAATGATAGCTGAGTGAATTGTGCGCCCCCGCCTACACTGCGCCCTGAAGCTGGAGCCTCTCTCGCCTCTGCCTCTGCCTCGGCCCGGCCCTGGCTTTTCCTACTGACTCACCTGGATAGCTTTTTAAAAGCTTTTTAAAGCTTTTTAAAAGCCCATTTTCTATTTTGAGGAGTCTAAGCGTGTTTTTTTGCACATGTACGTGTGTTTGTCAGGCATTTCACTACATGGCCCCAGCATATGCCTAATTTATGTGAATGGCATGCTAGCTATACAGTGGGATGACAGTCAGTGACAAGGGAAATGCGCATGCACCACACCTATTAATTTCAGTGGAGCTGACAGCAACTCCTAATTAACAGCGAGCTGCAGTAGTCTTCATTTATCGCTGCAGCATTGTGAGACGGGCAGTGCTTCCTGCCCAGAAATAGCAACGGGGTCCTTATCCTTCCCACTCTCTCCAACGTATGAAAAACATTGGGCTACAATTCCACCTTAAATTCAGAGTGGCTTGCAGGCAGAGAAAGTCATGCTAGTGAAAAAACAATTAATGCGTTAATGATTTGCGTTTTTAGCTGATGTCACGTATGATCCAAGTGCCCTCTTTTATTGTAAGAGCACAAGCTCCTTTCCCTCCCACCACCTTGGCCACCCTCCACTAGTTGTACTATAACATGGGCCTCTCGCAAGGTTGTCATAGTGCATGCATGATTTGTCCAATGTACTTTAATCACCGCCACTTGTGGCCTCGAACTCTGTCCCCTTTACATGAGTGAAATTTAAAAAAAACAAGGTTTGTAGCTCTTCCACTCGGTATCCTTGATAAGAAGTGAAGTGTTTACATCCTCAGACAGGTATAATGACTGTACATGTAAACAACAGCTTTATTAGTTGTATTTATCAGGAAGACTGGAGGAGACTTTGGACCTGCTGCCTATATTACTGGTACCTTAGCAACAGAAAAGGCCATTATGGTAACGCATGCTAATGTTTGCTCAGACCTTTTACTGTTTTCAAATACAATTTCAAACCATTGTGCTATCCAGGTGAATAATCAAATGGCAATAGGAGAAAGAACTTCATTTGTGCAACAAACAATGGAAACTGTAATTTACCTTTTCTACTAAAAGCTTATCCTGGACCTTGAACAGCTGGACACATACCTTTCCAGGGACATTTCCATCTTACCTACAGCAAAACATCCCTTCCATTTGTCTCATTAAAACCATTGTATTGCGGGAGATGACATCCCTGTAAATGGCAGTTTCTGGTATTCTGCGTTCTGCTGCTGGGTTTATAACAGAACTTTCCTTGGGCTACCCTTCTCTACTCTAATGCATAAACCTGTCTCCCTATGTAAACTCCTCCCTGATTCCTATCCCTAAGTGACTTCCCCCCCCCAAAAAACAAACAAACAAACAAACAACCCTTTCTAATGCCTTGCCCTTACCACTACCGGGCCTGGCTGGGGCAGAGAAGCACCAGCCTCAGGGTGCAGTGTAGGAGGGGGAGCACAACTCACTAAACTATCATTCCCCTATTGTGTTAGAAGCAGAGAGGAATGAGATAAGGAGATACATGGCAGTGACCGCAAGCTAGATAACTAGAGACTAAGGGGTTGGGGAGGTTGTGGGCCCTGTGGCGCCTCTTAGTCTAATAGCAATCAGTGTGTAACGGTTGGGGTGGGCGGGATGGAGGGGTGCACTTTGGCGTCTCAGCCTTGGGTGCTGGAGGACAGCTCTAACCCCTACCTCCACCACCCTCCTTCCCACCACCTTTCCTCAACATACAGTGCTTCCTGGTACTTATCCCTAATCTCATAACCTTAATTGTTAAATCTAACCTCCCCCTAACCTATCTCCCAAAACTGCTACTCTTAGGATAGTGCAATAACACTTAAGGCCCATACACACATCGGATTTTTCCGAACGACGGGTCGTTTGAACGTCCTGTCGTTCAGTCGTCCGCACGCTAAATCGGGCGTGTGTACAGACTGTCGTTCGGGTGATAAGACTGGTCTTGAGCGATCCGCCGGGCGTGTGTATGGGCCTTTACACTAATCAGTGCACATCTTCTGTCATCTTTGTTGGTAGACATATCATTTGGGTACAGATGCTTGGCTATTGTTTATTTAGGCACCTTTCATTAGCTATAGTCCATGAATTGCATGCAGGGTGTTTAGCTAAATGCCCAAATTATTCACCTGACACCAGCATAAAGTTGCACATGGGAATTGGCTTGTGCCAAACTCCAAAGCAGCAACTGCTCTTTTCATCTGCTTTAAGTACCGATTTTCTGACCATCAGTCAACTTGGAGGAAAATCACTTTTTAAAGGCTTGTATACTGCTGAAGGGCCAAATATGTTTAAGAAATAAGCACTGATACTGGTACTTGTGCTGATTAACCACCTGAACTGAAAGCGGTAATTTGTTGATGAACTGCTCATTATGTGCGAAAATTTAATTTTGGGTGTGCCATTTACTAACAGAACATAGCTACTGCAGGAGAAGCCACTTCAGTCTCAGGGGTGCTCTGAAGCTAAAGTGGAAGAGGGCACAACTACCTACTTGCCCCTCTCTGAAAAAAGTGGTCTGCCTCCAGAATAGGTGCAACTACGGCCGCACTTGGTATTGGGGGAGGATCAAGGTGGCCACATTTGCTATATGATTCCTGGAAGATGGATCACAAGGCTCTGGGGTCACCATGGGGGATGGGAGTGTGAACATTGTAGCATGCATAATTTGCAGTAATGTCATGGTCTGGAAAGTAATACTAGGCTGCAGGCTGAAATGTAAAGGTAATTTAGAACAACAAGAAGTTACAAGATGATTGTTGTGGTACTCATGTTTTTTGTATAATTTTTCCAATACAAGTTTAGCTTTCTCTTTGTTTTGTTAGCTGCTCTTAAAATAAACCAGCTTCAGTCTTGATGTAGTGGGGCTGATTTGAAAAACAGATATGCATAGTAACAGTTTACATGTGTAAAGTCTTACCACTCAAAATGTAATGTGTCTTATCAACTTCCTGATCGCCTCACGCCGATGGGCGATGGGATAGTGGCACCTCCAGGACCACCTATCAAAGTCCAGGAGGCGGGACTAGCAGGGACTGAGCGCCCGCGCGCCCGTTCCCTGCGGCTGTGAACAGCAGGGATCCGTTATCCGTGATCGATGCTGGCAGGCTGTACAGGGGACAGCCCTGTCACTTAACTGTCCCTCTGATTGGCTCACAGTCTAGTCCCTCTCATAGGCTGATGCCTATGAGAGTGGAGTGTAATGTACGGATAGCAGTCTAGGGCCAATTTAAGGGGGAAGTAATAGTAATACTAATAATAGTAATAGTAATAAAAGTAATAGGGTAGTTCCCCATTTCATGTGTGCTATCCATTTACAGCAGCACCTCCCTTAAAGAGACTCTGTAACAAAATTTTCAGACTTATTTCTTCTATCCTATAAGTTCCTATACATGTTCTAATGTGGTCTGTGTTACTGCAGCCTTTACAAGTTGCACAGTGGCTGTATTATCTCTGTTATATGATCTAATCTTCTCTCCTCTGTCATCTTTGTCAGGCGCAGGCACTCAGGCTGGAATGTGCAGCTCTGCTTGTGATAGGATAGAAGCTATACACACCCTCTCTACGCCCCCCTGCAGGCGGTGTGAGTCAAAGACTGAGCTTCTTTGAGCCTATCACAAGCCATGTCTTTTGTTTGTAAACACTGCCTAAAACTGGCAATTACAAGCCAGGTGTAATACACGAGGCAGCTGCGGCGAACAGCACCGCCGCCGCAGCTGCCTCCATGCGACCATCTGTCCGTCCAGCGTCTAGGACGCCGAGGACGGAATGCTCACTTGTGAAGGGGGTCGCCGTCTCAGACGGGACCTTTATGTGGGGAGGAAGCCCGTCAGCTGACCTGCTGGTCGGCTGACGTCAGAGGAGTCCCACGGCGCCCAGGATTGGCTGATGAGGTGAGGTCTCCTCTGCTTCTTAAGCCTCCGTGCTTCATTCACACGCTGTCTGTTGTCGTGAGTACTTGCGTGTTAGCGCTCAGACCTTAGACTAGATTCCAGGTGTTGATGCTAAGGACTTCACACCTAGTCTAGGATATTGCTTCATTGTTACTGTTTATTTGTTAGACTAGTTCCCGGGTGTTGATGCCAAGGACTTCACACCTAGACTAGGATATTGCCTATTGTATTGATCTCCTGTGTATGACTCTTGGCTATTCCTCTGACTCTGATCCTGCTTTCTGATCCTATACCTTTGCCTATCTGCCTTGTTAGTTGCTGAACCTTTGCCTGATTACCGACTACTCTCCTGTCTCACAATTCTGTACCAATACTTACCTCTCTGTTGCCGAACCTCTGCCTGATTACCGATGACTCTCCTGTCTCACGATTCTGTACCAATACTTACCTCTCTGTTGTCGATACGTGCCTGTTAGACCACTCTACTCACCAGTGGGCCCTCACCACTGGTGAGGTGCTAGCTTCACCAGCGCCTCTGGTGAAGTTAATCTCTAGTGCAGTTCTGGTTGTGTCTCACTCGGCTGCAGTACATCCTACAATTGAGCGATTGACGAACTTAGTTAACCACTTTTTAGACCCTAATGCACGAGTGTCATCCCCTTCTGTGATCGAACCGAGGGTGCCCCCACCTGAGAAATTCTCTGGGCATCACTCAGATTTTCGTAACTTTAAGCATAGATGCTTATCATATTTTGAGTTACCTGTTTCTTCAGGTACAGAAGGTCAGAGGGTCACTTTTGTTAAGACTTTGTTGTCTGGGTATTCCCAGTCCTGGGCATATAGTCTCCCTACGGGGCATGAGGCCTTGACCTCAGTGGAGGAATTCTTTAAAGCCATGGCCGTGATTTACGATGATCTGGATTTGGCAGTGACTTCTGAAAGGAAGTTAAAGACCCTCAGGCAGGGACACAGTCCAGTTGAAGTTTATGCTGCAGAGTTCAGGAGATGGGCAGTGTCAGCCAGGTGGGGGCAGTATGCACTCTTAGACTGTTTTCTATCAGGTTTGTCTGACGCTGTGTCTGATCTCATGTTGGGTCATCCAGAGCCCAAGACCCTGGATGAGGCCATATCCTTGGCCATCAAAATTGATAGGCGAGTTCGCCATCAGAAGCAAACTCGCACTAGAGCTCCAGGAAGGTTCGCTTCTTGTACCTTCTCAGCTCCTATGCCTTCCTCTGCACCCGCTGACGAGCCAATGCAGATTGGACATACCAAGCTCTCAGAGGTCGAGAAAAAAAAAAGGCGTGTAGAGAATCTATGTTTGTACTGTGCGGAGAAGGGGCATATGGTTTCCGTCTGTCCCAAGAAGGCGGAACTCTATCGCCTAGGAGTAGCGGGAGGTACTACCCTAGGCGATCCAGCTTTACCTCTAAATAATATTCGTGTGCTGCTTCCTTGTACTATCACCTGGAAGGGTCAGGTTCACACTACTCAGGCCTTTTTAGATCCTGGGTCCGCTGTGAATGTCATGTCTGCAAGATTCGCTAATCATTTTAGATTTCCGTTGATTCCTGTGGGGGAGCAGATTAAGATTACTGCTGTGGACGACTTTCCATTGCCACTCACCATCACACAGACTCCTGTGTTGTTATGCCAGATTGGGGCCCTGCACACTGAACAAATGCAGTTTCTGGTGTTAGAAATGTCCACATCCACGGTCATCCTGGGCATGCCGTGGTTAAAGAAGCACTCCCTGGACATCGATTGGAGTACCAGACAGCTAATAAGCTGGTCTCCATACTGCCATGACCACTGTCTAAAGCAGATCCCTCTTGCAGCTAATGAAGCCCAAGTAGTTGAAACTCTGGAGCAGGACTTCGGACCCTCTGGGGAACAGGTTAAGTTGGATTGGGCATCATAGCTGGGCCCTTTTCAACAGGAAACTCCTGAAGGCAAACCAGAGGGGGTTCTTTTTGTTCCCCTCCAGTTGAGATTTAAGGTCTTGGAGGCATTTCATGCCCATAAAAATGCTGGTCACCCGGGGGTGGCTCGCACTCAAGAATTATTAAGTCGGAGTGTTTTGTGGCCCTCAATCACTTCTGATTGTAAAGAGTTTGTGGGAAGCTGTGCCGTTTGTGCCAGGAGCAAGGCTTCTAGACGAGTGCCTGGCGGCACCTTACAGCCTCTGCCAGTGCCCGAGGAACCTTGGACCCATGTGTCCATGGATTTCGTGGGTGAACTGCCTCACTCTGAGGGTAAAACGGTCATTTGGGTGGTGGTCGACAGGTTTAGTAAGATGGCACACTTCATCCCCTTGAACGGACTCCCCTCTGCACAGGAATTGGCAGAGCTGTTCGTTCTCCACATTTTCAGGCTGCATGGGATTCCCCAGGATGTGGTGTCAGATAGGGGAGTCCAGTTCACTTCTCATTTCTGGAAAGCGTTTTGCCATCAAATGGGGATGAAGTTATCGTTTTCCTCCGGCTACCACCCACAGACCAACGGTCAGACCGAGAGGGTAAACCAGGCCCTTGAGCAGTTCCTCAGATGTTATGTGGCTGATACCCAGACTGATTGGGTTAAGTTCTTACCCTATGCCGAGTTTGCCCACAATAACTTGAGGTCTGCATCATCAGGGTTCTCGCCGTTCCAGATTGTTACGGGGAGATCACCCAAATTTTCACCTTTGCCAGTGTTGGCATCACCATTTCCAGCTCTAGAACACTGGTCAGAGACTATGGGAAACATCTAGAAAAAGGTGAAAGATAATTTAAGAAAAGCTTTTTCGGTCCAGAAGAGGCAAGCCGACAAGAGACGTTCGGTGGAATGAAAGTTCGCACCGGGAGATTTGGTGTGGATTTCCACTCGACACTTGTCCCTAAGGCAGCCCTCTGTCAAATTGGGTCCCAAATTCATAGGGCCCTATCCTATTTCTAGCTTCAAAAGTTTTATTAATGAAAAACTGAGAAATATAAATCAACATTTGTATGCCCTATCCTATTTCTAAAAGAGTGAATAACGTTACCTACGTGGTGTCAATTCCCCCTAGTTTCAGGGGTGGTAGGACATTCCACGTTTCGCTTTTGAAACCTGCCGTGTACGTGTATGCCACTCCTCCCCCTCCTGTGGTGGTTAATGGAGAACCGGAATACGAAGTAGAAAAAATTTTGGATTCTCGGCGAGTACGTAAATCTTTACAGTATCTGGTCCACTGGCGAGGGTATGGTCCTGAAGAAAGATCCTGGGTACCACTCTCTCGCATGCATGCCGAAGAACTCAGGATGGAGTTCCATAGGTTACATCCAGATAGGCCGGGTGGTGCGTGTTCGGAGTCCACGCCTAGAGGGAGGGGGGGTACTTTAATACACGAGGCAGCTGCGGCGAACAGCACTGCCTCCGCAGCTGCCTCCATGCGACCATCCGTCCGTCCAGCGTCTAGGACGCCGAGGACGGAACGTTCACTTGTGCAGGGGGTCACCGTCTCGCGCGCGCACAGACGGGACCTTTATGCGGGAAGGAAGCTCATCAGCTGACCAGAGAGGAGTCCCACGGCGCCCAGGATTGGCTCATGGAGAGGGGCGTGCCAGTGAGGCTTCTTAAGCCTCCGGGCTTTATTGACACGCTGTCTGTTGTCGTGAATACTTGCGTGTTAGCGCTCAGACCTTAGACTAGATCCCAGGTGTTGATGCTAAGGACTTAACACCTAGTCTAGGATATTGCTTCATTGTTACTTTTTATTTGTTAGACTAGTTCCCGGGTGTTGATGCCAAAGACTTCACACCTAGACTAGGATATTGCCTATTGTATTGATCTCCTGTGTATGACTCTTGGCTATTCCTCTGACTCTGATCCTGCTTTCTGATCCTGTACCTTTGCCTATCTGCCTTGTTAGTTGCTGAACCTTTGCCTGATTACCGACTACTCTCCTGTCTCACGATTCTGTACCAATACTTACCTCTCTGTTGCCGAACCTCTGCCTGATTACCGATGACTCTCCTGTCTCACGATTCTGTACCAATACTTACCTCTCTGTGGTCGATACGTGCCTGTTAGACCACTCTACTCACCAGTGGGCCCTCGCCACTGGTGAGGTGCTAGCTTCACCAGCGCCTCTGGTGAAGTTAATCTCTAGTGCAGTTCTGGTTGTGTCTCACTCGGCTGCAGTACATCCTGAATCACCCGCTCTACGGGAGATTCGGACTCTTCAGTATTGTTTTCCCCAGCTTGCTGGAGCCGGTATTCTAGTGCACGCTCAGTGTACTGATTGTACCTCACCAGCCCCTCTGATGAGGTCTCATTTAACTATTAAAGTTACGGTTGCACCCAATCACTACACACTCAGCTCTTGTCTGCTATACTGGTATTATTGGTGATTCTGCAGATCACACATAATCTGGTATAGCGTCTGCATTATTGGTGATTCTGCAGATCACCACATAATCAGACATCTGAGCTACGACACAAGACCGTTACACCAGGATTTCAGCAGGGAGTGGCAGAAACAGCACAGAGGGGCCCAGGAGAACATCATGAATAGAATGGTATACTTTTTATTGTAAGAATTATAGAGTACAGATTCTCTTTAATGTATAGCTTTCTTGGGCAGCAGCACCCCTCTTGAACTTTTGTTCCCCATATGAAGCCCCCCTATCTAATTTGCAGCCTCCTGCTTTATTTGCAGCCCTCCCTCTTCCATTCCCTTTGCCTGCATCTGCCCAAGGCCCCAGGCCATTGTGGCCCTTTCAGAAATCCTGCTCAGACTTAAGGTACACACAGATACTAGATTATCATCACTAGTGCTTTATTAGTGACAATCGTTCATGGTTATCTTGTGCAAAAAATTAGCGTCTATACAACTGACCTACAACATCATTTAATGATCATTCAAGTTTGACTGAGGCCTTGTTCACACTATAAGCACTATGAGCTTATTTTAAGTGCTGGCGATTTTAAAAAGCGCTTTAAAAGCACTTGAGCAATGAATTTGGATGTGAGTGTTCTCACATGAGCGATTAGCTTTCTTTCCAATCGCATCCTGTGCCATTTTCAGAGCGTTTGCGCTTCAATGGAAGATATAAGAAAATCTCTAAGCGCTTTAAAAAGCTTTTGTGAGCGCTTTTCAGCACAAAGTACATTAAAGAGATTCAGTTCCAGGTCAAATAATTCACTTACAGATTGTCTGCAAGCAAAAGAAAAAACGCTAACCGCCAAACAAAAGTGCTTACAAAAGTGCTTTGAAAAATCGCAAATCAATAAAAAAACGTCGGCAAAACCGCTTTAAAAAGTGCTCACAAAGGCGCTCAGGGCTTGCGATTTATAATGTGAACTAGGCCTTAGGGATCACTAAACAACAAATGAGTGATTTTGTTTCGTACTGCCAAACAGAAGTTCACCTTCTTAGAACAGAAAGTATCTGCAATTGTTCCCTACTTCCTCCCTCTACCCTTTACCCCCCCCAAAATGCCCCCCCCCCCTCTAATTCTTTTTTCTAAGTTGTGTTATGTTTGTCATATTGGTAAATGAAATAATTTTATTGTCTGCCTTTACCGTCTATATACATAGTCAGACCGTCTGACTATGTATATGTGCATTTCTTTTACATATATTTACACATTTTGTACCAATACAACCTATCTCTGAGCCTTCTGTCTCTGGCCCACAGCTGTATGCTCTATCCCCTATTGCCTGAGGGCCACACCTGCGAAATGCGTTGCGATTACCCTTTGGAGTGTATATATGAATACATTTGCTTGTTGATATAATATCAACCTGTTTTTCGTGTCTGCTTGGAGAGGTAAGTCCACCACTGCCTCCCCCATTTTTTTTTAATGTTTTAGCTACTTTTATCCTTTTGGCGCTTCTGTTCATTTCCACATTGTTCAAGTCCACTCATGATGGAAGGGTGTTAATCCCTTGTTTCCAGATCTACAGAGAGTGACTTCTTAATCCTGAGTGGGGACAAGTCTAATCTCCCCACCTGCATTTACAGTGGTTGCCTTAGTGGTAGCCGATGTTTGTGAGTATTACTTTACATATTTGCCTCTCATCACCCACATCAATTCAGTACATACTGCACTATATTGGGCTCTCGGTGTTCTCTATCGTTTTCTCACTGCAATTATTCAGGTTGGAGAGAACTCACTGCAAACTGAATAATCGCAAATGCTAAGAAGGCAAACTTTTTGTTTTGCATAGTATCTTAGTAAGGAGGCTTTTCGGTCTTTTTCAGCTCCTTATACACTCCTGGGAGTTCTGGGTCACCATGAGCTTGCTGGGCAATCTGTAAAACTGTTTCGTACTGATCTTCCTGCCCTGTGGCACTGATCGCTTGTCCACTGCTCATCATCTTCCATCCTATCTCCATAAAATGCACACACTCCTAGGCTGTCTAACCAGAACACATCCTGGAAACTGTCACTCTACCAGTCACTTAAAGCGGAATATAACCCTGCATTTCAACTTTGCTCTAAAACATTATTTACAGTATATTATATGCAACCAGCATTTTTTTTTTTACTAGACCAGCATTGGAAGGGTTACACAGGGCTTTAAAGTCCCTAGAGATTTCTGCAACCGAATCCGAACTTGAGTTAGATACTTTTTGTTTACAAATATGTGTTTATTATGACTCATCTCTCTCACTGAGAAGGAGCTTGGAGGACAGCCAAAGAGATGTATCTATTGATAAACAGTTACACACTAACTAAATAGAATGTAACCATCTGAATGTCTGCACGGAACTTAAAACCTCTGTGTTTAACCCTTCCAATGCTGGTCTAGTAAAAAAAAAATGCTTTTTGCATATAATATGCTGTAAATAATGTTTTAGAGCAAAGTTGAAATGCAGGGTTATATTCCGCTTTAAAGAACGTTCAGTGCCACAGAATTTGCGCGTCTGTGGGTGGCTCAAGTGACTAACTTTCTGCCCCAAAACTAGTATGTAGCTGGGAAGGGGAGAGCACTGCTGCACGTGGAGTCTGCTAAGCATTGAGAAGAAAAAAATCAATTTCTAATGTACAGAGTGTGTATGTGTAAGCGTATAAAACATTTGCATTTATGGTGATGAGTTAACATTAATACTGGAAATGTGCAGGAAGATAAGAAACAGTATATTAACTTCATATAACATCATCCAATGACAGTATCAAATAATATAAATCAAGTAGACTTTAACAAATGTATATTAATGGCATCCATCTAATTAAAGTGTTATCTGCACAAGCAGATGTAATGCACAGAGGCCGAGGTTTCTACCCACTACCAGCTAAGTGTTCATCATTAACATGTTCCCAGGCTGATTCCACACTTAATAAATCTGAATTAAACAACGTTTAAAACTAATCTGAGCATTCTGTCAAGAGGACTCGCTATGAAAATTATTCATATCAGCTTTCTTTATATATATTTTCCTAGTTCACTTCTTATATTTGTAGAATACATTAATGTGTTTGATCTTTAATGTTACACAACATCCGTAATATTGCTTTTCTTTTTTATTGCATATTTTCCTTTTTGTTCATTTGTCTTACATTACTTACAGTTAAGACGCAACTTTCTCAGCAACAAAACTTTTGAAATAGGAATGCAAACTCAGCTCACACTTATTTAGCTTACCAGAGTGAAAACCTACGGCACCAAGAGTAGCTTGTTAATATCCAGGTGATGAACCCTTCTTGGTCAAAATTCTCCAGGTCCAGCTACTCGTTTAACCTGGTAGCCCACCTTCAGCAAAAAAGATCTTTCTTAATGGAAACCTGGGGCTTAAATCACTAGCATTTTCGTGTTTTGCAATCGCAAATATTCATGCGCAATAATTTGCGATTACACGTGAAAATTCACGATTGTGCGCACAAAATGTGAAAACGAGGGCATGATATGAGTTATCATGATTTAGTGAATCAAGCCTCTGAAGTGAGAAGAATACGGAGGCTGCCATATTTATTTTCTTTTAAACAATGTATATTTCCTGGCTGTCCTGTTGATCTACTGCCTCTAATACTTTTAGCCATAGACCCTGAACAAGCATGCAGATTAGATGTATTAAGCCATTGGTGGAATGATGACAGCATCCTGAGCTGCCCAGAACTGCAGAGCAATTGCAAATGACAATGTGACTCATTGCGAATGCACAACCGAATGCAGGCAGACAAGCAAGAACTGTCCGTTTGCGGCTCCACGGCAACGGACAGAAAACGCCACTTGAGGAATCCTTACAGTACCCCCCTCCTTTAAAGGCGGCTTCCAGACGCCTATAGAAACTGGCACAATTCTCCTGAACCACCCAAACCAGAAAACCAGATGCGGAAAATCCAGCAAACTGATTTGACTGATAACTCATGAAGGTCGGAACAGCCTGACAAGACCAAATTCCAGAATCAGTCTCACCAAGACTGGACCAATCGAAACTGGAACCTACAGAACCATGCCCATCAGTAGTACAAGCCCCAGTGTGATACCCATCAGAACTGTGATTTCCAGGAAAAAAAACCCGAAACTCTCTGAGCGATACCCACCACCTTCCAGGGACTGTCCAATAATGCCAAACCTTTTGCAATGCCCACCGGAACTGTCCTTACCAACACAATACCCACTGTTAAACCAGTCCAAGGCACCAGGACAAGTTTCCTCAGAAATCTCTCAGAATACTTTGAAGCTCCATAGAGATCCCAAGAGGTTAGAACGCCCTTTAGGCTCACATGGAGAACTATCAAGAACCCCTATGGAAACTAGGGCAATTCCAGAGTGAGGGTTACAAGGACAAACATCAAGATCAGGGCTTTAGGGACCAGAACCATCTCTGGGCATGCAGGCCTACTGGCAATATCAGAACATGTCTCCACTAAGGAAGCATCTGAGTATGCTGACACATTAGACACACTTGGGCTTTCTGGCACACAGAGCACATCTGGGCACACTGGTACAAGAGAAACTTCTGGGCATGTCAAGGAACTGCAGACCTCAGAGTCAGTCACGATAGAACCGAAACCAAGACTGGGCAGAAAATCATCATGACTAGACTTCACAGTACTGGACTCTCAATAAAGAATGCAGAATCAGACTTAGATGTCACGGATTCTAGCAAGGTTATTAACAAATCATGTTCAGGGGCATTAACAGGACAGGACAAATCTTCTGATGTATGCACCGAAATAGATGGGGGTTCCACAACTTCCTCTGGACTGGACAGAGACTCATCTAGTACACTGGATTGGAGCTCCAAAAGAGCTACAAAACAAGTCAGTATTGCAGCAACCCCCACTGAACTGGGCAAAACTGAGGAACTCACTGGACAGGAAGGGGACTCTGGAACCTCTGCCACACCGGCCAGAGAACTAGAATTTTCCAAGATACAAGGCAGGGTTTCAGGAACACTCACTAAACCGGACTGAAATTCTGAGACTTCTATTATTTTTACCAGAGAGTCAGAATTATCCATGTTACAGGGCAAGACTTCTGAAACCTTCAGAAGACAGGGCTGCTACAACATTAGACAGGGACTCCACAACATTAGTTAAATCAGACTGTGTACAAGGCAATGTTGCTGACGAGGACAATGCTTCACTGGACAAAGATTCATCAAGTTTTACTAGAATGGACTGTAATTTAAGACAGCTGCTAAACAGGTAAATATTACTGCAACACCAACTGAGGTAAGCAGTGCCTCTGAGTCCTCTGCTAGAGATATTGAAGCATCCAAAGTACTGGGTGAAGCATAAGACTCTGCGACCTCAGCTTCACTGGACAGGATCACTGAACAGTCCATGTTGCAGGGCAGAACCATGGAAGCTTACCTGAGGAAAATTTATGCGTGCTCTAACACCAAGTCTTAACCCTAGCAAGTCTGACTCTGCAAATCTGGCTCAATTGGCTATTCATGAGGCAATGCTCATGCAAATATGCATTTGCTTTCGCACGCCAAACTATGCAGGGTCAAAAAACGAATACCGCAAAGCGGTCGCCCTGCGGGAATTAGTTCATGCCACATAAGCACTATCCAGGAGCGCCACGGGGAGGCTTCCCAATGCCCCTATACAACCAGGGGTTCGCGGGAACCATGGAAGCACCTGCTGGACAGCATAATGATTTTGTGCCCTGAGCTTCATTGGACAGAACTACTGCATAATTCATGGTACAGGGCAAATTTACTGGAACATTTTCTGGACAAGGCAATGATTCTGTGATTTCAGGTTCACATAACAGATGCTCTGAACCATTTGCGGAACTAGAGCAAGGTGTGGAAACAGAAAGATCAGGACACAATGTTTGCGCATCTGAACCACCGTTCTTCAACTGTAAAATTGGAAAATTCAGATGCTGGGGTTCTAAGGTTACTAAACATGATTGCTGAGACTCAGGAACTGATGTAGTGCATCTATTGGTGTCTGCTGGATCATATGGTTTGCAGGATGCAGAAAACAAATCAGTAGGAATTTGTGTGTATTTTTTCACAAATCGTTTTGCGATTAATTTAACAAATTCCAGGGGGTCATCAAAAACTTCCTCATTTTCATCAGCAACTCCCTCAGCCCAAGTTCTCATCTGGCTATCAAGCAGGTATAAGACAATAAACCTGGACTGCTGAAATGTAGTGGCTGATCTGAAGAAAGAACATGAATTTAAAATTTTGCAATTCTGCAAGAAATTTAAAAAAAAGACTTATTGCCACCATTATAATGGGTTAGAGAAGCGAGGTGTACATCTGGAGCAAGGCTATCAGGTGATGTCGTTGCTATGGGCAACGGAGAGATCGAATTGACATTGGTTACTGAATGTTGCTCACACTGACTCCCAGAGACCATTCAAGATCTCATTCCATGCATCAATTAACGGAATCACAAAGTCATGCACACACAGATTCATTTCAATCAAAGAAAAAGCAGACTCAATGCATGCATGCAATGTTATGTTACTCTTAGCAGTGTAAAATTCATAGAAATATTTTCAATCATTCTCCAATTCATAAATCAAAGCTTCAATTTCCCATTTTTCAAACGGAGGATCCCATTCATTCTTGTCAGGAAATAAACAATTATTCTGGGCATAATTTACAGCTGTATTAGTCTGCAGGAAGCTAGCTGGAGTGGACTTGCTTTGGTTTACTCCTGACAGAGAATCAAATCGATTAACTGGATCATTACCAGAGCATTTCCTATCCTTAAAAATGTCCAGGACTTGCAACAAGTGTTGAACTGAAGAATATGCAAATTTTCTTTGCTGCACAATCAATTTGATTTGCTTAATACTCTGTAATATTTCATCAGAAGAATATTCAGACAATTCTTTTAAACAAAAATCTTTATTCTCCCTGGCTAGCAAGGAACGTTCATTGATAGTTTCATAGGTCCATTTGACTCCCATGTATGACAATTGAATTTCATTATCTGTTAATGGCAAAGTCTGACTATGGGTCTGATGCGCAGTTGCTATGGACAACGGCATTGCTGGTTGTGAAAATTTTCTGGAATGTTTACGTTTAGTTTTATGCAAGACTTTAGACTTTGCTGCATACAGATTGCTTTTAGATGCTGCTGAAGAGGCATCTGATTGACTAGCAATCAGGAGTTCATTAAGAGAATATGGTAATGGAGATTTACTTAGCCAATTATGAATCACAAAGCTATGAATTCTAAAGGTTTTTCTCTCAGAGAAGTGTGATTCAAAACATCAACTGCCCAATCAAAAAGCTTGCCCTTAAACAGAGTGCAAACTATCTGATCAGCCCAGGTAGAAAATAAATTTGCTTGCTGTTTCAGTCCAGCTTTTCAAATCTTTCAAAAGACAGGGAACCATAGCACACGGTGTCAGAGGCCTCCTCCATGTGATTTTGTGTTAGGCCCATCATAATGTAATGCTTGTGTTCATAAGCAATACTGTCTGTCTACAAATCACAAGTGTAATGCTTGGGGGTTAAACTTTGACCACCCAGAGCAACAAGACTGGTAGCTGAATAATGGAAGAGGCTACACAGGCTGCCCCGAGCAACTGCAGCTCTGGGCTTCCGATATCGCTACAAATAAGACACAATGGCAGCGCAGTGCAATGTATTATGGCTTATGAATACCAGAGACTATGAAGGTGAAATTTTGTCACAATTGTCAGATACTAATGTTTACAAAAAATTACCAGGTGACCCCGCCCCTCGGCTTAAAACTATGCTTAGAACCATTTTAGACAAAACAGTAACTAGTCAGGTAACCTCCAGGGATTTAAGTGATTTCTTGTTTGTACAACATTCTACTGTACCTGTACTTTACATTTTACCAAAGGTGCATAAACATCCAACAAAACCTCCCAGCCGACCAATAGTGGCTGGCATAGGGTCCATTTTTACCCCCTGTGCCACACTATTGGATCGTGTATTATCACCCCTGGTCAGACACATGAGATCCTATCCCAGAGACACTTCAGACAACAATTGGTTGGTCACTTGGGATGTTTCATCCTTGTATACCTCCATTCCCCAGTTGGAAGGGATCGGGGCCTGTATTGATCTTATCCACACGTGTGGAGAGTATTCTGAGCCACAAGTTGCTTTTTTTGAAAAACTCCTCCATCTTGTTTTGGATAACAATTACTTCCTATTTAAAGAAGACTTTTATCTCCAGCAACGTGGCACAGCGATGGGATCCAATGTTGCTCCATCTTTTGCAGGTGCGTTTATGCACCAATTTGAATGTTTACATGTCTATAGCAATGTAGCGTTCACCACGCACTGTGGCGTGGTGGCGTTACATTGATGACATCTTTGCTATCTGGTGGGGCGACATTGGATCCCTCCTCATGTTTCATGAGGACCTGAATAGATCTCACCCGAACATCAAATTTGAGGTCACATATGATAAACTGGAGATACACTTCCTGGATACCACAATTAGGGTTCGAAGTGATACCCTGGTCTCAGACTTTTATCAGAAGCCCACTGACCGTAACCAACTTCTCTGCTTTGAGAGCTTCCATCCACCTGCGGTCTTCCGCTCGATCGCCAGAAGTCAACTGCTCCGAGTAGACAGGATTGTATCGGATCATAGTTTGATTGAGCAGAGAAGGCTGCAGATGGTGGATAAACTCTCACAGTGGGGATATCCCACTGCATTGATGCAAGACAAGATTCAGAGGATCGAGGATCCCGAGAATCCTGAGGTTGAACATGGTAGAAGCAAGGACCCATGGTTACCTTATGTTTGCCAGTATCATGGTTTCTCCAACAGAGTGCTCTCTTGCATCAGAAGGTACTGGCACATCCTAGGTAACGCTTATCCTGAAATTCCTGAATTTCGCTCTCCACCAATCCCTGCCTACAGACGTAATGAAACTGTGGGCAGGATATTGGTTCAAGCAGATTTTTCACCTACACCTAAACAAGTTTCTTCCATCACAGGTGCTAAACGTGTGGGATGCTTCCCATGCCTGCCCTGCAGTGAATGTCAACACTTAATCATAGGTACCACCTTCTGTAAAGGATTTGAGATACGACATTTTTTGACTTGCCAGAGCTCCTATTTTGTGTACTTACTTGTTTGCCCTTGTGGACTTTACTATGTGGGTGAAACCACACAAAAGGTGTGGGACCGCATCACACAGCATAGGAGCTCTGTCTGGAGCAAAACTTCTGATTTGCCAGTAGCCTGACATTGGCGATCTGCAGGCCACAGGGACATTGACTTAAAGTTTAAAATTATTGACCATGTACCCAAGCCCAGACAAGGTGGGAACAGGATACTGCTCCTCAAAAAACGGGAGGTTATGTGGATAGATAGCCTGGGATGTTTACACCCAGGTGGTTTAAACAAAGATTTTGACCTTCACCTTTTTTTATGAATTCACAGATTGTGCGATCTGACGGTACCTATGAATTTTGTGGAACGAATGGATACAGACAATATGGACTGGATTATGGACTCTGTTGCTTTAAAGCTAAGTGTGATACTAACACTTCCTGCTCATTTGAATAGGGGCATGCCCCTCATTACCATAATGCAATTTCCTGTTTGTCAAGTGTATATCAACTTGATTGATTTCATTCACTTGTTGGCATTGAGAAAGGTCGGGGATGGCCGAAACTTTCTGCCTGTATTATATGTTTGATGCTCTAATAAAAAGGAAAAGGAGCTGTGTGCTGCAAACCCACGTTTCTTTATATATATATATATATATATAAATATATATATATATATATATATATATATATATATATATCCCCAAACATGAATGTGGCATTTAGAGGCCAATAAATCATTGCAAATGATGAACTCCTGATGCAAGGAGGGGTTCTCTATAACTTGCTCCTTTTTTAAGTAGGTTTGCCGTAATTGTATCAAGACCTAGCTTTAGCCATTTTTTCCCCTTTCATGTAGTTTGTGCTTTGTTTTTAATGTACATGAGTGCAAGCTAAAACAGAAGACAAATCAAAAATGTATTGGAATCTGCAAAAATAAAGCTACCGATCTTAGATGAAAAATATTGTGTACAGTTTGTGAGTTGCTCAAGTTGAAGAATGGACTTCACCCAGTCCACCTGAAATATAGAGAGCAGCATTGTTGTTCATTACAGATTAAACTCAAATTCGTCACATTTATCAGTCTTTTGTTTGAAAGTTAGAACAAGTGAGTGCTGCTTGTCTACATAGTATACAGTAGACCTAACTACTTTTAACTGTTCATAATTAGGGATTGGCAATGAGCTGCAAACTGTTCAGAACTCATACATGATTATGCAAATGTTGTATGTAAATGTATGCAGGTTGAAAACAGAACAATTGAATCCCACCAAGGCAGTGACCATGACCATACATCATTTTAACAGGACAGGTCCTACTCAGAACAGTTATTGTCAAGGTCAAAGAAGTTGAGTGCTCATGCTCAGTGTCATATCCAGAAGTTGTCTTTTGTAAATAGATGAATAAGTGCTGGCTGCATTGCTACAGATAGTGAAGGGAAGGGGGGTCCGCCTGTCAGTGGTCAGACCATATGCTGCACAGTGCACACTGCATCAAATTGGTCTGCATGGCCACTGCTAAAGATGATGCACAAGAGAGCCCATAGTTTGCTAAAGACAAGTAGACCAAAGACAGGGATTACTGGAACCATGTACTGTGGTGTAATGAGACCAAGCTAAACTTATTTGGTTAAGATGGAGTCAAATGTGTGGGACAGTAACCAGGAGCATAAAGACAAGTGTGTCTTGCCTACAGCAAAGCATGGAGGTGGAAGTGTCATGGTTTGGGACTGCATGAGTGCTGCTGGCACTGGGGAAATACAGTTCATTGAGGAAACCATAAATGTCAACATGTACTGTCTGTGACATAATGAAGCAGAGCATGATTCCCTCACTTCAGAAACAGGGCTGAGGGCAGTTTCCCAACATGTAAATGACCCCATACACACCTCCAAGATGACCATTGCCTTGCTAAAGAATCTGAGGGTAAATGTGCTAAACTGTTTAAGCATGTCTCTAGACATAAACCCTTTTGAGCATCTGTGGGGCATCCTCAAACGGAAAGTGGAGTAGTGCAGGGTCTCTAACATCCACCAGCTTTATGAGGTTGTCATGGAAGAGGAATCCAATGACAACCTGTGAAGCTCTAGTGAACGCCATGCCCAAGAGAGGCAGTGCTGGAAAATAATGGTGGGTTTACAATAGTGACACACCTGAGGAAGGGCGACGCCCTAAACATGTTGTGTACCTTGTCATGCTTTGTTTGCTGTGAATACAGTGATTAAGAAGCCTTTCTGAGTGCGGTCTCTATTTTGTATGTTTCTACAGTATTGACACCTTGGGCACAATTTTGACATTCTTCACTAAGGGCCCTTTTCCACTACAGCGTTTGCGATTGCTTAATCGCAAAACCGCAAACCGCTAGTGATTTGTCAAATCGCTACAGTTTGCTTTTAACATAGGAATCGCGGTAGGTCATTTCCACTACCGCGATTCGTTTTTGACCGGATCGCGATCGCGCGGCGGAGCGATTATTGCCGCGATTTTGCTATGCAGTGCATAGCATAGCAAAATCGCGGCCGCGAACGTCGGGGAATCGCCGGTAATTGCGATTCAGCAATCGCTAGCGTTCAGCGTGAACGCTAGCGATTGCTAGTGGAAAAGGGCCCTTAAAGGGCATGCTCACTTTTGTTGCCAGTGATTTAGGCAGTACTAAAAAATTGTGTAAAAAAAAAAGGTAGCAAAGACAGAATGACTGGGTCTCCACCTGGATTTGTGCAAAAATGCTGGTTTATTGTACCATAGTAATAGAAAAAACACACGACGTTTCGGCTTGCGGCCTTTATCAAGTGTTACACACACTGGGTGAAAACTCACATATAAATCACAAATTGTGTCTTAAAACACACCCCTAAGGGCGGGCACTTACTTAATTAGAGAGATTTAAAGCAACAGCACATGGAATACAGTAGGTCACAAGAAACATCTTAAATTCCAATCCTCATTAAGTCCATCTGGGACCAAAGTGTTTAACCTACTGATCAGGGTCGGACTGGGCCACAGTAGTACAGTTTTTTCCCTCGGTGGGCCCCACCTCCAGGTCTCTGGTGGGCCCCCCCTCCTTGTCTGACAGAGCTCCAATTACTGCCTGCAGCACAAAAATTATCTTCTCAGTGCTGTAATCACTCATGCTGAGAGCAGTGGCATAGCTAAGGAGCTGTAGGCCTCATTGCAAATTTTACAATGGGGCCCCCCCAAGCACTCTATACATAACAATTGACATGACGCACCAGAACCTGCCATAGGCAACTACAGTGTCAGAGGTGCAAGAAGGGAATGGGAAACAGCTTGTTAATGATTACCACCGTTCAAAGTATCTATATTATGAGCACAGGAGCAATAGAGAAGTAATACTGTAGTTGAGGGAGGGCCCTTCGGGGCCCCTTTAGCCCAAGGGCTCCGATGCGGTTGCAACCTCTGCAACCTCTGCGGTCGCAACCTCTGCAAAGTAGGACATTACTTTATATTGAAGGAGGGGACTCTATGCAAAGTTTTGCTGGGCAGCATTGTCTCTGAATTACAATGCTGCTAAGATCATGTACATTTGGCCCTGTCCATAATACATGATGACCACGCCCTCCTTCCGGTGCATGGTCACACCCTTTTTTCACTGCAATGATGGGATGTGTGGGCCCCAGGTTGAAATTTATTTGATGGAAAAAGTTTTCGCACAAATTTATTCAGGAAAAAGACTGACAGGAATAACGCCTTGCTAGCGAGCAGTTATCACCCTCGCCCCCTAATAAAGGGTCTTCCCAAAAGCCAATTTATTAGAGCCAGGCGCATCACATCTGATGATGAGGCCTATCATACACAGGCAGATCGATTGGTTGAAAATTTTGTTGCAAGGGGTTATGAAAGAAAAGAAGTAGTAAATACAGCATTTACGGTGGCAAAAATGGATAGAAGGATTTTGAGACAGAGACAGCAGAAAGAAAACATGCAGGGGGATGTACAGTTCATATCGACATTCGATAATCATGCCCAGTTAGTAAGAAAAAGTATACTCGACAACTGGTCATTGATAGAGGCTGACCCATTATTGTCTAAAGTATTTCACTCTCCCCCTAGATTTGTATACAGAAGAGGTAAAAGTATCCGCGACATGCTGGTCCATGCAGATATAAAAAGGAATCCGAAACAGACATTGACGTTTTTACCTAAGAAAAATGGTACATTCCCATGTTTGAGTTGTCAAAATTGTGGGAGGATCATTAGAGGGGACCACATAGCTCATCCCACAAAGGGCACGCCCATTAAGGTTAATGGAAATTTTTCCTATGTGACTCCAAATGTTTATTTTCTCAAGTGCCCATGTGGGATGGGCTATGTTGGACAAACATCCAGACCCATTAGAGTAAGGATCAATGAGCATAGGAGTAACATAAGATTGTACAGGAAGTACATCAATGATCCTGAAAATAATTTTTATTCCCCTGTAGGTAAACATTTTTATGATTGCAACCACATGATGAGCGAATTAAGATGGTGTGTATTGGAGAAAGTCAAAGCTGGAGAAGGAATGGACAATGAAACAACCCTCCTAAGAAGGGAAAGTAGATGGATCAGTAGGTTAAACACTTTGGTCCCAGATGTACTTAATGAGGATTGGAATTTAAGATGTTTCTTGTGACCTACTGTATTCCATGTGCTGTTGCTTTAAATCTCTCTAATTAAGTAAGTGCCCGCCTTAGGGGTGTGTTTTAAGACACAATTTGTGATTTATATGTGAGTTTTCACTCAGTGTGTGTAACACTTGATAAAGGCCGCTGGCCGAAACGTCGTGTGTTTTTTCTATTACTATGGTACAAGAAACCAGCATTTTTGCACAAATCCAGGTGGAGACCCAGTCATTCTGTCTTTGCTGCTGTGAATGTCACACACCTAAGAGGGATCCAGGTGTGGACTGGTTGACTCCCTGGTATATGTATTACTTTGAGGTAGAGCTGAGGGATCACTTTTCTTGCTGCGTAAAAAAAAAAGGTAATCTGTGAAGTTTGGAAAGTTTGGGATAACATTTTTTTGTGTACTTTTTTGCTTGTTGGCAGCTAAAATTGTATTTTATTGATAGTTGTGAAAATATTTCTCAAGAACTCCTGAGAAAAGTCAAATGAATCAGGGCCTGTGTGGGAATACATCTTGCTCTGACTGGGTGAAAATAGCATCTAATAGATTACACCATAATTATTAAACCGCTTCACTGTTTTGTGGCTTCAATTCATAAAAAAAAAAAAAAAAAAAAAAAAAAGAGTTAGGTCATTGAACTTATTTCGTATTCACACAATCTGAGAATCTACTGCCTGGAAGCCAGGCGGGAAATGTACTGTATACTATATTACCTTTGAGGTGTGCAAGAGAACGCCCAATGACAGAAGCACAGCCCAGGAAAACAAATGATAAGTATGCCTGGATAATGAAATGTTTTCAATTGAGAAACTTGTCAGTGTCTGTAAACAACTTAGAGAAATCCTCTAATATGCCTTTAATTACACTCCACGTCAGCTTTAGGCCTTTTCATATTCTCTGTAAACAGAGCCACACCTACACATCTCACACATACTGCAGACATTCCCAGGAAGCAGAGGTTTGGCTGCAGGTAATAATACTAAAATGAGCAGCTTAGGATGTTTTAGACTACTGTTTGAGCCATGACAATGGCTGCTCTGGCCTCCGCACAACATCCAGTGGAAACCCTGTTTTACTTCCCTCATTGTTTTTATTATTATTATTATTATTTAGTATTTATATAGCGCCGACATATTACGCAGCGCTGTACAGAGTATATATTGTCTTGTCACTAACTGTCCCTCAAAGGAGCTCACAATCTAATCCCTACCATTGCCATATGTCTATATTATGTAGTGTAAGTACTGTAGTCTAGGGCCAATTTTAGAGGGAGCCAATTAACTTATCTGTATGTTTTTGGAATGTGGGAGGAAACCGGAGTGCCCGGAGGAAACCCACGCAGACACGGAGAGAACATACAAACTCTTTGCAGATAGTGCCCTGGCTGGGATTCGAACCAGGGACCCAGCGCTGCAAGGCGAGAGAGCTAACCACTACGCCACCGTGCTGCCCTAAGCAATTAATACAAGTAGTCCTGTCTTGGTTCGATTATTACCCAATATTTCTGTTTACAAGTTGGGATGAGCCATTTAAACTACCCAGATCAGAATTAATAGCAGATCAGGTAGATTCTTCGCTGAATGGGAATTATCTGTTCGTTTTGAATGGTCGGCCAAACAATCCACTCCAGTTTTGTGGGCACCTGTTAACATTTTTCATGTTATTCATGAGCCTTCTTTTGTAAGGCTAGGTCCACGCTTGTCCATTCAGGATCAGATCCATTTCAAACTTATCCGTTTTTCTAAACTTTTTTTTTCTCCCCCCGTTTTTCCAGAAAATGTTTGTAGCATACGTTTCCAGTCCGTGAAAACGTATGCCCAGCCGTGTGGGGGAGAGGCAGCCACCATGCTGGAGGGATATAGCAGGCAGGACGGGGATGGCAGGGGTCAGCGGGGAGGGGGGTCATTCACTACTCCTGTGTGTATCAGGATCCATATCCGTTGCATGAAATCTGGACTTTCCATTCAGGTTTTGAAAACAGGTCCCCGCAAACGCAGACGGATCCGTTTTTTGTTTGGGTAAAGACGGCTGCTATTTTTAACATTGCAATCCATGGCTCCAGTTTTCATCAGGTTTTAAAAACGGAGTCACGACTATGTTTCTGGACCTAGTGTGAACCTACTCTAACACCACAGAAGGGCAACTAAGTTGCCAACATTAATAAGATTATTCTTTTATCATATTTAAAACTTCTTTTAACCACTTAAGACTATCTGGATGGATATATCTGTCCAGGTAGACTGCCCTGCTGTTCTGTGCCGGGCGCGCGATCACCCGCGCTCCCGCCCGTACTCCCACGCATGCTCTCGCCGCATTCCGTTAGCCCTGAGGTCAATGAATGGGAATAATGTTCTCATTCATTGATCTAAGTCCCCAGCAGAAAAACCGATGGCCTCTTATCAGAGGCAGCGGTATTTCTGTGCTAAAAAAAAGTTTCCCCTCCTCCTAATGCTTCCTGGAAGCAAGAGCGTTTGCTTCCAGGACTTTTTGACTGTGGCCATCTTGTAGCCAAATAGTAAAACTACACCCACATACATTTTTTTTAAATAAACACTGTAACGATTGGTGTCAGCACACAGAGAGAATCCGATTGTTGGTGATCTGCAGAATCACCAACAATACAGATGTATACCCGATTATTGATGATCTGCAGAATCACCAATAATACAAGTATGGCTAACCTCTGGACACCTGATAGAGTGTAAGTGTGTGGTGCAACATTAACGTATCTCCCGTGGGGCAGGAGACACGAATGACTTCCTACATATTGTCAAAGGTCTGTCATTTGTCTTTATCATTAATATTTATACCATATTATGTTTAATACTACTGTGATGATGTTATGATGAGGTCATGCCATAATTAATTATTAATTATTTTCCTGTATGTTTACTTACACCCTGATTATTACCACAAATTTTAAAGATTTACATTGTGCACATCATTTTTATTGATTGACTATTTATTTTTATTATGCATTACCAGGCGGTTTTTATGTTTGTCATGTTTTATTTTAATTTATATTCTGTCTCCTTTGTATCCTGTTTTTTGACTTACTTTTATTATCATGATTATAATTTTATATTATTTCTATATTTATGTGACCTATTAGAGTATCTGTTTTTTTAAATAGCACTACTATTGACCTGAAGAAGCTGCTTTTAGTGGCGAAATGCGTTGTCCAGACCAATGCTTACTAAAGTCACTTTGTTTTTGAACATACAGTGAGTACTCATTTAAGGTGGGACACAACATTATCTGTATCAGTTTATTTATATCTAATCCGGTGGACCCATCCTATCAAGTAGGCGGGCATGGTCTTTGCCACGTGAGCGCTTACAAGACCCAGAACGCCGAACTGCATCCACACGCACCCCCGGAACAATGACGACAGCGGGCAGAGGCAGCGAGGTGATGCGGAAACCGAAATTGAGAGCCCTGAGCTGAGCTCCCTCGCAAGATGTGCAGAAAAGCCAGGTGTCGTAAGTAGTGGGGGTAGCACTTCCTGAATCATCCATGCACATAGAATGCCAGGAGTGAGGTGAGCCATACATGCCATACATGCAACGCTACTTCAACCTGCAATTAAGATAGAATGAATGCTATTTTGACAAAGATATATATGCAGAGTGGGAATGAAACCTTGGATGTAAAAGGGAAAGTCACACTGTCATATATGGAAGCGCATTGAAGATATATATGGACCGTCTATACAAACCATCATAGCCAATGTTGGTAACATTCACTAGCAGGAATAGCGTACAGCAGTATACTGGCCACAAAAAGCATTAAAGTTATAACGGTGTGAGTGTGGAGGCCTCGTGGTGTGTGTCGGTGGCAGGCCCACAGATGTCAAATTGTGATTGCTGGACCAAATTGGTTTGTATAGGCAACCCAAATTACATCTCCCTCCAAGTTGCTACAACTCAGAGGCGGAATAGGATTTCACGTCGTTGGGGATTTGAGCAGCAGCAGGGTAACCGGTCATTCGGTTCATCGCCCATCTCACAAACTCATACATATGCCAATTTTGAGAGATGGGCCAATTATAATATTCACATTTACTTTTATGTTACCATATTGCTGACATACTACACCAGATTGGGCCCCCGTTTTTTTTCCTTCTTCCAAGACTCAATGCCTTGGGTAGACTTTAAATAAAATGAATAGGGTATTTTTCGTAACTAACACTCCCTTGCTTTGCACTGGTGTCTTTTTTGGCACAAAAACAGGTCGATTATATTTGCAAAGAGCTTCCCTAAGGAAGGGAGCACACTTTTTTGAATGGCATCCAATGCAAATCTATGATCTATCAATCTATCATCCTTTCCTATGGAGCCACAAATGTATATCACATGTACTTTTATATAAAACAGATCTAGTAATGTATTTTCTCTTATGTGAAGGGTTAGACAAGTGTAGGGCTTCCCCTGCCCCCCCCCCCCCCCCATCCAAGCCTTCACCGATCCAGTGCTGTGATGACTGTGCTCCTGTCTGTGAAGGGGCACAGCCTCACTGCACTACAGAGTAGCATGGAGCCACTTGGGCTCTGCTTTTTCCACCCACAAGAGTGACACTGTGCTACTGTGCAGGGGAACTGCACATGCACTGTGCTGCTGCGCCCATTTACAGTGCATTGAAGATTATATGGACTATAGAAACCATCATAGCCAATGTTGGTAACATCCATTAGCAGGAATAGCGTACAGCAGTTTACTGGCCACAAAAGGCATTAAAGTGATAACGGTGTGAGTGTGGAGGCCTCGTGGTGTGTCAGTGGCGGGCCCACAGATGTCAAATTGTGATTGGTGGACCACATTGGTTTGTATAGGCGTGAGCTGGGCGATCAAAGTTGGTCATACACCTCACAGTGACAGTGGGAAATTCATAATGTGCTCTAATTGTATTGATCATTAGTTTTAAGTGGTTTTAGGGGTGTTGATGCTTGACAGCATGCTAGAGATTTTTTGTATGCCACTAATAAAATTTAGTTTTGTATAAGTACACGTAGAGACTGAGGTTTATTGTTTTGTTGGGCTATAGAGGATCTGAGGTAACTGAAGTCTCTCCTCATACTTGAGTGGGGCATAATTATATACATTGGCCACCTGATTTTCTGGTATACAATTGACCCATCCTACCTGTTGTCCTAGTACTACACCGCCTTGTCGGGCGAAACAGGTGGTTTCAGCGCACGGAGCTCACTGCAGGGAGCCGAAACCAGGCGCCCTATAGAAACAATTTAATGCTGTGTGGGTCGCGTAAGGTAACATCTCACTCCAAGTTGCGACAACTCTGAGAGGGAATAGTATTTAATGCCCCCAGGGAGTTTTGCGGCAGCAGGAAGAGCTGTCATTCGGCTCTTCCGGTGCCCAACTTACTAGCGACGCTTACATACATATGCTTGTAGGGCCACACACTAATGAGCAATCATTTAGTTTGTGTTTTTGGAGCAGTGACCAATTTTGACAAAGCAGCACCAAGCCCCAGAGCTGGGACAAGGAACTCCAACACCCAAGGCTGAGACAACAAAGCACGCCCCTCCATCCTTCCCACCCCAGCCGTCACACACTGATTGCTATTAGACTAAGAGGCGTCTCAGGGCTCCCAACCCATCTCTACTTATCTAGCTTGCAGTCACTGTCATGTATCCCCTTTTGTTATTTCTCTCTACTTCATACACAATAGGGGAATGATAGCTGAGTGAATTGTGCGCCCCCTTCTACACTGCACCTTGAGGCTGGAGCCTCGCTAGCTTCTGCCTCGGCCTGGCCCTGCCGAGCCCCAAAGCTGGGCACCGTCATAGCACTAGTGCTATGCTGCATGCCCTGCGCATGAGTAATTCGGAGATCCAGTGATTGCCAGAACCCAAATTACATCTCCCTCCAAGTTGCTACGACTCGGAGGCAGAATAGGATTTCTCGCCGCTGGGGATGTGAGCGGCAGCAGGGTGAGCGGTCATTCGGCTCATCGCCCATCTCACAAAATCATACGTATGCCAATTTTGAGAGTATAATATTCACATTTACTTTTATGTTACCATATTGCTGACATACCACACCAGATTGGGCCCCCCTTTTTTTCCCTTCTTCCAAGACTCAATGCCTTGGGTAGACTTTAAATAAAATGAATAGGGTATTTTTCGTAACTAACACTCCCTTGCTTTGCACAGGTGTCTTTTTTGGCACAAAAACAGGTCGATTATATTTGCAAAGAGCTTCCCTAAGGAAGGGAGCACACTTTTTTGAATCGCATCCAATGCAAATCTATGATCTATCAATCTATCTTCCTTTCCTATGGAGCCACAAATGTATATCACATGTGCTTTTATATAAAACAGATCTAGTAATGTATTTTCTCTTATGTGAAGGATTAGACAAGTGTACTTACTTATGATAAAAAATAAATAAAAGAACACTTGCTGAACTTGAAGTGTACCAGAAGAGAAAAAAAGTGTTTCAGATGGGTACTTGCCTTGGTAGAGGGAAGCCTCTGGATCCACCAGAGGCTTTCCCTGCCCCCCACTCCCACCTTCACCGATCCAGTGCTGTGATGTCTGTGCTTCTGTCTGTAAAGGGGCACAGCCCCACTGCACTACAGAATAGCATGGAGTCACTTGGGCTCTGCTTTTTCCACCTAGCCAGAGTGACTCTGTGCTACTGTGCAGGGGACCTGCACATGCACTGTGCTGCTGCGCCCCTTTACAGACGGGAGCACGGCTGTGAAATTCCAGAGGTTCCAGAGTCCCTGGAGGATCCTAATTGGCTTCCCTCTATCAAGGTGAGTATGTGACTTTTTCTCCTGTTGATCTCACAGGTTTGCTTTAGGTGAAGCTAGCAGATGCATGGAATACTTGTTCTAAAGCAGATATGATTGGTTCCAGATACATGGTGATATGAGGACAAGCCAAGATCCAGTGTCAAGGCCCAAATTATTCTAGAGTTCCTACACTAATGGATGATGCTAATGCATCCTGCACAATAAGCACATGCACAATGGGTCACACATCTGAATGGATAAAAAGCTTGAAAGTGACCACTTTCACTATTGTCCCCAAGCCATGCCGTTAAAGTACCTCTGAACTGGGGTAAAAAAAATACTAAATGAAGCCCATGGTGGGCTAGTTTACCTTCTTCTTAGTCTCCAGACACTACTCACTACACTGTCTTTGTGGTCCCTTCTGTTACCTGTTCCTGATCTTGGTTTCTCTCCTGCCTCCCAGAACTTCTTCCTAGCAGTGCCACATGATTCTGAACAGCACATGCCTGAGTTTTTAACCACACATGCGCAGTGAAGAAGAGTGTTTGTGGACGAGTGCTTTCTGTTGCTGTGCACATGCAGTTCGGAACTCGCACCTGCACAGTTCTGCTTCACATGTAACACTCTGAGAAACTTCTGGAAAGGTATTCGATGGTGGGAACCAGAGGAATACTTAGAGGATCGAAGATGGGAATGAGATGGACCCCGAAGACAACAAGAAGAAGGTAATCTAGCCCACCATGGGCTCTGTTCATTATTTTTTTGCCCCGATTCAAAGATACTATAGTAGGCAGGACTGCCCTAAGCATTTTGAAGCCTGGAGTTGGTGGCTGGATAGTGTACTGGTTAAGGGCTCTGCCTCTGACACAGACCAGAGACCAGAGTTTTGAAACTTGGCTCGTCCTGTTCAGTAAACTAGCACCTATTCAGTAAGGAAACTTTGGGCAAGACTCTGCTACTGACTACTGCTACTGCTGCAGCTCTGCTGATTTGAGTCTGCCAGAAGACAAGGGCAATATAAATGTTTTTTGTATTTTTGGGGGAAGTTCCTTTAACACAGGCTTAGTCTGTAGATTTTTCCTTGTGAGACAAAACGGTTCTAGCAAAATCTCCCTGCATAGGCTCAAAAGTATCCTCTGAAAAGATAGGTTGAGAAAACAGCTGGTAAGTTCAAGGAACTGAAGGGAAACTCATTTTGATTAAATGTGCCACTGAATACTCTCATAAGCATTGAAATATCTGCATGAGTATTTGGGTCAAATCAGGAATGTGTTAAAGGCGAATTCATCTTTTAGTTGTTCATATAATCCCTGAGAGCAAGAGACATATTCCAAAATGGCTATTTTTCTTTGGCAAAAAATGAGCTGTGTAACTAGGATGATCATAGATCTATGCAAATGCTGTAAAGAAGGTGGGGAGATAAGTAAGAAGATAATTTCTGTGAGAGATACAATGTACATGCCTAGCAGGAGTGAATTGATGTACGCAACCTTAACCTACTCCTCTTTTGTATCTTCTTCTTTTTTTGAAACAAATTTTATTTTATTTTTTCAAAAGGTTAACAACCCCATTAGGTTAATTCCCCCCCTCCCCCCCACCAATTAACCTTATTGATTGTGTTAAAAGGCTTCAAGAAATATCCAATTTCCCCAACTTGCCCAACAAATATTCCGTTAAATACCACTTTGTATTTTTAAATGTTCCATCAGGTCTTTAATTTCCTGTTGAGAGTGAGTCATTAAAGAGAACCCGAGGCGGGGTTCTTACATCGCAATCCCTATACAGAGGCTGGGTCTGCCTATAGAGCCCAGCCTCTGTTGCTATGTAGCTTCCTCCAAAGCCCCCCTGCGCGCTGTGAGACCCCATTAATCACAGCCGCGCTGTCGACACACGGAGCGTGTCGCAGCACGCTGTGTTTACCTCACTAATGCCAGTCTCGCCGCTCCCCCGCCTCCTGAATCGCTCCGGTCTCCGCCCACGTCCCTTCCCTCGCCGCTGATTGGAGGGAAGGGACGTGGGCGGGGACCGGAGCGATTCAGGAGGCGGGGGAGCAGTCGAGACTGACATTAGTGAGGTAAACACAGCCGCATAGCGCGGCTGTGTTTTCTTTCACTTAGTTTTATTTGCAAAAGATTTGTGCATTACAGAGTTGTAATTTTCATCATATAAAACATGTAAACTAAGCAGTATAGGAACATTCTCTATGTCTTCATTAGCATTTAACATTAAAGCTTACTAAAAGTCAGACCTTAATAATTAATATTAAGTCAGTCAGTGACATCTCAGTGTTAGGCTCATATCTCTTTTTTCCAAGGTTCAGGACAGCCAATTGGTATAACAGCTCGTTGAACATTAATGGTTAAAACTCATAATTAGTTTGTTCCCCTCCACCCAATCCATTTGCGATTTGAGTTTAGTATCATGTAATATGCTATATAAATGATCCATCAGTCTAATATCCTCTAATCTTGACATCACTAAACTATTAGGAATCGTAGTTTGTTTCCATTGTCGAGCCACTGACCATAAGACTGCACATATTGCAGCATAGTATATCCTTCTAAATTTTTTTGGAACAGCAGGATTAGGTGCAAATAGTAAGGCGTGCATAGGCTCAATGTTTATAGTTGTAGATGTGATGGCCGAAATATTTATTTGTAGAGCATCCCATATTGGTTTGACTTTATTACAATGCCAAAAAATATGAGATAGTGTGCCACTTTCTTGACAGCCCCTGAAGCATAGTGGGGAGGTTGAAGGAAAGAGTCTATGAATTTTTTCAGGAGACCTATACCATCTTGTAAATAGTTTTAATGCCGTGTCTTTTATCATGGGGGTTCGTGTTGCTGTTATCATATTTTGTGCTAGGTCTCGCCATTGGGTTATGTCTAAATTTATCTGGAGTTCTTTCTCCCAATCTGTCATTATTTTAGTTTTCTGTTCTTGCTGTAAACATATCATATGTGCATATATCCTGGAGATAGTGCCCGTTAGTGGTTCATTACTGAAATACCAGTTTTCATAAAAGGTGCAATTATACCTTGCCATGGGGGCTGTATATTTAAGGAAGAAATCTCTAATTTGAAGGTAATGAAAGTATTCACATGATGCTATTCCATAATTGTATTGGAATAGCGAAAAGGCTGAAAATTTGTCTGATATCCAGAATCTGTTAGAGGTGGTTAGTCCTAGTGCAATCCATTTATCAAATGGGGTCTTATTATGGAATGCAGGGGGGAACCCGGGATGGCCTATAAATGACAGGCGGGGGGGTTTTGGTGAGCATAGCTTCATATTCCTTCTATACTTATGCCATAGTTCAAAATCAGTGTGCACAATTAAGTTCAATTCTCTCAGTCCTTTTGCCTGTGTAAGTGATAGATTATGTATATTTTGAATATTGTATGGGAGAACGGAGTCTGCCTCGAATTGTGCCCATAAAGTTTGTAATGGGGATCTGGACCATTGAATTTGCTGAGAAAAGCGTGCTGCTAAAAAGTAATAAAAAATATTAGGGACCCCCACCCCTCCGTCTGTCTGCTGTCTATATAGATATATATTCTTAAATCGGGCTGGTTTCCCTCCCCAAATGAATTTATTGATGGCTTTCTGGAATTTCATTAGTAGAATTTTTGAAGGGTTAGTAGGGAGTGCTCTCATTAGGTATAATATGCGGGGCAGAATCACCATTTTTATTGCAGTTGCCTTACCTATCCATGAGATTTTATATTTGGTCCACTCGAGTAGAGTGTGTTCAATAGATTTTAGCAAAGGTATATAGTTAGTTGTAGTGAGTGAGTCAAAGGATGAGGTCAGTTTGATACCCAGGTAGGGAAAGTGTGTCTCAGCCCATCTGAAATCGAAGTTTGCTTTATACAATTTGACCACTTGAGGGGGTAGGTTAACTGGAAGTGCGTGTGATTTTGAAGTGTTTACTTTTAGGCCTGATAATACTCCAAACCTATCCAGTAAGGGCAATAATATGGGCATAGAGGTGAGGGGCTGTGAAAGGAATAATAAGGCATCATCTGCGTACAAAATGAGTTTATACTCTTTTTCTTGCTTCATATAACCTTTGATATCTGGGTTATTGTATATGGCTAACGAGAGGGGCTCTATAGCTATTGAAAATAGTAACGGTGAGAGGGGGCACCCCTGTCTAGTACCTCTAGTTATGGGTAGGGGGTTAGATAAAATTCCAGGCATTCTTATTTTAGCTGTTGGGTTGTTATATAATGCTAATATCCCATTGAGAAATGGGCCAGAGATTCCCATTTTGAAAAGAACCTTATGAAGGTATGTCCACAGTACTGAGTCAAAGGCCTTATGTAGGTCTAGACTCAGCATTAAGTACCTTTGATTATATAATTTAGCATCCTGGAGAATATTACATGCCATTCTGGTGTTATCCGTGGTTTGGCGTTGAGGTATAAAACCGGATTGTGAAATAGAAATAAGCTCTGAGATAACCTGGGATAGACGACTGGCCAGGATTTTCGAAAAGATCTTGGTATCATTATTTATTAACGAGATTGGACGGTAATTTTGTGGGAGGGTGTGGTCTACATTAGGTTTAGGTATAAGCGTCACAAAAGCCTGTGTCAAATCTGAGGTGAATTTATTCCCTTGTAGGGAGTCATTATATAATATTTTCATTTGAGGGACTAAGATGTCTTTGAACAATTTGAAGTACTGACCAGTAAACCCATCTGGGCCTGGTGCTTTAGATGTTTTTAATGAGGAAATAGCTAGGGAGATTTCTTCATCTGTGATTGGCGAATTTAGTATCTCTAATTTTTCCGCAGACAGGGAAGGTATAGGAAGAGAGCTAAGCCAGTCATCTATCCCAGGGTCTGTTTGAACAGCAGGTGAAAATAATGCGCTATAATATTTTTCGAATATGTTCATAACTTTAGAGGGCAATGACTCTACAGACCCATGTCCACTCTGGAGTTTATACAAGTGTGGTGGTTTATGATAGGAGGACAATTTCCTCGCAAACATAGTGCTTGCTGAGTTTCCGTAAAGTAAGAATTTTGCTCTGGAGAATTTCAAGGCTTTCTCTGTGGATTCTGATAATATTTGATTCAAGGCATACCTTTTATCTTTGATTAAAGTTAGGGTATTATGGTCTAAATCTGTGCTATGTTTTCTATACAGCAGGTCTAGTTCCTTAGATAGCTTAAGAATATTTGCCTGTCTCTGCTTTTTCCGTTTAGAGGCCAATTGCAGGAATTTTCCCCTTATTACAGCCTTGTGTGCTGACCATAGTGTAGAAAATGAGACCTCACCATTATTGTTTAGAATAAAATATTCCTCCAGAGTGGATTGGGCCTCTCTTACCACATTTGGGTCTTGTAATAGTAAGTCATTCAGACGCCAATTTTCTGCTAAGAATGGGGTGCCTAACGTTTTCAAAGATCCTATTACTATTTGGTGGTCTGACCAGGCGCATGACAAGATATCAGCAGACTGAGCATTGGTCATCAAAACGGCCGACAGAAAGATATGATCCAGTCTGGCATATGAGTTTTGCGGATGCGAATAGTAGGTATAACTTCTGTCACCCATATTGAATGCTCTCCAGAGGTCAGTCATCTGATTTGTGTTCAGCGCCCTACGTAGGGTTTTAGGAAAGGTTCTGCTTCCTTCAGTAGAAAGACTTCTATCAACTAAAGCATTTGAAACACAATTAAAATCCCCTGCTAATATTAAATGGTTGGATTGAAACCCTTCTATTCTAGTAAATAAATCTTTAAAGAAATGAGCTTGCATCGAGTGTGGAGCATATACATTGCAAAAGGTTACCTCCTTGCCTGAGAGAGTATATTGAAGTATAAGAAACCTGCTTTCAGGATCTTTATATACCTTTTTTAGTTCAAAATTAATCCCATTTCTGAATAGAATGGCAACACCTCTTGTTTTATTCCTATAAGTTGTGTAGTAGTATCTAGAGTAATTCCTGCATAGAAAAGAGGGGGGGGGTTCGATTGTATAAAGTGGGTCTCCTGTAATAATAGGATATCTGCTTTCAATTGTTGGTATTGTCGAAATGCAGTCCTGCGTTTATTGGGGGAGTTGAAACCCTGTACATTATGGGTTATAATGTTCAGTGTCATTTTTATGGGGGATTAAAGAAGCAAATTATAGGAATGCAAGAGGTTATGTCATCCATTGGCTGTCCTGAGTGCCCTGTCACTGAGTAGAAGGGGTTATACAGATAGTATGTCTGTAGCTGGGTATTTTGCATAGAGATAAACATCAACACTAGTATGAACAGATATAACATTTTAACCTGGACTAAGTCCGGTAGAGAATGAAAAGAACACAACAAAGTTTTTGTATCTACAGGCTACCTCTCCACTTATTAGTAGGAGAGGAGTCCTGAGAATCAACAACCTCCCAAAAAGTAGGCTGAGGGGGGGTAACGCAAAATGCACAGAGCCTGGCTTCAGGAACACCGCCAGATGATCTTAAAATAAAGTGCGTAGCAAGTCATTGCGATTTCCAAAACTAAATTGTGCACATAAAATAAAGTTTAGGGCTATATCAGAAAGATAGAGGACATAATAATCAACAAGCAGAATTTAAGATGATATCACCCATCTATCACGGAGGTTCTGGAGAGGGAGATCGCGATCCCGGTGTGTTGTTTGATCCTCGCTTGCGTTGAGACCAGATAGGGGAGAGCGATTTCTGTCTCACTCCTTTTAGTGGTGAAGGTGCTCTTTGTAGGCCCAGTTTCTGCAGCATCTTATTGCCTTCACTGGGTGATTGGGCTATATGAGTTGTTCCGTTTTCCGTAACGATTAACTTGAAAGGGAATCCCCAGCGGTAGCGGATTTGGGCCTTCGAGAGCACTGAGGTAACATTTTTCATCGCCTTTCGTTTTTCCAGCGTGGTAGGTGACAAGTCTTGAAAAATCTGTATGGAGTGTTCCTCATATTGAAGATTGGTAGTTGATCTGGCCGCTTTCAGTATCCGTTCCTTTATTAAAAAGTCTTTTAAGCATAAGACGATATCCCTGGGTGGTTTTTCGGGCGGAGGCTGCACTCTAAGCGCCCTGTGGATCCTGTCACAAGTAAAGGCCTCTGTTGCGGTGTCTGGGAGCAACTTTTGAAAAATGGCCATGACAGGGGGCATAGGCTCCTGGTACGATTCCGGTAGGCCTCTTATGCGGAGGTTGTTCCTCCTGTTTCTGTTGTCTAGATCTTCTGACTGGGCTTGTAGTGTTAGTACCGTTCCGTTCAGGATACGATGTTCTTTTTGAAGAGCTTTATGCGAGGCCAGCAGCTCATCGTGTTTGGTCTCCAGGACGTCCGTCCGTGAGCCGAGTGACGCTATCTCCTGGGTAAGGGAGGCCTCTACTCGCCTGAGCTCCGATTGAAATTTTCCTGCTAGACGGGTGTACATCTGCTCCAGACTGTCCTCTAGGTCTTTTTTTGTTAGAGAGCGTGGTTGTTTAGCTGTCGTCCAGTCCGCGCCTTCCTCCGGGATGGAGTCTTGTGATGGCGTGGGTGAGGAGCGGCCATCTTGGGAGGGCATGTTGGAATCACGCGGCCTCAGAAAATAGTCCGTTACAGCTCTCTGGCGCCTGTAAGCCCCGGTCTTTTTCCTCTGGGACATGCACTGCAGCTTTGTGAAGGGGTGGCTGATGAATTCGGTTTCTGAAATTGTGCTATATACCCCTGCAAGCGGTTTTTGTAGCCCGGCAGGTACGGAGCTACATCTAGCTGCTTCCTTCCCTCATCGCGCCGCGCATGCGCCCAGCGCGGCTGTGTTTTATGGGGTCTCGTAGCGCGCATGGGGGGCTTTGGGGGAAGCTAAATAGCAACAGAGGCTGGGCTCTATAGGCAGACCCAGCCTCTGTATGGGGATTGCGATGTAAGAACACCACCTCGGGTTCTCTTTAAGATAAATAACTTCCATTTCTTAAAGAATGATTTTTTTTTTTATCTTTGTGGCACATTGTATCCAGTCTCTCTAGCTGAAATAAGTGTAAAAGTTCCTCTTTTACATCCCAGGTTGAGGGGACACTTGAATATATCCATTTATTAAAGGTCACTTTTCGAGCCGCAATTAGGTTTGTATTTTCCTCTATCCTGCAATCTCCCTCAACCTGCATCCTTGGCCGATACTTATTGTGATGACCACCACCAATATGTAATGCAGGCTCACCCATAGAATCTAAGGAACCCAACTCTTCTCCAGAGCACCTTACAAGGAGTGCGGAACTAGTACTTCTAGTGAGTGATCGATTCTTTGCTACTGAGGACTAACAGGTTGCAGCCTCCAGGTTTGCCCCACCAATGGTGGACAAGAACAAGTGAGGCTGATGTGAGAGAACTTGAGTAAAAGCACAATAAGTCAAAGGATGATCATGGAGATGGAAATGGTCAGAGCTGGGGCAGGCAGCAGAAAATTGGAAAATGTGTGACCAAACAACATGAGGCAAACTGGAGCAATAGCAGAAATAAATTCAAGTAGCATGGTCACTTAAAGAGGAACTCCAGTGAAAATAATGTAATAAAAAAGTGCTTCATTTTTACAAATATTATGTATAAATGATTTAGTCAGTGTTTGCCCATTGCAAAATTTTTCCTCTCCCTTATTCTGACATTTACCACATGGTGACATTTTTAATGCTGGCAGGTGATGTCAGTGGAAGGAGATGCTGCATTTTTGGCAGTTGGAAACAGCTGTTATTTCCCACTATGCAACAGGGCTCCCACAGTGTGCTGTCAGAACCATGGTCCTGACATCACAATGTGGAAGGGGTTTCACCACAATACCAGCCATACAGAGCCCCCTGATGATCTGTTTGTGAAAAGGAAAACATTTCTCATGGAAAGGGGGGTATCAGGTACTGATTGGGATGAAGTTTAATGCTTGGTTACGGTTTCTCTTTAAGGTAACTAGAGGTATCAGCACTTGCTGGGATGGGGCGTTTAAATACCCTCCTTGACATGAGGTACATGTAACCATCCATGAAGCCCTCACATGTTCTCATGCCACCTCTTGTGTATTTCATGACCAGAAGTAATGAAACACATGGATGTGAAAATTCACAATCGTATCCAAAAGGCAGAGACCACTCACACATCTTCATGCATACAGATCTCTGCACATTGACAGGACAACTGCCATGTAATGGCAACCTTTCTTCAAAAGGTGCAATCCCCCCATGTTTATAATGAAAATGGTTAGCCTGGGCAAAATAAAAGTATAAATTTGGCCCTGACAGCTTACTGCTATGGGAACCCCGGTGGCATGCTCCTTTGCTAACCTTTTTTGGGGGTGTGGGAGGAGTCTACGGTACTCTCGGATGACAACCCTTTCCTGGGGTGCATCAGACAACCCTTTCCTGGGGTCATGGTATGTGGACAATGTCCTGGTGGTGTGGTCAGGGTCGAGTGATCAATTTCATCAGTTTGTACAATACATTAACTGTAACGATGTAAGTATGCAGTTCACCACAGAACTAAACGACACAGTTAGAGGTGACAAAAGAGAAAGCAAGGAAACAAAATAGGATTGATTTAATTTCTTCCAAACAAGTAAGGACACATAACAGAGAAAGAATGACATTCACTTTTGACTACACACCAATGATCAAACAGATCAGGAAAGCAATTTTTACCCATTGGCCAATTATAAATGGGGACCCCAATCTGGCGAACCTGGTTGGTGGCCCCCCGAGGATAGCCTTGACAAGGACTCCCACCTTGGGAAGCATGCTGACTAAAATGAGTTCATATCTCCAGACGGGATACTTGGTTGAACAGTACCACACCCAATGGAAATTTCCATTGTGGTTATTGCAGATATTGTCCTCGGATGGTAGCACGAAAGTGTATACAGTTCGGAAAAGAACTATTTCAAATAAGAAGCTTTATCACATGCCAGACAAAGAACGTGGTCTATGTTCTTTTCTGCCCCTGTAAATGGTTTAACATAGGACATAGGGATGCTCATCGCATTCCGCGGAATTCATTTTTCTGCAACTCCGGACAGAATTTGGTGGTTCCGCTCCGTCGCATCGGAACGGAATTGCTATAGCGGAAATTCCGCAGAACGATGCGTAATTCCGGCGGAATGCGGATTTCTGTAAGCCAATCACAAGAAAGCCTCTAGAAGAAGCGTAAAGTGAAAACAACAGGATTTCATCATGAAAATAGGAATTTCTGCACCAATCAGAGGCTTACAAAATCCAACCAAATGGATTTCTGCATGAAAATCGGAATTATTTCAGCACCAATTACAGTCTTAACAAAAAACAATCAATCCTATGTTAGCAACCAGCTCCCTAGCTATCTCACCTATCCCAACCATTTTGTATAGGTCCCATAGCCTACGCGACACCTCCTGCGGCGCCAAAACCACCGCCATGGGACCACCGCCAGGTCCCAAAGCTTATGCGACACCTCCTGCGGCGCCAAAACCACTGCCATGGGACCACCGCAAGGTCCCATGGCGTAAGCGACACCTCCTGCGGCGCCAAAACCACCGCCATGGGACCACCGCTAGGTCCCAAAGCTTACGCGACACCTCATGCGGCGCCAAAACAACCGCCATGGGACCACTGCCAGGTCCCAAAGCTTAAGCGACACCTCCTGCGGGGCCAAAATGACCGCCATGGGACTACCGCAAGGTCCCATGTCGTAAGCGACACTTCCTGCGGCGCCAAAACGACCACCATGGGACCACCACTAGGTCCCAAAGCTTACACGACACCTGCTGCGGCACCAAAATGACCGCCATGGGACCACCGCAAGGTCCCATGGCGTAAGCGACACCTCCTGCGGCGCCAAAACGACCGCCATGGGACCACCGCCAGGTCCCAAAGCTTACGCGACACCTCCTGCAGCGCCAAAATGACCACCATGGGACCACCGCTAGGTCCCAAAGCTTACGCGATACCTCCTGTGGCGCCAACACGACTGCCATGGGACCACCGCTAGGTCTCATGGTGTAAGCGACACCTCCTGCTGCAAAAAAACAAAAAAATTAATTTAAATAAAAATTAGAAAAAAAAAAAAAAAATTACCGGTGGAACAGCCACTAGGTCTCATGGGCTACCATTTAGCAAAAAACGAGGTTTCATTTGCGATTACTTTAATTTTTCCGCCGGAATGCGGAATTCCGTGGAAATTCGCAAAATTCCGCAGAAATGTAATGGTGATGGAATTTAGTGCTGGCGGAATTCCGCAATTCCAGCGGAACGGAATTTGCTCTTTCTGATCATCCCTAATAGGACAGACCACACGTCCTGTCGAAATCAGGGTACGAGAACATATAAGTTCCATAAAATCTGGACAGGGCTGTACCCGGTTCATAAAATACATGAGAGAGGCCCACGCGGGCTCAGGAAATGGGTTAAAATTTGCTGGTCTAGAAAAAGTTGAAAAACCAAGAAGGCGAGGACATTGGGAGAATATGTTGCTCAGGAAAGAAACTTGTACAATTTTGCAAACCGAAGCCATGGGCCCCCTAGGCCTTTATGATAAAATTGAATTATCGTGTATGTTCGATCCATAAGATCGTTTGAGTTATGATCAGGGCCGGTCCTAGACTTTTTGCCACATGAGGCAAACTTGGGAGAAATCGCCGCTCCCCCCAAACCGTGGGTGGGGGGCTGCGAAGCTGGAGGGCGTAATGGGCAGGAAGGGGGTATTGGGCACAGCGGCGGGGATGGGTGTCGGACCCCCCCTCCCTTAGGTACCAGGAGCGTAACAATAGACCCTGCAAGGGATGCAGGTGCAGGGGGGCCCAGAAGCCACAGGGGGCCCCGTCCTGAGAGACTGGCAAATAAGGGAAAGGAGAGAAAAAAACTTTCTGCACTCTGCACAGTTGTTCTAATGACTGCATCTGCCACTGATAACGAAACATACAAAGTTTTGTAGACAAGAGGGGGGCAGGGATGAAGATAGGGGGCCCCATCCAAAGTTTCACAGGGGGGCCCATTCATTTCTAGTTATGCTCCTACTGGGTACCCCAATCTGCGCTTCCCCTCCAGCTTTTAAAGTTAAGCAGCAGCCACTACTAGTAAGAGGCAGTGGGCGGTGATGACTCACCTCTTCCGCGTTCCAGCGTGCGTTCCACTGTCGTCACCTCCTGCAATGCCGCCCACTGTATTGTAAGTGCAGGAAGTGACGACAGTGGAACGCACGCTGGAATGCGAAAGAAGTGAATCATCCCCGCCCGCTGCCTCTTACTAGTAGCGGCTGCTGCTTCACTTTAAAAGCTGGAGGGGGAGTGCAGATCTGGGGACCCAGGCAAGGGAGGGGGGTCTGACCCCCCTCCCCGCCGCTGTGCCCAATACTCCCTTCCTGTCCTCTATCCCCTCCAGCCTGGCGGCCCCCCACACCCATGGACAGGTGGGTGGCGCCCCCCAGAAGTGCCGCCTGAGGAAGTTGTTTCACTTCGCCTTATGGGCGGACCAGCCCTGTTTATGATGTTATCTGAATTCCTTGTGACCATTTTAGGGTAGTATTTGACTGTTTAATGAATTTAGGTTTGCGTGATTTTCATATAGAAGTTCAGTGATCCATTAATTTTATGTATACTGATCTTTCTTTTTGCATACTGGGTGACATACTGGGTGACTGGGCTTCTGTCTATGGTCAGAACAAACAAGCCCATTACTATGGTGACTTGACAATAAAGCAGTGGTTCCCACGGTGAAGAGGTTACCGCCTCTCAATGTTCTCACCTTGACATCCATTATATGGTGTGGTTTAAGGTTTTATATAAGAAATATGTACCTTTATGCTTTACATTTTATACCACTTCCATGTAATGAACAAAGGAATGCCCGGAGTGCCTCCCAGTGTGTATGTGAGGGCAAATGTACACTGTTATTGTTATTAGACTATTATATGAAGGTGGGATTTCTAGATCGTTCTATTTTCCTAGCTCCTATTGGCATTTTATTGTTTGTAACAATCGATTTATCGTCCATTCTCTCGCTTAAACAAGGTCTCTTTCCATGTTTTTATAGTAACACAGTTGTCACATTTATCACTGTCATACTATAAGGGGCGAGCAGCGGGGATGCGTCTTAAGGTGGGATTTCTTTTGTGGCATCCTGTAGGTGCTAAAATATATGCACCTCCAGAGCAGTGTGGGTGTGTCTGTCATATTGGCAGACACGCAAGCACAGCTTATGCGGCGGGTTCTACACTGTGATGTGATTTTGCCATCACAGTTTACGCGTAATAGCTAGTCCGTATGCGTAATAAAATATGTGTAAGTGCAAGCAAGTACTTAGCGTTTATCAGCCGCTTTTTTGACTCCCACAAGTGGCCATCAATACTCTCAACTGTGACGTCATCCCTGCTAATCACCGGCTCCAATCACGGGCAACTTGCTGCACCTGGAAGTGGTGGGGTTTAACCCTGTTTTATGCCAGATGTACACAGGCCACCCTTACAGTGGAACGCAGCATGACTAAGTCATCAGGAGGACGCGAAACGGCCGTTGCATCCACCGCAGCCCCCGACACCCCACCTCCACTCACATAGCCGTATCTGCCACATTGAGCCACATGTAAGTAAATGCATCTTTTCAATGGAAAATGTATGGTGTGATACAATATATCCATTTTGGAAGGACGGATGGTGCACGTGCCTTTTTCTCCACCTTCAACTTCTATGGTGATCTTTCTTCAATATCCTTAATGGAGCACACATCCAGCATCATTAAAGGGGAAGGCAAGGACACATGGTGACAAATGTTGTATGAAATAGGGGAGTGTCACACATCCTTTTCTTTCTTGCAAGTGCTCTCGTGTATTTCTGCTCATGAACAGAAATTATGAAACACATGGATGTGAAAATTCACAATCGTGGCCAAAAGGCTGAGACCACTCACACATCTTCATGCGTGCAAAGACCTCTGCACATGACAGGACAACTGCCTACATAATGGCAACATTTCTTCAAAAGGTGCAACCCCCACATGTTCACAATGAAAATGGTTAGCCTGGGCAAAATAAAAGTATACATTTTGCCCTGACAGCTCAAAATTGTAATAAATGGAATCACAATAACCCAGGTAAAGTCATTCAAGTTTCTTCGGTCCACAATCTCACACAACCTAAAATGGGACAACAACACTGCCACTATTGTCAAGAAAGCACAACAGAGGATGTACCATCTACGGCAGCTGAAAAAGTTTGGCCTACCTCAAAATTGAATGGTGCAGTTCTACACTGCAATTATCGAATCCACCATAACATCATCTATGATTGTATGGTTCAGCTCCTACTCAGCATTAGAAAAGGGGAGGCTGTAGCGCATCATCCGAACAGTGGAAAGGATAATTGGCTGTAGCTTACCTTCCCTGCAGGATCTTTACGCTAGCAGGTGCAGAAAGAGAGCAACCAAAATTGCCTCTGACCCCTCTCACCCAGCTCACTCCATCTTCCAGCGCATGCCTTCAGGAGTAAGATTCCGGTCAATCGCTACCAAAACCTCCAGACACAGGAACAGCTTTTTTCCTCAAGCGGTAGCCATACTTAACCACTTGCCGACCGCCCCCAGCCGATGGGCGGCGGCAAAGACTGGGCCTAAACGAGGCGGTGGCAGGCGTGGTTATGCGGCGATTGCGTCATTCGTGACGCGAGCAGCCGCCGGCGACTGGCTCCGCCCCCTTCGCGCTGTAACCCGCCAGCCGTTCGGAAGCGCTGGCGGGTTACTAGCACTCGGATCGCCGCACGTACAGTGTATAATAGGCTTTGTAATGTATACAAAGCCTATTATACTGGATGCCTCCTGCCCTGGTGGTCCCAGTGTCCGAGGGACCACCAGGGCAGGCTGCAGCCACCCTAGTCTGCACCCAAGCACACTGATTTCCCCCCCCCCTCTGCCCCCTGATCGCCCACAGCACCCCTCAGACCCTCCCCTGCCCACCCCCCAGACCACTGTTTGCACCCAATCACCCCCCTAATCACCCATCAATCACTCCCTGTCACTATCTGTCAACGCTATTTTTTTTTAACCCTAAACTGGCCCCTGTTCCCTTCTGATCACCCCCCACCCCTCAGATTCTCCCTAGACCCCCCCCCCTGACCCCCCCCCCCGACCCCCCCCCCCCCTGTGTACTGTATGCATCTATCCCCCCTGATCACCTGCCAATCACCTGCCAATCACCTGTCAATCACCCATCAATCACCCCCTGTCACTGCCACCCATCAATCAGCCCCTAACCTGCCCCTTGCAGGCAATCTGATCACCCACCCACACCAATAGATCGCCCGCAGATCCGACGTCAGATCACCTCCCAAGTGCAGTGTTTACATCTGTTCTCTACCCTAAACACCCACTAATTACCCATCAATCACCCCCTATCACCACCTTTCACTGTTACCCATCAGATTAGACCCTAATCTGCCCCTTGCAGGCACCCAATCACCCACCCACACGCTCAGATTGCCCTCAGACCCCCCCTTATCAATTCGCCAGTGCAATATTTACATCTGTTCTTCCCTGTAATAACCCACTGATCACCTGTCAATCACCTGTCAATCACCCATCAATCACCCCCTGTCACTGCCACCCATCAATCACCCCCTGTCACTGCCACCCATCAATCAGCCCCTAACCTGCCCCTTGCGGGCAATCTGATCACCCACCCACACCATCAGATTGCCCCAGACCTACCCTCAGATCACCTCCAAAGTGTTTACATCTGTTCTGCCATCTAATCACCCACTGATTACCCATCAATCAGCCCCTGTCACTGCTACCCATCGGATTAGACCCCTATCTGCCCCTAGGGCACCCAATCACCCGCCCACACCCTCAGAACGCCCTCAGACCCCAGCCTTGATCACCTCGCCAGTGCATTGCTTGCATCTATTTCCCCCCTCTAATCACACCTTGAGACACCCATCGATCACCTCCTGTCACCACCTGTCACCCCCTAGCACACCTACCCATCAGATCAGGCCCTAATTTGCCCCGTGTGGGCTCTTGATCACTCGACCAAACCCTCAGACCCCCCTCAGACCCCCTTCTGATCACCTCCCCAGTGCATTGATTGCATTTATTTTCCCCTCTAACCACCCCCTGAGACATCCATCAATCACCTCCTGTCACCCCCCTAGCACTCCTATCCATCAGATCAGGCCCAACACAACCTGTCATCTAAGAGGCCACCCTGCTTATGACCGGTTCCACAAAATTTGTCCCCTCATAGACCACCTGTCATCAAAATTTGCAGATGCTTATACCCCTGAACAGTCATTTTGAGAAATTTGGTTTCCAGACTACTCACGGTTTTGGGCCCGTAAAATGCCAGGGCAGTATAGGGACCCCACAAGTGACCCCATTTTAGAAAAAAGACACCCCAAGGTATTCTGTTTGGTGTATGACGAGTTCATAGAAGATTTTATTTTTTGTCAACAGTTAGCGGAAATTGATTTTTATTGTTTTTTTCACAAAGTGTCATTTTTCACTAACTTGTGACAAAAAATAAAATCTTCTATGAACTCACCATACACCTAACGGAATACCTTGGGGCGTCTTCTTTCTAAAATGGGGTCACTTGTGGGGTTCCTATACTGCCCTGGCATTTTAGGGGCCCTAAACCGTGAGTAGTCTGGAAACCAAATTTCTCAAAATGACTGTTCAGGGGTATAAGCATCTGCAAATTTTGATGACAGGTGGTCTATGAGGGGACAAATTTTGTGGAACTGGTCATAAGCAGGGTGGCCTCTTAGATGACAGGTTGTGTTGGGCCTGATCTGATGGATAGGAGTGCTAGGGGGGTGACAGGAGTAGTCTAGAAAACAAATGCCTCAAAATGACCTGTGAATAGGACGCTGGGCCCCTTAGCGCACCTAGGCTGCAAAAAAGTGTCACACATGTGGTATCGCCGTACTCAGGAGAAGTAGTATAATGTGTTTTGTGGTGTATTTTTACACATACCCATGCTGGGTGGAAGAAATCTCTCTGTAAATGGACAATTGTGTTTAAAAAAAAATCAAAAATGTGTCATTTACAGAGATATTTCTCCCACCCAGCATGGTTATATGTAAAAATACACCACAAAACACAATATACTACTTCTCCTGAGTACGGCGATACCACGTGTGACACTTTTTTGCACCCTAACTGCGCTAAGGGGCCCAAAGTCCAATGAGTACCTTTAGGATTTCAAGGGTCATTTTGCGGCATTTGGTTTCCAGACTACTCCTCACGGTTTAGGGGCCCTAAAATGCCAGGGCAGTATAGGAACCCCACAAGTGACCCCATTTTAGAAAGAAGACACCCCAAGGTATTCTGTTAGGTGTATGAGGAGTTCATAGAAGATTTTATTTTTTGTCACAAGTTAGCGGAAATTGATTTGTATTGTTTTTTTTTTTCACAAAGTGTCATTTTCCGCTAACTTGTGACAAAAAAAAAAAGTCTTCTATGAACTCACCATACTCCTAACAGAATACCTTGGGGTGTCTTCTTTCTAAAATGGGGTCACTTGTAGGGTTCCTATACTGCCCTCGCATTTTAGGGGCCCTAAACCGTAAAGAGTAGTCTAGAATCCAAATGCCTCAAAATGACCTGTGAATAGGACGTTAGGCCCTTTAGCGCACCTAGGTTGCAAAAAAGTGTCACACATGTGGTATCGCCGTACTCAGGAGAAGTAGTATAATGTGTTTTGGGGTGTATTTTTATACATACCCATGCTGGGTGGGAGAAATCTCTCTGTAAATGGACAATTGTGTGTAAAAAAAATCAAACAATTGTCATTTACAGATATATTTCTCCCACCCAGCATCTGTATGTGTAAAAATACACCACAAAACACATTATACTACTTCTCCTGAGTACGGCGGTACCACATGTGTGGCACTTTTTTGCACCCTAAGTGCGCTAAGGGGCCCAAAGTCCAATGAGTACCTTTAGGATTTCACAGGTCATTTTGCGACATTTGGTTTCAAGACTACTCCTCACGGTTTAGGGCCCCTAAAATGCCAGGGCAGTATAGGAACCCCACAAATTACCCCATTTTAGAAAGAAGACACCCAAAGGTATTCCGTAAGGAGTATGGTGAGTTCATAGAAGATTTTATTTTTTGTCACAAGTTAGCGGACAATGACACTGTGAAAAAACACAATTAAAATCAATTTCCGCTAACTTATGACAAAAAAAAAGTCTTCTATGAACTCACCATACTCCTAACAGAATACCTTGGGGTGTCTTCTTTCTAAAATGGGGTCACTTGTAGGGTTCCTATACTGCCCTCGCATTTTAGGGGCCCTAAACCGTAAAGAGTAGTCTAGAATCCAAATGCCTCAAAATGACCTGTGAATAGGACGTTAGGCCCCTTAGCGCACCTAGGTTGCAAAAAAGTGTCACACATGTGGTATCGCCGTACTCAGGAGAAGTAGTATAATGTGTTTTGGGGTGTATTTTTATACATACCCATGCTGGGTGGGAGAAATCTCTCTGTAAATGGACAATTGTGTGTAAAAAAATCAAACAATTGTCATTTACAGATATATTTCTCCCACCCAGCATCTGTATGTGTAAAAATACACCACAAAACACATTATACTACTTCTCCTGAGTACGGCGGTACCACATGTGTGGCACTTTTTTGCACCCTAACTGCGCTAAGGGGCCCAAAGTCCAATGAGTACCTTTAGGATTTCACAGGTCATTTTGCGACATTTGGTTTCAAGACTACTCCTCACGGTTTAGGGCCCCTAAAATGCCAGGGCAGTATAGGAACCCCACAAATTACCCCATTTTAGAAAGAAGACACCCAAAGGTATTCCGTAAGGAGTATGGTGAGTTCATAGAAGATTTAATTTTTTGTCACAAGTTAGCGGACAATGACACTGTTAAAAAAAAACACAATTAAAATCAATTTCCGCTAACTTGTGACAAAAAAAAAGTCTTCTATGAACTCACCATACTCCTAACGGAATACCTTGGGGTGTCTTCTTTCTAAAATGGGGTAATTTGTGGGGTTCCTATACTGCCCTGGCCTTTAAGGGGCCCTAAACCGTGAGGAGTAGTCTTGAAACCAAATGTCGCAAAATGACCTGTGAAATCCTAAAGGTACTCATTGGACTTTGGGCCCCTTAGCGCAGTTAGGGTGCAAAAAAGTGCCACACATGTGGTATCGCCGTACTCAGGAGAAGTAGTATAATGTGTTTTGTGGTGTATTTTTACACATACCCATGCTGAGTGGGAGAAATATCTCTGTAAATAGACAATTGTGTGTAAAAAAAATAAAAAATTGTCATTTACGGAGATATTTTTCCCACCCAGCATGGGTATGTGTAAAAATACACCCCAAAACACAATATACTACTTCTCCTGAGTACGGAAATACCACGTGTGGCACTTTTTTGCAGCCTAACTGCGCTAAGGGGCCCAAAGTCCAATGAGCATCTTTAGGCTTTACAGGGGTGCTTACAATTAGGCACCCCCCAAAATGCCAGGACAGTGAACACACACCAGAAATGACCCCATTTTGGAAAGTAGACACTTCAAGGTATTCAGAGAGGAGCATAGTGAGTCCGTGGCAGATTTCATTTTTTTTTTGTCGCAAGTTAGAAGAAATGGTAACTTTTTTTTTGTCACAAAGTGTCATTTTCCGCTAACTTGTGACAAAAAATAAAATCTTCTATGAACTCACCATGCCTTTCACTGAATACTTTGGGAAGTCTTCTTTCCAAAATGGGGTCATTTGGGGGGTATTTATACTATCCTGGAATTTTAGCACCTCATGAAACATGACAGATGGTTAGAAAAGGCAGAGATGCTTCAAAATGGGAAAATTCACTTTTGGCACCATAGTTTGTAAACGCTATAACTTTTACCCAATCCAATAAATATACACTGAATGTTTTTTTTTTTTTTATCAAAGACATGTAGCAGAATAACTTTCGCGCTCAAATGTATAGGAAATTTTACTTTATGTGAAAAATGTCAGCACAGAAAGTTAAAAAAGTCATTTTTTTGACAAAATTCATGTCTTTTTTGATGAATATAATAAAAACTAAAACTCACAGCAGCAATCAAATAGCACCAAAAGAAAGCTATATTAGTGACAAGAAAAGGAGGTAAAATTCATTTAGGTGGTAGGTTGTATGACCGAGCAATAAACCGTGAAAGCTGCAGTGGTCTGAATGGAAAAAAAGGCTCTGGTCCTTAAGGGGCGAAAAGACTGTGGTCCTCAAGTGGTTAATTGCTGAACCACGTTAGAGCTGCTAGGACTTGATAGTAATCAGCACAGAACTGTAAATGAACAATTCTCACATTGCTTACTGCCACTATACTTGCATAAATGTCCTTGACTTGTAATATACACACTGTCTATCCTTGTATTGTTTTTGTTTGCGTTTGTTAAGCAACTGCCAGGACATATTCCTTGTAGGTGCAAACTTACTTGGCGAAATAAAATTGATTCTGATTCTGATTCTGATAATCTACAGGAACAGTATGCCCAGCAGCCCAGATTGGGACCCTTTAATAACTGACGTGTCCAGCTGGATCCAATGAATAGATTTGTTACATTAAGGGCATTTCCATCCTGAATGCAATTTGGAACAAGGCCAATCCAACTGCAACTACATTGGATTACTCCAATTTTAAGTCACATAAAATGTGCATGTAAGTTGGACAAATTGGCATTTAATTGATTATCTCCATCAACCACATTAATAGCCAAGCCCGGATTTACATCGCAGGAGCCGATAGGCACAGATGTGCTGGCACCCTAGACTTCACACTCTATGAACCTACAAACACCCGCCGAACTCCACCACAAGTTTGCTGCCTGGCTCAGCTTTCACTTCTCCTTTACTTCCCTTGCCAATCATAGGGAGCGATTGGTAGCGACAGGTGTCCCTTAGCTTTAGGTAGGTAGGCGGTACAAGATCTCGTCAGTGGAATGGCGGGATTTAGGTGAGTAACCTCTCATTTACACATTCATCAGGACTCTGCATAGGGAAGGTGGGAGGGAGGTGCTCGGGGAAGGGAGTGAGACGCTTTTCCATCATCAGGCACCAGTAGGCACATGCCTACAGTGCCTTATGGTAAATCTGGCCCTGACAGAAACGCTACAGCTTTATATTTGTTCATGCAAAATTATACTCCCATCGAATCGGATGGTCATGTATGGTCACCTTTATTGTCCTGCTGACAACTTAATGCTATTGGAATGATAATAAGAGGAGATAGCTTGAGTAGCAATACCAAGAAAAGTACCTCTATCTTTATAGACAATAGACCGGACAACTTCTTCCTGAAAGGAGCAATTTATTATCACAGATAACACAGAAGGAGGTGATCTCCTGAAAGTTTATTTTCCCTTAAAAGCTGTGAAATACAGGATCTAAAGAATGCTTCTCTTTAGCATTTCTTAATATATATTGTAGGCATTGCAGGCAACAGACCATATGCATTAGAAATTATCTACTATAATAAGGACATACTTTTAATGAATGCATCACGAAGCCTAAAATGTTACATTTCAGGATCACCTTCAACACAACAGCTGTTCATAGGCTCATTTTCCTTTACTTTTCATAGTTTCACCAGGGTGGAGGATTTGTAGTATGGCTGCCCATATTCTGGTTTACTCCAGTTCTTTCCCAAATGTCACACATTGAAGTTCAGAAATCTTGAAAAGGAATTTGTGATGCTCACAGTGATGAATTCAGCTGGTCACCCCCACAATGCATTAGGCCCCAGCCGCAGTCAATTAGTTAGGGCAACACTAAGCAGGGCTAGGGCAAATTCAGCTGGCAACCCCATAATGCATCAGTCTTCCCCACATCCAATCAGTGGCACCAAGCAGAGCTATAAAACCCTATGTGGAGTGCTGAATAAGTCGATATAGGTTTGTCTTCATCCGACCCTGTTTGGGTTAGTGACAGATGGTAGACTTTCCATATGATATCTTCCTGGAAAATTTCCTGTCTATACTTTAATATTATAAACTCCCGGTAGTTTTTAAGGATACTGTAACTGGAATTAATACCAAAGATACTGGGACTTTTCTCTCCTTTTTTTTACAAATAGTAGGAAAATAGTGGTTGGTGATGTATGTTACTATATTGTATGTTATATTACATGATTGTTTTGACCTGAAGTATGTTAATTAATCTACACTGTTGTTGTAAATGTATTTACTGTAAGTGCAAAGTTATGCTGCAAGCTGTTCACCCCTTTTCTATAAAAAATTTCAATAAAAATGATTGAAACAAAATCCTATGTGGAGAATGACATGTGTCCTCACATGGGCTATGACCTTCATTCCTGTGGTGCGTGATCACATGGCCTATGGCCCTATCCAATACCTATAAATACTGGCGGTCTAGCTAGTGTGCAAGTTAATTTGGCACAGTTTGGTGGCTGCAGTTGGTGAGTGGGTGGATGAATGACTTCAAATGGCTGATAGCTCTTTAAAAAATGTTGGGATGCTGATGAGTACAAATACAACTCTTTGCAATCAAACCAAAGTTGTAAATTGAAGGACATGTATCTTTCCAACATTGCTGTGAAAGCTGTATAAAATGGCACCTTCCCCATTGCTATAAACATTGTTTCCATTATAATAAATGTAGTATGTTCACCAGGGATGGGGGGGGTCTCCATCGCTGCACCTAGGGAGACTATACACTCCATCTCCCTTCAGTCACAGACTGCGTGGCCTTTGCAGGAATTTAGCATTGTTTAGCCCATATATGCAATCTGCATATCAGCAGCTGAATAGATTCTATTAGTATAATACTCCTGCTTCTAAAATCCAAAAGTAGTTCTTCTATGGGATACAGATTACACACAGTAACCAGCATTGACATACAGTAGATAGAAGTTATTTTCTGATTAGTTGCTGCTGTGGGATATTTCCAGCTGTACATTTAGATTTGCCTCCACAAATGACTGATAGTGAATAAAATGTTATTTTAGCACTTTATAACATGTAAGCATGTTCCTTTTACATAGACATCAAACCAGACAACATCTTGCAGGATTACACTGGCCATGTCAAGGTGGCAGAATTTGGGCTAGCCCTGGAGAACATGTAACAAGGTCAAACAGCCACAGAAGATGCATGGAGACAAAGTAGCCACAGAAGATAAAGGCACAGAGGGATACGCCCCAGAGATGGAGGCAGGCCTGGCGTATGACGATACAGGTGTGCACTGGTTGCCTCTGGTAAAGTGTTCTACCAAATGTTATCCTCTAGGGAACCAGACCAGGTGGACCTGAGCGGACTGGGCATGGACACCAACACAAAGGATATTATAAAGTCGGTAGTTTATTTCTTAATTTAGATGCATATGAGCTATGATAGTAATTGTGGATCTTCTTATATTTTATATTCAGCTGTTTAGGAAAGATCCCTCTGAGCGCCTGGAGGCAACGGTGACATCCGTGCACATCCGTTCTTCACCGGTGTAGACTGGGGGACAGTTGAAGGTCTCGGCCTGATGCCCCTCGCCGTACAAGAACGAGTAAGTTTGTGGTCCTGGTGTGCTCTAGATGACAAATTGCACCTTTTAGAACTACTAGCTAAATATTTTCCTTTCTTTGCAGCCCCCAGAGAGGAAGAACCTGCCTGAGAAGACCATCGAGGAGATGATGTCAGCCAGCAGAGAAGAGGACCAGATGCCCATTGGATCCCTGGAATCAGAACCATTCCAGGTATTATCATTTCAGGTCAGCAGTGGACCGAGCCAGCCTGTGGATCCCCACATCCAGCCTGTGCTACATGGTAAGGATATATGAAATGTGGCTTTCAGTGCTTCTGTCTTATACATCCATCCATTTGGATACTTATACTGTATTTTTGTTTTTACATATCTAGAAGTCCTGTTTCATGCAGCTGGCCAGATGCGATGATGGACCCAGAGAAAGATGGTGATGGTTGGATGGGATCTGGAGGTACGTCCGAGTGGTTCCATCCTGTTAAAGGGACTCCGAGCAGTAAATAAATACAAAATCGGAACTTACCTGGGACTTTCTCCACCCCATCGTAGGTCGGGAGATCCCTGAGCGTCCCTCTGGCTCCTTTTCCAGGGCCTGGCCAGAAATGGCTCCCGGCAGCTCCCGGCGACACTGGGCCTGAAAGGTGATGTCAGTTGTCACCACGCCGGTCCCGCCTCACATCATCACGCCGGCCGGCGTGACAGTACTGCGCATGCGGGATTACACCACGCATGCGCAGTACTGTAACGTCGGCCGCCATGATGACGCGAGCCGGCCGGCGTGGTGACGACTGACGTCACCTTTCAGGAAGAAGGAGCCCGACACTCGGGCCCGGTGTCGTCGGGAGCCATTTCTGGCCAGGCCCTGGGAGAGGAGCCAGAGGGACGCCGAGGGACCTCCCGACCTACGATGGGGTGGAGAAAGCCCCAGGTAAGTTCCGATTTTGTATTTATTTACTGCTCGGAGTCCCTTTAAGGTGTTTTTTGTTTGTTTTTTTTGACACTTGACATACACATACACTGACTGGCATACACATCTTGGGCTCAATTCACAAAGAAAGAGAGTTCTAGGTAATCAAAACAGTTTTTCTTCTTTCCAACTTAATGGCTTCACAAATGATTGTATGCTATCTTATCTCCATTCCTCTGCTGGAGAAAAATACCTGCCCTTTGTAGCTGTATTTTACTGCTAGTTATTGCATGAGAAACGCTGTTATGATTCTAATTAACTCTCATTCATTGGGAATTGACTTCCATGACCTGCACATAGTGATGCTAACTGACACCCACTACAAGATACAGACACACAGGACTGATTTATTAACACAAGTGCAAAGATTTCTGGAGAAAAAGCAGAACTGTTTCCCAGATCAACCAATCAGGTAACTCAGCGCAGAACTCTAATTGTTTTGAGCATCTACAATTTCTGCATCTAATTCATTTCTTGCAGCTGTGATGATAAATTAGTCCTGCAGACAGTTATGGACTGAACAACACTGGAGGATTTAGATTGACGCATACTGACCGACATTCACAGATGCTGATTTGTCAAGATAGGTGCAAAGAAATGTGGAGCAACAGCTGCTGGGATTGGCTGCTTTTCTCTTTTGTCCTAATATTCTCAATATCTGTTTTGATAAATCAGCACCACTGACCGTAGAGAAATAGGATAGGTTAGAGAACATTCACTGAGAGGGTTGTAGATTATATATTAGGATTAAATCAGGACTGACACACACATACATGGGCACACGCACACAGACACACACACACACAGACACACACACACAGACACACGGGAAGACAAGATGACTAGCATCAGGATAGGTTAGCGATAGTGTAGAGTAGGTTTTGTTTTTTTCTTTTCCTATCGGAGTGTCCATTAGGTTTTGCTTTTCAACCAGCCCAAATGGGAGAAAAAAAAAGGCAAAAAACGTTGGTGATTGGCACTCCTGCCTGGCAGGATAGGGTTCAACACCCTACAATGCTTGTATACTTATTCTTCCTCCAGCATCTTCCATGTCCACCTCCAACACTAGCGAAAGAAGACACGGCACTCAGGAGCTGTAGTAGCAAACAAGCTGTATTAGAGCAGATGATACAACTACATGTTTCGGGTGGAGCCCCTCCTCAGCTAGTGTTTGTGATTTGTGCAGAAGTGGTGTACCTGCATGACACTGTGCACCGGCTGGCCGATCTGCTATCGGTTATACCTACAAGTGGGGAATCCTTTATTGCTATGTCCACCACTAATGCTCTTACTGGCAAGAATGGAAAAATCATGTAAATATGAATCACTTTGTGTTTGGTAAGCAGAGAGGTCATTCTGGAGAAGGCATTTTGGGCAAGGCTAATTCATACTATTCATTTATATTCATGATTTTGCAGTCTGTATAACATGGGTATGATAGGGTGTCCTGTGCATTATGTCGCCGATTCACAAAACTTCTCTCACACGTCAATTTATGAAATAAATCAGATAACAGAGAAAGTGCATGAGCAGGGATGGCAGAACAGTTTACCTGATGAACTGTTCGCAGTGGACACTCATCGTTCACCAGCCCACCTTAGAGGCAAAGAGTACATGTCATTCGTGCCCGTTACTGGATAGAGGCAACCACTTGCTTCCTGTCACTGGCTCCGATACCTGCATGGACCAAACCTGCAGCACTTGTCCTGCAAAACTTTCTGCTCACACGTGAGCCAATCATGAAGCCTCTCTTCAAAATGCAGCCAAACATAATAAACTACTTTCATCTGTATGTGAATGGCTCTGATACCTCTGCGGGCGGGACTTAGCACTTTCCTCTCCACTCTCCTCAGTTTTGCAGCAAATAGGCCCACTATGATCTGCACTACAAGTGAAAGTAGCCTGTATTGTGCTCCATACACTCCCAGCAGCGTCATCGCTAATAAGGGAAGAGATACCTGGAAATGCGTCCAATCCCGTGGGAGGACTGTGACTGTGACACTTTTATCAGTGATTGCAAATGGAAAGTAGTAGCACTTTATCCTCTTTTGTTTATGTTCACATTATTCCTCATTTTAACCAGACTGCTTATTTGTACAGTACTGTATATACAGCGCCTGTGCCATTCTTTTCATCTTATATTATTATATTATATTAGTAGGATTTATATAGCGCCAACATATTACGCAGCGCTGTACAGTGTATATATATATCTTGTCACTAACTGTCCCTCAAAGGAGCTCACAATCTAATCCCTGCCATTGCCATATGTCTATATTATGTAGTGTAAGTACTGTAGTCTAGGGCCAATTTTTTTTAGGGGGAGCCAATTAACTTATCCGTATGTTTTTGGAATGTGGGAGGAAACCGGAGTGCCCGGAGGAAACCCACGCAGACACGGAGAGAACATACAAACTATTTGCAGATAGTGCCCTGGCTGGGATTCGAACCAGGGACCCAGCGCTGCAAGGCGAGAGAGCTAACCACTACGCCACTGTGCTGCCCCAAATGTTATCAGGCATCAACTCACCTGCAACCAGCCTGAAGAGAGCAGCTGATCATGAGTATCACACTGACATATGACGCATGCGCCGCCCACTATTTACTATATCCAAAGTCAGTATCACGTAGGGGACAGGTTTACTAATAACAGAAGTTTTATTATATCAGAGTCTACTATACCAGGCATTGCTCCCATAGACTTATAATGGAAATAGGCTGGGACCTGGGGAGGTAGTTTATTATACCCAAATGTTTACTATTGCCAGAGTTTATTATAACGAGATTATACTGTATTAGGTAGCCAGAAGTAGTGTTGGGCGAACATCTAGATTTTCGGGTTCGGGCCGAACAGGCCGAACATGGCCGCGATGTTCGGGTGTTCGAGCCGAACTCCGAACATAATGGAAGTCAATGGGGACCCGAACTTTCCTGCTTTGTAAAGCCTCCTTACATGCTACATACCCCAAATTTACAGGGTATGTGCACCTTGGGAGTGGGTACAAGAGGAAAAAAACATTTAGCAAAAAGAGCTTATAGTTTTTGAGAAAATCGATTTTAAATTTTCAAAGGGAAAACTGTCTTTTAAATGCGGGAAATGTCTGTTTTCTTTGCACAGGTAACATGCTTTTTGTCGGCATGCAGTCATAAATGTAATACAGATAAGAGGTTCCAGGAAAAGGGACTGGTAGCGCTAACCCAGCAGCAGCACACGTGATGGAACAGAAGGAGGGCGGCGCAGGAGGAGAAGGCCACGCTTTGAGACACAACAACCCAGGCCTTGCATGAGGACAAGAAGCGTGCGGATAGCAATTTGCATTTTGTCGCCATGCAGTCATAAATGTAATACAGATGAGAGGTTCAATAAACAATAAACAGTAATTGGTGTTGTCCAGAATGCGCACAAGCGTGGGTCGCGTTCAATGCAGTCCTAGGCCGAAGAGGTCATAGCCTAGGGTCACAAAAACCTGTTTATTTGGGCAATTTCAATGGTGGCGAGTCTGACGTACATAAATCGCAGCAATGGCCGTTAGCAACGTCTGAATCTCACGAAATGTCTCATGCAGGTAGAAGACATATTGTTAGACTTGGGCTCCAAAGATGGGTTCCCTACATCTCTGCAAACCAGAGTTACAGGGCTCCAAATTTGGTAAAATCCCCCATAGGCTTGCATTGGGCCTCCTATTTACAGTTCCAAAATCTCACATCTTTTCAAAGGGCAATTGCTCAGCAGTGGCAAATTTTCTAGCATTGTAGGGACCCTTAGGGGGAACATGACTGGTGAGTTTCGGGCCCCTAGGCCAAAGAGGTCATAGCCTAGGGTCACAAAAACCTGTTTATTTGGGCAATTTCAATAGTAGTTATGCTGACGTACATAAATCTCAGCCATGGCCGTTAGCAACGTCTGAATTTCACGAAATGTCTCATGCAGGTAGAAGACATATTGTTAGACTTGGATTCCAAAGATGGGGTCCCTACATCTCTGCAAACCAGAGTTACAGGGGTGCAAAATTGGTAAAATCCCCCATAGGCTTGCATTGCCTCCCTATTTCACTTTCCAAAATCTCACATCTTTTCAAAGGGCAATTGCTCAGCAGTGGCAAATTTTCTAGCATTGTAGGGACCCTTAGGGGGAACATGACTGGTGAGTTTCGGGCCCCTAGGCCAAAGAGGTCATAGCCTAGGGTCACAAAAACCTGTTTATTTGGGCAATTTCAATGGTAGTTATGCTGACGTACATAAATCTCAGCCATGGCCGTTAGCAACGTCTGAATTTCACGAAATGTCTCATGCAGGTAGAAGACATATTGTTAGACTTGGATTCCAAAGATGGGGTCCCTACATCTCTGCAAACCAGAGTTACAGGGGTGCAAAATTGGTAAAATCCCCCATAGGCTTGCATTGCCTCCCTATTTCACTTTCCAAAATCTCACATCTTTTCAAAGGGCAATTGCTCAGCAGTGGCAAATTTTCTAGCATTGTAGGGACCCTTAGGGGGAACATGACTGGTGAGTTTCGGGCCCCTAGGCCAAAGAGGTCATAGCCTAGGGTCACAAAAACCTGTTTATTTGGGCTATTTCAATGGTGGCGAGTCTGACGTACATAAATCGCAGCAATGGCCGTTCGCAACGTCTGAATCTCACGAAATGTCTCATGCAGGTAGAAGACATATTGTTAGACTTGGATTCCAAAAATGGGGTCTCTACATCTCTGCAAACCAGAGTTACAGGGCTCCAAAATTGGTAAAATCCCCCATAGGCTTTCATTGGGCCTACTATTTACCATTCCAAAATCTCACACCAATTCAAAGGGCAATGACTCAGCAGTGGCAAAACTCACCAGTCATGATCCCCCTAAGAGTCCCTACAATGCTAGAAAATTTGCCACTGCTGAGCAATTGCCCTTTGAAAAGATGTGAGATTTTGGAAAGTGAAATAGGGAGGCAATGCAAGCCTATGGGGAATTTACCAATTTTGCACCCCTGTAACTCTGGTTTGCAGAGATGTAGGGACCCCATTTTTGGAATCCAAGTCTAACAATATGTTTTCTACCTGCATGAGACATTTCGTGAAATTCAGACGTTGCTAACGGCCATGGCTGAGATTTATGTACGTCAGCATAACTACCATTGAAATTGCCCAAATAAACAGGTTTTTGTGACCCTAGGCTATGACCTCTTTGGCCTAGGGGCCCGAAACTCACCAGTCATGTTCCCCCTAAGGGTCCCTACAATGCTAGAAAATGTGCCACTGCTGAGCAATTGCCCTTTGAAAAGATGTGAGATTTTGGAAAGTGAAATAGGGAGGCAATGCAAGCCTATGGGGGATTTTACCAATTTTGCACCCCTGTAACTCTGGTTTGCAGAGATGTAGGGACCCCATCTTTGGAATCCAAGTCTAACAATATGTCTTCTACCTGCATGAGACATTTCGTGAAATTCAGACGTTGCTAACGGCCATGGCTGAGATTTATGTACGTCAGCATAACTACCATTGAAATTGCCCAAATAAACAGGTTTTTGTGACCCTAGGCTATGACCTCTTTGGCCTAGGGGCCCGAAACTCACCAGTCATGTTCCCCCTAAGGGTCCCTACAATGCTAGAAAATTTGCCACTGCTGAGCAATTGCCCTTTGAAAAGATGTGAGATTTTGGAACTGTAAATAGGAGGCCCAATGAAAGCCTATGGGGGATTTTACCAAATTTGGAGCCCTGTAACTCTGGTTTGCAGAGATGTAGAGAACCCATCTTTGGAGCCCAAGTCTAACAATATGTCTTCTACCTGCATGAGACATTTCGTGAGATTCAGACGTTGCTAACGGCCATTGCTGCGATTTATGTACGTCAGACTCGCCACCATTGAAATTGCCCAAATAAACAGGTTTTTGTGACCCTAGGCTATGACCTCTTCGGCCTAGGACTGCATTGAACGCGACCCACGCATTGTGCGCATTCTGGACAACACCAATTACTGTTTATTGTTTATTGAACCTCTCATCTGTATTACATTTATGACTGCATGGCGACAAAATGCAAATTGCTATCCGCACGCTTCTTGTCCTCATGCAAGGCCTGGGTTGTTGTGTCTCAAAGCGTGGCCTTCTCCTCCTGCGCCGCCCTCCTCCTGTTCCATCACGTGTGCTGCTGCTGGGTTAGCGTTACCGGTCCCTTTTTCTAGAACCTCTTATCTGTATTACATTTATGACTGCATGCCGACAAAAAGCATGTTACCTGTGCAAAGAAAACCATTTCCTGCATTTAAAAGACAGTTTTCCCTTTGAAAATTTAAAATCGATTTTCTCAAAAACTATAAGCTCTTTTTGCTAATTTTTTTTCCTCTTGTACCCACTCCCAAGGTGCACATACCCTGTAAATTTGGGGTATGTAGCATGTAAGGAGGCTTTACAAAGCACGAAAGTTCGGGTCCCCATTGACTTCCATTATGTTCGGAGTTCGGCTCGAACACCCGAACATCGCGACCATGTTCGGCCCGAACCCGAACATCTAGATGTTCGCCCAACACTACACGTGACCCGTTCGGCCAATCACAGCGCTAGCCGAACGTTCGGGGAACGTTCGGCCATGCGCTCTTAGTTCGGCCATATGGCTGAACAGTTTGGCCGAACACCATCAGATGTTCGGCCGAACTCGAACATCACCCGAACAGGGTGATGTTCTGCAGAACCCGAACAGTGGCGAACACTGTTCGCCCCAACACTAGCCAGAAGTACCCCCAGTATTAAGTAGATAGATGTGTCCCCAATTATTAGGTCGCCCGCCTGAAGGGTGATCCTGTTAGTGGAATGCCAAGAGCCGGGCAAGTAAGGTCTCATTTACAATTCACTCTGGACTCTGCATAGGGATGGAGGCACTAGGGGAGGAGAGTGAGCCGCCTTTCCATCATCAGGCGCCTGTAGGCATGAGCCTAGAGTGCCTTATGGTAAATCCAGCCCTGTTAATAGCATTGCTAATAGCATTACTAATTTGCAAAATGTCATCAGATCTGTATTACCAAAGACGTTCCTTTGCTTACCATATATGTGTCTCCTACAAACAAGTAAAACAATTTATAGAAATTTATATTTTTCTTTAAAAATATATATATTTCTGCACCTGAAATGTTTTGAATACCATTTTATGTTATCTGTAAATGGCAACGTTATCCTCTTGCTGTTTGTGGCTGAAGAGTAAATACATTCCACATATCTGTCCTTTTAAACTTTACCCTGATGAAAGAATGTGTACGCAGTGCAGACATGTTTGACCTCAGAAGGAAAAAAGTTTAGTAATGTCTATCACGTACTACACTGCTACAGGGAGGGAACTGCAGACCTAGCTGGTTGGGAATTTATACACAGCTGCGTCTTTTGCACCATCTATTGGACACTTTTTGTACTGCATGCTGCTTTCCTTTAAAGGGAACCTGATTTGAGATGATATGGAGGCTGCCATATATATTTCCTTGTAAACTATGCCAGTTGCCTGGCATCCCTGTTGATCTACTGGCGTAGAGTCAAAACCCTGAAACAAGCATATGGTTAATCCAGTAAAACCTGACTCAGCTAAGTCATAGTACCTGATCTGCATATACTTATTCAGAGTCTATGGCTAAAAGTACACAGGATCAGGAGGACTGCCAGGTAACTAATACTGTTTAAAATAAAATAAAAATATGGCAGCCTCCATATCACTCTCACATCGGGTTTCCTTTAAAGTGACACTGAATCTAAAAAAAACCTTATCATGTAATGAATTGTATGTGTAGTATGGATAATTAATAGAACATGAGTAGCAAAGAAAAGAGCCTCATATTTTTATTTTTAGTTATATAGCGTCTGAACCTTATCTGAAGCCGTCTTTCACTGTTTTTTTTATGTGTAAGTGCTTCAGAAAACAGCACTGTCTTCAACTCAAGTTGGGTCAGAGAGCTCAGAGAAGCTCTTTTGCACAGATAACAACGAACGTTTCTTAACTCTTCCTGGTACTGGAAACAATATGAGACTTTTTTATTTGCTCCTAATGTTCTGTTTCTTAGCTGTACTACACATACAGTTCATTATCTCATACATTTATTTTGACTTCAGTTTCCCTTTAACTGCTCATTTTTACTTCTGCAAAATAACAAACTAAGTTGCTTTGCCTGTTATGTACATTTTAAGAGTGCAATAAGGTGAGGTTTTTTTTTGTTGTTTTTTTTTGTTTGCAATAGCGGATTCAGCAAAAGGCACAAATACAAATGGCAGTTGAGAATATTAAATGATTGATTAACCGGCGGTCAGTCAGTCAGGGAAGCGAGGTGCAGTGCAAATGTTACTTTGGAATGTCCCCACTCTTCCTTCTTCAGCAGGGTGTATATAATTAGTGTGTGGTACAAAGCAGTACAACAAGCTTTCCAAGTACAGTTTCAGTAAAAGAGACATGTAAGCAGGAAGAGGGGAACTTTGTTAATGATTGAGAATACTGAAAGCACTTATAGCATAATTGTTAAACAAATGCAGTGGATGACTCAGGGAGGGTTCACACTAAGGCCTCTTTTCCACAGATAGTTAAAAGGCAGTGAAATGCCTCTCAAACTCTTAGAACTGCTTGCTGCTGCCTGGTAACTGCTTACTGCTGCCTGGTAACTGCTCACTGCTGCCTGGCAACTGCTTGCTGAGCACACAGTTCAACTGCCCATGGAAAAAAGGCCTTACGGTGCCTGAGACATCCGTGTGCATTCATCTCTGTGACAATGCATAACATGGGCTTTCATGTCTTGTCACTTAGTGTCTTTTCACTCTACATCAGTTGCGTTGCAAAATACTGGTAATTTTGTATGTGCACTCACTGCCCATAATGCCCATATGCTTCCCAGGGCCTATATCCATGTAACATTTGTATAGCACTTTTCTCCTGACAGGTTTAAAGCACTTGAGAGTTGTAGCCACTAAGGGCATGCTCAGTAGGCCTCAGTAGTCTAAGGCAAGGCCTTTTTACTAAATAGGTACTGACTTACTGAATAGGAAGAGCTGAGAATGTGCCCACAAAGAACAACTGTAGCAAGAGGGATATGTAGCCTGCTATATTTATTTCCTTTTAAGCAATACCAGTTTCTTGGCTGTCCTGTTGATCCTCTTCCTCTAATAAGCCATAGACCCTGAACAAACATGCAAAAGATCAGGTGTTTCTGACATAATTGATTGTCAAATCTGACAAGATTATCTACACTTCTGCAGCCAAACAGATCAGCAGGGCTGCCAGGCAACCAGTATTGTTCAAAAGAAAATAAATATGGCAGCCTCCATATTCTTCTCACTGCAGTTGTCCTTTAACCAGTACACTATCCAGCCACTGGAATTGCATTATGGGTAGGTTGCTCACATTAATTATTTTCAAAAGTACCCTGGCGATCCAGAGCAATGTTTGGTGGTCATTTCTGTTTGCACTCCGTGTCTTTGTGCATATGGGCAGTGTGTTGAATTTTGGCTTAATATTTAAACAAAACACCAAAACAAGAAAACAGAGTGTCCTCCTTACCTGTCCATTAGAGAGACCAGCCAGAATACTGTTCATCTATGTGGGCAGCGCGTCAGCAAAAGAAGAAGTCAAGGAGCTTTTGCCATTGTACACCCCATCCTGGTCTGCCAGCTATCCAGTTCACATGACTTTTGTGAAGCAGGTGGTTTTGGCACACGGCGCCCAGCGTGGAAACTAGGCATTGCTATAGCAGGAATGTTACAGTGCGTGAGCACCACTGGCGTACCAATAGGGGATGCGACCCCTGCCGTCGCGGGGGGGCCCGGGGCCCCCCTAGGGCCCGCTCAGAGACTTTTGGGGGCAGGAGAGGTCGCAGCATAAGAGGAGAGTGTGGCAGATCGGTGGGGAGGGGGGAAATCCCCCCTCCTCCCTCACCTCGGGCTCTCTTCTCAGCGCTCCCCCTACTGAAATCATTGGTGGCAGCGGGCAGCAGCGGCAGTGGCGGCAGAATGATACATTATCTCCTTCTCGCTGGAGGACTTCCGTTCTAAGAGCTTGCAACTTCCTGTGTAAACAAGAAGTTGCTCTTAGAACGGAAGTCCTCCAGCGAGAAGGAGGTAATGTATCATTCTGCCGCCGCTGCTGCTGCTGCTGCCCGCTGCCACCAATGATTTCAGGAGTAGGAGCGCTGAGAGGAGAGCCCGAGGTGAGGGAGGTGGGGGGGAATTTCCCCCCTCCCCACCGATCTGCCACACTCTCCTCTTATGCTGCGACCCCTCCTGCCCCCAAAAGTCCCTGAGCGGGCCCTAGGGGGGGGGGGGGGGGGCCGGATTTTTTTTTTGCAGGGGGGCCCGGGGCTTTCTAGGTACACCCCTGGCGAGCACGTACCTATAAATCAGGGTTCTGGCGATCCCTGGACCCCAAATGAGATTTCCCTCCAAATTGCTATGACTCAGAGGGGGAGCAGTATTTAATGCTGCCGGTAATTTGAGCGGCAGCAGGGAGATCCATACACGACTTTTCACATGAAAAGTGCTTTGGAAAGAGCTGCATTTGACTTGCAAAACACCCTCCTCCCAAGAGACAAAGGGCCTTTTCCTATCTCTGAGTAATGCTTGTGTTGCTATGGCAATGCACATTATACAAGTAATGCAATGCATGTTACCGTAGCAATGCGAGTGTTACCTACATATTGCGGGTTGTGCTAATTACATACTTTTACCATAGGATAGTGGACCGACCCATATTTCTGTACCATATATCTGTGACAACTCATGGGGCCCTCGGGCAATAGAAGATTATGGGGCCCCCGAACACCGCAAGCCACACCTGCCCATCCTCAAGCCCCACCCACACATAGCCCCACCCACATAACCTATACTTGTTGAAAAATTTATTTTCACTATGTTTAAAATAAATGTAGCTGCCTCCTATAAAAGGTAGCCCATGTAGTTGCCACCAGTATAGGTTAGATAGGTAGGTGCCTCCAGTGTAGGTTAGATAGGTAGGTGCCCCCAGTATAGGTTAGATACGTAGGTGCCTCCAGTATAGGTTTAATAGGTAGGTGCTCCAGTATAGGTTAGATAGGTAGGTGCCCCGAGTATAGATAGGTAGGTGCCTCCAGTATAGGTTAGATAGGTAGGTGCCTTCAGTATAGGATAGATAGGTAGGTGCCCCAATTATAGCTTAGATAGGTAGATGCCCGAGTATGGGTTAGATATATAGGTGCCTCCAGTATAGGTTAGATAGGTAGGTGCCTTCAGTATAGGTTAGATAGGTAGGTGCCCCAAGTATAGCTTAGATAGGTAGGTGCCCGAGTATAGGTTAGATAGATAGGTGACTCCAGTATAGGTTAGATAGGTAGGTTCGCCCAATATTTAGGTAGGAAGGTGCCTGGAGTATAGGCACTGCGATGGAGGGAGCGAGCATAGCGTAGTTACGAACTTACCTTCCGCGATCCCTGCACACAGCCTCCAGCTTCTTCCTACTACCTCCACTGGTTTCCGTCGCATTGGTAACAGCGCTATCTATGCTATGCAAGATAGCGTGACATCACGCACATGCGCAGAGAGTGCCTGGCAACAGGCGCGTGATCAAGGGCGCGCACCGCCGGGCCAGCGCACCCGTACTACTCCGGGTCATAGTGACCCGGAAGTAGTACAGGCACATAGAGATTCGCCCGCGAACAGTTCGGGCCATCTTTAATTTTGAAAAACAAGGGAATCCGGTACCGTTGGGGTTTCCCCTTCCAGCTGCTTTTCCAATGGCAAGATAAGCAGCATATTATTTGCCGAATCGATGAAGCTAGAAAGCGCTTCCGTTTCGCTGGAATTCGCCTTACCTCCGCAACCGCAATCTTCCTAGGAATCCCCCGGGCAAGACACCAGATCACCGTGACAGCCCAGCCAATCAGACCCAGCACCTCCTAAGGATCAGTGACCTAATCGCCGCTCTCAAGCACTTATGCAGCTGTCCTCGCAAGTATTTCAGAAGGTGTCATGACTTTAAAAGTTAAGTATCTCTGGATTGCCCATTGATTTGCATGCCGCCACTGGCAGAGCAGCCACTGCAACTGCTTCACCCTGTCCCACATGCTTTAATGCCCCTAATGCTGATGAGGAGTACTATAAACCTACCCTGTGCAATATATCCAACCTTGCACTCTCCTTTTCAAAGGACTATACTTTTGTATTGACATTACTACGCTTTAATAGAAGTACTCACGTTTAGCCCTTATACAGTACTTAAGTGCTACAGCATTCTGCTTGAATGGTTTGTTTTGTGTTAGCTTGTTATACCCATGTCCCATGGTATACCCATGTCATATATGTTGTCCTGCATAATAGACTGGACGGGTTTGTCACTGCCCTCAACTACACGCAACTTCTACACTGACAGGGCACTTTTTTCACCTGAAATTTGCGCTATCAAAGATCTTGCTTACTGATGAACAATTCCCTTACCCGCTGCATCACTGCTATGTGTATTGCACTCTTTAACACTGGACATTTGGTCGTGAATGCAGCTCCTGCATACAGCATATCTGATTCTAACAGAAATGCGTTCCACTCTAGCTACTTCAGACACGTGGTCCTATATAATCCTTTAGTTTGTGCACTCTACTGAGCTTCAATGATAATAATCCTATTTTTGCCCTTTTATTATTCTCTGAACCACAAACACTTATCTTTATAGATATCCAAACCTCTCTGATTTCATAACAGGAGTTATTGACCCATGTAATTGGTGCATTATTAGATAATACATTGTTTTCCAGTGTGAACGGTAATACGTTAAATTCACCTTCGTTGTGTATTTGAATAAGTAATCATTCTTTGCTGCTCTTCTCTCATCATATACTGTATTTTATTTGTCATACTGCTAATGTCTGAGTTTACAGCAATCACTTATCTCAACCTATCTCTCACTTTTTCTTGTTTATTAAGGTTTTCCTGCCAAGAAGTTCAAAGGGTTATTGTAATGCTTAGGGGTTATACTTTGACCACCCAGAGCAACAAGGCTGGTAGCTGAATAATGGAAGAGGCTACACAGGCTGCCCAGAGCAACTACAGCTCTGGGCATCCGATATCGCTACAAATAAAACACAATGGCAGCGCAGTGCGATGTTGCGCTGCCTTAGCGATAGCAAGCATTTAGACAGGTACAAGACAGAACTATAGATTGGAGTGTAACTAGTAGGAACCGCAGCTCACAGTCATGTCCACAGAAGCAGAGCAAGCAGGCTAACAACAGTCACTAGCAAGCATACACCCAGGCGAGACTACAGGATACAACGTAACTAATAGCAACTGCAGCCTACATTTACATTCCCAGAAACTAGAGTAGCAGGAATACTGCCAGTCACCAACGTGGTGATGGCAGAATCCAAGGTATCTGGATAATGGACTTCACTGACCCACCGCAGATGCAGCGAACGCCCATCAAGCATGGAACTAGGCAATACACAATAATAAGAAAAATAACAAACGGCTCAACTAACAGAAAAATATATATTAGCAAGTCTGCACATATATTTATCAAGAACTAGCTAAAGCACAAGTAATAAGGTCGCATAGAACTACAATAACAGAACCGCAACGGGCAGGGTCTAAGATGGGAGGGAGACTTTTAAACCGGCATCAGCCAATGGATGCAAGTATGCAAATTTCCACACAGCTGAATGGTAATCATTCAATCCTGAGCTGGTTTGATTACCATTTGCTAGCTGGCTGTGAATGCAAAGGACTCCCATAAGAAATACATGCAGTATTATGTAACAACATGCATACAGGAAATCCAGGGCTATCTGGCCGCATCTCAGCTGCAACAAGCAATTGGTAGAATGATGACAGCATCCTGAGCTGCCCAGAACTGCAGAGTGATTGCAAATGACAATGAGACTTATTGCGAATGCACAACCGAATGCAAGCAGATAAGCCAGAACTATCCGATTGCAGCTCCACTGCAACGGACAGAACACGCTAAAGGAGGGATCCTTACAGTACCCCCCTCCTTTAAAGGCGGTTTCCAGATGCCTATAGAAACTGGCATAATTCATACCAAACCCAAACCAGAATATCAGATGCAGAAAATCCAGCAAACTGATCTGACTGATAACTCATGAAGGTCGGGACAGCCCGACAAGACCAATTTCAGAATCAGTCACACCAAGACTGGACCAATCGGAACCAGAACCTCCAGAACCATGCCCATCAGTACTACAAGCCCCAGTGTGATACCCATCAGAACTGTGATTTTCAGGAAAAATCCCCCCCGAAACTCTCCGAGCAATACCCACCACCATTCAGGGATTGTCCAAAAATGCCAAACCTTTTAATGAAATGCCCATCAGAACTGTCCTTTCCAACACAGTACCCACTGTCGAACCAATCCAAGGCACCAGGACAAGTTTCCTCAGAAATCTCCCAGAACACTTTGAAGCTCCATAGAGATTCCAAGAGGTTAGAATGCCCTTTAGGCTCACATTGAGAACTATCAAGAACCCCTATGGAACCTACGGCAATTCCAGAGTCGGGGTACAAGGACAAACATCAAGATCAGGGCTTTCAGGGACCAGAACCATCTATGGGCATTCAGGCAGACTGGCAATATCAGAACCTGTCACCACTAAGGAAGCATCTGGGTACGCTGACACACAAGACACCCTTGGGCATTCTGGCACAAAGAGCACATCTGGGCTTGCTGGTACAAGAGAAACTTCTGGGCATGTCAAGGAACTGCGGACCTCAGAGTCAGTCACGATAGGACCAAAACCAGAACTGGGCAGAAAATCATCATGAATAGACTTTACAGTTACTGGACTCTCACTAAAGAATGCAGAATCAGACTTAAGTGTCACTGATTTCACCAAGGTTGTTAACATGTCATGTTCAGGGGCATTAACAGGACAGGACAAATCTTCTGATGTATGCACTGAACTAGATATGGTCTCCACAACTTCCTCTGGCCTAGACAGAGACTCATCATCATTCTACCACACTTGATTGGAGCTCCAAAAGATCTGCAAAACAAGTCAGTATTGCATCAACCCCCACGGAACCTCTGCCACACTGGACAGAGAACCAGAATTTTCCAAGATACAAGGCAGGATTTCACGAACACTCACTAAACAGGACTGAAATTCTGAGACTTCTATTATTTTTTACCAGAGAGTCAGAATTATCTATGTTACAGGGCAAGACTTCTGAAACATTCAGAGGACAGGGCTGGAGTTCCCTGGCTGCTACAACATCAGACATGGATTCAACAACATTAGCTAAATCGGACTGTGTACAGGGTAAGGTATCTAAAACACTTGCGGACGAGGACAATGCCTCAATGGCTTCTGATTTACTGGACAGAGATTCATCAAGTTTTACTAGAGTGGACTGTAATTCTAAGACAGCTGCTAAACAGGTGAATATTACTCAACACCAACTGAAGTAAGCAGAGCCTCTGAGTCCTCTGCTAGCGATCTTAAAGCATCCAAAGTACTGGGTGAAGCATAAGACTCTGCGACCTCAGCTTCACTAGACAGGATCACTGAACAGTCCATGTTGCAGGGCAGAACCATGGAAGCACCTGCTGGACAGCATAATGACTCTGTGACCTGAGTTTCATTGGACAGAACTACTAAATAATTCATGGTACAGGGCAAATTTACTGGAACATTTTCTGTATAAGGCAATGATTCTTTGATTTCAGGTTCACATAACAGATGCTCTGAACCATTGGCGGAACTAGAACAAGGTGTGGAAACAGAAGTATCAGAACACAGAGTTTGAGAATCTGATCCACCGATCTTCAACTGCGAAGTTGGAAAATTCAGATGCTGGGGTTCTAAGGTTACTAAACATGATTGCTGAGACTCAGGAACTGATGTAGTGCATCTATTGATGTCTGCTGGATCATACGGTTTGCAGGATGCAGAAAACAAATCAGTAGGAATTTGTTTGTATTTTTTCGTAAAACGTTTTGCAATCAATTTAACAAATTCCAGAGGGTCATCAAAAACCTCCTCGTTTTCATCAGCAACTTCCTCAGCCCAAGTTCTCATCTTGCTATCAAGCAGGTATAAGATAATAACTGCTGAAATGTTGTAGCTGATCTGAAGAAAGGCCATGAATTCAAAATTTTGCAATTCTGCAAGAAATTCAAAAAATACTTATTGCCAACATTGTAATGGGTTATAAAAGCAAGACGTGCATCTGGAGCAAGGTTAGCAGGTGATGTCATTGCTAGGGGCAACGGAGAGACCAAATTGACATTGGTTACTGAGTGTTGCTCACACTGACTCCTAGAGCGATCATTCAAGATCTCATTCCATGCATTAATTAACGGAATCACAAAGTCATGTACACACAGATTCATTTCAATCAAAGAAAAAGCAGACTCAATGCATGCATGCAATGTTATGTTACTCTTAGCAGTGTAAAATTCATAGAAATATTTTCGATCATTCTCCAATTCATAAATCAAAACTTCAATTTCCCATTTTTCAAACGGAGGATCCCATTCATTCTTGTCAGGAACTAAACAATTATTCTGGGCATAATTTACAGTTGGACCAGTCTGCAGGAAGCTAGCTGGAGTGGACTTGGCTTGGTTTACTCCTGACAGAGAATCAACTCGATTAACTGAATCATTACTAGGGTATTTCCTATTCTTAAGAATGTCCAGGACTTATAACAAGTGTTGAACTGCAGAATATGCAAATTTTCCTTGCTGCACAAACAATTTGATTTGCTCAATACTCTGTAATATTTTCTCATAAGAATATTCAGACAATTCTTTTAAACAAAAATCTTTATTCTCCCTGGCTAGCAAGGAACGTTCATTGATAGTTTCATAGGTCCATTTGACTCCCATGAATGATAATTGAATTTCATTATCTGCTAATGACAGAGTCTGACTATGGGTCTGATGCGCAGTTGCTATGGACAACGACGCTGCTGGTTGTGAACATTTTCTGGAACGTTTACGTTTAGTTTTATGCAAGACTTTAGACTTTGCTGCATACAAATTGCTTTTAAATGCTTTTAAAGAGACATTTGATTGACTAGCAATCAGGAGTTCATTAAGAGGATATGGTAATGGAGATACTCTTAACCAGTTATGAATCACAAAAGCTATGAATTCTAAAGGCTTTTTTCTCAGAGAAGTGTGATTCAAAACATCAACTGCCCAATCAAAAAGCTTGACCTTGAACAGAGTGCACTATCTGATCAGCCCAGGTAGGAAATGCTGAACCCTGAAAATCTGGATTTAACAAAAATCTAACCAATTCTGGCATACATTTGCTTGCTGTTTCACAGTCAAGCTTTTCAAATCTTTCAAAAGACAGGGAATCATAACAAACACACGGTGTTAGAGGCCTCCTACATGTGATTTTGTGTTGGGCCTGTCATAATGTAATGCTTGGGGGTTATACTTTGACCACCCAGAGCAACAAGGCTGGTAGCTGAATAATGGAAGAGGCTACACAGGCTGCCCAGAGCAACTGCAACTCTGGGCTTCCGATATCGCTACAAATAAAACACAGTGGCAGCGCAGTGCGATGTTGCGCTGCCTTAGCGATAGCAAGCATTCAGACAGGTACAAGACAGGACTATAGATTGGAGTGTAACTAGTAGTCACGTCCACAGAAGCAGAGCAAGAACTAGTTAAAGCACAAGTAATAAGGTCGCATAGAACTACAATAACAGAACTATACAGAGTAACAAGGTGACCAGCGTACTGACCGCTATGACGGGCAGGGTATAAAATGGGAGGCAGACTTTTAAAAGACATCAGCCAATGGATGCAAGTATGCAAATTTCCACACAGCTGAATGGTAATCATTCAATCCTGAGCTGGCTTGATTACCATTTGCTAGCTGGCTGTGAATGCAAAGGATAAGATAAGCCAGAACTGTCCATTTGCAGCTCCACTGCAACTGACAGAACACGCTACAGGAGGGATCCTTACAGTTATTAGTTCTGCTCTGTTTCATCATTTAAAATACAGAGTGTAATTTGTAAACTGCAAATATTAGAGATTGATGCAATGTTATAAAAAACAGCTATATAACTGAAAATTAAAATATGAGCGTCTTTTCTTTGCTGCTAATGTTCTATTAATTATCCGTACTACACATACAATTCATTATATCATACCTTATTTTTCTCTCCAGTGTCCCTTTAAGCCTTGACTCTTACCTTTAAAATTAAAATATGGCTATGGGATTACAGGAAACTCTTATTTAGGATTACAACTATAAATAAAATTACCTTTCTCAAATTATTTTCACTTCAAGTTTGCTTTAACCTGAATTGTGGAAATCAGTAACTGTGGGGACAAATAGAAATATTGTCTTTTGTGCTTTTTTGGGAATTTTTTGAAAATGTGCTTATAGGCCTAGTGCACACCAGAGCGGTTCGGCTGCGTTTTGCGATCCGCTTGCGGGTGCGGATCCGCTAGGGTAATGTATTCCAATGGGCTGGTGCACAACAGAGCGGAAGGCGTTTTGCAGAAACGCATACTCCCGGGCTGCTGCAGATTTTGGATTGCGGAGGCGTTTCTGCCTCATTGTTAAGTATAGGAAAAACGCAAACCGCTCTGAAAAACGGCACTTCAGAGCAGTTTTCCAGGCGTTTTTTGTTACAGTAGCTGTTCAGTAACAGCTTTACTGTAACAATACATGAAATCTACTACACCAAAAACGCTTTCCAAAACCGCAAAACGCTAGCTGAAACGCTACAGAAAAATAAGAAAAAGCGTTTCAAAATCTGCTAGCATTTTGCGGATCTGCTAGCGGTTTTTGGTGTGCACCAGGCCGAGCTTCTGGAAAAATAGCTTTCCAATTTAGGGCTGGTGCACACCAAGCGGCTTTTTCAGCGTTTCTGCAGCCGCTTGCGGCTGCGGATCCGCTTGGTCAATGTATCTCAATGGGGTGGTTCACACCAGAGTGGGAGGCGTTTTGCAGAAACGCATACTCCCGGGGTGAGGCATTTTTTGGATTGCGGATGCGTTTCTGCCTCAATGTTAAGTATAGGAAAAACGCAAACCGCTCTGAAAAACGCCTGTTCAGAGCGGTTTTGCCGGCGTTTTGGTTCCAGAAGCTGTTCAGTAACAGCTTTACTGTAACAATATATGAAATCTACTACACCAAAACCGCTACACAAAACCGCAAAACGCTAGCTGAAACGCTACAGAAAAAGAAGAAAAAGCATTTCAAAATCTGCTAGCATTTTGCGGATCTGCTAGCGGTTTTTGGTGTGCACCAGGCCTTATAGTCCGTCTTACAAATCATAAAATATCATCTTAACAATTGTCGCATTTATGACAACATGAGTGTAGGCAATCATATTTGTCATTGTACTTTAAATTCAATATCTGTAACTTTAATAAGTGTACTTTTAAATGTAATTTATTTCTCTTTACAGAGAGACTGAAGTGAAAAAAAATTATGATATATAGTAATGAATTGGTTATGTAGTATGGATAATTACTAGAATATTAGAAGCAAAGAAAATATCCACATATTTTTATTTTCAGTTACATAGTGTTTTTTTTATAACATTGCATCATTATCGAATATTTGCAGTTTCCCCACTACTCAGCATTCTAAATGATTTTTACAGAGCAGCCTGTGAACTTTTGATTTGTCCTGAACTGTTCTCTGCAGAAGAAAAAGCCTGACAGCTGAGATAATAAACTTCAGATAACAGAGCTCTCTGCGACTTTGAAAGTCGTGGAGCTGAATGGCTTGTTTTGCATAGATAACAACTAGACTTTCTTAACCCTTCCTGTACTAGAAACCATATTAGACTTATGTCTCTGCGCCTAATGTTTTATTTCTTAGCTGTAGTACAAATCATTATTATATCATCGCTTCAGTGTCTCTTTAAGAAATTGTTAAAACATACCATGTATCATTGCTATTCCCCTATTCCTTTAAATGGTAAGCTTGCAAGACCAGGGCTCTCTCATCCTTTTGTGCCTTGGCATTTGTTAATCATTTTGTGTCTTGGAATTTGTTATACTGTACATTTTATTCACCATTTTACATTTCACTGTAACTACTATGTCTACCAGTGCAGGGCCATGCAGAGGATCTTCAAGGGGGTAGTGTTTAAATTTGAAAAAGTGACCTTAATCAATCAATCATGCTAAATTGTGTATGTGATACCTCCTCTCCACAATGCAGAACTAAGCAGTCTTAGCCACCCCCTCCTTTATAGCAATATGAGGCAGACTTTATGTCTCCTTCCAACCAAGTCTTTTGGCACCACCACCCTCAAATCAGCAGTGATAGGTGCCCACTATTAGAGTGGGCACAGTGGAGCCTGATGTAGGCATGCACTCACCTTTCATTACTGGGACCTCTGTCCCTCTTGTTCAGCACCCAAGCTTCTTTTCAGGCAAAGAAGTGGTTGCCAATACGCAGTGGTTGCTAAGCATTGGAAGGTGCAAAACTGCAGTGGGTGGTAAGATGCAAAGGTCCAGTTTGCGCTAAGTTGCATTGGGTGCTGAGGTGCCAAAGTACAGTCTGTGTCAAGTTTCAGTGGGTACCAAGGTCCAGTTTGTATTGGGTGTTTATTTGCATTGGGTGCTAAGCAGGGGTCGAGTGGTGCGTGGACGCGGGTGAACGCCGCCACTTACTATTTCCAGAGAGTGGACGCCGTTCACCCTGCCATGTTCAGAGGGGAGCGGCGCAGTGGAAGGAGAGCTGTGAGCAGCGATGGAGAAGGGGGGCCATCTCCCCCCCCTTCCCTCACCTTAGGGTGCTCTCCTTCCCTCGCTCTCCCCTCCAGAAGTAACGTGCGGGCAGCCGGCAGCGGGCGGGACTTACCTCTCCTCGTTCCGGCGCCGGATCTGCGTGCCGCAAGTCTGGTCTGGACCAGACCAGACTTGCGGCATGCAGATCCGGTGTTTCGACAAGGAGGAGAGGTAAGTCCCGCCCGCTGCCGGCTGCCCGCACGTTACTTCAAGAGGGGAGAGCGAGGGAAGGAGAGCACCCTAAGGTGAGGGAAGGGGGGGGAGATGGCCCCCCTTCTCCATCGCTGCTCACAACTCTCCTTCCACTGCGCCGCTCCCCTCCTGCTGGGAGACACCTGACTACCTATTCTGGGGACATATACCCCCTGACTACATATACTTTGCACATATACCCCTGGCTACATATATACTGGGCACATATACCCCCCTGACTAAATATACTGGGCACATATACCCCCTGACTACATATACTGGGCACATATACCCCCTTGACTACATATACTTGGCACATATACCCCCTGGCTACATATACTTTGCACATATACCCCTAGCTACATATATACTGGGCACATATACCCCCTGACTACATATACTGGGCACATATACCCCCTGACTACATATACTGGGCACATATACCCCTGGCTACATATACTGGGCACATATACCCCTGGCTACATATACTGGGCACATATACCCCTGGCTACATATACTGGGCACATATACCCCCTGACTACATCTACTGGGCACATATACCCTTGCCTACATATACTGGGCACATATACCTCTGACTACATATATACTGGGCACATATACCCTCTGACTACATATACTGGGCACATATACAGCTGCCTACATATACCCCTGCCTACATATACTGGGACATATACCCCTGCCTACATATACTGGGCACATATACCTCTGGCTATATGTACTGGGCACATATACCCCTAACTACATAAACTGGGACATATACCCCTGCCTACATATACTGGCACATATATACCCCTGGCTACATATACTGGGCACATATACCCCCTGGCTACATATACTTTGCACATATACCCCTAGCTACATATATACTGGGCACATATACCTCCTGACTACATATACTGGGCACATATACCCCCTGACTACATATACTGGGCACATATACCCCTGGCTACATAAACTGGGCAGATATACCCCTGGCTACATATACTGGCCACATATACCCCCTGACTACATATACTGGGCACATATACCCCTGACTACATATAATGGGCACATATACTCCTAACTACATATACTGGGACATCTACCCCTGACTACATATACTGGCACATATATACCCCTGGCTACATATACTAGGACATATACCCTTGGCTACATATACTGGGACATATACCCCTGGCTACATATACTAGGACATATACCCTTGGCTACATATACTAGGACATATACCCTTGGCTACATATACTGGGACATATACCCCTGGCTACATATACTGGGCACATATACCCCTGGCTACATATACTGGCACATATACCCCTGGCTACATATACTGGGCACATATACCCCTGGCTACATATACCCCTGGCTACATATACTGGGCACGTATACCCCTGGCTACATATACTGGGCACGTATACCCCTGGTTACATATACTGGGGATATATACCCCTGGCTACATATACTGGGGACACCTATAGACCTGGCTACCTATGCTGGGAGTACATATTTTGGGGAAACTGCTGTCAGATTATCTGCATTCTTGTGGAACCGCTGTTATGTATTTTGGGGAACAGCTGCCAGATTATGTGTATGTTAGGGGAACGGCTGCTGCCAGATTACGTGTATTTTGGGGAACAGCTGCCAGATTATGTGTATGTTAGGGGAACGGCTGCTGCCAGATTACGTGTATTTTGGGGAACTGCTGCCAGATTGTGTATGTTTGGGGTACCACTGCTGCCAGATTATATGTATTTTGGGTGTTACGTGTATTTTGGGTGATCCGCTGCCAGGTTTCATGTATTTTGGGGAACTGCTCCCAAATTATGTGTATGTTGGGGGAACTGCTGCTGCCACATTATCTATTTTGGGGGAACCACTGCCATATTATCTGTATTTTGGAGGAACGTCTACCAGATTATGTGTCTTTTTGGTGAAATGCTGTCAGATTACATCTATTTTGGGGGGATACACTACGGCAGAGCTCAAACTTCCCCGGCAGACCTTTTACATCACTGCTAAGGTCATGTATATTTGGCCCCACCCATGACCACGCCCACAGTATGCATGGCCACACCCACAATATGATTGACCACGCCCATTTTTACCGCGCGGCGCAGGGGTTTTCCAGGTGAGTCCACTCACCTCTTTTCCCAGGACTAAACCCCTGATGCTAAGCAGTATTTGGTGCTGAATAAGTAGCAGATGTTGATAAACAATAGTGGGTGCCATGTGAGTGTTAATTGGTACAGGAACCTATTTGAGGGCTGGATACAGGCCAAGGGTGGGTACTAGGTGCATGTAGGGGCAGTGGGCAGGACATGATTGAGTAGGGAGTGCCATGTGTGGTTTGGATGTGTGCCATGGGAGAGTACTGGGTCTCATATGGGTTAAGACCAAGGGTGGGTACTGGGTACTATTTGGGTGCTGCCACCAGTGGGAAGCCTAGGACACTTTGAAATGAAGTGTGGCTATTCCATCAGTTGTACCCACAATGACCTCTACATCCCCCAAATCCCACAGTGAACTCCCCCCAAGCACCCACAGTGACCTCCCTTACCTCCAGCACCCATACTGACTTCTACCTTCCACAGAACCCACAGTAAATTCTCACCCCCAGTACCCACAGTGACCTACCCTTCCCCCAGCACCCACACTGACCTCTACCTCCCCCAGCAACCACACTGACCTCTACCTCCCCTAGCAACAACTATGCCATGCATAGCAGAACCCACAGTGACCTCCCATCCCCTGCACCCACAACAACCCCACCAATATCCAGCACCCACATTACACTCAGCCAGTAACCCTCACTATAGCAAGCACCCAGCACTTTCACCAAGCACCCACATGATATCCAGTCTAACCACACACACACACACACACACACACACACACACAGTCACACACACACACACACACACACACACACACACACACACACACACACACACACACACACACACACACACACACACACACACACACACACACACACACACACACACACACACACACACACACACACACACACACACACACACACACACTGGGACCTCTGTCCCTCTTGTTCAGCACCCAAGCTTCTTTTCAGGCAAAGAAGTGGTTGCCAATACGCAGTGGTTGCTAAGCATTGGAAGGTGCAAAACTGCAGTGGGTGGTAAGATGCAAAGGTCCAGTTTGCGCTAAGTTGCATTGGGTGCTGAGGTGCCAAAGTACAGTCTGTGTCAAGTTTCAGTGGGTACCAAGGTCCAGTTTGTATTGGGTGTTTATTTGCATTGGGTGTTAAGCAGGGGTCGAGTGGTGCGTGGACGCAGGTGAACGCCGCCACTTACTATTTCCAGAGAGTGGACGCCGTTCACCCTGCCATGTTCAGAGGGGAGCGGCGCAGTGGAAGGAGAGCTGTGAGCAGCGATGGAGAAGGGGGGTGTCACGGACGGTTGCGGGGCCGCAGGCGCGTCCTGTAACCGCCCGTGAAGAAAAGCGATCGCACTCGATTCTCTGCATCGATTGCGCTTCAGATCGATACAATCTGGGTTGAGTGTGTAGGGGCAGCTGAAGTCTTCTCTCAGCAGAGAGATAGCACCAGCCCAACTGCTGGATGGCTCTTTTGATATGCTAATGAGCCTGGGCCCAGAGAGTCCCTGGCTTCAAGCTGTGCTGATGGCCCATCCATCAGGTATAGACCATGACAGAAGCAATCTAGTTGGGAGAAAAGCCAGACCCTCCGACTCCCTCCCAGCAGGGGAGCTGACACCTAGCTAGCTGCCCCAAACTTCAAAGAGCCTTTGCCTGGGAATGACCTGCTATCAATCCCAAATGTAGATCATATTCCATAAACGGCTATATGTATCATATTTTCTGTGTTGCCAGGCTGGCAGACCCTCCAAACTAACAGAGCATGTAGGGCCCGGTCTGGCGTTGGTTCTGAGAACATTTCAGAACCTATTGAGGTAAAGACTGCCCGTTAGGCAGTTCAACAGTGCCCTAATGATACCACAGGGGTCCCACCCCTCATGTTTGGTATCAGGCTGCTGGGTACATCGAGGCAGACCTGAAAATATTAGTAAATCTGCCCTGACCTGTACGGTTCTGTGAGATAGAGCCCATATATGGTTAAGGCATGATTTCTGGTCCCCCAGGACAAGGGGAGGACTCATCTCATGTTCTAAGGGGGTGTGTGGGCCCGCCCTCACTCCCTCCTACTGAATCAGGGGCATAAGAATGGCAGAGGAGCCAAACTCAGTGTCCTCCACCCTGAAAACATCTTGAACTCATCGGTGCCAGCTTGAGGATATGCTGGCATCCACCTGGTCTGAACTCTGAACTTTGATTGAAACCCAGAACTCTGATTTTTCCCACAAAAAGGACATCTTTCCAGGAACTAAGTATTTTTCTCCCTTCTTTTATTTTTTATACTGGCTATTACTGTTTTAATAATTGTTGATTTTAATAATTGTCTGTATATATTAATTATTTATATTGCGTGAATAAACGACTTTCTCCAAGTCATTCACTGTCCGCTACCCTGCTTATCAGCACACACAGAACTGATCCCGGGTCTCTGAAGATACGCTACTGTTTGTTTGTTGTTGGCTAGACAGAATACCGTGTGTTTAACTGTTTTATTCGCAGGACTAGTCAGTCAGTAAATCGGGTCCACTGGCCCATACCAGTGGTGGTGGCAGATACCGTGGAATCGTGTGTACGTTGTAAATACCCGTGTCTCACAGGCTCCCTTCTGGGTTGTCTGCGGCTAATTCTTAACGGTTCCTGCGCATTGACTGCGACCAGAGTTCGCACGATCTGTGCGCTGGCACCGTTTAGAAGGCTAAGTGCGGTCAGACCACTAGGGCTCCTGTGACAGTGCTAGGCAGCGGTTGGGACCTGTGTTGTGCTGAAAGTATCTAAGATAGCGCTAGCGCTATCAAGAAACGAACTAATTCGTTGGTGTAGCTGGAAGGCAATATATTTTTTATATATACAGAGAGACTGTGTAGCCAGTACCCCTCCCCAAAAGTTTTATTTTATTTGGCGTGGAAATGTCCGGGAACTACAAGAAAATGTGCCTGGCGGACCTGCAAAATCTTTGCCAAGAGAGAGGCATTGATGTCGGCCGCAAGAAACAAGGGGACCTGGTAACGGAATTGTTTCAATGGGATACCCAGCAACTGCGGGAGCCGGGAGTGTCCGCTGAAGTGGATACCAGCCCATCTGACAATCGAGGGGAACCAGAGACTGAGACTCCTGACCGTACAGAGGTTGTGCATCCTGAGGGCCCTGCATCAACAGTTACGCAGGAGAATGTCAGTGTGGACCCCAATCCCAGAGTTTCTGAAAGTACTCGCCCGGAACTGGCCAGTACTGGACTGTCCGTTTGTACTGATCCGATAATGCAGCAGGCATTACGACAGCTGATGGAGACGGACCTGGACAAGTACCTGCAGTACATACGTGAGGAGCGCCAATCTGCTGCTGCTGCTGCAGAACGCCACGCGGAGAGGGATGCCGCTGAGCGAGAACGGGAGCGCCAACGACAGCATGAGCTAAACATGGCAAAAGTGCAACAGGCCAGCCGGAGTTCACCGCCCAGCCTCCCTGCTGAAGGAGCTGCGCCACCCGTAAGTGCAAAATTTAAATTTGCTAATATTGAAAAAGAGAGAGACATTGACTTGTTTTTGCGGTCTTTTGAAAAAGCATGCCGTCAGTATCGTCTGTCCCAAGACCAGTGGGCCAGACATCTGACACCTTTGCTGCGCTACAAAGCGCTTGATGCCTTCGCAGAATTGCATGCGGAGAAGGACAATGATTATGCTGCTATAAAAGACGCTATCAATACTAAGTACCAGCTGACGCCAGAAGCCTATCGGAAAAAGTTCAGGGCCTGGCAGAAAAAGTCTTCTGATTCGTACCGAGATGTGGTCAGCAGCTTGCTCACCACACTCCACCAGTGGACTCTAGGCCTCACCAAAGGGTCTTACGATGTCCTGGAGGACTTGATAGTCCTGGAACAATTTCTGAACATTTGCCCTGCTGATGTACGCCAGTTTGTGCTAGAACGCAGGCCGGCTTCAGCCACTGTCGCTGCAGACCTTGCTGAGACTTTTGCAACTACCCGGGTGGCTGATACCCGCAGAACTGTCCCATCCAACTGGAGAGGAGGTCAGCCCAATACCTCGGCAGACTCTCCTGCCCCTGTGAGCCGTCAGCCACAGAGGCCACCCAGCACAGCTTCTGCACCCAGGGCTGCAGCGCCTGGAGAGGTCACCTGTCACTACTGCCGCCAGCCCGGACACATGAAATTCGACTGTCCGGAGCGGAGACAGACACCACCAGCACCTGGATCATCTGCATCACCTGTACCTCACCCACAGCAGAGGCAACCCGCCAGCGAACCACAGCCTGGATCATGAGATTTTGTCCTGTTTGCCCGCGGAAAGGAAATCCGCGACCGAACCGACCAGCAGCAACTTGTTAGAGTGAACGGCACTGTTGTCACCGGATTCCGAGACACCGGAGCTGACATTACGTTAGTTCACTCACACCTTGTGCCAAAGGAGAGCATCAGCCCCAGCCGATCCCTTGCCCTTACTGGAGTAGAGGGCACCCTTTCTCACATAGCCCACGCGAGAGTGAAGCTGGATTGGGGAGGAGGGGTCCACGAAAGAGTTGTTGGGGTTATGAAGGATCTCCCAGTCCCTGTGTTGCTGGGGACTGATTTGGGCAAGCTTGTGTCCTACTATGAACCTGCCACGACCGCCTTGTCGCTCACGGAAGGAGACGGACTCTCCACCCACCACCAGGTACTTTATACACTTGGGGGAGCACCAGGGGGAGGTGGGTTGAATGAGCCCAGTTCAAGGGTACCAGGTTCAATAGTGCCTGCTTCAAAGGCACCTGAGTTTGAGGTACAGACTGTCTGTTGTGATGATGCTGTAACTGTACCTGAGTTTCCTGTACAACCTGTCTGTAATGAAAAAATGTCTATACCTGTCAATGTCATTACTGCATGCAATGATGATTTGAGTAATGTCCGTCTGTGCCATTCTGACAGTGTACCTGTGCTAGCAGTACCGCGCAGCTGCACTGCTCAGAACCCGAGCTCAGAACAGGTGGAGGGGGTTCCGGCCTCCTCCCCATCCTCTGACCGCAGGGATGAGACCTTTCAGCCGCTGGCCTCGTGTGACATGAACCAGTTGGCTGAAACTGACAGCGCCGTATTCTCAGCCGCACTACAAAGTGACCCAAGCCTGAAGGTGCTCAGGCAGCAAGCCGCTGAGCCCCTCGCAGACGGGGCCACTTTCAAGGTGTACTGGGAAGGTGGGAGACTGTACAGTGAGTCTGTACAGCCCCCTACAGGTAGATCCCACGCGAATACCAAATGGCTTGTGGTCCCGAGTGCGTTCAGGGGACATGTGCTGAAATCCGCACATGGTTATCCTCTGACAGGGCACTCAGGGGTCCGCAAGACACTTGCCGGTATTCGGAACCAGTTTTATTGGCCCCGGATGAACAGGGATGTAGCAAACTACTGCAGAGCATGTGCCGTCTGTCAGGAGCTGGGAAGGTCCAGGGATTCCCGCGGGGTTCCCTTAGGTTCACAGCCACTTAGCAGGGGAACCCTGCGTGGGCTGGCTGTTGACCTAACCAACCCACTGCCCGTTGTCAGCAGTCCCGGCAGACACCACGTCCGACTGCAGTGGCGCAAACGCCCTGTCCAGAACGGTCCACGTCGGGTCAACCCTGAGGGTAGCAGACCGCGACCGGTCCAGGGGGACCGAGCCACAGGCTCCAATAGGTTTTCCCGCCGCACCGGCAACCCGAGACCCGTCAGCCAGGATGGCCGACACGCAGCGGGCAGCCGACCCCAGAACGCCAACGGGGAACTAGATCAGATCTCGCAGGTTAGCGGCAACGACACACATCTTGCTGATGCATGTCTATCTGCCTTCTCCCCAGGGGGGGCTGTCACGGACGGTTGCGGGGCCGCAGGCGCGTCCTGTAACCGCCCGTGAAGAAAAGCGATCGCACTCGATTCTCTGCATCGATTGCGCTTCAAATCGATACAATCTGGGTTGAGTGTGTAGGGGCAGCTGAAGTCTTCTCTCAGCAGAGAGGTAGCACCAGCCCAACTGCTGGATGGCTCTTTTGATATGCTAATGAGCCTGGGCCCAGAGAGTCCCTGGCTTCAAGCTGTGCTAATGGCCCATCCATCAGGTATAGACCATGACAGAAGCAATCTAGTTGGGAGAAAAGCCAGACCCTCCGGCTCCCTCCCAGCAGGGGAGCTGACACCTAGCTAGCTGCCCCAAACTTCAAAGAGCCTTTGCCTGGGAATGACCTGCTATCAATCCCAAATGTAGATCATATTCCATAAACGGCTATATGTATCATATTTTTTGTGTTGCCAGGCTGGCAGACCCTCCAAACTAACAAAGCATGTAGGGCCCGGTCTGGCGTTGGTTCTGAGAACATTTCAGAACCTTCTGAGGTAAAGACTGCCCGTTAGGCAGTTCAACAGTGCCCTAATGATACCACAGGGGTCCCACCCCTCATGTTTGGTATCAGGCTGCTGGGTACATCGAGGCAGACCTGAAAATATTAGTAAATCTGCCCTGACCTGTACGGTTCTGTGAGACAGAGCCCATATATGGTTAAGGCATGATTTCTGGTCCCCCAGGACAAGGGGAGGACTCATCTCATGTTCTAAGGGGGTGTGTGGGCCCGCCCTCACTCCCTCCTACTGAATCAGGGGCATAAGAATGGCAGAGGAGCCAAACTCAGTGTCCTCCACCCTGAAAACATCTTGAACTCATCGGTGCCAGCTTGAGGATATGCTGGCATCCACCTGGTCTGAACTCTGAACTTTGATTGAAACCCAGAACTCTGATTTTTCCCACAAAAAGGACATCTTTCCAGGAACTAAGTATTTTTCTCCCTTCTTTTATTTTTTATACTGGCTAATACTGTTTTAATAATTGTTGATTTTAATAATTGTCTGTATATATTAATTATTTATATTGCGTGAATAAACGACTTTCTCCAAGTCATTCACTGTCCGCTACCCTGCTTATCAGCACACACAGAACTGATCCCGGGTCTCTGAAGATACGCTACTGTTTGTTTATTGTTGGCTAGACAGAATACCGTGTGTTTAACCGTTTTATTCGCAGGACTAGTCAGTCAGTAAATCGGGTCCACTGGCCCATACCAGTGGTGGTGGCAGATACCGTGGAATCGTGTGTACGTTGTAAATACCCGTGTCTCACAGGCTCCCTTCTGGGTTGTCCGCTGCTAATTCTTAACAGTTCCTGCGCATTGACTGCGACCAGAGTTCGCACGATCTGTGCGCTGGCACCGTTTAGAAGGCTAAGTGCGGTCAGACCACTAGGGCTCCTGTGACAGGGGGCGATCCCCCCCTTCCCTCACCTTAGGGTGCTCTCCTTCCCTCGCTCTCCCCTCCAGAAGTAACGTGCGGGCAGCCGGCAGCCGGCGGGACTTACCTCTCCTCGTTCCGGCGCCAGATCTGCGTGCCGCAAGTCTGGTCTGGACCAGACCAGACTTGCGGCACGCAGATCCGGTGTTTCGACAAGGAGGAGAGGTAAGTCCAGCCCACTGCCGGCTGCTCACACGTTACTTCAAGAGGGGAGAGCGAGGGAAGGAGAGCACCCTAAGGTGAGGGAAGGGGGGGGGGGGAAGATGGCCCCCCTTCTCCATCGCTGCTCACAGCTCTCCTTCCACTGCGCCGCTCCCCTCCTGCTGGGGGACACCTGACTACCTATTCTGGGGACATATACCCCCTGACTACATATACTTTGCACATATACCCCTGGCTACATATATACTGGGCACATATACCCCCCTGACTACATATACTGGGCACATATACCCCCTGACTACATATACTGGGCACATATACCCCCCTGACTACATATACTGGGCACATATACCCCCTGGCTACATATACTTTGCACATATACCCCTAGCTACATATATACTGGGCACATATACCCCCTGACTACATATACTGGGCACATATACCCCCTGACTACATATACTGGGCACATATACCCCCTGACTACATATACTGGGCACATACACCCCTGGCTACATATACTGGGCACATATACCCCTGGCTACATATACTGGGCACATATACCCCTGGCTACATATACTGGGCACATATACCCCTGGCTACATATACTGGGCACATATACCCCCTGACTACATATACTGGGCACATATACCCCTGCCTACATATACTGGGCACATATACCTCTGACTACATATATACTGGGCACATATACCCTCTGACTACATATACTGGGCACATATACAGCTGCCTACATATACCCCTGCCTACATATACTGGGCACATATACCTCTGGCTATATGTACTAGGCACATATACCCCTAACTACATATACTGGGACATCTACCCCTGACTACATATACTGGCACATATATACCCCTGGCTACATATACTAGGACATATACCCTTGGCTACATATACTGGGACATATACTCCTGGCTACATATACTGGCCACATATACCCCTGACTACATATACTGGGCTCATATACCCCTGGCTACATATACTGGCACATATACCCCTGGCTACATATACTGGGCACATATACCCCTGGCTACATATACCCCTGGCTACATATACTGGGCACGTATACCCCTGGCTACATATACTGGGCACGTATACCCCTGGTTACATATACTGGGGATATATACCCCTGACTACATATACTGGGGACTACGATACTCATGGCTACTTTTACTGGGGACACCTATAGACCTGGCTACCTATGCTGGGAGTACCTATTTTGGGGGAACTGCTGTCAGATTATCTGCATTCTTGTGGAACCGCTGTTATGTATTTTAGGGAACAGCTGCCAGATTATGTGTATGTTAGGGGAACGGCTGCTGCCAGATTACGTGTATTTTGGGGAACAGCTGCCAGATTATGTGTATGTTAGGGGAACGGCTGCTGCCAGATTACGTGTATTTTGGGGAACTGCTGCCAGATTGTGTATGTTTGGGGTACCACTGCTGCCAGATTATATGTATTTTGGGTGTTACGTGTATTTTGGGTGATCCGCTGCCAGGTTTCATGTATTTTGGGGAACTGCTCCCAAATTATGTGTATGTTGGGGGAACTGCTGCTGCCACATTATCTATTTTGGGGAACCACTGCCATATTATCTGTATTTTGGAGGAACGTCTACCAGATTATGTGTCTTTTTGGTGAAATGCTGTCAGATTACATCTATTTTGGGGGGATACACTACGGCAGAGCTCAAACTTCCCCGGCAGACCTTTTACATCACTGCTAAGGTCATGTATATTTGGCCCCACCCATGACCACGCCCACAGTATGCATGACCACGCCCACAATATGATTGACCACGCCCATTTTTACCGCGCGGCGCAGGGGTTTTCCAGGTGAGTCCACTCACCTCTTTTCCCAGGACTAAACCCCTGATGCTAAGCAGTATTTGGTGCTGAATGAGTAGCAGATGTTGATAAACAATAGTGGGTGCCATGTGAGTGTTAATTGGTACAGGAACCTATTTGAGGGCTGGATACAGGCCAAGGGTGGGTACTAGGTGCATGTAGGGGCAGTGGGCAGGACATGATTGAGTAGGGAGTGCCATGTGTGGTTTGGATGTGTGCCATGGGAGAGTACTGGGTCTCATATGGGTTAAGACCAAGGGTGGGTACTGGGTACTATTTGGGTGCTGCCACCAGTGGGAAGCCTAGGACACTTTGAAATGAAGTGTGGCTATTCCATCAGTTGTACCCACAATGACCTCTACATCCCCCAAATCCCACAGTGAACTCCCCCCAAGCACCCACAGTGACCTCCCTTACCTCCAGCACCCATACTGACTTCTACCTTCCACAGAACCCACAGTAAATTCTCACCCCCAGTACCCACAGTGACCTACCCTTCCCCCAGCACCCACACTGACCTCTACCTCCCCCAGCAACCACACTGACCTCTACCTCCCCTAGCAACAACTATGCCATTCATAGCAGAACCCACAGTGACCTCCCATCCCCTGCACCCACAACAATCCCACCAATATCCAGCACCCACATTACACTCAGCCAGTAACCCTCACTCTAGCAAGCACCCAGCACTTTCACCAAGCACTCACATGATATCCAGTCTAACCACACACACACACACACACACAGTCACACACACACACACACACACACACACACACACACACACACACACACACACACACACACACACACACACACACACACCACCCTATAGCTGGCACCCAGTACTCACACACACATGGCACAGTACTTGCAACGAGCCCCGACATGGCACCCACTACTCACACCTGCCTAAAGCCTCCGCATGGCATCCACTAACTACACCCACATAACTAGTACTAACACCCAAACTACCTGCACTCAGAACCCACATGACACACAATGCCCACCCATAGTTAGCCCCCACTGCAGGCACGGCACAACGTATTTGCACCTATGTGATACCCAGTACCTGCACCCAGCACCCATATATTTAATCTGCAGTAGTTCCAGCTGTACCAAGCCACTTAGTGCCCAGCACCCACACCAAGCACTCACATGACTTCTAGTACATGCACCCAGAACTCGCAAGGGACTGAATACCTGAAATCAACACCCACATGATGCGTGATACCCACCCATACAGCCAGAATCCACATGACATCGGGGAGGGCGGCCCAAGCTCTCCCTCCCTTCCTTTCCCGGGCCGCCCTCTGTGCTCCCCCCTCCGCTGCAGAGTTAGCACAGCAGGAAGGGCTGTAAACAATCAGCAACTCACCTCTCTGCGATCCACTCGCTGATCACTTGCCGCTGGTCTCCTCCTCTGCATAGCCACTTATACACACTCTACTTCCTGCTAAATAGGAAGTAGTGCGTGTATAAGCAGGGGGGTCTGTATGGCTGATATTGTGGTAAAGCCCCTCCCACAGTGTGATGTCAGGACCATAGTCCTGGCAGTTTGCTGTTTTTGAACCTCGTTGCATTGTGGGAAATCCCTCATTGCATTGTGGGAAATAACAGCCTTTACCAACTGCCAAGCTAGCAATAACTCCCTCTGGTCATAGAACTCTCAGTTATGAAGATTCCCTACAGATCACCTGTCAGAACTATAAACGACGCTACCAGTGATACATTTCAGAATGTAAACCAGGGAGAAGAAAGATTTGACAATAGGAGAACATTGACTAAATAATCTATATATGAATACTGTAAAAAATAAGTAATTTTATTAATTATGTTGTTTTCTCTACAGTTCCTCTTTAAATAGATAGTATCAAAAGCTGCTGAATTTCTACTTTTGAATGGGTTACAAGAGTAACATAAATCAAATAAAAATCATTTGTCTTACTATATTTAGTCATGTTGTGTCCTTGCCTCATTTGTACAAAGTCTAAAAACTCTTGTGGCAGGTTCTCTTTAAATTCTTCACAGGCCAGAGGAGCAACACTTTGTCACATAGCTACAGTGCATCAGATGGAAAGAATGCAGGTCACACTTCCTTGGAACCAACATATACATTTATCTCATTAATCTTTAAAAAGGGATAGTAGTAACCTTTTTGTGGTGGTATGTTAAAACCAGCCAGCTGTGGCTGTATATAGAAAATAGTCATTAAAGCAAATGTGAGTTTATATTATCTTACACTTAGAGCCACTTCTTAATGCCAGCTACATAGCGTGGCATGCATCAACAAAATATTACCTACATGCCAAACATGCTTTCAGATGACTACATGGAGCAGACCAGAAATATACTGAATTATATGTCTGTATTTTGCTTCCAGTTCAAAATCTCTGCAAGCACTTTTCCGGCAATTACAGCTTTTTCCACATTTTCAGCAGAATATTCATAGAGAGCTAAATCAGAACATTGTCCAAGTTCTGCTATCCCCTCACTGAATACAATAACCATTACTTACTGCATCAGTTTTCCGCTCAGAAAGCGTGTGGGTTTATATGAAGTGACTCACAGGGAATGCTGGAGAGAAAATACCTTATAAAACGGTTTACTAACTCCTTTGAAATGCTTAAAAAATACTTAAAGCATACCTAAAGCAAGGGAAAAACTATTGGGAAACCCATGGTTAGACCAGAGGCTTCCCCGATCATCCTGTTTCCTGCCGTTCAAGCAGAGGGTACCTGTAAACATATTGACAAGGGCTTATTAAATATGCTTTTGTGGCCGTGCTGCCATGTACACGTGTGACCATGCTGGGCAGGTGCGAGTACAGTCCGTGCTTTTTCTTCTATGCATGTGCAGTTTCGTGCTACTAGGCATGCGGACCATAATCACATCTGTGCTGTAAGGTTACGCTCATACATGAATAGGAGTGGCCACAGTGCTGGCCACACAGAGTTAAATTCTTACCAAAGGAGATGTAGATGAGGAGCCAGGTGATCTTTGCCGACAGGGAAACTTTGGCTTGTACTCTTCCTTGACCACCTTGTGAAGGTAACAGTAGGAAAATATAAATACAATAAAAAAATGAGGAAGTGACACATATTATGGTAAAAATTAAACCTTATTTTCACTATAGCAATGCGTTTCGTGAGCATTTTTTTGGCTCATTTCTTCAAGCCAAATTTCCGTGCCAGCAATATTCTAAAATCGTGCATTGAGTGCCTCAAAACACGGCTCTATCATATTGCTTGCACTGAAATTTGGCCTGCAATAACCGTGTCTGGTGGTAATAGGAAATACCCCGCTTCTTAATTCACTGCTGTAGATGCTCATGTAACAGCAACATTGTCTGAGGAAGAAGGTTACACCCAGGGCCGGCCTTAGGTTTCACAGCGCCCTGAGCGTAACCAGATTTTGGTGCCCCCCCACACACACACACACATTCATCCTCTTCGCGTGTAAACGCATCACACCTACACATTTGGGGGGGGGGGGGGGGGAATCTGCTGCCTAAATACACTAAAAGAGGATCTGCGACTGCAAGACTAGTAGCCTAAGCCTATATACACTAAAGGGGGGGATCTGCCTACATATACAAGACTAGTAGCCTATATACACTAAGGGGGGTGATCTGCCAGATCCCCCCCTTAGTGTATATAGGCTTAGGCTACTAGTCTTGCAGTCGCAGATCCTCTTTTAGTGTATTTAGGCAGCAGATCCCCCCCCCCCCCCCCATTAGTGTATCTAGCAGCATAAGCATATTCCCCCTTTAGCGTAGGGAGGTTGGGGAGCCTTACTTTTTGCTGGTCAGTCTTTTCTTCTTACTGTCTGCAGAGCAGTCTGCAGACTTAGTGCCAGTGTAGGTGCCAGGATTCTGGGAGCAGGAGAGAAGGACTCGTCGTCACTCAGGACATTGTCACAAGGCTGGTGGCACACGTGCTGCGCGCTTCTCTGCAGCAGCCTGAAGCTCAGCGCGCCTCCGTCCATCCTGATTCCTGACATATAGCTATAAGTGCCCCCAGTATAGGTAGCCAGGCATAGGTGACCCAGTAAAGGTAGCCAGGTAGGTGCCCCCAGTATAGGTAGCCAGTATACTTGCCCCAGTATAGGTTAGATAGGCATTTGTCTCAGCTATAGGTTAGATAGGTAGGTGCCCCCAGTACAGGTTAGATAGGTAGGTACCTGCAATATAGGTTAGATAGGTAGCTGCCCCCCAGTATAGGTTAAATAGGTAGCTGCCCCCCAGTATAGGTTAGATAGGTAGGTGCCCCCAGTATAGGTTAGATAGGTAGGTGCCCCCAGTATAGGTTAGATAGGTAGGTGCCCCCAGTATAGGTTAGATAGGTAGGTGTCCCCAGTATAGATTATATAGGTAGCTGCCCCCAGTATAGATTATATAGGTAGCTGCCCCCAGTATAGATTAGATAGGTAGCTGCCCCCAGTATAGGTTAGATAGGTAGCTGCCCCCAGTATAGATTAGATAAGTAGCTGCCCCCAGTATAGATTAGATAGGTAGGTGCCCCCAGTATAGGTTAGATAGGTAGGTGCCCCCAGTATAGGTTAGATAGGTAGGTGCCCCCCAGTATAGGTTAAATAGGTAGCTGCCCCCCAGTATAGGTTAGATAGGTAGATGCCCCTAGTATAGGTTAGATAGGTAGGTGCCCCCAGTATAGGTTAGATAGGTAGGTGCCCGCAGTATAGGTTAGATAGGTAGGTGCCCCCCAGTATAGGTTAAATAGGTAGCTGCCCCCCAGTATAGGTTAGATAGGTAGGTGCCCCTAGTATAGGTTAGATAGGTAGGTGCCCCCAGTATAGGTTAGATAGGTAGGTGCCCCCAGTATAGGTTAGATAGGTAGGTGCCCCCAGTATAGATTATATGGGTAGCTGCCCCCAGTATAGATTATATAGGTAGCTGCCCCCAGTATAGATTATATAGGTAGCTGCCCCCAGTATAGATTAGATAGGTAGCTGCCCCCAGTATAGGTTAGATAGGTAGCTGCCCCCAGTATAGATTAAATAAGTAGCTGCCCCCAGTATAGATTAGACAGGTAGCTGCCCCAGTATAGATTAGATAGGTAGCTGCCCCCAGTATAGGTTAGATAGGTAGCTGCCCCCAGTATAGATTAGATAAGTAGCTGCCCCCAGTATAGATTAGACAGGTAGCTGCCCCAGTATAGATTAGATAGGTAGCTGCCCCCAGTATAGGTTAGATATGTAGCTGCCCCCAGTATAGGTTAGATAGGTAGGTGCCCCCCAGTATAGGTTAGATAGGTAGCTGCCCCCAGTATAGATTAGATAGGTAGGTGCCCCCAGTATTGGCTAGATAGGTAGCTGCCCCCAGTATTGGCTAGATAGGTAGATGCCCCCAGTATAGGTTAGATAGGTAGCTGGCCCCCAGTATAGGTTAGATAGGTATGTGCCCCCAGTATAGGTTAGATAGGTAGGTGCCCGCAGTATTGGCTAGATAGGTAGCTGCCCCCAGTATAGGTTAGAAAGGTAGGTGCCCCCCAGTATAGGTTAGATAGGTAGCTGCCCCCAGTATAGGTTAGATAGGTAGGTGCCCCCCAGTATAGGTTAGATAGGTAGCTGCCCCCCAGTATAGGTTAGATAGGTAGCTGCCCCCCAGTATAGGTTAAATAGGTAGCTGCCCCCCAGTATAGGTTAGATAGGTAGCTGCCCCCAGTATAGGTTAGATAGGTAGGTGCCCCCAGTATAGGTTAGATAGGTAGGTGCCCCCCAGTATAGGTTAAATAGGTAGCTGTCCCCCCAGTATAGGTTAGATAGGTAGGTGCCCCCAGTATTGGCTAGATAGGTAGCTGCCCCCAGTATAGGTTAGATAGGTAGGTGCCCCCCAGTATAGGTTAGATAGGTAGCTGCCCCCAGTATAGGTTAGATAGGTAGGTGCCCCCAGTATAGGTTAGATAGGTAGGTGCCCCAGTATAGGTTAGATAGGTAGGTGCCCCCAGTATAGGTTAGATAGTTAGGTGCCCCCAGTATTGGCTAAGATAGGTAGCTGCCCCCAGTATAGGTTAGATAGGTAGGTGCCCCCCAGTATAGGTTAGATAGGTAGGTGCCCCCAGTATAGGTTAGATAGGTAGGTGCCCCAGTATAGGTTAGATAGGTAGCTGCCCCCCAGTATAGGTTAGATAGGTAGATGCCCCCAGTATTGGCTAGATAGGTAGCTGCCCCCAGTATTGGCTAGATAGGTAGCTGCCCCCAGTATTAGCTAGATAGGTAGATGCCCCCAGTATAGGTTAGATAGGTAGATGCCCCCAGTATAGGTTAGATAGGTAGATGCCCCCAGTATAGGTTAGATAGGTAGCTGCCCCCCAGTATAGGTTAGATATGTAGGTGCCCCCAGTATAAGTTAGATAGGTGCCCCCAGTATTGGCTAGATAGGTAGCTTCCCCCAGTATAGATTAGTTAGGTAGGCACCCTCCCCTCCTAGTGGAGGGGGAGCTGCGGGGAGGGCAGCCCGACCTCTCCCTCCCTTCCTCTCCGGGCCACCCTCTGTGCTCCCCCCTCCGATGAAGACTGCAGCAGGAAGCTAATTCAAAGAGAACAACTCACCTCCCTGGTTCCGATCGCCGGCACCTCTCACTTGCCACTGGTCTCCTCTTCTACATTAGTTACTGATACACTCTAAACTTCCTGCTTAACAGGAAGTTTAGTGTGTATCAGTAACTAATGTAGAAGAGGAGACCAGCGGCAAGTGAGAGGCGCCGGCGATCAGAACCAGGGAGGTGAGTTGTTCTCTTTGAATTAGCTTCCTGCTGCAGTCTTCATTGGAGGGGGGAGCACGGAGAGCGCCCGGAGAGGTCGGGCTGCGGCTCCCCCCTCCATCATCGCATGTTTGCTCCCCATCCAACACCCCCAGCAGCGACACCAGGGGGCGGGGCTAGACGGACCCAGCCGGGGCGCGCATCTTGACACATGTGGCCAGGCGGCAGGAGCGCCCCCTGGAAGCCGGCGCCCTGAGCGATCGCACTGGTCGCTCAGGTCAAAGGCCGGCCCTGGTTACACCCCTGAAACATCATCTTCAGGGCAGGATCAGTGGAGCGGCCGCTGCTTGGAAGGAGAGCACGTAAGTTGCCAGCGCACACTACGCTGCACTACCCCACGTAGCGCACACACAACTTGCGCTGCTCACATTAACCCTTTCAGGACCGGCCGCCTTATCCCCCTTAAGGACCAGGCACTTTGCATGGGAGGGGGGGCGCGTGTTTGGGGGGTTAGGCAACCGGATCCTGTTGCTGGGCTTTCTGGGCCGTGTTCCCCCTATGTGGCAAGGTGTCTCCCCTTTCAGCAGCAGCTTTCACTCATCTTCCAGGCTCCAGCAATGAGCCGCTGCAGACACCACTGCCCTCTCCGACATCCCCGCTCGTACAGACACTGAGCGGAGATGCCAGCTGTCAGGGCCGAGGCAGAGGCTGGAGAGGCTCCAGCCTCAGGGCGCAGTGTAGGAGGGGGTGCACAATTCATTCAGCTGTCATTCCCAATTGTGTTTAAAGCAGAAAAAAATAAGAAAAGGGGATACATGACAGTGACTGCAAGCCAGATAACTGGAGATTAAGGTGTTGGGGAGGTTGGGGGCCCTGGGGCACATATTAGTCTAATAGCAAGCAGTGAGTGATGGCTGGGGTGGGAGGGATGGAGTGGCACACTTTGCTGTCTCAGTCTTGGGTGCTGAAGGACCTTGTCCCGGCTCTGCCAGCTGTCATATGATAGCTTAATCTACCCTCTCGGGTGTGCACGAACGAGACCGGAGCGGAAACGGCGGGCGGCGTAGATCCTACGCCGCATCAGGCTAGAACAGCCACAAGTGTGGCATACAATTTCATAGCGGCGGTCCACAAAAAGGTTAAGCTGCACTGCTTTAGCAGCGCAGCTTAATGAATCAACCCCAATAAAACTAGTAACTAGCTTTTCCCTTTTTTCCATTTTTCCACAAGACATAGACTAAAGCAGCATGGTGGCATAGTGGTTAGCGCTCTTGTCTTGCAATGCTGGGTTCCCGGGTCCAATCCCAGCCAGGTCAACATCTGCAAGGAGTTTGTATGTTCTCCCTGTGTCTGCGTGGGCTTCCTCCAGGCACTCCGGTTTCCTCTCACATTCCAAAAACGTACAGATAAGTTAATTGGCTTCCCCCTAAATTGGCCCTAGACTATGATACATGCACTACACGATACATGCATAGACATATGACTATGGTAGGGACTAGATTGTGAGCCCCTCTGACAGCGCTGCATAATATGTCGGCACTATATAAATAAATAAATAAAAAAATCTTTAGTGCTGTGTATTCAGTCTGTTGTGCTAATTGAACACTTTGATCTGAGCAAAGTGTACTTTAAAGAAAATAATTTTGATATGGGTAGAGGAATTTATTGGACGCGTTCTCAAGCCCTGCAGCCAGAGGTCAGTCAATGAGGTTGTACTACATAAAACTGTTACAAACGGGCCAGTAAAAAAGGGAGCATATGGCTAATGGACAAAAAGGGCGCCGCCATAGACTCCAATGCAAAATATCGGCTATTGGGCGCCCGACAGGAAAAAAGGGCGCCCGAGAAATAGCTGTTGCAGGGATCGTGTTAACAATATTTTTCGTTTACAAAAGAAGGTTTATAACAAATACCGTTTACAAGTTCGTTTTAACTTTGTGGTTTACTTATTTTTTGTTTTTAAATTTCGGTTATAGGAGCTTTTACTTATTTTTTCCGTTTTAAAATTTCGCTTTCAGGGCTGTAACAAGTAAATTATCGTTTATTATCGTTAATTATCGTTTATTTTATCATTTAAAATTAGTTTTCATACGTATAATGCTTAAATATTGTTTTCAACCTTGTTCTATTGGAAATACGTCGCTTTTGGTATTAACTTTGTTTTTTACACTCATAATGCGTTGATTATAGTTTTCTAATATATCGCTTTTAATATTACCGTTATTTTAAGATTTTTAATGCGTACGTGATTGTAAGGCTATCTATTTTCTTATATATACTGTGTATATATATATATATATATATATATATATATATATATATCTTTTTCTATTTATAATATTATTAATGTGTACGTGATTTTAACGCTATTTATTCTATTACAAATATATACATTATTCTATTCATGTTATTTATAGTGAAGTATTTTAAGGATTAAATATATTATTGTTTATATGTGTGTAAGGGTGTTTGTGCAGTGGAGATGGTTAGGGTTAGGCACCACCAGGGGGATGGTTAGGTTTAGGCACCATCAGGTGGGTGGTTAGGGTTAGGCACCACCAGGAAAGATTTAGGGTTAGGCACCCCCAGGGGGGGGGTGAGGGTTAGGCACCACCAGGGGGGTCTTAGGGATAGGCACCACCAGGGGGGTCTTAGGGTTAGGCACCACCAGGGGGGTGGTTAGGGTTAGCCACCACTAGGGGGGTCTAGGGGTTAGGGATAGGTACAGGGAGGGTTCTGTGTGAGAGTAGGGATAGGTATAGTTACAGTACAATATACACCACCAGGGGGGTGGTTAGTGTTAGGCACCACCAGGGGGGGATCTAGGCGTTAGGGATAGGTACAGGGAGGGTTCTGTGTGAGAGTAGGGATAGGTATAGTTACAGTACAATATTTGTAATATACACAATTTATTACATTATGTATATTTACACAAAAGGGGGGGGGGGGGTCTAGGGGTTAGGGATAGGGAAAGGGAGAGCCTACAGTTAGGTATAATTGCAGTAAAATACCTGTAAAATCTTCCATTATATTACTATGCTTAATACAAGTGTAAATATCGTTTTTGGGTATAGACGCTATTTGACGTTTCATTTCCGAATTCGTTTGTTGTTATAGACAGTATTTTGCCGTTTCATTTCCGTTTATTTAACCGATTTAGCACTATATTTTCGCTTATAAGCTATGAACGATAAATATTGTTTTACATTACAACTTATAATTTCGGCTATATCCTGCGCCCTTTTTTCCAGGCGCACTTTTTTGATACACGCGTTACAAAAGATCTCAGAAAACATAAAAGTGTTACATGTAATTAAAGCATTCCCCTTTGGCCCCTGATGATGGTGTTTTGCTTTGTGATGCTTGTAGGAAGTGAATAGAGCAGGTGGTTAGAAATAAAACAGCAGCCAGCCTCTTCTGCCTTATCCTCTCATCTGTATTTACTACAGAGCTGTACTTGTGGGGAGGAAGGAGCATAGTGGTGTTTTCATAAGAGATATTTCACAATGAACATGTTTTGATAGTGAGATCAGTCGTTTCCAAGTCAACCCACAGCCTTGTATTATCTGCTGGAAAAGGCTTGTCTTTGTGTCGCAAACAGAAAGCACGCTCCTTGTATGGAAACATCTCCCCGATTGCAACAGAAATATTTAATCTCAACTCTGTTGGTCTCCTAAGTTTTATTGCAAAGTCTTGCCATCTGTTTAAGAGTTACAAAACGTTCTCGGCCTTAAAAGTAAATAACATTTTAATATGTCTACGGGCATGGATCACCTGTTTAAAGAAGATGCAGCAATTGCATTACTTTAATTTCTTACGTTAAATATAACTGTATAGATTCATAGTTAAGTAACAGGACTTACCTCAAATAGATGGGAATAAGTGGGTATTGTTTAAGGTTATTATTGACACTTGAACAATGCATTTCAGGGGTCAAAACCACTTTCTCAGGTTTTGTGTCTACAAGAGGTTGACAGCAAATTGTGAGGCAGATATACATAATTACAACACTTTAAAATACAATAGTGAATAATTCTAATAACATTCCATCATTCCATTATTAGCAATATTAAAAGGGTTGCAAACATAATCACAATTTCTCTATCATGAGGGATAAATCAAAATTGAATTACATAGTTTAGGGTGGTTATTATAAACGATATTTATTTCCCTTAATTAGCTATTTTATACACCTCTACACTTTTCCTTTGGTGATTTCTCTTCTACTTACTGTGTTTTCTGGAATGTGGGACGACTGGGAGTATGGACCAGCACCCCAACTTTTATGTACTGGTTCTGGGTGTGAACGGGAGCTGCTGCTGTGTGTGTGTGGCGCTCAGTGTGCGGCAGTCTTCAGGTAGTTGGCTGATTGGATTGGTCGGCTTGGTCGGTGCTGCCTGACTCTGGGCGTGTTAGTCGGCTCTCACTGTCTCCCTGTTTATCGGAGCGGGTGAGTGAATGGATTGCACTGTGCCAGTGGGGTGTGCCTCCTTCACCCGTCTGTCCCCTCTTGTATCCTACCACCTCCTCCTCTGCCTCTCGGGTCACGCACATGCGCGCCTGAGCTGCTTTACTAGAGGGATCTGGGAGGCGGTGGCTGGGTGGGGCAGATGGGGGGGTGTGAGGTTTGTGGGCACGGCACAATGTCTTTCTTCCGCACCCTAGGTATCCCGGAAATTCCGGCCTGGGTGGTGGGCTCCTCCCCTGGTGCATGCGGCAACTGCCGAGTCTCCAACGCTCTGGACATTGGCATGTGGCGTGTGTACGCTGCATTTTGGCATCGCGTGGGCTTCGGCATGTCATGTACATACGTCGTGTGTCAGAATTGTGTGTCGCCTGGTGTCGGTGATGCCTGGCGGGTGGGACGGCCCCGTCTCTTTGGAAGTCTCCAGGGGTTGAGGAGCGTTCATGTACGCAGATGAATACAGTACTTTCTCCTTCCTTGATAGCATCTTTTCCTTCTCCCCTTAGTCTGTTTTTTCTTTTCCCCTTCCTTATTTATTCCTATGTAATATTTAATTTTGATTGGCAAACATGAGACATTATGCTCAACACCAAGAGTGTGGTGATGAATAGGTATGATCGAAACAGGCGATTTCCGATATCACGGTAATTTCGCATTCCGCTGTAACGAAATTCTGTCACCACTACATTCCGGCGAATCCCCGTGGTATTCCACGGAATTCCACATTCCGGCGGAACCATTTCCACAATGTTAAAGGAAACCTAATGGATGTTTCCTTTTAAACAAATACCAGTTCCCTGGCAGTCCTGCTGATAACTTTGGCTTTAGTGGTGGCTGAATCACAATCCTGATTACATTTTTTGGAGCAGCAGGAGTTGTCGTAGGTCATGGGACCTAGAGGTGATTTCACGGCAGTGATTACAATTTTTGTTTGGAGCAGCAGGAGTTGTTGTAGGCCATGGGACCTAGAGGTGGTTCCACGGCAGTGATTACAATTTTTGTTTGGAGCAGCAGGAGTTGTCGTAGGCTGCCATGGGACCCAGGGGTGGCTCCACGGCAGTCATTACAATTTTTGTTTGGAGCAGCAGGAGTTGTCGTAGGCCATGGGACCTTGATGTGGTTTCACAGCAGTCATTACATTTTTTTGGGAGCAGCAGAAGAGAAGTTGTAGGCCAAAAGCATAGGGTTAGGATAAAATATAACGTCAGACAGCTGCAAAAGCTGCATTTTTATGATCTTAAAATGCAAAAATATGCAGCAGAGTTTGCGAGGGAGACCATTTGAGGCTTGAAAAACAGCAAAATTTTTATTTAGCCTGTCTGATCTTCATCATGAATCAGTGACAGGGGCATTGTAATTATCACTGATCCATGACTCATTCATTTTAATGAACGTTAGTATGCCCACATTGTCTGTGGAAAAACGGGTTCGTTGGTCAGTGACCACCCCACCTGCAGCACTAAATACTCACTCAGAAAGAACACTGGCGGCGGGGCATGCAAGAACCTCCAGTGCATACTGAGTGAGTTCAGGCCAGGTCAGGCGCGGAGCTAGGGGGGGTCGGGGTAGGACAAGTGCCCCGGGGCGCCTGGTCCCCAAGGGCGCCCTCCGCCTGGCTGAGCTGCGGGGTTTTTTTTTTGTTTTTTTTTTGAGGGGAGCAGCGCAGAGAAGAGGGAGAGCTGTGCAGACGGTGGGGAAGGGGGGCCATATCCCCCCTCCTTCCCTCACCTTAGGTGCTCTCTCCCTCCCTCGCTGTCCCCTCCAATGTCCGGGTGGCTCTTGGCTGGCAGCGGCGGGCGGAACTCACCTCCGTCTCGCTCCAGCACCGGGCGGAGGTTCGGGTGCGCAGCCGCTGCTCTGGTCTGGACCAGACCAGAGTAGTGGCAGATCCATCCGGCGCTGCGACGAGACGGAGGTAAGTTCGGCCCGCCGCTGCCAGCCACCCGGACATTGGAGGGGACAGCGAGGAAGGGAGAGCAGCTCTTCTCTGCGCTGCTCCCCTCCTGCTGGGGAGGGGGACACCTGACCTGGCTACCTACTCTGGGCACATATACCCCTGCCTACATATACTGGACATATATCCCTGGCTACCTACTCTGGGCACATATACCCCTGGCTACCTACTCTGGGCACATATACCCCTGGCTACCTATTTTGGGCACATATACCCCTGGCTACCTACTCTGGGCACATATACCCCTGGCTACCTACTCTGGGCACATATACCCCTGGCTACCTACTCTGGGCACATATACCCCTGACTACCTACTCTGGGCATATATACCCCTGGCTACCTACTCTGGGCACATATACCCCTGGCTACCTACTCTGGGCACATATACCCCTGCCTACATATACTGGACATATATCCCTGGCTACCTACTCTGGGCACATATACCCCTGGCTACCTACTCTGGGCACATATACCCCTGGCTACCTACTCTGGGCACATATACCCCTGGCTACCTACTCTGGGCACATATACCCCTGGCTACCTACTCTGGGCACATATACCCCTGGCTACCTACTCTGGGCACATATACCCCTGGCTACCTACTCTGGGCATATATACCCCTGGCTACCTACTCTGGGCACATATACCCCTGGCTACCTACTCTGGGCACATATACCCCTGGCTACCTACTCTGGGCATATATACCCCTGGCTACCTACTCTGGGCACATATACCCCTGGCTACCTACTCTGGGCACATATACCCCTGGCTACCTACTCTGGGCATATATACCCCTGGCTACCTACTCTGGGCACATATACCCCTGGCTACCTACTCTGGGCACATATACCCCTGCCTACATATACTGGGCATATACCCCTGGCTACCTACTCTGGGCACATATACCCCTGGCTACCTACTCTGGGCACATATACCCCTGGCTACCTACTCTTGGCACATATACCCCTGCCTACATATACTGGGCATATACCCCTGGCTACCTACTCTGGGCACATATACCCCTGGCTACCTACTCTGGGCACATATACCCCTGGCTACCTACTCTGGGCACATATACCCCTGGCTACCTACTCTGGGCACATATACCCCTGGCTACCTACTCTGGGCACATATACCCCTGGCTACCTACTCTGGGCATATATACCCCTGGCTACCTACTCTGGGCACATATACCCCTGGCTACCTACTCTGGGCACATATACCCCTAGCTACCTACTCTGGGCATATATACCCCTGGCTACCTACTCTGGGCACATATACCCCTGGCTACCTACTCTGGGCACATATACCCCTGCCTACATATACTGGGCATATACCCCTGGCTACCTACTCTGGGCACATATACCCCTGGCTACCTACTCTGGGCACATATACCCCTGGCTACCTACTCTGGGCACATATACCCCTGGCTACCTACTCTTGGCACATATACCCCTGCCTACATATACTGGGCATATACCCCTGGCTACCTACTCTGGGCACATATACCCCTGGCTACCTACTCTGGGCACATATTCCCCTGGCTACCTACTCTGGGCACATACCCCTGGCTACCTACTCTGGGCACATATACCCCTGCCTACATATACTGGGCATATACCCCTGGCTACCTACTCTGGGCACATATACCCCTGCCTACATATACTGGGCACATATACCCCTAACTACATATACTGGGTACATATACCCCTGGCTACATATACTGGGCATATATACCCCTGGCTACATATACTGGGCATATATACCCCTGGCTACATATACTGGGCACATATACCTCTGGCTACATATACTGGGGACACATACCCCTGCCTACATATACTGGGCACATATACCCCTGGCTACCTGTTCTGTGGACATCTCTACCCCTGGCTACCTGTTCTGGGGACATCTATACTGCTGGCCACCTATTCTGGGGACACCTATAGACCTGGGGCTACCTATTTTTGGGGAAGCACTGCTGTCAGATTGAGTGTATTTTGGGGAACTGCTGCCAGGTGAGAGGTGTCTACCATATTAAGGGGGCATTCTGCCTATTTATGTGAAATGCTGTCTATTTATGTGCCTCATGACTGCTGAATTTGTCTTGTTGGGGGCCTCATGGTTACTGAATTTGTCTTGTTGGGGGCCTCATGATTTGTTGGGGGCCTCAAGATCGCTGAATTTGTCTTGTTAGGGGCCTCATGATTGCTGAATTTGTCTTGTTAGGGGCCTCATGATTGCTGAATTTGTCTTGTTGGGGGCCTCAGGATTGCTAAATTTGTCTTGTTGGGGGCCTCATGATTGCTGAGTTGGTCATGTTGGGGGCCTCATGTTTACTCATGATTGCGGAATTTGTCTTGATGGGGGGGCTCATGATTGCTGAATTTGTCTTGGAACATGCTGGAAGGTACATACTGAGGGAGGGTGGGTGAGCGTGAGCCTGCTAACCTCCATGTACATTTGAAGGGGCGTGACCAAATGTGGAGCACCCATAACCACGCCCACATTTGGTCACGACCCTTCACCTTAGGGGGCGCATTAATAGTCTTTGTCCCCGGGCGCTGAAAACCCTAGCTACGCCTCTGGGCCAGGTATCCATTTGTTTTGTCCAATACTCCATGGGGTCATCATTACTCTCTATTTTGTCTGGAGCACTGGCCGACCCCAAGTAATCATTCACCATACGGGCCAGCCGCTGGCAGTGTCTACTTTGCCCGCTGGTGGTGCTGCTGCTAGATGGAGTATCTGGCATTGGCTGATAACATTCCTTCAACATACTCAGCAGGTTCACAGATTGGCTATTGGTGCTGCTGCTGGAAGTGGGACCACCAGACCTTTGCTGAGTATGATGATAAAAATTGGTAGCTTGGGCCTGGGATACAGGTGCAGGAAACGCATCTTCTACCCAACGAATAAGGGCATCCCGGATGTGGCTCATCCTGGGGTCTGCTTGGGAGGGGGGTATGAACTGCCGCATTTTCCTCTTGCACCGGGGATCTAAGATGGTGGCCACCCACATGTTGAGCCTTGATTTTAGAGTTTTAATCCTGGGGTCCTTACGGAGGCACTGGAGCATATGCGCAGCTATAGGGAAGAGATGTCTGCCATTAAACTCCTCTTCCTGGCTGTCAGAACTGTCATCATGCTCCAGCTCCACATCAGAATCTTCTTCCCACCCCCGGACAATGGGCTCTTCTACTTCTACAAGCTCTGCCTCCTCATCCAGGACTTGAGCATGCTCACTCTCTCCCCCACTTGACTGACCAATGTTCAGTAGGGCTTCCTCCCCCTGTCCGAGCACTTTGTCAAGAGCCTTGTCTAGCATGAAGACAATAGGGAGCACTTCTGATATGCTGCAGTGCTCCTCACTGACCAATTTTTTTGCCTGCTCAAATGGCTCCAAGACTTTACACACCTGTCTAATCAGCTGCCACTGGTCCCCAGTAATGTAGTCCAGTGGCCCTGTTCTGGAGGAAGATGTCTGAGACAGGTATAGCCTGACCACCATTTGCTGCTCCCACAACCTGTCCAGCAGGGGGGGGACCTAGGGTCCTTGGAGATCGGGGGCACCTGTGGGCACCAGGTGGGGGGCATATGCTGCGCGACGCTGCAAAAATGGGCGTGGTCATGCAGTGAGTGGGCGTGGCCATGGGTGGGGCCAAACATACATGAACTTAGCAGCGGTGTAAGCTACAGATAACGGGCCTGCCCATCGAACTACTGGATGGAGCTCCCTGTCCTTTATTTAGATAGTTTACGATCAGTATAGGCATAGATCAAAGATGTATACGCACATACAATTTTGACAAGTCACTTATCTATCACAAAGTGGCAACAGCAATTTAAACTAAATACTGTACAAACGTTTTAACACATACATGCACATTATGGAAAATCCAAGTTGAAAATAAACTGTGAAGATAAACAATTTCATCCATCCTACTTCTGCAAAAATGTATTCATTTTTTTAAAACCTCCCAGTTTTATTTTCTGTTTTAAAAAGCTAAAAAAGTAGGTTTAATGCTATTGTCTCATATGATGATGATTCAGCTTTTCCTATAGTCTCGCACTTAGCAATCATGTGACCCCCAACAAGACAAATTCAGCAATCATGAGGCCCCCCATCAAGACAAATTCAGCAATCATGAGGCCCCCCCATCAAGACAAATTCAGCAATCATGAGGCCCCCAACATGACCAACTCAGCAATCATGAGGCCCCTATCAAGTCAAATTCAGCAATCATGAGGCCCCCAACATGACAAAGTCAGCAAGCGTGAGGCCCCCAACAAGACAAATTCAGCAATCATGAGGCCCCCAACATGACAAAGTCAGCAAGCGTGAGGCCCCCAACAAGACAAATTCAGCAATCATGAGGCCCCCAACAAATCATGAGGCCCCCAACAAGACAAATTCAGCAATCATGAGGACCCCAACAAGACAAATTCAGCAATCATGAGGCCCCCAAAAAGACAAATTCAGCAGTCATGAGGCACATAAATAGACAGCATTTCACATAAATAGGTAGAATGCCCCCTTAATATGGTAGACACCTCTCACCTGGCTTCTGAATTCTCCTCTACTGGCTGCTGTGCCTGGCAATACGGTTTTTGGCTGGATTGGGGATGATGTGTGGGCTGAAAGGCCTGGCAGTGATGCTGTGGCCTGGCTGGCGGTGATGCTGTGGCCGATGTTGTGGCCAGGTTGGCTGGCAGTGATGCTGGGCTGTGCTAGGCTGGTTGAAGTGAATGCTGGCCTGACTGGTGGTGATGTGGTCCTTTTGACAGTGATTCTGGGCTGGCTGGCCTGGATAGTTTAGGTAGCGACAGGTGCCCTCAGTTAAGGTAGCGCCAGGAGTCCCCCAGTTCAGGTAGGGACAGGAGACCCCCAAATCATTTAGTGACAGGAGCCCCCCAGCGTATGTAGTGACAGGAGGCCCCAGTTTAGGTAGTGACAGGCACCCCCCAGTTAGGTAGTGAGTAACAGGGACCCCCAGTTAAATAGTGAGTGACAGCAGGGACCCCTAGTTAGATAGTGAGTGACAGCAGGGACCCCAGTTAGATAGTGAGTGCCAGCAGGGACCCCCAGTTAAGTAGTGAGTGACAGCAGGGACCCCCATTTAGGTAGTGAGTGACAGGGACCCCCGTTAGGTAGTGAGTGACAGCAGGGACCCCTGTTTAGATAGTGACAGCAGGGACCCCCAGTTAGATAGTGAGTGACAGCAGGGACCCCCGTTTAGATAGTGAGTGACAGCAGGGACCCCCAGCTAAATAGTGAGTGACAGCAGGGACCCCCAGTTAGATAGTGAGTGACAGCAGGGACCCCCAGTTAGATAGTGAGTGACAGCAGGGACCCCCAGTTAGATAGTGAGTGACAGCAGGGACCCCCAGTTAAGTAGTGAGTGACAGCAGGGACCCCTAGTTAAGTAGTGAGTGACAGCAGGGTCCCCCATTTAGGTAGTGAGTGACAGCAGGGACCCCCAGTTAGATAGTGAGTGACAGCAGGGACCCCCAGTTAGATAGTGAGTGACAGCAGGGACCCCCAGTTAGATAGTGAGTGACAGCAGGGACCCCCAGTTAGATAGTAAATGACAGCAGGGACCCCCAGTTAGATAGTGAGTGACAGCAGGGACCCCCATTTAGGTAGTGAGTGACAGCAGGGACCCCCATTTAGGTAGTGAGTGACAGGGACCCCCGTTTAGATAGTGACAGCAGGGACCCCCAGTTAGATAGTGAGTGACAGCAGGGACCCCCGTTTAGATAGTGAGTGACAGCAGGGACCCCCAGTTAAATAGTGAGTGACAGCAGGGACCCCCAGTTAGATAGTGAGTGACAGCAGGGACCCCCAGTTAGATAGTGAGTGACAGCAGGGACCCCCATTTAGGTAGTAAGTGACAGCAGGGACCCCTGTTTAGATAGTGAGTGACAGCAGGGACCCCCAGTTAGATAGTGACAGCAGGGACCCCCATTTAGATAGTGACAGCAGGGACCCCCATTTAGATATTGAGTGACCCCCATTTAGGTGGTGACAGCAGGGACCCCCATTTAGAAAGTGAGTGACAGCAGGGACCCCCAGTTAAGTAGTGAGTGACAGCAGGGACCCCCAGTTAAGTAGTGAGTGACAGGAACGGACCCCTGTTAGGTAGTGAGTGACAGGGACGGACCCCCTATAGGTGGTGAGTGACAGAGACGTACCCCCGTTAGGTAGTGAGTGACAGGGACGGACCCCCGTTAGGTAGTGAGTGACAGGGACAGACCCCCGTTAGGTAGTGAGTGACAGGCGCGCTCCACACCCCCACACCCCCCATGTCAGACCTCAAGATCAGCGGGCGACCCGACCAGATAGAGCGGGTGCCGGGCACAAATATGCGGAAGTGATGTCACTTCCGCATATCAGCGGTGTCCACTAGGTCCTAGCGCCCGCTCTATCTGGTCGCCCGCTGATAGAGGTCTGAGTGACGCTGCTGTCTGGCTGCTGGCAGCGGGGAAAGCCGGGGGGCAGCGGCGGCCGGGAGATCCGTGTAGAGATGAGCGTAGTGACGTAATTACGATTTCGCGAAATTTCGCGTAATTAGTGTAATTACGATTATGGCCGTAAGTACAAAATCGTAAGGAAGAAGGATTTCGCGAAATTTCGCGTAAGCGTAATTTTCGCATAATTTTCGCATTACAGCGGGTATTACGAAATTAATGCGTATGGCCATGCTCCCAAGCGGAAAAGTTGACGCATGGATCAATGTTAGGTAGCCGCCGACTTTAACGGTTAATAGCAAAGCCCCCTTAAATGCTAAGAGCCTCAAATTTGGAGAATATATTAAGGAGATCAGGAGGAATAAGAGGAAAATTTTTTTTTTCAAAAAGACCTTATAGTTTTTGAGAAAATCGCTGTTAAAGTTTCAAAGTAAAAATGTATACATTTAAAAACCCGCCGACTTTAACGGTTAATAGCAAAGCCTGCTTAAAGTTTAGGAACACCAAATTCCCAGGGTATATTAAGGGGATCAGTGGGAATAAGAGGAAACATTTTTTTTTAAAAAAGACCTTATAGTTTTTGAGAAAATCGATTTTTAAGTTTCAAGGGCGAAAATGTCTTTTAAATGCGGAAAATGTCAGGTTTTTTTGCACAGGTAACAATAGTGTATTATTTTCATAGATTCCCCAAGTGGGAAGAGTTTTACTTACTTCGTTCTGAGTGTGGGAAATATAAAAAAAAAACGACGTGGGGTCCCCCCTCCCAGACCTCTTTAACCCCTTGTCCCCCATGCAGGCTGGGATAGCCAGAATGTGGAGCACCGGCCGCGTGGGGCTCCGCACCCTGACTATACCAGCCCGCATGGTCCATGGATTGGGGGGTCTCGGAAGGGGAGGGGCAGCCATGCTTTCCCCTCCCCCTCCGAGCCCTTGTCCAATCCAAGGACAAGGGGCTCTTCTCCACCTCCGATGGGCGGTGGAGGTGGAGGCGCGATTTCCTGGGGGGGGGTTCATGGTGGAATCTGGGAGTCCCCTTTAAAAAGGGGTCCCCCAGATGCCCACCCCCCTCCCAGGAGAAATGAGTATAGAGGTACTTGTACCCCTTACCCATTTCCTTTAAGAGTTAAAAGTAAATAAACACACAGACACTTAGAAAAAGTATTTTAATTGAACAAAAAACATAACCACAAAAAAAGTCCTTTAATATTCTTAATTAACCATTAATACTTACCTGTCCCTTTAAAAGCCAGTTCCCACGCAATATCCTCGGAAATATACTAATCAGTTACAATGTAACAAAGTTGTTACAATGTAACAACTTTGTTACTTTGTAACACCACCGCACCCGACGTCACTCGCCGCCACCGCCGCACCCGCACGGACCCGACAGAGCTCTGAGCTATATAGCTCAGAGCTCCCTAAGCATCTTTGTATTTGGGCTCCAAGGAGCCCCATTGGTCCTTAGCAGACCAATGGGGTTCCTTTAAATCAGAAGGAACCCCATTGGTCTGCTAAGGACCAATGGGGCTCCTTGGAGCCCAAATACAAAGATGCTAAGAGAGCTCTGAGCTATATAGCTCAGAGCTCTGTCGGGTGCGTGCGGGACGCTAAGTCCCCGCCGGCTCCCGCTGTCCACCCCGCCCACATCTGTCACCCACATGTGGGTGACATGTGGGTGACATGTGGGAGAGGCGGGGAAGGCAGCGGGAGGCGGCGGGGACTTAGCGTCCCGCACGCACCCGACAGAGCTCTGAGCTATATAAATTTAAATATCTGATTTAAAGGAACCCCATTGGTCTGCTAAGGACCAATGGGGCTCCTTGGAGCCCAAATACAAAGATGCTTAGGGAGCTCTGAGCTATATAGCTCAGAGCTCTGTCGGGTCCGTGCGGGTGCGGCGGTGGCGGCGAGTGACGTCGGGTGCGGTGGTGTTACAAAGTAACAAAGTTGTTACATTGTAACAACTTTGTTACATTGTAACTGATTAGTATATTTCCGAGGATATTGCGTGGGAACTGGCTTTTAAAGGGACAGGTAAGTATTAATGGTTAATTAAGAATACTAAAGGACTTTTTTCGTGGTTATGTTTTTTGTTCAATTAAAATACTTTTTCTAAGTGTCTGTGTGTTTATTTACTTTTAACTCTTAAAGGAAATGGGTAAGGGGTACAAGTACCTCTATACTCATTTCTCCTGGGAGGGGGGGGTGGGCATCTGGGGGACCCCTTTTTAAAGGGGACTCCCAGATTCCACCATGAACCCCCCCCCCCAGGAAATCGCGCCTCCACCTCCACCGCCCATCGGAGGTGGAGAAGAGCCCCTTGTCCTTGGATTGGACAAGGGCTCGGAGGGGGAGGGGAAAGCTTGGCTGCCCCTCCCCTTCCGAGACCCCCCAATCCATGGACCATGCGGGCTGGTATAGTCAGGGTGCGGAGCCCCACGCGGCCGGTGCTCCGCATTCTGGCTATCCCAGCCTGCATGGGGGACAAGGGGTTAAAGAGGTCTGGGAGGGGGGACCCCACGTCGTTTTTTTTTATATTTCCCACACTCAGAACGAAGTAAGTAAAACTCTTCCCACTTGGGGGAATCTATGAAAATAATACACTATTGTTACCTGTGCAAAAAAAACTGACATTTTCCGCATTTAAAAGACATTTTCGCCCTTGAAACTTAAAAATCGATTTTCTCAAAAACTATAAGGTCTTTTTGAAAAAAAATTTTTTCCTCTTATTCCCACTGATCCCCTTAATATACCCTGGGAATTTGGTGTTCCTAAACTTTAAGCAGGCTTTGCTATTAACCGTTAAAGTCGGCGGGTTTTTAAATGTATACATTTTTACTTTGAAACTTTAACAGCGATTTTCTCAAAAACTATAAGGTCTTTTTGAAAAAAAAAAATTTCCTCTTATTCCTCCTGATCTCCTTAATATATTCTCCAAATTTGAGGCTCTTAGCATTTAAGGGGGCTTTGCTATTAACCCTTAAAGTCGGCGGCTTTTTTATATTATACGGAGCGTTACGGTTTAACGCGAAATTACGGTAGCGTTTAATGCGAAATTACGGCACGAACGAAACGCGAAATTACGCGTTGAAAATTACGCTTACGGTATTTTCAATTACGATTTTAATGCCAATTACGCTACCGCAATTTCGCATCGTAATCGCAAATTTCGCATGCGTAATTACAGTAATGCGAAATTACTAAAATTTCGGCTCAACTCTAGATCCGTGGCACCCCAGGAGAGATTGGGGGCACGGCCCCCCCAAAATAGGGCTAGCGACGCACCTGCTCTCCAGCATGTGGAGGGTGGAGTTCCACCGCATCGGACAATCAGAAATAAGCCTGTGCTGCGGCAGGCTATGGCAGCACTGCAGCAGTTTCAGGGCCGCGGTGGCGGTTGCGGAGCGATGGATGTGGGCTGACACTTTTCGTCTTTAAAAAGACTATAGTTTTATGTTGAAACAACTAATATGGGTCTGTCTCTCCTCTCTCCAACACCAAACTGACACCCACAAGCTTCGTGACTGTCACACCTCTCTTATATACAAAATGGGTGGGATAGCTGATGATAGGTAGCTAGGAGCTGGTTGCTAACGTAGGATTGGTTGTTTTTTGTTAAGACTCTGGTGCAGAAATTCCGTTTTTAATGCAGAAATCAGCATGTTTTAAGCTTCTGTGATGGGTCTATCCTTTCTGATCCTTCTGATTGGCTCATGCAGCTTTTACACGCTTTTGATTAAATTCCGACGGAATTCTGCATAGAAATTCCTCTATTTCCGACCGGAATCTGACGAGCAACCCTAGTGATGAAGCCTATTAATTTGGTTAGATGTTCATAAACTGTGGCTAGACTCTGAGCTAATAAAAAAAAAAGAAAGAAAAGAAACCATATTTACAAACAGGCCCGGATTTACCTCACAGGAGCCTATAGGCACAGATGTCTTGGCACCCCAGCGTGCGCTGTTCATTACCCTACAAACCCCCATCAAACCACACACCAAGTACGCTGTCTGGCCCAGCTGTTACTTTTCTCTTCTTTCATTTGCCCATCATAGGTAGCTACAGGTGCCCCTTAGTATTAGGTAGCTAGAGGTACTCTCAGTATTAAGTTCCCCCCGACTAAAGGGAGATCACGTCAGTGGAATGCCAAAAGCAGAGTGAGGAACCTCTCATTTACACTCCGATCAGGACTCTGCATAGGGAAGGAGAAAGGCACTCAAAGACAGGGGCGTAACTAAGCCCCACCGGGCCCCCCTGCAGAATTTCAGAGCGGGCCCCCCCCCCCCGGGGCCCGCTCGTGGCCGGTTTTTGGGTGCTGGAGGGGTGGCAGCATGAGGGGAAAGCCTTGCCCACAGTCGGCGGAAGCGGAAGTGACGTCAGCCGCTAGAGAGAGAAGGCGGCGATGGAACGCAAGGAAGAAGGTATGTATCCTGCCGCCACTGCTGCTCGCTGCCCACACAGGTTCACTAGCTGGAGGGGAGCGCAGAGGGGAGAGCCCCGAGGTGAGGGAGAGGGGGGAACTTCCCCTCTCCCCGCCGACTGTGGGCAAGGCTTTCCCCTCATGCTGCCACCCCTCCAGCCCCCAAAAAACGGCCCCGAGCGGGCCCCAGGGGGGGGGCGGGCCCCCCCGCGGGCGCAGGCGCTGCAGGGCCTATTGTTACGCCCCTGCTCAAAGACAAAGAGCAGTGTAAGCTGCCTTTCTTTGATCAGGCGCATGTAGGCACATGTCTACAGTGCCTCATGGTTAATCCGGCCCTGTTTATAAAGCAACAGCAGAGGCATAGCTAGATGTTTCAGCACCCGGGGACAAAGACAGCTGTTGCCCCCCATAGTGTAACAAAGTGCACCGTGTTGTAAAAGGGGCATGGCCATGAAACAGAATGCGGGGATAGTCATACATGGAGCAAATCTCCATGAACTTTGCAGCGTTATAGATAGGCCTGCCAAACAAAATGTCTTATGAAGCCTTTCTCCTTTAATACACTTTCCTGGCACATGCAAACCGTTGAGTACCAATATTGGGCTATTATCACAGGGACCCTAAAGGTGGCCACGAACAATACAATTTGCAGAGCGATTGTTTACAAATGATTATTCGTATGAACGATCGGTAATTATCCTTTGGAGCCACTAATGTACAAAAATCTGCTAGCCAATCTGATCAGGTTAATGACATTGTATAGCTGAAAGAACTGACAGACTCCGGCACTCCTCATAGAATCTTCTTTTATTGAAGCCACAAAGCACAGGTACAAACGAAAGCCCCTATGTTCAGGTTAATGACATTGATCCAATTTTATGATCGATCAGGTCAATCTGATTGAATTGGTTAGGAGATTTTTGTCCATTAGTGGTCCCAAACAATAATTTCTGTTTGTTCATACAAATAATCATTTGTAAATGATCGCTTAGCAAATTAGCCAGCGAATAGCCAGCGATCAGCAAAACGCTATTATAATGTAATCCTGTGAAGATGATCCCTCTGCAGTACTGCTGTTTGTGTAAAATCAGAATTGAGCACATGCAGCATTTTTTGGAACAACTGCACTTTGAATAATTGATGTAAAAATCACACTTTTAGTGATTGCAATTAAATTTTTTGGATTTGCAGTGTTAACTAAACCTTATGGCTCAAACTCACTAGCAGCCTTTTCTAAGCGCTAGTGATTTGAAAAGCTCTTGCTAATGCAATACTATGGGTGATTTTTATAAAATCACATTGCTCAAGTGGGGTTACACCCATAGCATTACATTAGCAAGAGCTTTTCAAATCACCAGTACTTAGTAACGGCTTAGTAATGTACTGCTAGTGGGTTCCAGGCCTGAGGCCATGTTCACAGTGGTGTGTTGATTGCAGTGAGGTGTAACGACCGCTTTGTAATGCAGCTTACCTCACTGCAATGCAACACTTATGCGACATTCACAGTGCAGCTAGTGAGTTGCGGTATAACGGTTTGCATGAAGTGCATTACCACTAAACGGGCATATTAACAAGTACAGTGAAGCATACTTTTCATTGACTGTATGCTTTACTGTATGCGATGCATGGCAAGCGTAACGTGCGGTGCAAATTTTCCATTTAGTTGAGTTGTGTTCTTGTTATACAAGGGAACACAACACAAGTCCCACTGTGAATGTTGCCGCCGGGCCTGTTTCCACTGCACGCAGATTGGATGCAGAATGGATGAAGAAAAACTGACTCCAATGAATGCCTATGGGCCTGTTTCCACTAAACGCGATTTTTCTGATGCAGATTTTCCCATAGGCATTCATTGGAGTCAGTTTTTCTGCATCCATTCTGCATCCAATCTGCGTGTAGTGGAAACAGGCCCTTAGGCCTGTCCCTTAGCACTGATGACATTTTATACTGGGTCCAGTGTAGTTTTGCCAGTCCCTGTCACTGAGTACTTTTCCACAAACTAGGGCAAGGGCTATCTACTCCTGTGGCACTGCGTAATGTTTGCAGGCGGCTACAGGCATTTAGAACTGGCAGTGGATTTGTGCTTGAACAGTAGCATACCTGTGCATGTACATCTGAGCACTTGGCAGCTGATTTCAAGATGCTACATACATTGTCAATGCACTGCACTCATGATGCCACCACACCACATGACAACCACTGGCACAAAATGCAGTCAGTGGTTGTCACAAAGGATGCTATTCAGTTGATTCCCAGCAGACTGGCGGTTAACTGTGCAGTTACCTAGTTCACCTGTTTGTGTGAGCTAGCCCTTAAAGTCAATATGCTGTGGAGACCGTGGCAGGATGAATGAAATGTTTGTACAGAGATTGCTTTTATTGCCATGGCATGATGGGAATTTCCACTGGAATTCCCAGGGCAGCTATTGTGCAGTATGTTCTTCAAGTACTTGAAATTAGCAGGGGACATTGATTTCAAAATGAAAACACTGTCCCTGTAACCATGACAGAACCGGTGCATTGCAAGTAACAGTGACGCAAATTTAGAGAGCAATGTGTAATCTCCTTTTCAGTACATGCTTATCACACACAGTTTCAGACACGGAATGTTAACTATTTGTGACGTGCCAAAGTCAAATATTCTAAAATACATGTGGTAGTAGTTTTAACATTCATATTCAGTTCCACCTTCTACAAATAACAGCAATGAGATGTAGCTTGATGCTGTCAAAACAACACAATACAAAATGTGCTGATTATGTTGTGGTTTGCTGTTCTGAGAATTATGCATTACAATAATGATCTGTAACTAATGACAGAACTGTTGCCAATGCCAAATTAAGAAACTTCACTGAAAAAGTGGAAACAGACAAAATGGCACTGGGTAGACTTGATCACCTAAGGTTGTTTGTAAGAAGAAAAATATACAACCTTTATAGTCAAGAGTGCATATTTATGCATTGCAGATGGCTGACCGTAAATGTATCTGCTGCCAAAACATTAGGGACGCAGAGATTGTGTGGTGACTGGTTGTGCTGTGTGATAAATGTGAAGAAAATGAAAGGCATTGGTCTGGGTTGTTGGTTAGATAGGCATCATCAATAAGGAAGGTTAACTTTAGGGGATAAGCAAGGGAGAGGTTAATATTTTTAAAATAGGCTAGGCAACAGAAAGCTGTGAACTTAAACACTTCACCACCGAGGGGTTTTTCCCTTTGTGGACCAGAGCAATTTTCACCTTTCAGCGTTCCTCCCTTTCATCCGCCAATAACTTACCTGTAAGGATTCCTCCTGTGGCGTGTTCTGTCCGTTGCGGTGGAGCCGCAAACCGACAGAAGTGGCTTGTCTGCCTGCATTCTGTTGTGCATTCGCAAAGAGTCACATTGTCATTTGCAATTGCTCTGCAGTTCTGGGCAGTTCAGGATGCTGTCATCATTTTACCAATGGCTTACTACAGCTGAGCTGCGACCAGATAGCCCTGGATTTCCTGCAGGCATGTTGTTACATAATACTGCATGTATTTCCTATGGGAGTCATTTGCATTCACAACCAGCTAGCAAATGGTAATCAAGCCAGCTCAAGATTGAATGATTACCATTCAGCTGTGTGGAGATTTGCATGCTTGCATCCATTGGTCAATGCCGGCATAAAAGTCTGTCTCCCCTTTTAGACCTCGCCCATCATAGCGATCACTATGCTGGTCTGCTGGGCACTGTGCTACTCTGTATAGTTCTGTTATTGTAGTTCAATGCAACCTTATTACTTGTGCTTTAGCTAGTTCTTGATAAATATATATGCAGACTTGCTAATATAAATTTATATATTAGTTGAGCCGTTTATTATTTTTTTGTATTATTGTTTATTGCCTAGTTTCCATGCTTGATGGACGTTTACTGCATCCGCGGTGGATCAGTGAAGTCCATTATCCTGATAGCTTGGATTCTGCCATCACCACGTTGGTGACTGTTAGTATTCCTGCTACTCTAGTTCTGGGAACGTAACTATAGGCTGCGGTTGCTATTAGTTATGGTCTTTCCTGTAGTTTTGTCTGTGTGGATGCTTGCTGGTGATTGTTGTTAGCCTGCTTGCTCTGCTTCTGTGGACGTGACTGTGAGCTGTTGTTGCTACTAGTTACGCTCCAATCTAGTCCTGTCTTGTACCTGTCTGAATGCTTGCTATTGCTAAGGCAGCGCAACATCACACTGCGCTGCCATTGTGTCTTACTTGTCTAGTTATACTTGTCTAGTTACACTCCAATCTATAGTCCTGTCTTGTACCTGTCTGAATGCTTGCTATCGCTAAGGCAGCACAACATCGCACTGCACTGCCATTGTGTCTTACTTGTCTAGTTATACTTGTCTAGTTACACTCCAATCTATAGTCCTGTCTTGTACCTGACTAAGTGCTTGCTATCACAAGGGCACCGCGACATCGCACTGCGCTGCCATTGCGTCTTATTTGTAGTGATATCAGAAGCCCAGAGCTGCAGTTGCTCTTGCCAGCCTGTGTAGCCTCTTCCATTATTCAGCTACCAGTCTTGCTGCTCTGAGTGGTCAAAGCCTAACCCCCAAGCATTACACCTGTGATTTGTAAACAGACAGTATTGCTTATGCACACAAGCATTACATTATGATGGGCCCAACACAAAATCACATGTAGGAGGCCTCTGACACTGTGTGTTATGGTTCCCTGTCTTTTGAAAGATTTGAAAAGCTTGACTGTGAAGCAGCAAGCAAATGTATACCAGAATTGGTTAGATTCTTGTTAAATCCAGATTTTCAGACTTCAGCATTTTCTACCTGGGCTGATCAGATAGTTTGCACTCTGTTTAAGGGCAAGCTTTTTGATTGGGCAGTTGATATTTTGAATCACACTTCTCTGAGAGAAATAACCTTTAGAATTCATAGCTTTTGTGATTCATAATTGGTTAAGAATATCTCCATTACCATATCCTCTTAATAAACTCCTGATTGCTAGTCAATCAGATGCCTCTTCAGCAGCATCTAAAAGCAATCTGTATGCAGCAATGTCTAAAGTCTTGCCTAAAACTAAACGTAAACGTTCCAGAAAATGTTCACAATAGTGTTGGGCGAACACCTAGATGTTCGGGTTCGCGTACGTTCGCCGAACATCGCCGCGATGTTCGGGTGTTCGCGCCGAACTCCGAACATAATGGAAGTCAATGGGGACCCGAACTTTCGTGCTTTGTAAAGCTTCCTTACATGCTACATACCCCAAATTTGCAGGGTATGTGCACCTTGGGAGTGGGTACAAGAGGAAAAAAAATATTTAAAAAAGAGCTTATAGTTTTTGAGAAAATTGATTGTAAAGTTTCAATGTAAAGTTTCAGTACATAGAGTGGCAGTAAACACAATGCTATATAGTGTGGCTGAGCGAGCGGTGTACTACTATTCCCAGCAGACACAAAGTGGAAGTAAACACAATGCTATATAGTGTGGCTGAGCGAGCGGTGTAGTACTGTTCCCAGCAGACACAGAGTGGCAGTAAACAGAATGCTATATAGTGTGGCTGAGCGAGCGGTGTACTACTATTCCCAGCAGACACAGAGTGGCAGTAAACAGAATGCTATATAGTGTGGCTGAGCGAGGTACACAGAGTGGCAGTAAACACAATGCTATATAGTGTGGCTGAGCGAGCGGTGTACTACTATTCCCAGCAGCGACACAATGACTGGGGGGACCCTGGCTAGCGTGGCTGGAGCGCGAACTACCCTGCCTGCCTACCCAAAGCTAAACCCACAGACAAATGGCGGAGATATGACGTGGTTCGGGTATTTATTTACCCGAACCACGTGACAGTTCGGCCAATCAGAGCGCGTTCGGGTCCGAACCACGTGACCCGTTCGGCCAATCACAGCGCTAGCCGAACGTTCGGGGAACGTTCGGCCATGCGCTCTTAGTTCGGCCATGTGGCCGAACGGTTTGGCCGAACACCATCAGGTGTTTGGCCGAACTCGAACATCACCCGAACAGGGTGATGTTCTGCAGAACCCGAACAGTGGCGAACACTGTTCGCCCAACACTAGTTCACAACCAGCAATATCGTTGTCCATAGCAACTGCGCATCAGACCCATAGTGAGACTTTGTCATTAACAGATAATGAAATTCAATTGTCATTCATGGGAGTCAAATGGACCTATGAAACTATCAATGAACTTTCCTTGCTAGCCAGGGAGAATAAAGATTTTTGTTTAAAAGAATTGTCTGAATATTCTTATGAGGAAATATTACAGAGTATTGAGCAAATCAAATTGTTTGTGCAGCAAAGAAAATTTGCATATTCTTCAGTTCAACACTTGTTGCAAGTCCTGGACATTCTTAAGGATAGGAAATGCTCTGGTAATGATCCAGTTAATCGAGTTGATTCTCTGTCAGGAGTAAACCAAAGCAAGTCCACTCCAGCTAGCTTCCTGCAGACTGATCCAACTGTAAATTATGCCCAGAATAATTGTTTAGTTCCTGACAAGAATGAATGGGATCCTCCATTTGAAAAATGGGAAATTGAAGCTTTGATTTATGAATTGGAGAATGATCGAAAATATTTCTATGAATTTTACACTGCTAAGAGTAACATAATTTTGCATGCATGCAATGAGTCTGCTTTTTCTTTGATTGAAATGAATCTGTGTGTGCATGACTTTGTGATTCCGTTAATTGATGCATGGAATGAGATCTTGAATGGTCGCTCTTGGAGTCAGTGTGAGCAACATTCAGTAACCAATGTCAATTTGGTCTTTCCGTTGCCCCTAGCAACGACATCACCTGATAGCCTTGCTCCAGATGTACACCTTGCTTCTCTAACTCGTTATAATGGTGGCAATAAGTCTTTTTTGAATTTCTTGCAGAATTGCAAAATTTTTAATCCATGTTCTTTCTTTAGATCAGCCACCACATTTCAGCAGTCCAGGTTTATTGTCTTATACCTGCTTGATAGCCAGATGAGAACTTGGGCTGAGGGAGTTGCTAATGAAAATGTGGAGGTTTTTAATGACCCCCTGGAATTTGTTAAATGAATTGCAAAACGTTTTGCGAAAAAATACAAACAAATTCCTACTGATTTGTTTTCTGCATCCTGCAAACCATATGATCCAGCAGACACCAATAGATGCATTACATCAGTTCCTGAGTCTCAGCAATTATGTTTAGTAACCTTAGAACCCCAGCATCTGAATTCTCCAATTTTGCAGTTGAAGAACGGTGGTTCAGATGCGCAAACATTGTGTCCTGATTTTCCTGTTTCAACACTTTGCTCTGGTTCCGCGAATGGTTCAGAGCATCTGTTATGTGAACCTGAAATCACAGAATCATTGCCTTGTCCAGAAAATGTTCCAGTAAATTTGCACTGTACCATGAATTATGCAGTAGTTCTGTCCAATGAAGCTCAGGGCACAGAATCATTATGCTGTTTAGCAGGTGCTTTCATGGTTCTGCCCTGCAACATGGACTGTTCAGTGATCCTGTCCAGTGAAGCTGAGGTCACAGAGTCTTATGCTTCACCCAGTACTTTGGATGCTTCAATATCTCTAGCTGAGGACTCAGAGGCACTGCTTACCTCAGTTGGTGTTGCAGTAATATTTACCTGTTTAGCAGCTGTCTTAGAATTACAGTCCACTCTAGTAAAACTTGATGAATCTTTGCCCAGTGAAGCATTGTCCTCGTCAGCAAGTATTTTGGATACATTGCCCTGTACACAGTCTGATTTTACTAATGTTGTGGAGTCCCTGTCTGATGTTGAAGCAGCCAGGGAACTCCAGCCCTGTCCTCTGAATGTTTCAGAAGTCTTGCCCTGTAACATGGATAATTCGGACTCTGACTCTTCTGAATAATAGAAGTCTCAGAATTTCAGTCCGGTTTAGTGAGTGTTCCTGAAACCCTGCCTTGTATCTTGGAAAATTCTGGTTCTCTGGCCGGTGTGGCAGAGGTTCCAGAGTCCCCTTCCTGTCCAGTGAGTTCCTCAGTTTTGCCCAGTTCAGTGGGGGTTGCTGCAATACTGACTTGTTTTGCAGCTCTTTCAGAGCTCCAATCCAGTGTACTAGAACTAGATGATGAGTCTATGTCCAGTCCAGAGGAAGTTGTGGAACCCCTATCTAGTTAGGTGCATACTATGATGCTCACACGGTTCCCAAGAAAACCGTGTGTGCACCATTCAAGTCACAAACGCAAATTTCTTTGCAAAACAATTAAAATTACATTTTTGGTTTAAATCAACTCTTTTTTCCCCTACTCTCCTTCCTGGCTCTGCTAGCAAACACTGGCTGTTTCTAATCACATAGTCTCCCTCATCCAAGTGTGAAATTTGTCACCTAGCATTTCTGGCTAGTTATATAGCTCATCCATCAGATGAAGGGTATATATCAGCCTGACAGAACTTCATAAACAGCAGTCTTGTCCAGACTGATCGGCCCCGATCTTAGCAGGGAATCTGACAAGTAGCCCTGCTGTCCGAGCTTCAAAGACTTCTGGCCTGAGTTAAAAAGACACAGATCCTTAACACTCCAGCTGGGGACTCCCAAAAGTTCAACCAACCTTAAAAACTATATTTAATAATAGGCACAGTTTTGTAATATTTCTGGTGTTACCAAGATAGCAGGTCCTTCAAATTCACGGAGTTTATTGGACTTCACGTTACACTGGTTCTGAGAGGTTTCCTTACCAATCGACTCCCAGAACTGAAGTAAGACTGTTTTAAAATAACCCTCTAATACCCCAGGGGTCTGACCCCTCAAGTTTGATATCATTGTTATCGATAAATTCTGATCGACCTAAAAATGTTATTACATTTAACATAACTTGTACGGTTTTGGAGATAGAATACTTATCATGATTCAGATATATTCCTGTGTCCATGAGAAGGGGCGGGCACATCTCATGTTTCAAAGAGATGTGTGATCCACGCCCCCTAAATCCTCCTTGCTGAAGTGAGGGGTATAACTTAACTGGGCCCAGGTTGTCCAGGGTCCTTCACCTTTAATCTGACGTTGAATTAACATCAAATTGACCAGCCCGCCAGGACACGGCAATCGGCTATTCTGGACTTTGATTGCCGCATGGACTACCAATAACGGTATTTGAACTGTACAATAAGACATTCCGTTTCTTTTTCATCTCTACTCTCTTTGTATCAAACCAATCTGTTATGCCGGGCAGGTATATCTATCTGTGGGCTAAATTAGGCTGTGTGTATGTAGTTTTAGAATAAAAACTAATGATTTTATCGTTCAGTCTTGTGCCTGTTCTGGTCATCTGATTGTTGCTACAACGAATCTGCCCTCTGAAGAGTCAGAGTCATACTACCACATTGTTTTATTTTTTTCTTATAAATTGTTGATGTGCTAGCTAGGCTGTAAATAACCGTTTCTTCCTTTTAGGAGTAGCTAGTTGGAGACTGTCTGCTCCATTCAACCAGACAGTGGTGGCAGTGAATTTACCTTATTTCCAGCGCAAAATCGATATTTTTAGTTTACCGATTGTACATACAATCGTGATTGTACATGTATGGGCACCTCCAACCAATCTTAATCATTTACTACGCACACAGTGAATTTGCCTCCAGGAGTCTCTAGTGCATGAGACCTGCATGGCAACAGTGGCCTAGTAATACGGGATTGGTAAGTGATTGTCCCATTACAAATTGTCGGCAGCTGCGCGACCAATCTCTATTGTCAGTCTGCTCACCGTACTTCCTGCGTACGCTAATGGGAGCAGATTAGACGGGATCGCGGGGCAGGGTTGTCACACATACATCAGAAGATTTGTCCTGTCCTGTTAATGCCCCTGAACATGATTTGTTAATAACCTTGCTAGAATCAGTGACATCTAAGTCTGATTCTGCATTCTTTAGTGAGAGTCCAGTAACTGTGAAGTCTAGTCATGATGATTTTCTGCCCAGTCCTGGTTTTGGTCCTATCGTGACTGACTTTGAGGTCCGCAGTTCCTTGACATGCCCAGAAGTTTCTCTTGTACCAGTATGCCCAGATGTGCTCTCTGTGCCAGAATGCCCAAGTGTGTCTAATGTGTCAGCATACTCAGATGCTTCCTTAGTGGAGACATGTTCTGATATTGCCAGTCTGCCTGCATGCCCAGAGATGGTCCTGGTCCCTGAAAGCCCTGATCTTGATGTTTGTCCTTGTAACCCTGACTCTGGAATTGCCCTAGGTTTCATAGGGGTTCTTGATAGTCCTCCATGTGAGCCTAAAAGGAGTTCTAACCTCTTGGGATCTCTATGGAGCTTCAAAGTGTTCTGGGAGATTTCTGAGGAAACTTGTCCTGGTGCCTTGGACTGGTTCAACAGTGGGTATTTTGTTGGTAAGGACAGTGTCGGTGGGCATTGCAAAAGGTTTGGTATTTTTGGACAGTCCCTGGAAGGTGGTGGGTATCACTCGGAAAGTTTTGGGGGGCTTTTTCCTGGAAATCACGGTTCTGATGGGTATCACACTGGGGCTTGTAGTACTGATGGGCATGGTTCTGTAGGTTCTGGTTCTGATTGGTCCAGTCTTGGTGATTCTGGAATTTGGTCTTGTCCGGCTGTCCCGACCTTCATGAGTTATCAGTCAGATCAGTTTGCTGGATATTCCGCATCTGGTTTTCTGGTTTGCGTGGTTCAGGAGAATTGTGCCAGTTTCTATAGGCGACTGGAAGCCGCCTTTAATGGAGGGGGGTACTGTAAGGATTCCTCCTGTGGCGTGTTCTGTCCGTTGTGGTGGAGCCGCTAACGGACAGTTCTGGCTTGTCTGCCAGCATTCTGTTGTGCATTCGCAATGAGTCACATTGACATTTGCAATTGCTCTGCAGTTCTGGGCAGCTCAGAATGCTGTCATCATTCCACCAATGGCTTACTACAGCTGAGCTGCAGCCAGATAACCCTGGATTTCCTGCAGGCATGTTGTTACATAATACTGCATGTATTTCCTATGGGAGTCCTTTTACATTCACAACCAGCTAGCAAATGGTAATCAAGCCAGCTCAGGATTGAATGATTACCATTCAGCTGTGTGGAGATTTGCATGCTTGCATCCATTGGTCGATGCCGGCATAAAAGTCTGTCTCCCCTTTTAGACCTCGCCCATCATAGCGATCACTATGCTGGTCTGCTGGACACTGTGCTGCTCTGTATAGTTCTGTTATTGTAGTTCAATGCGACCTTATTACTTGTGCTTTAGCTAGTTCTTGATAAATATATATGCAGACTTGCTAATATATATTTATCCTTTAGTTGAGCCGTTTATTATTTTTCTGTATTATTGTTTATTTCCTAGTTTCCATGCCTGATGGACGTTCACTGCATCCGCGGTGGATCAGTGAAGTCCATTATCCTGATAGCTTGGATTCTGCCATCACCACGTTGGTGACTGGTAGTATTCCTGCTACTCTAGTTCTGGGAACAAAACTATAGGCTGCGGTTGCTGTTAGTTATGGTCTTTCCTGTAGTTTTTTCTGTGTGGATGCTTGCTGGTGATTGTTGTTAGCCTGCTTGCTCTGCTTCTGTGGACGTGACTGTGAGCTGTGGTTGCTACTAGTTACGCTCCAATCTAGTCCTGTCTTGTACCTGTCTGAATGCTTGCTATCGCTAAGGCAGCGCAAAATCGCACTGCACTGCCATTGTGTCTTACTTGTCTAGTTGCACTCCAATCTATAGTCCTGTCTTGTACCTGTCTGAGTGCTTGTTATCGCAAGGGCAGCGCGACATCGCACTAAGCTGCCATTGTGTCTTACTTGTCTAGTTACACTCCAATCTATAGTCCTGTCTTGTACCTGACTAAGTGCTTGTTATCGCAAGGGCAGCGCGACATCGCACTGAGCTGCCATTGCGTCTTATTTGTAGTGATATCGGAAGCTCAGAGCTGCAGTTCCTCTGGGCAGCCTGTGTAGCCTCTTCCATTAATCAGCTACCAGTCTTGCTGCTCTGGGTGATCAAAGTTTAACCACCAAGCATTACACCTGTGATTTGTAAACAGACAGTATTGCTTATGCACACAAGCATTACATTACCATAATCACTACTCATCACAATGAAATGATCTATACCTTGTTTACAGTATTTGGCCACAAATTAGTCTTTCTTTGGGTGGTATGTTTTCCTAAGGACTATTTTATGCTAAATGCATTTTAACAGGAATAATGAGAAAAAAATTACTGTAATTAAACCCCCCCTATTTTATTTTCCCATTTATATTGTCCCGGTTATAATAACATTCAAAATATTTCTCTAGTACAATGCATGGGGACAATATTTTATTTGGAAATAAAGGTGTATTTTGTTTTCGTTTTGCGTCCGTCACTAATTACAAGCCCACATTTGCAAAAATAACAGTAATATACCCTCATGACATACATATTAAAGTCTAGTCACTAACTTAGGTAACGATTTGTGTATTTTTTTTTTAATTTCTGTTGTTTTTTTTTTTTTTACATATGCAAATGTTTTAATATATATTGGTAACTATGGGGGAGTGGGGAAGGTAAGAGGTTCATTTTAATGGTATATATATGTATTTTGATGCAAAAAGTGTATGTAGGTGTAATTTTACTATTTTGGCCACCAAATGTCCCCCCATGTTATCTTCCTGTGCATACTGTTAGTATGTTAACAGGAAGTAACGTGTGTGTGTTTTTGTTTTATTAATGGCCACAGCATCTCATTGATGCCGGTGACCATTGATCACCGGAACTTAGATCAATGAATGGGAACTGTGTTCCTATTCACTGATCGGTGTACTAGTAAACCGACACGGAGGAGGGTCGTGGGCGCGCATTCGCAGTTCATAGACATTAGAAGATGAATATCTATGTCCCTGGAATGATATCTATGTCCCATAGGGCGTAGATATACTGCCACACACGTGGCTGGTGGTTAATGGGTATCTGAACTGGGCAAAATTATTTAAAATAAACACATGATGTACCTGTAAATTAATATTACATACATACCTTGCCTTCAGTTTCCCTCAGAAGCTCACCATTTTCTTCTAACAAAGATTCCTTCAGTTTTGACTAGATCTAATCGTACTTATCTGAAAGTTTTAGGTCCTTTTCCACTATATTCGTTGCTGTCATTTATAATTGAAAGGACAACTGGTGTGCAAGGTAATGTCCATGTTTCCCTACGGCTCATGTGGGCTACATTACAGGTTAACGGACTGCTGCTATGGGTTCCTCGCCATTTTTAAAATTGGAGGATGGAGAATTCCATCAATTACAGTGGGCAAACAGGATCCAGGAGAGGAGAAAGAGATTGATGAGCAGATTACACAGTAGGGAAGTATCATGTGTGTATGTTTATTTTTATTTTGCTTTAAGGGGAATGTTATTCTGCTATTTGTTAATCTGGGTCCGATATTCTGGCCCATCGATTGGCTGAAGCTCTGGGGGCAGGACGGCGTGATGCGCACGGATGGCGGTATGGCTGACTGTGCGCTTGGTATATAGGGCAGGACACAGTGACGTGTTGTGACCACGCCTCCCTTCTTAAAAGCCGGTAGACCCGGCGAAACATGTCAGGGCTGCGGGCGTGCCTCTGACACAGGAACCTGGCCATGGATTTTGCTCTCTGCATGCCCCCTCACGTACTCTAGGCCTCGCTGCTGGTTTACCGAGCTTGGCACCGAACTCTCCCCTCTTTGTAGCACCATACTGGGGTCCCTTGGGATGAGACCAGCCTACATAGCAATATAGTAAGCTGTGACACAGACGCTGTATAACAGAGAGCGCTGCACAGCAGGGATTGGTGATCACACGCTCCTGGATGGTGCATTTTTCATGCGTGCTTTAGCACATACAGGACAGTTGGTCTGACAACCGGATTATTAGCTTTTGGGCACTCCCCCAGCCGTGAGCACCGGCAGTGGGGCTGAGAGATTGCCTTTCCTTCATGGACACTCATGAAGCTGGATACAATCTGTTGGGTAACTTAAGAGCGCAAGCTACGTTGACAGGACCGCGTGTAGCGTACACTCATTAAATTTAACACGAGCTGACGAGTGCATTACATTTTAATGAGTCTGTCTCAAGATCTCATAGCAAACAAATGAACCATATATCCAAATGCAATGCCAGTACCAAATCTAGCCATACTGAATCCGCATATATGGTTCTACATGTACTTCTGACATCAATACCACCCTCTCCTTTAGATACACATAATTAAGGGGTCTCTTGGTCATTTGTGTGATGTTTATGAAAGGAACATTTTTTAACCACTTCAGCTCTCTTGCTATGCATATCTACGCCCCTGTATACGTCACTTCAGGCTCAGGGGTGTAGATATGCACACTGTTTACTTACTGCCGCCGATCATGATCGTTGTGTGCCGCCGCAATCCTGTCCCTCTGTGATTGGGGAATGGGTAACAGCTGTTACCAACCCCGATCACTGTGCCTAAAATGAATAAGAGCTTCTGGCAGCAGTGTAGACTCTGATAAAAAAAAAAAAAACCTCTCATGAAAACACAGTGTATACACTTGGTTTCAAGTTCTATTTAGAAAACGAAAGTTAGTGTAGCACCATATTGTGGCTAAAAAGTAAAAATACCTAGTGACCAGGCCATTTTTAGCAAAATTGGCCACTGCAGCTTTAAGGCCAAGCTGCAGGGCCGCACAACACAGCACACAAGTGATTCCCCCCCCCCTTTTCTCCCCACCAACAGAGCTCTCTGTTGGTGGGGTCTGATCGCTCCCCCCATGTTTATTTTCTTTATAATAAATATTATTGTTTCTTTAAATTTCTTCCCTCCCTCCCTCCCCACAGCCAGCCAATTATGGCGATCGGTTGTCATAGGCTTCTGCCTATGAGAGCCGATCGCTCTCTTGTCCCCCAGAGGGACAGCCGTGTCACACGGCTGTCCCCAGTGCAGCGCTGCTGCTGATCGCAGCACTGCACCTTGTAAATAGACGGCGATCACGCCGTCTAACAATCGCTCGGAGACTGAAGGCGGGGCGGAGCTCCGCCCCCCAAGCAGGAGATGTGCGCACAGCCTGCGCGCAATCTCCTGCAAAACAGAGCCCCAGGACTTTACGCCAATTGGCGTTAGGCGGTCCTGGGGCTGCTGCCGCGGTCACGCCCTTCGGCGTGACGCAGTCGGCAGGTTAATGTGTATGTCATAAGGGTATATTAGGCCCCGTTCACACTTGCGGTTTTGTAAAAACCGGAACGGATGTCCGGACCGCACCGGATCCAGGCCGGACCTAATCCGTACGGTTCCTATCCGGATCAGGTCCGGATCCGGTCCGTTTGCATCCGTTTTCCGTGCGGTATGAACACGGTTGCGGTCCGGATCCGGTTTCTTAAAGAGATAACAACCTGTATAAATACCTGGGGTCTGGGAGGTCAGCAGAAGCTCTGGGGTCATTGTTGGAGACAGGTGGACGTGTGGAGACCATCCGTGGATACAGAGACTGCAGTTGGGACCATGGATCCAGTCATTTTTTACTCGTATTACCTGGGAATTCTCTCCTTCCTGTTGTTCACCTTCTACTATGTGGGGAGAAGGCGTGCTCCTCGCAGGAGATGGTGGGTGCACCCTCTACTAGCCAGGAGGCAGAGGAAGGGAGAGTTCCAGGCCCTCTACCGGGACCTCAGACGACACCCACAGAAGTTCTACAGCTACACTCGGATGTCTATTCCCCTGTAAGTATTTAGGCCTAAATACACCAACCCCCACCATCCCTAAACACCCCACCCTCACCCCCACAACACCTCATCCCTGTATACCTAGCTAAACACACCACCCTGACCCCCACACCCCTGTATACCTAGCTATACACTACACCCCCACCCTCCACAACACTCCCAAACCTCTGTAAACACACCTCCCCCATCCTCCACCCAACACCTTGTCCCACAACATACTTTACAGCTTCTTCCTTTCCATCTCCTGACAGGTTTGATACCCTCTTGGAGATGGTGAAGGATGACCTAAGGAAGAAGGATACCACGTTCAGGAGAGCAGTCACACCACAAGAACAACTACTCATCACACTGAGGTATGTAAAAACAATTTTTTTTTTATTTTAAAAAACAATTATTAACCTTTTCAACATGAAAATATTCTTCCAACATGGAAGACAAAACATTTCTATGGTACAGCCCGGTCAGTGTTGAGGAACACCAACCACCAACTTTGTGCGGGAAGAGTTGCAGGGCATAGCTGCCCAAGTGTCTTTTGGGGACACCAGTCCCTAAAATTAAAGTGCTTCCAAAACCTAACCACTGGCACATGACCCTCGGAGCCATGGATCAAGGACACAGGTCAGTAAATAGGCTAGGCCTCTCACCGACCAGTCAAGGTGTCCTTCATCCATGGTTCCAAGGGTCTTGTGCAAGTGGTTAGGAACAACAACAACAAAGTGAGGAGCAAGAGGAACCGACGGCAGAGGTGCAGGACTACAGGTCTAGTGCAACAGGCACAAGGTTGTGACCCAGGTAGTGTCTTTCGGGGACACCAGGCCCTAAAATTAAAGTGCTTCCAAAACCTAACCACTGGCACATGACCCTCGGAGCCATGGATCAAGGACACAGGTCAGTGAAAAGGCTAGGCCTCTCACCGACCAGTCAAGGTGTCCTTCATTCATGGTTCCAAGGGTCTTGTGCAAGTGGTTAGGAACAACAACAACAAAGTGAGGAGCAAGAGGAACCGACGGCAAAGGTGCAGGACTACAGGTCTAGTGCAACAGGCACAAGGTTGTGACCCAGGTAGTGTCTTTCGGGGACACCAGGCCCTAAAATTAAAGTGCTTCCAAAACCTAACCACTGGCACATGACCCTCGGAGCCATGGATCAAGGACACAGGTCAGTGAAAAGGCTAGGCCTCTCACCGACCAGTCAAGGTGTCCTTCATCCACGGTTCCAAGGGTCTTGTGCAAGTGGTTAGGAACAACAACAAAGTAAGGAGCAAGAGGAACCAAAGGCACAGGTGCAGGACTACAGGTGCAGTGCAACAGGCACAAGGTTGTGACCCAGGTAGTGTCTTTCGGGGACACCAGGCCCTAAAGTTCAAGTCCAGCAAAAACAAAAGTACCCTGACATGGTCATCTGAACACCTCTGAACCTTGGTTGAAGGAGATGGGGCAGGGAAAAGGTTGGGCTAAAAAGCCCTGGGATGGTATCCTTCCTCCGAGGTTCGGAGGGATTCAGAGCATGTCCAGGAACAATATGACTGTTTTTTTCAAATTGTATCGACACCACTACTAGAGAAGGTGGGAGTTGCTGCCTGGAAATCCGGACTTTCTTGGGTGCTGGTCGTGGATGAGCTGGACCCTGACAGCGGCGGTCCGTATTGACTGCCTCTGTAGCCAGTGTACATCTGTGATGAAGATTGCCAGGGGGGCACCACTGTAGGTTGTGGGGGTCTAAAAATTGGTGGTTGGAGCAATGGCGTGTCCATGTGTTGTTTGATCGCCTCCAGCAAAGTTGAATGGCACGCCATCATGTTTTGGGAAGGCACCTTTTCCAAATACGGTAGTAGAGACATCACAGTGTGAAAACACGGGTGTGCCTGCAATTTCAGCAGTTCCTTACTTTGTTGATGCATTTGATGCATCATGTTCTGCAGCTGGCCCACCGACTGATGATGCTGCGCACACAGTTGGTCGATTTCTCCTCTGTGCATCTCATGCATCATTTTAAGCTCGTCCCTGTAGTGCCCATGTACAGCTTCGAGCTCACATTGCAGTGAACTGATGTGGGCCTTGTACTGCTCCATGATATGGCCCCTGTCCCCATCTTGCAACTGCCGGGTTATGAGAGTTTGGTGGCTCTGCAGAATCCCGAGAAGTCCGGAGACAGCCCCGGACATCTCGGACTCTGTCTCTCTTCTTGTTGGGGGGAGGGCACCTCGACGCCTCAGTGGTGGGGTGGTAGCATCTTCCCGTCCTCTGGCTTGCGTAGGGGTTGCCCTGCGCGCTGGTTGTGCTGCAGTCTCTCTGTGCTCCTCTCTTTGCTCTTGGTCCCCTGGAGCTTCCATACCGGTCGATTGTGGAGGTGCAGCTTCTGCCACACTCGGTCCTGCAACCTCCAAATCACAGCTTTCTTCGCCCAAGTCAACCTCAATGTCGAGAGATTCGACAGGGAAGGACTCCCTCCTCCTACTCCTCTCCTCGGGGCAATATGTCACATCGGTGACCTCATCATCCACCAAGCTCTCCTCACTGCTGAAGCGTGCCTCCTCGGTCGGTTCCTCTTGCTCCAAATTGTCTTCAGTCCTGTAGATAAAAACAATATTTATTGGTTTGCCAAACAGCATGTGGCGTCAATTCACAGAGCTAGCAAACACTTATCAAACACTTTATCAACCGTTTGTAGCAAACGTTTGATAAAGCATTTGAGAAAAGTTTGCTAAAGCCATTTGAATTAAGGCAAGTTTTAGCAATACATGGCCGAAGTCATGGTAGTTGTCTGGTACAATGAGTTCTCAGTTCCTGCCCACAGTAGTGGTACTTACTGTCTAGGTTCCACGCTTGCATTTATGAAAGTTAATTGCTTGGCGAATTGGTATTCCTTTGTGCGCTTTCCGCCGCCACTGCCACTTCTTTCGGCAAATGCTTTCTTGCGTAGAAATTTTACGTAGGCATCCCGGATATTGCGCCACCTTGTCTTGAACCTTTCTCCTGTAACGACATGAAAAAATGATTTTGATTATTTCTCTTGTAGGTACATGGCAACTGGACAAACATATACATCGCTACATGTGACATTTCGTATTGGGAAGAGCACGGTGGCAGGCATCGTCGTGAGGACTTCGAGGATCATTTGGACGCGACTGAGGGCCAGATACATGCCAGTGCCAGACACCAAGAAATGGGAGGAGATCGCCTAGGGCTTCTGGACCGAGTGCAAGTTTCCTAATTGTGTTGGCGCACTGGATGGGAAACACATCCGGATTCAGAAACCCGTGGGGAGTGGCAGCCATTATTTCAACTATAAAAAATACTTTAGCATTGTTCTAATGGCAGTGGCAGATGCAGACTACAAGTTTGTGTACGTGGATGTGGGGTCGTACGGTAGTTCCAATGACTCTGGAATCTTCCAGCGTACGACCCTTTGCCGGCTGATGGAGGAAGGCAGACTGCGTCTCCCCCGTGACAGACCCTGGCCTGGGACAAGGGCACCGGCCTACCCCTATGTGTTTGTGGGGGACGAGGCCTTCGCCCTGTCCGACCATGTAATGCGGCCGTACCCAGACAGGGGACTTGATGCCAGCCAGCTACACTTCAATGCTCGGTTGAGCCGTGCAAGGAGAATGGTGGAGTGCACATTTGGGATCCTGGTGTCAAAGTGGAGGGTGTTCCACACGCCCATGCTGCTGAAACCGGCCAACGCAGTTGTCGTGGTGAAGGCAGCATGCATCCTCCACAACTTTGTGCGGCAGGAGGAAAGAGAGACTCCGGAACTCCCGAATGTGCTGCCACTAATGCCCCTGAGGAGGTATGCAACCAGGCCAAGGGTAGTGTCACTGAGGAACAGGGACTGACTGAGACTTTATTTTAACACACCACCAGGACGAGGGTGAATGTTTGGTTTTTAATATGTTTTGTTGAAATGTGTATATTTTGTAGTTTAAAGTTTTTAAGTGATTTAAAATGTGTTAATTTTTTAAAATAAATTGTTGTGTAATAATTGGTCATTGTGTATGTTTTATGTGCACAGGTGGGGTACATCACAGGTGGGTGGGATACATCACAGGTGGGGTACAGGTGGGTGGGATACATCACAGGTGGGTGGGATACATCACAGGTGGGTGGGATACATCACAGGTGGGATACATCACAGGTGGGTGGGATACCTCACAGGTGGGGTACAGGTGGGTGGGATACATCACAGGTGGGTGGGATACATCACAGGTGGGGTACAGGTGGGTGGGATACATCACAGGTGGGTGGGATACATCACAGGGGGGTGGGATACATCACAGGTGGGTGGGATACATCACAGGTGGGGTACAGGTGGGTGGGGAACAGGTGGGTGGGCCACAGGTGGATGGGCAACACGTGGGTGACACAAATCAATAGCAAAAGTTGAATACATCACAAGCAAACAAAACCACAAGCCCCCCCAAACACTTCTAGTCAACATACCCTCTGTGGCTTGCTGTTTGCGGCTCATGTTTTCAAAGCCCTCCACGTACAGCTTGGCAATTTTTTTCCACAGGCCTCTGCATTTTTTTACGTTGCTGTGGTCCGCATCCCCCTTGTCCCACAGGGCTGGTATCTGCTGCACCTGTAGGATGAGGTCTTCTGCTGTGTAGGGCCTCACCTCCTCGTTATCAGACAGATCTTTAGACATGTTGCTGCCAAAGAGCTCCAGCATGAAATCGCTGCTGCTCCACTCTGTGAATGCTGGGCCCATGTGGTCCCCATCCAAAATGGCCACTATACCATAGAAAAAGCATAGGAAGTGGGGTAGAACGTCCGGTTTTTATAGCCAGTGTGTTGTGCGCTCTCCGGTTCTCATTGGTTTGTATTGGCCGGATGCAACAGTCCGGCTCCGCTCCGGATACGTCTGCCGGAGGAGCCGGACCAAAAAATAGCGCATGTTGGATCTTATGCCGGAGTCCGGATCCGGTCCGGCTCCGGTCTGGGCGAAACGGACGCATGTGAACGGACGCATAGACTTTCATTGCTATGCCGTGCGTCCGTTCCGTCCGTTCCGCATGCGGTCCGGCTCCGGCACGGCGATTCCGGACAGCGACCGCTAATGTGAACCACTGTTGCTTTTGTAAATAAAGCCTTGTAACTATTATTATAATATAAAAAAAAACACAAAATGGAAAAAAAGAAACCTTTTTTTTCAAAATAAAATGTTATCACCATACATTGTACTAGGGGCACAATTTAAATGTTGTAATAGCCGGGTGTCAGGATCGGTGTCAGCAAACAGAGAGAATCTGATTATTGGTGATCTGCAGTATCACCACAGGAAGTGGTGAGAGCCTAGGAAGCGGAGCCCGCTGCCACATGCATACTGGCAGCGGGTCTGCTATCCCTTACAGTACCCCCCCCCTTGAGGAGTGGACTCCGGACACTTCCTACCTGGTTTCTCAGGAGGTAACTGATGAAACCTCTTCCTCAATCTCTCGGCATGCATGCGACCCTCTGGTACCCAAGATCTGTCCTCCACACCATACCCCTTCCAATGGACCAGATACTGCACAGAATTCTGTACCAGACGAGAATCCAAAATCTTTTCTACCTCATATTCTGTCTGACCCTCCACTACCACTGGGGGGGGGGGGGGGGGGAGAGGAATCCACATACACTGCCGGCTTCAACAAAGAGACGTGGAATGATCTCCCACTTCTCATGCTGGCTGGGAGGTCAATCACATAAGAAACGTCATTGATCTTTTTGGCCACCGGATAGGGCCCTATAAACCTGGGACCCAACTTGGTGGATGGTTGTCTGAGTGCCAAATGTCTGGTCGACACCCACACCATGTCCCCCGGGGTAAAGTGCCACTCAACAGATCGCCACTTGTCTGCCTGTTTCTTCTGATTTTGAAAGGCTACCCCTAAACTCTTTTTCACCTGTGCCCAAAGCTCCTTTAAAACCTTCTGCCACTCTTCCAGGGCTGGGAAGGGAAAGGAACACACCGGTAAAGTGGAAAATTTAGGAGACCTTCCTGATACAACCTGAAAAGGGGACATCCCCGTAGAGGAGCTTTTCAGGTTGTTGTGCGCAAATTCCGCGAAAGGCAAAAACTTAACCCATTCAGTTTGCGCATCCGCCATATAACATCTGAGAAATTGTTCTAGTGCCTGATTAACCCTTTCGGTCTGTCTGTTGGTCTGTGGATGGTACCCAGACGAAAAGGACAAATTCATACCCAAACTACGGCAAAAAGCCCTCCAAAATTTAGACACAAATTGGACTCCTCTATCGGAAACCACATCATCCGGAATCCCACGCAAGCAGAAAATGTGTTGTATAAAGAGATCTGCCAACTCTTGAGCCAAAGAAAATCCTTTCAGGGGGACAAAATGGGCCATTTTGCTGAACGATCACCCATATGACTGTCATACCCTCGGACCGAGGAAGCTCGCCAACAAAGTCCATGGACAGATGGGTCCATGGTTCACTTGGCACTGGCAGGGGTTCCAGGGTACCCACCGAGGCCTGGCGCGAAGGTTTGCTCCTGGCACACACAACACATTCCCTGACAAACTCTCTGCAATCAGAGGCCAATGAAGGCCACACATCTCGTAAGCAAGTCCAGAGTGCGAGTGACCCCAGGGTGACCTGCGTTTTTATGGGCATGGAACAACTGCATGATCTGTAATCGGAAGGGAAGTGGTACAAACAAAACCCTCTCTGGTTTCCTTTACGGAGTATCTAACTGGTAGGCAGCTAATGTGACGAAATATTACCTGTGCTGAAACGCCACACTCCCGCGGCAAAACGAGGGCTTTATACCCCCCCCCAAAGGCCAAGAATTGGGGAGTGCTTCCTGATAGAGACAGAGCTTAGCTTTGCCTCTACTGAAGTCAATCTCCGCCGATCGCTGCCTTTCTTCCCCCCCCACTCAGTCTTCCTTCACTGAGAGGGGTGGGGAGAGGCGGCGATCGGCCTCCCCGGGCAGCAAAATCCATGACATTTGAAAATCGTGGATGTTTGCCCTGGGATTTGGGGGTATAAAGCCCTTATTTTGTGGCGTTTCAGCACTGGTAATATTGCTTTACATATGTAGCAAATAAAAAGAATGATTTTATTAGGCTTCAGACTCTCTTTAAGTAGCAATAAACTTATTGGCGAATGAATGGGAGGAGCGTGATGTGAAAATTGCTCTGGTTTTGAAGGGGAAAAAAACCTCTGGTCCTGAAGTGTTTAAAAAAACGTTATTATTAGTTTTAATTGCACTAAAAGTGACCTAGACCTGAAAATAAACACAACGTTCATTGCTTGAATGGTTAAGTAGGAAAAAAATACTTTGCTAAGTGTTCCTATGTAGACCCCTCTAGTGATGTCTAGTAATAGCATCTGAATTTTTTTTTTTTACAAAAAGTTTGTATTAAATTTTCAATATAAGCAGATAAACAGTACAGTTATATAAAGTGTGTCAGCATCTGAATATTTTAACAAAATTATAAAACATTTTTCTTCAGAGTGTCATGGATGTGCCAACTTCAGTCCTTACTGAACATAGTAACCAGGTTACGAATAGGAGGCTTATTTATTGGGGAATTAACTGTAATTTTTAAAATGTTTTTGGGATGATCAAAGCAAACCTGTCTATTCACCCTTGTGTATTTGAAGAAATAAGTGGGGTGTCTCCATGTCAGTGGTTCTTGGTTTTGTATAGGTACCCTGCACAGACCTTTTTAATCTGGGCATACGCTTCTTGATTAGCTGGTGTTAAACAAATCAGTTTAAAAGTACAGCACAAGCCCAAATATAAACTGAGATATTTGGGCCAAAAAATGGCCTCTTACTGGCATGACACCCCACCTGTCACCTCTTACCTGTCTGTTGCCATTCAAAGAGTACAGCGGAACATCTTCTGCTATTACCACTCTCCTTCTCTGCCAACGATTCTTTGTCAGGGATTACCTGTCTTGGCACTAGGGCCTGTTCCCTTTGTGTGCATACCTCCAGGCAGGTTTCGGCATTATGTGTGTTCTTTGACATGTGTGAGTATGCGCATTCCACTGCATCTGGAACACACATGGATAGTAGGTGTGCTTTGGTTTGGACGTGCGTGTGATTGAAGTCACAGCATCCAACCTTATTTAAACGAGACGGACAGCAGAACGCTCGGGTAACCTCTGCAAACTGCCCTAGCTAGTCTCCTCTAGTACTCTGCACCTATTAAATTACATCTCCTGTTATATCACCACCTGCCTCAACGTTTGGACAATTCCTGACCTTCAGTCTGTCTTAGTTATGTCTCTGCCAAAAATCATCCTGCACTCTCTACAGGTTACCTGCTCAGTAAAGTGCCTGTTCAGTCTATTACTGGGGGGAGCAATCCTTGTGTTGGTGGTAGGGGGGAAGAAGAGACAAGCAACAAAGTAGTCTGTAAACCACCAGGGGTGGCCCATCATCCTCTGCAGGGTGCTCTGGTGAAGAACCCCCATACTGGTGGCAGCATGCAGGAATAAAAGTGTGCTGGTGGAGAGGGAGCAAAAGTCCACTTAGATTATAGTTCTCTCGGGTAAAATGTCTGGGCTTCATTTATATTTGAATTGGTCTAGTAAGGAGGAAGGAGGAAGAGCGCAATGATGGAGGGGGAGCCATGGCCATACAGAGACTCAGCCGCGTACAAGGGAGCCCAATTTTTCACTCCCTTTCTCTCCCCGGGGCTCTCCTCCGTGCTCTCCCCTCTGTGCAGAGTATGTAGAGGAACTCACCTCGCTTCCCATTCTAAGCGCTGCTCACTAGCCGCTGGTCGAATCTTGCTGTCTGCATGACCGATTGTAGACACTCTATTTCCTGCTAATCAGGAAGTAGAGTGTGTATAATCAGTTATGCAGATGGCGAGATGAGACCAGCGGCTAGTGAGCAGCGCTTGGAACGGGAAGCGAGGTGAGTTCCTCTTACCAGGCTTACTGCTGTGTGTACTTTGCATAGAGCGGAGAGCATGGAGGGGAGCCCTGGGGCGGGAAAGGGAGGGAAAAGTCAGGCTCCCCTCCACGAGCAGAGTCTCTGCGTGGCCGCGGCTAACCCTACGTCACCTATGCAGGGGCAACTATACCTAGCTTACCTATACCAACTGCACCTATACCTAGTTACCTATACTGAAGACACCTATACCTAGCTAACCTAAATTGAAGACACCTCTATACCTAGTTAACCTATACTATACTGGTTAATATTGGTTGAGTGAATTCTCACCATTGATTTTCACCTTAAGTTTGGTACTTTTCCACTGTAGATATAACAGGGATGGTTTTAGGACAAATGGGACTCATTTCATTTTCATGCTATACTGACAGTAAACTTGAGACCTCTACAGTCGCTGACTTGTGGGGCCCTTGAGGAGCTTGGAGCCTTGGGCAATTGCCCACTTTGACCCTATAAAATGCACCAGCTAAGCAAAAATGTATTATGTAGATAAGATGAGGAATATGGACGAGCCCTAATCCATACATATTTTTCTTATGAGTTCATTCAGTTTTTTAACATTTTTTTTCTACTTTATCTATACATCATGTTTTTGTTCAATAAATATAGTTATTTGGGTTGAAAAAAGACATACGTCCATCGAGTTCAAACAGAGAATAAAGTACAACACAAGCCTACACCCTCACATAACCATATTGATCCTTCCTTTGGATCAACAGGATCATGTGAGGGTGCAGGCTAGTGTTGTACTTTAGTTTCTGGTTGAACTCGATGGACATATGTCTTTTATCAACCCAAATAACTATATCTATTGAACAAAAAGTACAAAGATTTAGATGAGAGATGTAAATAAAACTTAATTTCATGTACGGGAATCAGTTGAAAAGGGCTCCTCAGCCATCTGTATTAAAAGGGCTCCTCCATAGACCTCAATGATATTTCTTCAAATATGGGCTACAAGGTGGAGAAAAGGGCTCCTGAGTTTTCTTTCGGTTACAAGGTTTTCGATTCAGCTACAAAAGGGTGCCCCTTTGTAGCCTATATTTTTGATTAAGCTACAAATGGGGCGCCCTTTGTAGCCCATATTTTTGATTTGGTTACAAGGTTTTTAGCTACAAGGTTTTTAATTCTGCTACAAAAGGGCGCCCCTTTATAGCTCATATTTTTGATTCGGCTACAAGGTTTTCAATTCTGCTACAAAAGGAAGTCCCTTTGTAGCCCATATTTTTAATTTGGCTACAAGGTTTTTGATTCTGCTACAAAAGGGCACCCTTTTGTAGCCCATATTTTTGATTCGGCCACAAGGTTTTCGGCTACAAGGTTTTTGATTCTGCTTCAAAAGGGTGCCCTTTTATAGCTGAGATTTTTGATTCAGGGGTGCAAAGGGGGGGGGGGGGAACTAGGATTACGCATCACAAGGGGGGGCGGTTCTTAGGGTTAGGCACCACCAGTGAGGGGTTAGGCACCACCAAGCACTCTTTGTAGCCGAATTTGGCATATGGGCTACACCAGGCACCCTTTACAGCCGAATGTTTTTTTTTTTCTATATCGGGAGCCATTTTTTCCAGCAGCCCTTTTCAAATGTACGCCTTAATTTCATCATGAACCACTTATTTTGAGTGCATTTTTGCTTGCTAAGTGTTAAAACAACTATCACAAAGTTATTGTGAGAAAAGAATAAAGGTTCTAATATTCAAAACCCATGTTGCCTCACCTTACCTAGGAGGGGATCCTGGAACCCATGGACACCTGTAACTGCTTGGTATAAGAGTATAAGTATTCTGGACACCACCCATTACCACACTACTCTGGAAAGAAACAATGGCCCAAATGCAATTAACTTTTTCTCCTGAGTTTTCTCCTAGGTGATATTTTCACACATTTCCATGAAATGCCTGTTAAACCACCAGAAAGCAAGAAAATATTCAAAATTATTTTGATAGTACTTTTTTACCAACTTTTAGGTACTTTTTCAAATGTAAAATGCTATAAAAGTTGTTTTAAAGAGAATAGGAAAATTATCTCCGAAGAAATAACTCAGGAGAAAAATTGAATTGCATATGGCCTGATGTGTTCAGACACAGAGACCATTTATGCAGTGTTCCTCAGGTCTGAAAGTTTTACATCAGAGATTTGATTTCCGAAGCTTAACCATTTCAGCATGGGGGTATTTTTCACCATATGCATCAGAGCAATTTTCACCTCCCATTCATTCGCCAATAACTTTATCACTAATTATCACAATGAATTGATCTATGTCTTGTTGTTTTCTGCCACCAATTAGGCTTTTTTTTGGTTGGTACATTTTGCTAAGAATTATTTTTTTCTAAATGTAATTTCACAGAAATATTAAGAAAAAATTAAAAAAAATGCATTATTTCTCAGTTTTCAGCCATTATAGCTTTAAAATAATACATGCTACCGTAATTAAAACCTATGTATTTTATTTGCCTATTTGTCCCGGTTATTACACTATTTAAATTATGTCCCTATCACATTGTATGGTGCCAATATTTTATTTGGAAATAAAGGTGCATTTTTTCAGTTTTGTGTCCATCACTATATACAAGCTTATAATTAAAAAAACATTTGTCACATCTATATTAGAAAAGTTCAGACCCTATTTAAGTTTTTTGGGGTTTTTTTAATTGTAATTTTTTTTCTTAACATTTTTTTATTTGGATAATTTTTGGTGTCGGAGGTATAGAGTTGATTTTAAATGTAATAATGTTTATTTTATTTAAAAAAAATGTATGTAGATGTAGTTTTACTATTTGGCCACAAGATGGACAGGGAATTCGATTCCCAGCCAATGTATGTAAGCTGGCTTTTGAAATCCTACAATTCCCTAAGCAAGCTCATTTTTCTTTGGATATATCACAATGGTACATGCTAGGCTGGCTTCAGCATGTAGCATTGTAGTGTGTTGTGTTGGTGGTATAATGGTTAGGATAGCAGCCTACAGAGCGGTAGGCCTGGGTTCGATTCCTGGCCAATGTATGTGAGTTGGCTTTTGACATCCTACAAATCTCTAAGCAAGCTCATTTTTTTTCTTGTATATATCATAATGGTACATGCTAGGCTGGCTTCAGCATGTAGTGTTGGTGGTGGTATAGTGGTGAGGAGAGCTGCCTACCAAGCACTAGACCTGGATTCGATTCCCGGCCAATGTATGTAAGCTGGCTTTTGAAATCCTACAATTCCCTGGAAGACAAGACTGAGGGACAGAGAGAAGAAATAAGGAAGTCTGTCGAGCAGAAATTCTTCTTATTAAGCAGAAATCAGTTCGGTGGGAAAAAAAAATTGCATTCCGTAAAATTCTGCGGAATTTCATATTTTTCCGCGGAAATTCCGCCATAGTGATATGGCAAAATTCCGTTCCGTCACAACGGAACGGAATCACTAAATTCCGGCCAGAATCACAGAATTTTTAATTCCGCGGAATCCAGCGACCATCCCTACTCAAATACTCACACGATTTAGGCCCTCGCTATCTGAAGGATTCACTGCAAATGCACCACAGCTCCCACAACTTCATATCATGAGGATCCAGTAATTTGATCCTCCCCAAAGTTCACCTCAAAACCTTTGGAACCATAGGTCCTTGCATGTGTGCAGAGACTAAGTCCCGCTATCTCAAGGTAATGCTATGTCCTTCAACTTGCCTTATAGGTTTGCTCAGAGTGGGAGACAGTGGCAGTGGGTGACAGTGCAGACCATACTTTTCCTTTGTTTGTTGTCATTTTGCTACTGAATTTATACAGATTGTTGTTGTCTATATTCAATGCTTTCTTACCTTTTCAGAAAATCTTCAGGTTGGTCTTGCATAAGATATATATGCTATCTTGCTTCCTTCAAGTTTGTGTTCTACATTGACTGTTTCTCAACGTGATTCCTTTGTACCTGTACCATCACTGTGGTGAAATTCCATGCATAATGAATGCACAATGTTTTCTTTGTTATAGGTTTTCAAAAATAAAAACAATTTAAACTAAAACCTTTGGAACCAGAGCCTTTTGTCATGCTGCTCCTATGCTCTGTAGCTCCTATCCATCATCAATCAGGACAGATCCATCCCTGAAGGTACTCCAATCCAGACTGAAAGACCACCTGATTAGTCTGACATTTACGGCCAGGCAGCTTTTTCCTTTGCGGCATAAGCCACTCCAGCACTAATTACTGATCTCACATGCATTTAAGTCCTATGGGAGAATAGCTATTTGCAAATATTGTTGCTATAGTAGCATAAACAATCTTTGCCTGCAGCATAGCCCCGTGGGTATAGAGACTCATCAGAGCTCACAGAGCAGCTCTTTTTACCATCAAGACATGATGATATGTAAGCAAGGCTACAACTAATGCATGCTTTCTGTATTTTAATTCTACCAGTGAAGCATTCAGGTACAAGAATCAGAAAGCAAAAGTCCCCACTGAAACAGCTTTGCAAATGTCAGTTTTGCCTTCCTGACCAAGCTGTGATTCCCAAAAAGGATCATTTCAGGACATTGAGTAATCAGGCAAGTTTTTCCTTCATGTCCCTAAAAAGCCAGGCATACATCCAGAACCACTGACTGCAGCTTACCTGTCTGACTACTCTGCACCAATGCATTAATGAAGGCCAAAACAGCAAGAAGCAGCTGTCTGTGATATATGCAGGCCCAGGCAGCCCATGATGCCAAGCGAGATGACTTCCTGAGGCATTGAAAGTGTGGAGGCTACAGCAGGCACAAACAGTGAAGAAGAGCGTGCCTGGCCTGCCACCATCTGCCTTACCGCCGCCCGCCTCAGATGCCTGACCGTTCGCATGCACCCCTTCCCCCCGGCCCCTGCTTCCCACCCTGCCACACAGCACATGATGAGGATAGTGGGTGGAGGCAGAAACCGGAAGTTCAGATCCGGGAGAAGAGTGACGCAGCCTGCCGCCCCACGCTGCCAATCACCGCCACACTCCCCTGGTAAAGGCTCATATGCAGGAATTAAGTACTTCCTGTAATGTGCTGCTAGGGAAGATGCTCTCCTTCTTTCAGTGTGGCGCTGTGGGTCGCCGCTGCTCTGAGATCAATTGTAGTAGCGAGGAGGGGGAACCGGACCTACTATCCTGGAGAAGGAGCCGCTGCTCAGATGAACGGTGGCCGGAGAGAGGGGAAGCACACTGGCTACTTACCGGGGGCACCTACCTGGTTAACCAACTATACTGGCTACCTATACTGGGGGCTCCTACCTGGATAACCTATACTGGGGGCAACTATTACTGTCTACCTATACTTGGGGCAAGTATACTGGCTCCCTATACTGGGTGCAACTATACCAGCCTACCTATACTCGGGGTAACTATACTGGCTACCTATACTGGGTGCAACTATAATGGGGGCAACTACACTGGCTACCTATACTGGGGTCAACTATACTGGTTTCCTATATTTGGGGCAACTATACTGGCCACCTATACTTGGGGCAACTGTACCAGGCTACCTATACTGGGGCAACTATACAGCCTACCACTATACTGGCCACCTATACTAGCAGCAACTATACCTGGCTACCTATACTGTGGGCAACTATACCTGGCTACCTATACTGGGGGCACCTATAAGTGGCTTTCTACACAGGGGGCACCTATATCTGGCCACCTACCTACCTATATTAAGATACCTGGCCACCTACCTACCTATATTAAGCAAGGCCGGAGCTACCATAGGAAAAAATGGGCAATTGCTCAAGGGCCCGAGAGCCTGTAGGGGCCCCAAGGTGTCCCTCCCTATCTTAGCTGTTGCTCCCCAGGGAATCTGCAGAGTCTGTTAAGTTGGGAGGGGATTGGGGGAGGGTAAGCAGCCAGTTTAGGGGCCCAGGAGGGAAATTTGGCTGCAACAACTCTAATGGGGCTTTTTGGTCGTGGGTGTCTGTTGGGAGGCCCCCAGGCTAATTTTGCCCTAGGGCCCAATTGTTACTTGAAACGGCCCTGATACTAAGGGTGTTGTTTTATCGCACCACAGCTTTAATGTGCAGTGCAAATTGTCGGTGCTGCGCGACCATTCCAAATGGAGAAGGGGACGGGCATGCTCACAAGTTTGCCTTAGGCTCCCTGCACATGATTCCGATTCCGCTTTTTAATTGGTTTTTACATCCGATTCTGATTTTTAATCTTTACTGCATGCTGCATTTTTTTTATCTGTTTTTCTGTTGAATGTATTCAGGGAAAATCGGAATTGAAAATCGGGATCGGAATCGCAAAACGGATTTGCAGTGTGCAGGGAGCCTTAGTCAGCAAAAAGTAGAACTGTCCCTGGATATATGGCTGCATAAAATGAATAGACTGTAGGTGCTATAAACCTATGCATTTTTCAAGGACATGAGGGAATGATCGGTACATGAATCTGCTGTCCTGAAGTGATGTCTTTGGATTATAGGGGTCAAATATTTGGAAACGTCTCCTTTTTAGGAAAGCATATTAATATACCTCTAGCCCTCCAGCAAACACAATGGGCATGGGTCCCCCCCTCGCTGCTGTAATCCCCCCCCCACACACACACACACTCGTAGTGGTCACTCAGTCAACATCCCGGATACCTCCCGCTCAGGAAAGTAGCACAGCATAACTAAGTACATAAGTAAATATATTTACCTACCTCCATTGTATTGAGTCTTCTCTTCCTCCCAGCAGCCACTCAATTTGGGCAGCATAAAGTGTGCAGATGCTAAAAGGAAGAGAAGACCTGGTGCAATGGGAGAAGGTAAATATTTTTATACAACTCCATTGTGCTTACTCTGCAAGGTACACGCTAGGTACCTGCCTGCTAGGTGCATAAATGCCATTAGAGATCGTACACACCATTCACAGCTGAACTATGACGATATATGTGGATAAACTAGAGTTTATTGCCTTAAAATTACACTTTCGATGTATTATTCACATTTCTTCTAAGACAAAAATAAATGTACATAAAAATATCAATGTGGAGTATGAAAAGCATGTACTGTATTTTACAGAGACCTTTCCCTATTATCTCATCCCACTCTCTGGCAGGAAGGCTTGTATTGCACTGCCCAGCAATCTCTTGCAGGCCATCTGGGAGCTTGGAGAGGAGCGTGCTTTCTGGATCCATACAGGCCATGCAGCAGACCCCGCAGTGTACACATTTTGCATAGATCAGAGACTGGAGATTGGGAAAATGCAGGGATTTTGTCTTTTGCATAGCAATGATCCATCTGTAGGTAGTTTATCTGGTGTAATATGTAAATCTTGTTAAGTATGACCTCCTGAAAGGTGTCCTTCTTAACTGATTCAGACTTGATTTAATCCAAAAGATTAAGGTCACCATCTGCAGCTACATGTATTCACTTTCTGTTTCAGGTGTCATAAGGGATGTAATGTGTCGGACCTGTGAAATTTTCTTCACTGCTGTCTTTAGGAGTCGCTTTAAATCTCTGAAGGGTAATTCATCCCTAAATGAATTAGGTAATTCATCCCTAGAAATTAAAAAAATAAAACAGGAAAAATTAACTACGTCAGTGGATGTAGCATTCAGCATTTTCCATGTATTCCAGCAAGGTATATAAATTATGATGAAATAAATGAAGATTTGCCATAAAAAGAACATCATATTCAAGTGATATGCGTTTTGTCTGGAACATTAGAAGTATCTGCTTTGAGTAACCATGTTTAGAGTCCCCAAAAGACAAATAACTTACACTTACAGATTTATGTATCATGAAGGCAGCTAATATAGTATCATCACTGTTTCAATATAACAAACTTCTACATTGCATTCTTGCATTTGAACTATAGCATCAAACAAATGATCACATTTAAAGCGGACCTGAACTCAGAACTTCCTTTCTGCTCTAAAAGATAAGCAACAGCATAAACCTTTTAAAGAAAAACATTTTTTTTGTTACAGACTATACAAATCCTGCGATATATCTGCAGTGTGTCTACTTCCTGCTTTTATGGAAGCAGACTTATTATTATTATTATTATTTAGTATTTATATAGCGCCAACATCTTCCGCAGCTTTGTACAGAGAATATAGTCTTGTCACTAACTGTTCCTTTAGAGGAGCTCACAATCTAATCCCTACCATAGTCATATGTCTTATTTATGTATGTATCGTGTATTTACTGTAACCTAGGGCCAATTTAGGGGGGAAGTCAATTAACTTATCATTATGTTTTTGGGATGTGGGAGGAAACCAGAGTGCCCAGAAGAAACCCACACAGACACAGGGAGAACATACAAACTCCTTGCAGATGTTGACCTGGCTGGTATTCGAACCCGGGGACCCAGCGCTACAAGGCGAGAGCGCTAACCACTACGCCACCGTGCTGCCCGTGCTTATTGTTAACTTCCTGTGTTTACCAGTTAGCTGCTCTGCCGTAGCAGCCAGCTGACACAGCTGAGAGATCAGGTTACTCTGGTGATTACACTGGTGATTAGTCACAGATGAGGGAGAATTAGACAGGCTTAAAGGGATACTGTAGGGGGGTCGGGGGAAAATGAGTTGAACTTACCCGGGGCTTCTAACGGTCCCCCGCAGACATCCTGTGTCGGCGCAGCCACTCACCGATGCTCCGGCCCCACATCCGGTTCACTTCTGGAATTTCAGACTTTAAAGTCTGAAAACCACTGCGCCTGCGTTGCCGTGTCCTCGATCCCGCTGATGTCATCAAGAGCGCACAGCGCAGGCCCAGTATGGTCTGTGTCTGCGCAGTACACTCCTGGTGACATCAGCGGGAGCGAGGACACGGGCGTGCAGGCGCAGTGGTTTTCTGACTTTAAAGTAAGAAATTCCAGAAGTGAACTGGAGGCGGGGCCGTAGCATCGTTGAGTGGCTGCGCCAACACAGGATGTCTGCGGGGGACCATTAGAAGCCCCGGGTAAGTTCAGCTCATTTTCCCCCGACCCCCCTACAGTATCCCTTTAACTCTCTAAATAAATACAGGTGCATTTCTCTGTGTTTTCATTCTGTCCTATGCAAGAGTTCAGGTCCACTTTAAAGATGTTGAACCGTTTAAATCAGTTCCATAAAAACTTTCTTAACTAGCAAGCAATCAAAAATAATAATATGGACTGGCAATGGTCATTCACCTTGCCCATGTATTTTAGTATACAAAAACATAATTTACTATAATATATATTTAAAATTAGCTTTTCTTTGCATCATTTAATTTTGTATCCTCTTTAGAAATAAGCATAGTAATAACTGCCTAAAAAGTGTAGTTGAAATGGTCAAGTGATTTTTACTAATAAACAAAAAAAAAAAACCCCACAAGCTTTCATGCAGTGAAATTAATCTTGATTTTCTTTCAGTGAGCATATTATTATTTTGGATTACTTTCTGATATTTATAGCTCCAGAATCATCCATGGCATAGCAGAAATATTCTTCACTGCTACTTGTCACATAGCTTTAAATATATGTTGTTTTCTTAATTTATCTTAAAATAGAAAGAAACATTGGCAGTCCTAATTCACATTATTCATTTATGGATCAAAGCAGAAAGATATTATTACATTGAACACTACAGAACACTGATTCCCAGCCATTCTGATAGGGCTGGTTCACACGGACGTTTTGCTGGCATTAAAAGCGGTGTTTTAAAAGTAATGTTTTTAGGTATGTATTGCAGTCCCATGCAAGTGAATGGGAGCATTTAGTATAAGCTTTTGCAGGCTTTCATGAAAGCCTGGCAGTTGATCCCACCATCTTGTTTTGTCTCAAAAGCAACATACATCTCCTAGAAGGCGTTTGCGGTTGCTAGCATTGCATTTGTAAGCCAGCAAAGGCTACTGAAACCAATGAAAGCCCTTTCCCTATATTTCCTGCAAAAGCCACCAAAAGCCCAGAAAACACAACGCTCTCCTGAAAGCCATTAAAAGCCTTCAAAAGCTCATCAAGTTACACGTCACTTAAGTTTTTCTTTATGTGAGATGTCAGAAAAATGATTGATAATCCCTATCTGTGGGTATGATCTATAAATTGAACAAACATAAATTCCCCCAAAAATGCCCCAAGAATTGTACAGTGAAATTTCACTGTGTTTGCTTCAAAACTCCAATGAGCTGCAGGGCAATAAAAAGTATACATATTGTTGGATGTTTGATCGGAACACAATTAAGGGCCCATTCACACTTGAACGTTTTGCTGGCGATTTAGGCAAAATGCTCAAACTCTAGCGCTTTTCAATGCGCTAGGGTAATAAAAGTGTATGGGCCCGTTCTCATTTGGGCGATTTGCGCTAATCGCCGCAAATCGCCCAAAAATGCTAAACGCAAATGCGTAGCCTGCACCATTTTCAGGCGATTTCCTGGTGATCGCATTTTAGTGCTATAGAAGCGCAAAACGCGTTAATCGCCAAAAAACGCCACAGCAAAATGCTAGCAAAATCGCTAGCGTTTTGCGATCAGCAAGTGTGAATGGGCCCTTAAGGACATCTGAAGTGAGAGGGATATGGAAGCTGACATATGTATTTTCTTTTAAACAATACCAGTTGCCTGGCGTCCTGCTGATCTTTCAGGCATCAGTGTTTGAATCACTCACTCTCACTCATTCTCTACAAAGTGTCAAAACCAGTCAAACCTCAATTCAACATCAGATCTGCATGCTTGTTTTGAGTGTATAGCAAAACGTACTAGGAGCAGAGGATCATCAAGGCAGGCAGGAAATGTGCATTGTTTGAAAGAAAATAAATGGATTCTCCATATCTTTTTCACTTCAGGTGTCCTTTAAAGTGTACCAGAGACTAAAAAAAAAAGTTATACATACCTGGGGCTTCCTTCATCCCCCTTCAAGCTGTTCACTCCGTCGCTGTCCTCCTGGGTCACCTCGTTCCTCCACTAGCCGGCCCGGTAATTCCTCCAATTGGGTTGAGTCAGCACATGCACAGTGCAGCTGTGCAGGCTCAGAATGCTCCGGCAACAGGAGCACAATGGGGCCCGCTCCTAGCCGGGCCACGCATGTGCAGTACGCCCCAAATGAAAGACTTGACGGGACGGCTATCAAAGGATCGAGGCAGCCAGAGAAGATGGCAAGGGAGCGAACAGCCTGAAAAAGGCAGGAGGAACACCCAGGTATGTACACTTTTCTTAATCCCCCATCTCAGGTTTCCTTTAAGTAATGGAGAACTAGAACCACTAAATTATAGTGTGGGCCTACAGAACCTATAGCCCCCCTTCTGAAAAACCACTGCAGACTTCAATATTATGTTCTTCAAACAAAAAAAAGGTTATCTCTTCCTTTCATGTGTGTTATATCTTTCATATGTCGTTAATCTAGTGAAGGTCAATAGGATGCAAATCTTCTGGGTTTATATTAAAATTGTATGCAACTTGAAATGAGGCCAAACAAATATAGTAGATGCAGTAATTATTTGGCTGAATTCCAAACTGCATGCAAACTATTTACTTCTCACCCCCATCCCTTATTCAAACCTTAAAGTGGACCTGAACTCTTGCACACGACTGAATAAATACATAGAGGAGTGCACCCTTTATGTATTTAGAGAGTTTAGCCTGTTTAATTAGCCCTCAATTGTATCTAATTACAAGTTGTAATCTGATCTCTCTCCTGTGTCACATGACTGCACTGCCTATGGCAAAGATGGCAGATAAAGCCATTTTAAAGCACTGAAGGTTAAAGAGACACTGAAACAGAAAAAAAATAATTATGATAAAAAGAATTAGTTGTGTAGTATGGATAATTACTAGAACAGTAGTAGCAAAGAAAATATTCTCATGTTTTTATTTTCAATTATATACCGTATATACTTGGATACAAGTCGACCTCGTGTATAAGTCGACCCCAAAATTTGACCCGCTTAAGTCGGTATTTTTCAATGTTTTAAGTATAAGTCGGCCCACGAAAGTTGATGGCTGCAGGTGGGGACTAGGAGGGTTACTGGTTCTGCATTTGGGGACCAGAAGTAATGTCTGCACTTGGAAACTAGGAGAGGTTAATAGCTAACTCCCCAGTTGCAGCCAGCACCTGCCCAGCATTGAACCCCTGAGCCCTGTATGGCTGTAGCTGTGTCCTCCCTTCTGTGTGCCTTGTGATTCCTTAATTTGCCCACCTGTAGACCCCTCTCCCCCCCCCTCCCAACCTGAGTTCCCTGTATGCAGAGTGCACATTGCAGCACAGCAGGCATACATTCCTAGGGCAGAGTTTCCCCTCAAACCTTCTCTCCCTTCCCAGCCGCTGTGCTGCCTCCCTGTCTCTCTAGCTCTGAGTGCCCGCTGCCCTCTCCCTACGGATGCCCGCCTCTCTCTTCCTGTTACGTGAATTCAGTGTAAGCCGGGCTGACATACATTACCTAATCCCCCGCTGCGCGCTGTGTCCTCTGATCTCCTCTTCGCTGATGCTGGTAAGCGTACTATAGCGTCTCTCCCGCTTCCGGTACCATGTGACAAACATGGTACCGGAAACGGGTGAGACGCTATAGTACGCTTACCGGCATCAGCGAAGAGGAGATCAGAGGACACAGCGCGCAGCGGGGGATTAGGTAATGTATGTCAGCCCGGCTTACACTGAATTCACGTAACAGGGAGAGAGAGGCGGGCATCCGTAGGGAGAGGGCAGCGGGCACTCAGAGCTAGAGAGACAGGGAGGCAGCACAGCGGCTAGGAAGGGAGGGGAGGTTTGTTAGTGAAACTGGCCATAATTATTAGTAGGTGGAGGCAGAGAGGGAGGGAGAGCCAGAGAGGGGGCAGTTTAGTATAGCATAATTAAGAGAAAGAGGAGCTGGACCCCAGCTATAAGTTGGTAAATTTAGGACTGTCTCAAGTACAAGTCCACCCCCCCACTTTTACACTGTGAGTCAGTCCTAAATTTCTCGACTTATAGCCCAGGATATATGGTAGTTTTTTTTATAACATTGCATCATTCTCTAATATTTGCAGTTTACACACCACTCAGCATTCTAAATGATTTTACAGAGCAGGCTTGTGAACTTTTGAACTGTTCTCTCCAGAAAAAAAGCAATACTGTGCCAGACACTTGAGATAATAAGCTCCAGAAGTCAGAGCTCTCTGCGACTCTGAAAGTCGTGGAGCCCAATGGCTCTTTTGCATAGATAACAACTGGAGTTTAACTCTTCCTGTACTGGAAACAATATTATTATTATTATTATGTCTCGGCTCCTAATGTTTTATTTCTTAGCTGTACTACACATACAAAACATTATATCATAATTTTTTTTTTGCTTTAGTGTCTCTTTAATAATATGTCTGTTTACATGAAACAGGAAGTAGAAACAGTGCATATTTAGTTTAGGATTTGTATCAGCTGTAACAAAGAAATGTTTATAATTTTTTTTTGTTATTATGCTGTTGCGTATCTTTTAAGGCAGAGAGGACGTTCTAAGTTCAGGTTCATTTTAACACAAACTGAATACACTCTCACAACCAGAATAAACCAATACTTTTCAATGATAAAAATTGCCTGAAACACCTGTCTGTAAGTTGACCTATATATTTCTATTACGTTAAAGATAAGTTTAGTTGTAATATAAACCAGGAGCTCTGGATGTATGCCATCAGCATAAAGGAGTCATTTCATGGCTTCAGCCCTTTTTCTAAAGCGATGCATTGTGGGTGTTGCTCTTCAGACTCAAGGAAGGGAAAATCTGCAATTATCTTATGGTTTAAGAAGGCAGTACTGTATTATAAATGATCAAATGTAATTAACGTTTCAATCGCAGTTTATTTAGTATATCATCTTATGAGAGCCTAAGAAGGTGCAATTAGTAGTCTCTGTAGCAAGTTGCTAAGCAGTTGCTTCTAATGTTAACTAATGGAATTGTTAATAATTATGGGACACTAAAATGATCAGTAGCTACAGTACTGGATAACAGCAGCTACTTAGCAACCTGTCACAGAGACTAGTCACAGCTGCCAAGTCACTAGTCTAACATGGCCTTAAATTAGACCATTATCAGGCTTGGCACATTTCACATGTATGGAAGCAAGATTTTATTTCTCATTATTTCTTGCCATATATTCACAAATCTAGAAAGGGATTATTGATTTTAGATAAAACATGCCTGATACCCATTTGCATCTTGAACAAAAACCTTGCCAGTGCATTTAAGTTAGGTATTATTTCAGTTATATGGATTCCCCTTGTCATAGCTAAATCACTCACCGCTGCCAAAATGGATGAATCTAAAAGCAAATTCATCACTTCTCAATGGTTGTGAATCTTTTTATATAATGGCACATTGTGATACCATAAAGTAGCACAATGAATTTCTTGAGATCAAAAGATTTAACTCTTTTTGGACAAATGCTCCAATTAAAGTCAATAAGGTCACTTTATAACTGACAGAAACATTGTATTATTTCTGCATAAATACAAACATTTTTCTGTCCTCCAGAGTTATCTGAGATCTCCACTTCTCTCTGGCATAGATAGTGCAGGGCAGCATAAGAAAGACCGGCCTGGCTGCCAGTCATGAGTACAAGTATACAAGTAAACGCTGGCTGGTCCGGATGCGCCTCTTACTCAATGCCTGCTTTGTGTGTCCTCCCTGACTGTACTGAAGCCTGAGTTGCCTGTATTTTCTGCTGTAAGGGTAATGCTCTCATATGGTAGCAAATGCAAGCAACACAGGCTTCAATAAAGCTGGGGAGGACACACAACAAGGATTGAATAAGAGGCGCAGGAGACCGGCCGGTGTCTGGCTGTATACTCCTGTTCATGACAGGCAGCTGGGTCGGTCTATCATGCGCCACCGTGTAAATAAATGGTGATGGTTTCCATATTCATAAAGGAGTAATTGACTGATAGTTACTTCTTAGATAATCAAAATATGTACCCTTCTTTGGAACTGAAGAAAAACCACAGGCTTCAGATAACAGGGGTGTTTACTTCAAACACCCTGCTCACCTGTATGTGAAGATTGCCATGGGTGATCCACAAGTTCCTGGTGCCCTCCCCATTTTGGATGTTCCTGGGTCTCTTCAGCAAAATGCGACCTAGCCTGGTCTGCCCATGAAGCCAAGTGAGGCGACTTCCTCAGGAGGCAGAAGTCTGGGGGCATCACCAGGCAGAAACAAGAAGTGAAGAGAGTACCTGGCCAACCTATACTGGGACAACTGTATCTGGCTAACTTATACTGGGGGCAACTGTAGTAGCTACCAATACTGGGGGCACCTATACCTGGCTACCTACCTATACTGAGGGTGTTTTTTGGGGGGCTCACCGCAGCTGTAACATGCGGTGCAAATTGTCAGGTGTTGTGTGTTCATTCCAATTCGGAGGTTGGGGGAATCGCATCCTCACAAGCATGCCTTATGCAGCAAACAGTATAGACCTGGCCCTGAATGCGACCTAGTCACAGCAAAAAGTTGTGACAAAATGTAGATCAAGACATAATATGATGATTTGCAAACCATGTTTAATTGAAAGTATAGCAAAAACAACACAGCAGATTTTGAAAATGAGAAATATTAGTGTTATCTGAGATAATATATGCTGTTTTTATGCTGGCCACACATTTTTTAAAAAGCTGGCACGGGGCATGTGTACCTTGTTCTTGCTTTAGGTCTTCTCTTATTGGCACTGAAATCCTATCTCAGGGAACATTTCCTAAGTAGTAGCAATAGTAATTGCCAATGTTTCTAGTGAGTGACCGGTCTGGACTGCAAAGAGGGCATTTTAGAATCAGGACTCTTGCTACAGACCATTGTATTAAGTGCAAAAACAGTTTGGCATGGTCTGGCTAAAATAAACAAAGCCTTCCCTGAAAAATATGTAATCTGGATGGCATCATATATGCTCCAAAAGCTGTTTAGATCATTCACCAGTAATGGTGTCCTCCTAGGTATGCTAGATACCGATGTCATGTGCATAATGCAGTCCCTTACCATCACCCATGATGGCTTTAAAATTATGTTGCCCACTTTGTCTCTTGCATACAGAGATTTCTCTAGATTCTATGAATCAAACGTTAGATGCTGAACTCCCCTTTTTCTTTGTAATTGTATGCCGAGGAATGTTACTTCTAAATTGTAGCACTACTTGCAGTTGTAGTTTACCACTTTCCATGTTTATTTCTTATAGGCTCAGAGGCTTAGCCTCACTAGGATGCCCTTTTTATATTCATTCATGTTCCTGACCTTTTGTCATTTAAGATGATTAGGTGTGAAGTGTTTTTCCATGATTTTTTTTTTTTTTGCTGTCTTTTTTTACCTCAACACATTTTTTTAAACATGCTACCTGCATAAATAAATCAAAGTTAGCATATTTTCATAAAACAATAACATTTCTCAGTTTCAAAATCTAATATATCTGGCCCGATCCAATTCAGTTTTCTCTTAAGATTTCTCCTAGGAGATAATTTTTCATCGTCTGTTTAAAACAATGTTTCAGCACTCTGCAATTGAAAAACTGCCAACAAGTAGGTGAAAAGGTATTTCTGCTTTCTGGTTGCTTAAAAGACATTTTATTGATAAAATGTGAAAAATATCACCTTGGAGAAAACTTAGGAGAAAAAGTGAATTGGATTGGGCCCTTTGGCCCATGTGCAATTACCTGTATCTCCTGAGTTTTCTCCTAGAACTAGGTTATATTTTCACAACTTGTCTATAAAATTCTATATAAAGCTCCAGCAAGCAAGAAAATGGTCAGAATAATTTTGACAGTAATTGTTCACTTACTTTTTGGTACTTTTACTATTGCAAGTGTGCTAAAAAAATATTTAAAACGGAAGATGAAAAATGATCTCCTAGGAGAAATCTCAGTAGAAAAGTTAATTGCATATGAGCCATTGTCTTTTGTACTATTTTCAATTGCATATGGAGTTTCAGTGATTTTCAAATCACACCATTTTGCTTTTATTTAGCTTTCATACAGTGACCTAACTTCTTTAAAAATGGAGTAGTAGTTTTGAAGACCTGCGAGTGATGCAGCTTGGGCATATTTACCAACACAGGAGGTGAAAAACTTGTGTGCCATAAAACTATCCAAGTGTGGCTTCAACTAGGCTAAAATTCACTGCAGAGAACTAAAAAACATTTAAAATAGGGGAGGACACCAGGCAACTGCAGATCACTACACTTAGCTTTTCACAACATTGGTCTGAGCCTTTATTCAAGTGAATGGAGTTGTAGCTCTGCACCTTAAAGCAAACCTGAAGTGATAAAAACGTATGATATAATGCATTGTATGTGTAGTACGGATAAGGAATAGAACATTAAAATAGTCTCCTGCTTTTATTTCAGTTATATACCTTTTTTATTTTAATAACAAAGCATCATTCTGTCACAGTTGCATATTTAAAAGCACACTCAAGTATGCAATTAACTTTTTCTCCTAAGTTTTCTCCTACGTGATATGTTCACAACTTGTCATCATTAAAATGCATTTTAAACCACCAGCAAGTAAGAAAATATTCATAAATAATTTTGATACTATTTTTTACCTAATTTTTAGCACTTTGGCCCATATGCAATTAACTTTTTTTACCTGAGTTATCTCCTAGTAGATCATTTTCATCTTCTCTTTAAACTAAGTTTTCAACATTTTGAGATTTAAAAAGTACCCAGAAGTTGGTGAAAAAGTACTACCAAATTTATTTTAAGTATTTTCTTGCTTGTTGGTTGCTTAAAATGCATTTTATGACAAGTTCTGAAAATATCACTTAGGCAAAAACTCAGGAGAAAAAGTGAATTGCATATGGGTTTTTGGGCAATATGCAATTCACTTTTCTCCCGAGTTTTCTCCTAGGTGATATTTTTAAACTTGTCAATAAAATGCCCTTGAAGCCACCAGAAAGCAAGAAAATGCTCAAAATAATTTTGATAGTACTTTTTGGTCACCTACTTTTTGGTACTTTTTTAAAGTTGAAAAGTGCCGTAAAGTTATTTAAAATCAATGATGAAAAATGATCTCCTAAGAGAAAACTCAGGTGAAAAAGAGAATTGTATATGGCCCTTTGAGTGCAAAGTGCTAAAAAGTTATTTTAAAGATAAAAAGAATTGATGAAAAAATTATCACCTAGGTGAAAACTTGGGAGGAAAAGTCAATTGCCTTTTCTCTTTAGTTTTCTCCAAATTGATATTTTCACACCTTGACCCATATGCAATTCAGTTTTTCACCTGAGTTTTCTCCTAGGTGATATTTTAAAACTCGTCAATAAAATCCCTTTTAAACCACTAGCAAGCAAAAAAATAATCAAAGTATTCTTGATAGTAGTCTATATAGGTATGAACAGCGCTGAGAGTAGTAGTTGGATAATATAAGCTTTAATAGATTGTTATGGCCTGTATATATTCAGGATAGATTTCAAAGAACAAGGTCAAATGCTAAAAATACAGAATTTAAAATCTATAAAAAGTCTCACAGCATATAGCTAGAGTGCATATATTGCATACACGTACCCTGTGTGTGTTTAGGATTAATACTCAATCAAAAAAATCCCTATTCAAAGGTACAAAAAATATATAAGATCGGATAGCATGTAATTCAAATTCATACATTGCATACAGTTGTGTTATGAATGAAGTCTATATAGGTATGAACAACGCTGAGAGTAGTAATTGGATAATATAAGCTTTAATAGATTGTTATGGCTTGTATATATTCAGAATACATTTCAAGGCACAAGGTCAAATGCTAAAAATACAGAATTTAAAATCTATAAAAGGTTGCACCGCATATAGCTAGAGTGCATATAATGCATACACATACCCTGCGTATGTTTAGGATTAATATTCAATCAAAAAAAGATCACTATTCAAAAGTGCAAAATATATAAAATCGCATAGTACGTATTTCAAATGCATATATTGCATACAGCTAACTCGGTTGTTGTAAAAGTTGTAAAAGTTCACACCGCATTGGGAGTATTCACCATAAATTCTGTGACAAAGAATGCAATATTCAGTCAACATTTAACATTCAACCCCCATTCACTCCTGAGCCACCCAATGCTGTTTATGCACAAAAATGTGCTACCTAAATAAAAAGATAAAACTAAAAAAAAAAAAATTGTCAGAGAATTCTAGGACCAGGATGTCCGAAAACAGTGGGGGGGGTGTTTGGAGGGGGTTTCATTTGGGGCAGATGAATGATGGGTATTCTAGTGGTAGAGACTGAGTTTAGAGTACTCCTCGTGGTTGCGCTTCAATTGCGCTTGCGGCAATTCCGCTGGATGTAAATAATGGCGGATCACAAACTTGATGAACGGATCTTTTCCCCGATCAACGGGGGTACTCACGCTCCTGCAGCTGTCCAGGTGTACAGCAATTGGTGTCGTCCTGTGCAGGGCTCCAAATGTCCTTGTCCGCAATCCAGGTGCGTATCTTCCGCTGGTTGCAACGCTCCAGTTCCAGTGCAAGTGCTCCCTGACAGCGTGAGAGCCGTGCAGTGTGACAAGAGTCCTCCCGGGTCTGCCTAGACGCCGGTGGTATGCTTCCGGGGATGGATGGTGACGTCACCCTTCTAGCGTGTTCGCAAGCGTTGGATCTTCTGGTCTGCAGTACCTGATGGCCCTGCTCACACGCTATATCCCTCCAGCTGACGCATTTCTGCGGTCCCGGCCGCCTTTATCAAAGCTTAATGGAAGTATACCAGTGTCTCAGCAAATCCCGGATATATTGTCTTTTCTGGTCACATGTCCGGTCACATGTCTTTCCCATAATGCACTCCAGTCTTAAAGAGACAGTAGTCCTTTCTCTTCCTCAATCCCTTTGTATTAGTTCCATAGTTCTTTGTTTATGGAGGTAACTTAAACACCACTCAAAACGTGGTTTTGACACCATGCATAGGGGCATGAGGCCAGGTTATCACATATGTTGTAAGTTCAATTCCCCCCCGCTTGTACTTTGTCCCATCTTCAGTTTATATATTACACACACTGATTTATGCATGTGTCCCTACCAGCTCCAAGTCTTAGTGAGGAGGGTAGGAAGGAGGGGGAGGTTGGTGGGAGCGGGGGAAAGAAGTGTGGAGCAGTGGGGTAAAGGGGGGGGAGAGAGATTGGGGAGTGGTATGGGGATGGATTGATCAGGGGGTGGGGTACCAGGTGTGGGTGGCACCACAGAAGAGGAGGTGTGTATATAGAATGGAGGGCCCTGGGGTAGGGAGAGTGCCAGGTGTAAGTGGCGCCCCCAATGGAGGGAAATCCTGGTGTTATACCTAGGCATCGGATGGATCAGTGCATCGGTGGCTCCACCCCACTCATACTCACAGGAACCCAAACAACTCAAACTCCATGTTCAGTCCCTTTGGTGCCATGGAGTCTAGTTCAAAAATCCAGTATCCTTCCCTACAGGACATTTTTGAGATGTAATCGCCCCCCCTACTGTCCTTGGTCACAATTTCTAACCCCATAAATTTTGTATCCAGGACACTGCACTTGTGATGCCTTTTGTAGTGCTTAGAGAGTGGGTGGCCCCCGATCAATCCATCCCCATACCACTCCCCAATCTCTCTCCTCCCCCCTTTCCCCCACTGCTCCACACTCCTTTCCCTCGCTCCCACCCACCTCCCCCTCCTTCCTACCCTCCTCACTAAGACTTGGAGCTGGTAGGGACACATGCATAAATCAGCGTGTGTAATATATAAACCGAAGATGGGACAATGTACAAGCGGGGGGGAATTGAACTTACAACAATTGTGATAACCTGGCCTCATGCCCCTATGCATGTTTTGAGTGGTGTTTAAGTTACCTCAATAAACAAAGAACTATGGAACTAATACAAAGGAATTGAGGAAGAGAAAGGACTACTGTCTCTTTAAGACTGGAGTACATTATGGGAAAGACATGTGACCAGAAAAGACAATATATCCGAGATTTGCTGAGACACTGGTATACTTCCATTAAGCTTTGATAAAGGCGGCCGGGACTGCAGAAACGTGTCAGCTGGAGGGATATAGCGTGTGAGCAGGGCCATCAGGTACTGCAGACCAGAAGACCCAACGCATGCGAACACGCTAGAAGGGTGACGTCCTCTTTCATACCCGGAAGCATACCACCGGTGTCTAGGCAGACCCGGGAGGACTCTTGTCATACTGCACAGCTCTCACGCTGTCAGGGAGCACTTGCACTGGAACTGGAGCGCTGCAACCAGCGGAAGATATGCACCTGGATTGCGGACAAGGACATTTGGAGCCCCGCACAGGACGACACCAGTCGCTGTACACCTGGACAGCTGCAGGAGCGTGAGTACCCCCGTTGATCGGGGAAAAGATCCGTTCATCAAGTTTGTGATCCATCATTATTTACATCCGGCGGAATTGCCGCAAGCGCAATTGAAGCGCAACCACGAGGGGTACTCTAAACTCAGTCTCTACTACTAGAATACCCATCATTCATCTGCCCCCGCCCTTTTTTGGACATTTTGGTCCTAGAATTCTCTGACAATTTTTTTTTTTTTATTTAGGTAGCACATTTTTGTGCATAACAGGCATCGGGTGGCTCAGGAGTGAATGGGGGTTGAATGTTGAATGTTGACTGAATATTGCATTCTTTGTCAAATAATTTATGGTGAATACTCCCAATGCGGTGTGAACTTTTACAACTTTTACAACAACCGAGTTAGCTGTATGCAATATATGCATTTGAATTACGTACTATGCGATTTTATATATTTTGCACTTTTGAATAGTGATCTTTTTTTGATTGAATATTAATCCTAAACATACGCAGGGTATGTGTATGCATTATATGCACTCTAGCTATATGCGGTGCAACCTTTTATAGATTTTAAATTCTGTATTTTTAGCATTTGACCTTGTGCCTTGAAATTTATTCTGAATATATACAAGCCATAACAATCTATTAAAGCTTATATTATCCAATTACTACTCTCAGAGTTGTTCATACCTATATAGACTCCATTTATAACACAACTATATGCAATATATGGATTTGAATTACATGCTATGCGATTTTATATATTTTTTGTACCTTTGAATAGGGATTTTTTTGATTGAGTATTAATCCTAAACACACACAGGGTACGTGTATGCAATATATGCGATTTTATATATTTTGCACTTTTGAATAGTGACTTTTTTTGATTGAATATTAATCCTAAACATACGCAGGGTATGTGTATGCATTATATGCACTCTAGCTATATGCTGTGAGACTTTTTACAGATTTTAAACTCTGTATTTTTAGCATTTGACCTTGTGCTTTGAAATCTATCCTGAATATATACAGGCCATAACAATCTATTAAAGCTTATATTATCCAACTACTACTCTCAGCGCTGTTCATACCTATATAGACTCCATTTATAACACAACCAGAGGTGGTTGGGAACCCCTGGCCAGTGAACAGCAGCGGGTGAAAAGAACCACACTATCCCCATCTGTACTCCCATACCACCTAAGCGCCTCTCCACCTTTCTAATCTTGATAGTACTTTTTGCCTACTTTTTGGTACTTTTTTTTTCATTGCAAAATGCTAAAAAGTTATTTTAAATCAAAGATGAAAATATTTCTCCTAAGAGAAAACTCAGGTAAAAAAGTGAATTGCATATGGCCCCTTGTCAATAAAATGCTTTTTAAAACCCCAGCAAGCCAGAAAATATACAAAATAATTTTGATAGTACTATTTCTACTACTTTTGGTACTTTTTATAACTGTGAAATGCTGAAAAATTAATTTAAAAAGAACAATAAAAATTATCACCTAGGTGAAAACTTAAGAGGAAAAGGGAATTGCATATGGGCCTCTGTCTTTTAAACTATAAAACAAAGCAGAAATAATGACCCTTTAAACTTTCCTGCAGTAAAAACTTACCTCAATGTGTCTCTCATACTTTCTTTGCTGTTAAAGAGAGTCTGAAGCGAGAATAAATCTCGCTTCAGACCTCATATATAGCAGGGGCACATGTGCCCCTGCTAAACCGCCGCTATCCCGCGGCTTAACGGGGGTCCCTGATCCCCCAAATCCCCTCCGTAATGCGGGGGAGCGCTTCCTGTTTGGGGCAGGGCTAACCGCCGCAGCCCTGCCCCACGCGCGTCTGTCAGCGCGTATCTCCGCCTCTCCCCTGCCCCTCTCAGTCTTCCTTCACTGAGAGGGTTGGGTGAGAGGCGGCGATGTGCGGCTGATAGACGCGAATGGAGGCAGGGCTGCAGCCGTTAGCCCTGCCTCCAGGAGCGACCAAGCCTGCGACCAAGTGTCGCAGTGGGGGGTTTGGGGGTGAAGGGACCCCGTTAAGCGGCGCGTATGCGGCGGTTTAGCAGGGGCACACGTGCCCCTGCTAACTATGAGCTCTGAAGCGAGATTTATTCTCGCTTCAGAGTCTCTTTAAGTGCTTTAAAGAGAGACTGAAGTGAGTCTAATAGCATGCTATTACTGTAAAGCACCTTACATAGTGCTAAACCACCGCTATCCCACGGCAAAATGAGGGGTCTTTGCCCCCCAAATCCCCTCTGTAAACTCCTGAAGAGGCAGAGCTTAGCCCTGTAGCTCTGCCTCTCAGCACATCAATCCCCGCTCATCGCCGCCTCTCTCCCGCCGCTCTCCATCTGACTTCACAGAGAGGGTCGGGGGAGAGGCGGAGATCCGAGCGGCGATTGACGGGCATGGAGGCATATGACAGCAGAGCTATGTGAGCCAGTCAGGAGCCGATATTGGCTCCTGACTGTGAGATCACTGTGAGCCAATCACATTGGCATACATTGTTGGACTGAGTCAGGAGCCAATTAAAGCGGCTCCCGACTGGCGCACAGAGCTCTCCCGTCATAGCGATGGCATAGAGATGAGCCTGTGGTGATGGGAGAGCGGTGTGACCGGTGAGAGTGACAGGTATGTGCGACGATTCGTTGGTAAGCGTTGTTTGGTAGTACTAGCAGTCTCTGGTCCTTAAGGGGCGAGAGGCTACTGGTACGCGAGGGGTTAAAAACCTTAAAATAGACACAGCTACAATGTCATTCACTTGAATGGAGTTAATAAAGACAAAAACTGTGGCAATCTGGCCCCAATGTATAAAAAATGAAGCAAATGCCAGTATGGAGATACATTTTTGGATCTCAAGCAATGAATCTAACTTGTGTAGCCCAGGCCTACAGTAAACCATGATGAAACAATACCCAGTGTGTCAGCATCCACAAGCCAGGATGGTTGTACATTTTTAGAGAAAAAAGTTAAAGCATATGACAAAATATTTTTCCTGCTTGTATAAATATAAAGCATTGATAACATAAAGCATGATGAGAAGCATCATTACATCACAGCATATACGCTTATAATCAAATCCATAAGGGTCTGCCCAGCCTGTTGACCAGACCCCACAAAACTCTTCTTGCTGCATTATCTTATGAAACTATGAAAGCATAAAAAATGTGTTATAGGAATGGTTAAATGGCCTATTTGCAATGTTTTCTATCGGGTTGATGCCCTAAACTGTGGTAATATTGCTGTGCGCAGACAACATACGGCAATAATACCGCTACTACCGGCAGTATGTGCCACAAGTCGCGACCCACAGTACTTGAGTAGTGTGAAAACTGCTTCAGTAACGCGCGTTGCTAATGAGCTTTACCATTAGTAACACGCGTTACCTTAGCAACGCTCCCGCTATTCAAGTACCACAGGTCACGCTACAAACCTAACTCCATGGAAACTGGTGCTGATAGTAACGGTAATATTTGCGTGTGCTAAAGTGCATCAACCCCAATCTATCTATCCATGTAGCTTTATTTCATTACATAACGAGTTTTCAAAGATACTAGTCAACCGATCATAACCTGTTTAATATAAATATATATATATATATATATATATATATATTAGTGGTTTATAAATCATTAAAATTAATGTGCCTCTTGAATGATGATGAATTCAATTAATGCATTGTAAAAAAACATAGACCACCCATTTGATAACTGAAAACCTGTATTACGTTAAAGCATTTGATTATGAAAAATGATTGAAAAAAATAGACTTTTGCATGTTATGTTAACGCAACACCAGAAAGATGTGCCAGTAAAAGTACCAGAGGTAAGTCAGGTTCTACAACGTTTCATGTGGCACTTGAGGTATTGCAGATGCCTTCTACCCCATGCAGCCACTATAAAGTTGATAGAATCTGGCCTAGTCTTTCACTGTTTGCTGCAGGATGGGCCTGCAACATTGCAACTGAATTCCATTTTGTTTATTGTCCCACAGATTGAATCAACAATCATTCTTGTGCATTTAAAATTTTGCAATTTATGGAATGTCATAGAGTTATTCATTCAAATGTCAGACACTGATAGGTTATATATCCGACCCAATGTAGGATAAATTGATTTCTAAATTTAAAAAAGCTATGCTTGGACAATATAGCATGCTTCTAGAAGAGCCTTGCGTCAATATGCACATTTTTTTGTCTCCATTTAAACCCTTTGCTGAATTAGTTGTCGGGTTTCTTTCTGGATAGGTTACTCAGGTCAGCACAACAATAATAAATAAATAGTGGGAGCCTAAAAGGGAACTTGGAGTGAAAATAAAATGCTAAAATAAATAATATTATCTACAGAAATAATCCTAATGCTGGGAATACACAATCAGATTTTTCAGCAGATGTACTGTGCGATTGTTTTTCCAATCGATTTTCCAATTGTTCTTCCGATTTCCATTCACTTCTAAGAGAAATTGATCAGAAAAACAATTGAAAATCAGATCGGACATGTCTGCAATTATCTATCGAACCATCTATCTGCCAAAAAATCTCATGGTGTATTCTCAGCATAACTATTCCACTGGAGCCCCTTATATGTATTTTTATTTTCTGGGTTAATAGTCTAGGTCTGCAGATCTAACTGTTTCACTGACATGTTCTAGTTATTCAGTGCCCATGCAAAGTAGTGATGATTAACCGTTTAACGTTTTATCAGTTCCCTGCTGCCAACATATTTTTACAGCCATGCAAATCGCTTATGTCCTCTAATTAGTTATTAGGATGATGCATACTGCAGTAAAACTCACCCCACTGTACAGAAACTGGGATGTACAGATTTATAGTCCCTAGCTTATTAACCCTTACAGTAAAAAAAAAAAGCAAAAACAAAAAAGAATACATGTTCTATCAAGTTCTAAAATAGGTTTGTTACTGTATAGATACATATTTATCTCATTATGCTACATACCACTACAGGCAATGCATATCTAAAAAATTGGCAAATATTTGCAAGTCCTTTTTAGACAGAATTCTCATAACTGTTTTTTAAGATAGAGCCTTCCAGTATTTAGTTCTACAATCAGTACATTATACCAGTCTGTCAAAGGACAGCTTGCACCCGATTCAAGAGGTAGCTTGAGTAGAAATAAATAATTAAAATTTGCTATGATGTAAAGAAATACCTAGCGGGAATTTCTTGTCTTATATCTACAAATATGCTTACTGGCCAATCTCCAGTCTAGCAAACAAATAAAAAGGAAATTGAATATTTAACAATCTAAAATCCTTCTCTTACTAGCCTCAGAAGTGGATGGACAGCAGGTTCAATGGAGCAAGCACTGTTATTCTTGAGTTTCTGACATACAAAATGCATGCACAAGAGTTTCTGAAAAAATGGAGCAGAGGTTTCTGGAATTGAAAAAATCTGATTGGCCAAAAGTCTCAGTGTTACTGATTGTTCTCCACAATGCTTTACACCAGCACTCAGAATCTGCTCCTATGTTCTTTTCTCAGCTAACTGGATCTGCAAAGTTGAGCAAACAAGAAGAGACATTTTGGATGGTCAGTTTAAAGCACCAGCTCCTCACAATCGACTTCTTAAGAACAAGTTACATTTAACATACAATTGAATGACTTCCATTCTTCTGGTCAGTAGAATTTTCATTCCAAATGAGCTAACAATATTAGTTGTTTGTATTTTATATGCATTGTATACTAGTAGTGAGCTTAATTCCATAGATCCTGAAAACTGAGGTTGACTGGCAATCTTTTGGACTTGTTTAAGGGACTGGTGCTTTAATCAAGATAGGGTCTTCTCCAACATCCTTTTTTTCCATTGTACCCAGTGCTGTCATTTCCTTTGGATGGCAGGGTTGTATTTTGGCCAACAAGAAGACAATCAAGCTAGTACAAAGGGCAAATTAAACTCCTTCACTGAGAACTTCACGGTTAGTGCCAAACATTAAGGAGAAAAAGTGCAAATAGACCGCAGGAGAACTGCTTTGAGCATATGACACAGGTAGCATGTAATGTTATACATTTTCATGCATAACATTACCTCAGATATTCTTCCTTGCAAGTTGCTTTTCTGCTTTTCTTCTTTTGTAAGCGAATATCTCATCCTGCAGAAAACCATGACCCATTTGCCTGTGAACGATATCAAAATAGTGACGTAAAAAGGAAAAAAAATCAGTTAAGGAGAAAAGCAAGAGGACATCCTGCTCTGGAATGACATGGTCTCTCCGCTTACCCTGACTTCAACGCTGGAGGGACAGGTAACGGTTTTGTAAAACCTTCTTTTCCAACCAGCCAGAATGTCTCTTCAATACCTTTACCCTTATCCAAAAGAGACAAAGGACATAATTACCAGATTCTACCAAATTTGGGCTAAAAAGCCATTATTGCAGTTTTGAAGATACAGAGATACATTTTAATTTTTTTTAACCTAATCTTTCAGAAAAGACGGTGCCTTCAAACCTTTACAAAATCCATTCTGTCTAGACAGTAAGGAGTTTCTTTACATCCGGAGTTGGAAAATGTTGTATATTTGAATCTACAATTATGCAATTAGTTGGCACTCATTTAAAGGGAAGATCCAAGGTAAAAAAAAGTTCTACTTACCTGGGGTTTCCTTCAGCCCCTGGCAGCCGATATGTCCCTCATAGCAGCTCTAATCCCAGCTGGAGGCCCAGGGTCCCTTCCGTTGAATATGCCAACTTCACCTGGCTTAGAGAGTTCTGTGCAGAAGTACTGCACCTGCACAGAATATTCCAGACCACATGAGCACGATCACAGGCGGCGCAGTCGCGAGCTTGTGCAGGTGCAGAAGATGCCAACCTGGTGAGATTGACATCTCCAATGGAGGGGACCTCGGGCTACCGGTGGGGAGCGGAGCTGCGGTGAGGGACATATCGGCTGCCAGGGGCTGAGGAAGCCCCGGTAAGTAGTACTTTTTTTTTTTACTTTGGATCTTCCCTTTAAGGGAAGATATTACTCACAAACATCTTGGGTTTCTAAGCCAAACCTTTTCATTATCAGGGTAACAAGTTTAACTAGTTGTTATAGTTGTACTTTCACTTACAGTTTTTTCAGGCACTCATTATGTGGGCAATAGCACTAAGGTGATATACCCGTGCTAAAGAAACCTTATTGGTTTTTAAACTTAAGATTTTTGTGATGAATAAATTAATTTAAAGGAGTGTTTACTGAACTGTATAATTGTGGATTACTGTTATTGTTTGTGTCATCAGTCTAAAAACACACCGCACTAATATTTTAAATGTTACCATTTGATATAAGCTTTAGGCTTGCTATAAATCAGCGGTTCTAGATGTAAGCCTTTTTTTGGGGGCTAGTCCATTTCTCCATAGGGGATTCTTAGCATGGAATATATTTTTTATAAAGACACTCCTTGAAAAAGATTTATAAAAAGATGCTGGCTAGCCTTTGTGCTTGCTGCACACTTTTTTGGCAGTTGGATAGAACAACTGCCATTCACTAAATGATTTTGAAAATAAAGAAAACACTGATAATCCCCAACGAGGATGGGCTAGTCCAAAATCTGTTGGTTCTGTCATATTTCTACTACTTACTGTAAGCGACAACAACATAGGAGAAAAGTAATGTATGACTTATTTTACTCTGGAAGAAACGTACTTCTTATCCGTATGTTTACATATATTTTAAATGTTAAGATTTTCACGACAGTGGTCCTTTGAAGTTGCTCCTCACTGTGATGGAAAACGACAGTTACCGTACTTTCCCACTATTGGTGCATTCTAGGCTGCAGTCTGCTGTATCTGCTATCTCAGTTACAAATAATGGCACATAGTATTTCCCATACTCAGCTAACGATCTGTACATCAGCTCAGTATATGTTTTATTGGCGATCGCTCTCCTTTGCGTACAGTAAATAATGGCTTGCATGGAAAACTGTGCATGGTGAAGCCGCTATTTTTGCCGCTTATCATTATTTAGCATTTAAAAACGTTAAATATCATTTTTCCCTTAAAACTTTAAATATAATTTTGCATGAAATTACTAAATAAATCTAACAATGTTTAATGAATTAAGTTGTAAAAGTTATTTTCCGTTTTAATTCCTAAACACTATTTGTAATGGCTGATGGAGCTGAACTGTTCCTTTTTTAACACTGTACCCCAGGGTGATATCAGTAATGACATCTTGTTACTAACTTTATGTGTTGCAGCCATATGTAAGAAGTACTAAAGCATATATAGAGGACACAAAACATGTCTTGAATATATTGGGGGGTCTGCAGTGGGAAAGTGATTGGATACTATGTACCATGGATGTCTCCTCCCTATATACGATAATTAAACACGAGAAAGGACTGGAAGCAGTCAATTCCTATCTGGAAGAAGATGAAATGCTGTATGGAGAACAAAGATGTTTCATTCTTAGATCCATCAAGTTCATTTTGGAGCACAATTATTTTGATTATGGAGGGAGGTGGTACTTGCAGATTGGGGGGACAGCCATGGGGACCCGGTTCGCACCGGCATATGCTAACTTGTATATGTCCCATTGGGAAGAACAATATGTTTTTGGGGAAAAAGGTGGCGGTGCGAACCTGGTCCTCTGGCGTCGATTTATTGACGATGTGCTGTTAATTTGGAGAGGGGATGTGACATCTCTGGAAAAATATATTGAGTACCTAGGTAAAAATGACTGGGGAATTAAATTCACTGTGAATATCAGCACTAGTAGTGTGAACTTTTTGGATTTGGAACTATATGTGGAGGATGAGTTTTTGAAAACTAAGACTTTTCAGAAGACAGTAGATGTCAATAGTTATATTTTATACACCAGGGGCCATATGCAATTTGAGGAGATAAGAAGCTGAAAACATGCGAGCTTCTTATCTCCTCACATCGCTCAGGATTTACCGGCAAATTCAATTGCCAGTTTCACCTGAGCGATGTCCTTGTGTAAAGGAGCATAACTCAGGCGAATACTAGGTATTCGCCGAGCGATGCTCCTGTGTGGCCAGCGATGTGGAGCGAGGCATTTGTGCCGTGGAGCTGTCCTTCAGCACCACAACACTGCTGCCTCGCTCCCGGGAAGATGCATGCGCATGGTCGCAAGAGCCAGCGCATCGTTGCAAGGCTCGTACCCGCCGCCCGTCGCCTCCTGCCGCTTGTCGCTACCGCGGGACCTTCAGAGGATACATACCTCCATCGTTCCGGCTCGCCGCATGTCCCACGCCGCTCCTCCGCTCATCTCTGTGACTGTGAGTATTCTTGGAGCCGGCAAAGCATCTTTGAGTCTCCCGCCGGGGCTCCCCATTCCTCCACTAGGTGGCCCAATGAGAATCATCCTGATTCTAATTGGACCAATGAGAATCAGGATGATTCTCATTGGGCCACCTAGTGGACGAATGGGGAGCCCCGGCGGGATACTCAAAGATGCTTTGCCGGCTCCAAGAATACTCACAGTCACAGAGATGAGCGGAGGAGCGGCGTGGGACATGCGGCGAGACGGGAACGATGGAGGTATGTTTTTTTTGTTACATTTTAAATAGGTAAGGAGTCAAAGCTGACTCCTTTACCTATTTAAATCACTGGCATCTGGGGTTTCCTTAGTAAAGGAGGCTCCCAGATGCCAAAATCAGCCCGCTGACAGCAGCGATAGGTCTTTTCGCCTGCTCAGAGCAGGTGAACAGTTAGCACCTATGTTTGCCGGGAAGCATTGCTTCCCGGGGGGTGCAAAATGCAATTGCATGGGGGAAAGGAACTTGCTGGGCGATTATATCGCCCAAGCGAGTTCTTTTCCGCCCTGGAGGGTGTTAAATGCAATTGCAATAGGCGACCTTGCTGACGCCTAATTTAAGAACTCGCCAGCACTTAGCGCTGGCGAGTTTGGTAATTGCATAGGGCCCCAGTTGTCATCTCCCACGGTGGTTGGATAATATCCCCAGGGGGCAGTTCACGAGACTACGCCGGAACTGTACCAAGATTGGGGAGTATGAGTTGGAGCCGGGTGTGCTCGTGGACTGCTTCCTGGAGAAGGGGTACCCATTAGAGCAGGTGGAGGAATCAAGGAGAGCGGTCGGGTTTAAGCAACGAGAGGATTTGCTGTTCACTAATAATAAAAATAAAAAGGAGTGGGATGCAAATAATTTTAGTATGGTGCTTCAACATACCACACAGTCCAATAAAATAGCAGGGCTAATCCGTTAACACTGGGATGTATTAAAGGAGGACAAAATTTTGGGTGAACTGATCCCTGAGAAACCAGAATTAATCTTTAAGAGGGCACCAAATATCGGATTATCGATAGCCACGGCAGCTAATGAACATAACTATGGGGTGAACAGACCACGGGAACATAGAGGGGGTGGGTTTGTTAGGTGTAGCTTTTGTTTAAATTGTAGGAGACTAGCGAATCCTGGAAGGATATTGGAAATGGAGGGACCAGATTTGACAACTTATAAGATCAGAGACTCCATTACTTGCACAACGAATGGTGTGATCTACTGTATTCAATGCCCCTGCCAAAAAAGGTATGTGGGGAGAACTAAGAGGTCCCTGCAGAGGAGGGTTGGTGAACATTTTAACAACATAATAAAGAAAAATGAGGGACACCCATTGTCCAAACATTATAAAGAGAAACACGATGGTCTTTTAAGGGGAACTATTTTTTTATGGCTTAGAGATTATCCAACCTGGTAAGAGGGGCGGTGACTATATAGGTTAGATGTCAAGAAATGGATTTATCAGCTGGATACATTAGCCCCGAAAGGTCTGAATAGCGAAATGGAATTTTTTGCCTTTTTTAAGTAATTTTTATGAATTTTTATGAGTATTAGTATGAATGTATAGGTGTAAGGAATAGCTTTGATGTGGTATTTTAGGATTATAGTAAAAGGAATGTTCACTATCCCTATTGACATTAAAAGTAATGTACAATTGGAGTATTTAACTTTAAGAATTAAGGATCTAACTGAGAATTTGCATATGGGTGGAGTAAAATGGCGACACTGAGCTATAAGTAGAGGTGAACTGACCAACCGCTCTTGCATTATCAAATCCTCCTGATGAGGGCCAACGTTATTGGCTGAAACGCGTAGAGGTCGCTTTAATGCAAATAATATCTGCTTAGGAGCCCGGGATTGAGCAGGCTGTGTAAGCGCGCAGCAGCCGCTTGTAAACAAAGGTCCAGAGGCTTACTGGTGACGTCACCCAACCTGATACGCTAGCCGGATCAGCTGAGCGGAAGTGCGGCGAGCGGGGTTCTGAGCCAGTCAGACGGAACCTACGTATGCCGCAGAGAGACGCTGAGAGAGGCAGCGGGCAGAGACATCCCGCATGAGCAAGGAAGGTCAGAGCAGAGGAATCCAAATAGATGATTATACTCCTGTGAGAGGTTGCCGCTGACCATCTATATTACTGGCCACGTGAGTCTGCATGAATATTGTCTAATAGAGACTGAACTGGTTGAAATTTGAAACTACGGTGTCCATATTGAAAGGAACTTCAGGAATCGACTACATCCTACATTATAACAGAGGGATTATATGGAGCATTAACTCTTTGGGAAGGAACATTCTGTAAGAAGCTTATACTATTGGGGAGAGATGATTAGATAGAAGGGCCCTTCTATGGTGTGTGTGAGCGTGTAGAAACGTGATTTATCTGCATAGATAATTGCAATATATGTGTATTGTGTTTTAAGATATTTTAACTATTTTGAATAAATAGCCAAACAATTTTACTTTTAATCAGCGCATGTTATTATCTATTTTTTGATTTGCTACATATAACTTTGAGGGTTGGAGGGATTCCCTCATATAACGTGCAGCTTGTTAGGTGGATCACCTAGCGCCAATTGTGACAGATATCTAATAACTTTATGTATTGTTTTAGGACATTTTTAAAACATTAAATTAGGTTAGTAACAGATGTCATTACTTGCATCTAGCATTTTATATTACCTGGTCCTGAAGATCCCATCTCCTCCACTGCCTGGTTAGTGTGCAGGAGTCCTGCAGCCAGCCAATCAACATGCGCGGACTGAAGTCGCATGGACTCCTGCAAACAAACTAGGAAGTGGAGGAGACGCAATCAACGGGACCAGGTAATGTAGACACACCCCTGTCTACACTCACACTGAACCCTCCCTCTACCTATGCATAACCTTAAGATCCTTCCCAGATGTCTAACGACTCTACCCCACTACCTGACCATAGCCACTTCACCTGCTACCTTACCTTAACCATTCCACCCCCTGCACTATGCTGTGTTGTTGGGACAGCTTGGCCCTTACGGCTGTATGCACTGCACCTCTCTTCTCTACTCCTAAGTACCACTCGTTTTCTCTCCCTGACACGTTCTGTATGCACTGCTCAGCACCTCTCTTCTCCGGTTTTCTTCCCCTGATTACACACTGTGCTGCCGTTATTTACCGTAAGCATCTATCAGCACTTTATGTTTCATATTGCAGCTACCGAGCTATGTGGAAGACACTCGTGACATTTTTAGCATGTAAGCCTATAAAATTGCAGTATGCACTTATTTTTCTAAAATCGTACACTGTCATGATTGTCTCCCACTCAGGGGTGAATAAGATATTTTTTATCCAACTGATCCTTTGGGGGGTGGGGGGGGGGGGGGGGGGGTATGTATGAAACACTGCTGCACTTTCAGCTGTTTTTTTGTTGCAAATGTAAGGTTCAAACTTCTGATACTATATTTAAGAAAAAAGCTATTATTATATCTACTCTAATGTTGTTCTCTAGTGAAAAAAAAACCCCATGTATCATTTAAGCTAAGGAACTTGTGTTTGGCTAATTTTCCATTAAAACCTAACAATGACCTTGACAAACAGCATGATTTTTATACTATTATGATTGCTTAACAAAGTCAACACCTTTTTTTCCCCTAACGCTTGCTACTTATACATATCAATTAAACATATCAATGGCTATGCATACAATGGGCTTGATTCACAAAGCGGTGCTGTTAGCACGCCTATGAAAAGCCCCTTAGCATGCCTAAAAGAGCTTTTCGCGCGCTAATTTACGTGTGAAGCGCATCACGCGCAAAGTTATGCACACAAAGTTTTGCGTACGCAGTGTACAGAGCGCAGGGCGCTCCGCGCGAAGTGCCCACTAAAGCCTATGGGACTTAGCGCGCGCATAGGACTTTGCGCATGCAAAGTTTTGCGCGCAGTACTTCGCGCGCGATCTGATTGAGAAAACCGGTGCTAACCTACTTAGAACCCTGGTTAGCACGTCTAAAGACTTTAGACGTGCTAAGTAGGTTAGCACCGCATAGTAAATCAAGCCCTATATGTGTTATCATCAAGGACAATAACATTTATAACTTTACACTGAGACTATAATTGCTAGGGAAACACATTTTCTATAATGCTAGAAAATTAATAATATTCAACACAAATGTAGAAAGAATTGTAAAAAGTGTATTGATGGAATACAGTGTCATCTGATTTTAATATATATGATTGAGAATGGGTAAACTAGAATCTACACATACTTTAAATTGTTACCTTAAATACAAAAAAAGAATATTTATGCCATTAGGTGTTTGTGACAAACTGAGGGCAGATGTTCTGTATGCCACAAGCAGGTCTTTGTATTGAAGTTATAAAAACAGAAGTGTTTTCGATACTTTTTTTCTAATGACAGATAGATAGATAGATAGATAGATAGATAGATAGATAGATAGATAGATAGATAGATGTTCTAATTGGATTCATCATAAAGCAGCTTTTAGACATTTCTGAAACACATAGATTATAGGTTGGAGAGATCAGCAGCACCACGTGGATGTATTCAAGCTCTTTATTGCATAAAGATAGCGCCCAGGGACAGCGACAGACGCTGTTTCGGAGACAAGCTCCTTCCTCAAGCTGTATAGGCTCACTCAAAAGAGGTAACAAACACAAAGGCATTTATATACAGTTTCAGTAGGGTCACATGGACCAATCAGATAACATCACAATACAAAAAACCATACGTGTCCAATCACAGGGCAAAGCATAATGAGAGGACCTGATGGGAAACAGATATGTAAATCAGCAGCCGTTATCACAGCATGATTTAAAAAGTGTCATAACCCCAATGGCCAATCAGCACTTACCAAGTCAGGAGGACCTGATGGGAAACCACAGCAATGTCATAACGCTCCTCCCAATCTCCCAGGGGGCAATGCGAGAAGCGTACTGCTGAAAAATGGAACGAATGACGTCATGACGTCATCCGTTTCCATGCGTAAAAGCGTCCTAGCGATGCGTAAAAATGTACACATAAGATTCTCAATAGCATCCATGCGTAAAAGCGTCCTAACGATGCGTAAAAGCGTACGCGTACAAAAAGGCCTCCGTGCGTAAAAACGTCCAAACCATGCGCCAAAAACGCGAAAGAACGCGACAAAAACGCGGAAAAAACGTACTCACAAAATCAAACACAGAACCATACAGAATAGCCGCCACGCCAAACGCAAAAACACGCAAACCGGCGCACAAAACGCATGTAATGCAGAACAAGCTGACGAAGTCAGCACCATAGATCATCAGATGATGACCAAAAGCGAAAAAATGCTAGTGCTGTGGTAAGGTAAGGCTGAGTGTGCCATGAGAGATAATCACCCTTATAAGTAAATCGTTGTATTAGATGTAAAAAATACAATAACAATAAAGAAACCTGCACATCACAAAATAGCAAATTTAAGTCGTTCTGAAAGGGATGCGCTGGCTTCTATACAGAGGAACTCTGATATCACTGTTCGGGCAGCGGATAAGGGGGGAGCAGTGGTGGTCAAGGACACTAGTTATTACAGAGAGGAGATTCTATCGCAGCTTGATCATACCTTAGTCTATAAGAAATTAAGTGGTGCCCCCATTCGGAGGATTTGTTCACGCATTAAGTCCGTTATTGATGATGCATACACTAGGGGTACCATTGATGAAGATTTAAGGAAATTCCTCTACTGTGACCACCCTGCGACCCCCAAATTTTATACTTTACAGAAAATTCACAAGAACCTACTCCGCCCACCGGGGAGACCCATTGTGGCCGGGGTAGGTTCGGTGTTTGTCCCTTTGGCTAAGTTTCTGGATAAGCTTTTGCAGCCCTTCGTTGTGTCTTTGGATTCTCATCTAAAAGACACCACTATGTTTTTGGAGAAGTTGGGTAGACTTCAGATTGATTATACGGATCTCGCGCTGGTTACATTGGACGTCGAGAGCCTCTACACCTCCATCCCACATGATGGGGGTGTGGAGGCTGTCGATTGGTATCTTCTGACACAGTCTGACCTGACCGTTGAACAGAGAAAGTTTGCAGTTTCACTCTTGAAGATTATCTTGGAGGAGAATTACTTTGAGTTCGAGGGTGTCTTCTATCAGCAATTACGGGGGACGGCTATGGGTTCTAATGTGGCCCCCTCCTACGCAAATCTTTTTATGGGCCTCTACGAAGAGGCATTCGTCTACACCAGCATGTACTTCCGCCAACATGTGGTTTGTTGGTGGAGGTACATTGACGATATTTTTTGCGTTTGGAGGGGGCCACAGTCGACCCTTAACTCATTCATTGAGGAGCTTTCGAGCAAATGCCCCCCCATTAGACTGACGGCACACTTTGACTCGAAGAGTGTTTCCTTTCTGGATACTCAGGTTGTCTTGGGACCCGGTGGTTTCCAGACAGATCTGTATGTTAAACCAACAGATAGAAATTCTGTTTTGGAATTCTCTAGCTTCCACCCCAGGTCGACTAGGGAACACATTCCTGGTGGACAGTTGCGGAGAGTCTCCAGGATTGTGTTCGACTCTGGCCAGTGTGAGATTCGTCTTAATGAAATGAGGGACAGATTTAGGTCAAGGGGGTACCCTGAACACACCCTGGTATCCAATAGACCCACCAGAAGACGCCATGGAGGAGTGAGACTCCCTTTTGTTTCCAGGTACAATGCCTGCAGCTATAAGCTGGGGTCCATTGTACGGCAGCATTGGGGCCTCTTACAGAGTGCTTTTCCTCAGGTTCCGGAGTTTAAATTTCCTCCTTTGCTATCCTTCAAACGAGCCCCTACGGTTAGGGACAAGATTCGAGCACGCACACCTCGAGCTGTGGTACAGAGCGGCCGAAGTGGCACCTTTCCATGTCTAGGATGTCATATGTGTGGCTTGATTTTTAAGGGAGATAAGTTCAGGCACCCGTCCAAGGGTACTGAGTTCAGCATACGTGGTCTGTATACATGTGATTCTTCATATGTAGTTTATATACTAAAATGCCCATGTGGGCTATTATATGTGGGAGAGACCACTCAACGACTGCGTGAACGTATCTCCTCACATAAATCGGCCATCAGGACCAAGAATATGTCCCAATCTGTCTCGGCCCATTTCACCCAGTTCCGCCACTCTATACCACAGCTCCGTGTGCAAGTTATAGATGGGGTTCCTGTTAATTTTAGAGGAAATAGGGAAAAGGAATTACTTAGGCGGGAGGCGGGTTGGATTAGGAGGTTGGGTACCCTGGGAGGGGGCGGTCTCAACCGTGATTATGACCTTTCTTTTTGCATTTAAACTTTTATATCCCATTTGAGTATAAGATTCATTGATATATTGTGCCCTCACATGTTCTTGTGCGGTCTGCTATGCTGCGTCGGCGGTGTGCTGACTGCCGAGTCCAGCTATGTGTGTTTCCCTTGTGGTTACACTTTGAGTATTTTGGGGGTTGCTATTTTGTGATGTGCAGGTTTCTTTATTGTTATTGTATTTTTTACATCTAATACAACGATTTACTTATAAGGGTGATTATCTCTCATGGCACACTCAGCCTTACCTTACCACAGCACTAGCATTTTTTCGCTTTTGGTCATCATCTGATGATCTATGGTGCTGACTTCGTCAGCTTGTTGTGCATTACATGCGTTTTGTGCGCCGGTTTGCGTGTTTTTGCGTTCGGCGTGGCGGCTATTCTGTATGGTTCTGTGTTTGATTTTGTGCGTACGTTTTTTCCGCGTTTTTGTCGCGTTCTTTCGTGTTTTTGGCGCATGGTTTGGACGTTTTTACGCACGGAGGCCTTTTTGTACGCGTACGCTTTTACGCATCGTTAGGACGCTTTTACGCATGGATGCTATTGTGAAACTTATGCGTACGTTTTTACGCATCGCTAGGACGCTTTTACGCATGGAAACGGATGACGTCATGATGTCATTCGTTCCATTTTTCAGCAGTACGCTTCTCGCATTGCCCCCTGGGAGATTGGGAGGAGCGTTATGACATTGCTGTGGTTTCCCATCAGGTCCTCCTGACTTGGTAAGTGCTGATTGGCCATTGGGGTTATGACACTTTTTAAATCATGCTGTGATAACGGCTGCTGATTTACATATCTATTTCCCATCAGGTCCTCTCATTATGCTTTGCCCTGTGTTTGGACACGTATGGTTTTTTGTATTGTGATGTTATCTGATTGGTCCATGTGACCCTACTGAAACTGTATATAAATGCTTTTGTGTTTGTTACCTCTTTTGAGTGAGCCTATACAGCTTGAGGAAGGAGCTTGTCTCCGAAACAGCGTCTGTCGCTGTCCCTGGGCGCTATCTTTATGCAATAAAGAGCTTGAATACATCCACGCGGTGCTGCTGATCTCTCCAACCGATACTTTGGGAGCTGCTGGACTACAGCGCCATATCAGTTTAGCACACGTATACCCTCACCAGGGTGCCTATCGACTGTGGTGCAACACATAGATTATATGAATAATAAGAGAGAGTTGTGAAAGGATTTGGGGAGGGAAGTTAAAAAATCTGGGATAGATTCAAACAAGAACTTGCAGATTGTTGCCTTAAAGAGAACCAGAGACGAAGCACCCTCATGTATTTTACCATATATATCAATGGGAACATGACAGTAAACACCTACTCTTTGTTTCATTCTCCACTGCTCAGTCTGCCTGTTACCAGCTCTGATAAGAATTCCCGACTGAGCATTCAGTCTAGCTTTCCCCTGGAATGATTATAGCTGAGTCAGTCTTCTGTGATGTCTTTTCAAGCCCAAGCCCGCCCCCTCCTGGCTCTGATTTCCTGCTATGGGATACATAGCAGGAAAACAGAGCCACAAGGGGGCAGACTTGGGCTTGTAAAGACATCACAGAAGACTGACTCAGCTATAATAATTTCGGGGATGTGCATGCTGTTAATGTATACAGAGGACCCAGACTGGACCAGAAAGTGGACCACAGTGGCGGTATGACTGGCTGGGAAACCAGTGTAGCGACAAGACCCATGGTTGGGGAACAAATCCCTCCTTCACTCATGCGCTTGTAAACCATTATTATCTGTTTTCTCAGGTTAAAGTGGGTCAGGTTAACTGTATAAATACCATTTGTGCACAGGACTGTGCGTAAATCTGCAATAGCAACCTGGGATTTCTATAATAAAGTTGTAGAATAGGGCTGAGCAGAGAATTGGCCCAACTTTCGAGGTCACTTACCTTCAGTTCTGTCCTTCCTCTCAATTCCAAAAGATATCCTTCATTTAGAGATCTGAGTGTTTTCACAGTGCTCTGATTGACATGAATTCGATAGGCTAGAGAGGAAAATAAGCTTTAAATAAATCACTAGAAATGCAAAAAATGGTATTACTGTTCTGTAATTTCTTCTAACTATTATTTATATTTTTTGATCAACAAAACTCAGTTTATTGATAAATTACAGAGCGAGATACAACACAGCAGACGGTGTACAATAATATAGTAGAACCATGGTAAAAAAATGATGTAAAGATACAGTAACAAAAGGGGCTTAACAGAGTACAACTCATAAATGGTCCATCAAATCATTGAGCATATGATGCAGAATACACAAAGGGACAGAAGGAAAAACCCACTGTGACGATTACCCAGTTATACACCATCTACATTTGTTTTATTGCCTATATCAGAGACATCTACATTTGTTTTATTGCCTATATCAGAGTATTCTCTTATAAGGTCTGGATCCACATACTCAAGAGCAAAGAGCCAACTACCCCAGATCTTTACAGATTTACTAGGGAAACCTCTATGCGCATATATCAACTTCTCAAGCTTTGAAGCATAATTAACCTGTTTAACTTACATAGCAAAAATAGGGGACTTATAACTTTTCCATAACTGGAGAATTCATTTCCACGCTTTAAATAAATAACATATATTTACAATTAAAATGTTTTATTATGATGCTGAAACTCCAATAAAGCTTCAGGTGTAGGATCTGGATATCAGGAGGATAATCTTATTTATTTCAGGCAACAAAATAAAGCAAGCCTGGTTATTAATATACAGTGGGATGCGAATGTTTGGGCAACTTTGTTAATCGTCATGATTTTGCTGTATAAATCGTTGGGTGTTACGATACAAAAATGTCAGTTAAATATATCATATAAGAGACACACACACAGTGATATTTGAGGAGTAAAATTGAGTTTATTGGATTTACAGAAAGTGCGCAAAAATTGTTCAAATAAAATTAGGCAGGTGCATAAATTTGAGTACTGTTGTCATTTTATTGATTCCAAAACCTTTAGAACTAATTATTGGAACTCAATTTGGCTTGGTAAGCTCAGTGACCCCTGACCTACATACATAGGTGAATCCAATTATGAGCAAGAGTATTTAAGGGGGTCATTTGTAAGTTTCCCTACTCTTTTAATTTTCTCTGAATAGTAGCAACATGGGGGTCTCAAAACAACTCTCAAATGACCTGAAGACAAAGATTGTTCACCATCATGGTCAAGGGGAAGGATGCAGAAAGCTGTCTCAGAGATTTCAGCTGTCTGTTTGCACAGTTAGGAACATATTAAAGGATCCTAAACTGAAAAGGATATGGATTTTTCCTTTTAACTAATACCAGTTGCCTGACTCTCCTGCTTATCCTTTGTCTATAATACGTTTAGCCACAGCCCCTCAACAAGCATGAAGGTCAGGTGCTCTGACTGAAGTCAGACTGGATTAGCTGCATGCTTGTTTCAGGTGTGTGGTTCAGCCACTACTGCACTTAAAGAGATCAGCAGGGCTGCCAGGCAACTGGTATTGTTTAAAAGGAAAAATCCATATCCCACTCAGTTTAGGTTCACTTTAAGGAAATGGAAGACCACAAGCTCAAGTTAAGGCTCGTAGTGGCATACCAAGAAAAATCTTGGATAGAAAGAAGCGACACATGGTGAGAACAGTCAGAATCAACCCACAGACCAGCACCTAAAACCTACAATAAAAACCTACAATATCATCTTGCTGCCGATGGAATCAATGTGCATCGTTCAACCATTTGGCGCACTTTACACAAGGAGATGCTGTATGTGAGAGTGATGCAGAGGAAGTCTTTTCTCCGCCCACAACAAAATCAGAGCCACTTGAGGTATGCTAAAGAACATTTGGACAAGCCAGCTTCATTTTGGAATAATGTGCTGTGGACTGATGAAACTAAAATTGAATAATTTGGGCATAACAAGGGGCATTATGCATAGAGGAAAAAAAACACAGCATTCAGAGAAAAAACACCTGCTACCCACAGTAAAATATGGTGGTGGTTCCATCATGCTGTGGGGCTGTGTGGCCAGTGCAGTGACTGGGAATCTTGTCTTGCATGTATTCCACTCAGTATCAGCAGATTCTGGAGACCAATGTCCAGGAATCAGTGACAAAGCTGGAGCTGCACCGGGGCTGGATCTTTGAACAAGACAATGACCCTAAACACTGCTCAAAATTCACTAAGGCATTCATGCAGAGGAACAAGTACGAAGTTCTGGAATGGCCATCTCAGTCCCCAGACCTGAATATAATTTAAAATCTGTGGTGTGAGTTAAAGAGAGCTGCTCGGAAGCCATCAAACCTGAATGAACTAGAGATGTTTGTAAAGAGGAATGGTTCAAAATATCTTCAACTAGAATCCAGACTCTCATTGGAACCTACAGGAAGCGTTTAGAGGCTGTAATTTCTGCAAAAGGAGGATCTACTAAATATTGATTTCATTTCTTTTTTGTGGTGCCCAAATTTATGCACATGCCTAATTTTGTTTAACCACTTCAGCCCACAGGGTTGAAATTTGTTTGCATCTGAGCAACTTTCACCTCCCATTCATTTGCTAATAACTTTATCACTACTCGGCACAATGAATGGATCTATATCTTGTTTTTTTTCGCCACCAATTAGGCTTTCTGTGGGTGATACATTTTGCTGAGAATTAATTTATTGTAAATCCATTTTAACAGGAATATTAAGAAAGAAATGGAAAAAAATCATTATTCCTCAGCTTTTGGCCATTATAGTTTGAAATTAATACATGCTACCATAATTAAAACCTATGTACTTTATACCAATTTGTCCCGCTTATTACACCATTTAAATTATGTCCCTATCACAATGTATGGCGCCGATATTCAATTTGGAAATAAAGGTGCATTTTTTCAATTTGCGTCCATCACTATTTAGAAGCCCATAATTTAATAAATCATATTGATATACTCCTTTGACATGCATATTTAAAAAGTTAAGACCCTTAGGTAACTATTTATGTTTTTTTTTTTTTTTATTATTGTAATTTTTTTTTTTTTTTATTATTTAAACTTGTATGTGGGTATTTTTTGGTGTGGGAGGTAAACAGGTTTTTTTTAATGTATTAAAATGTATTTATTTAACACAAAGTGTGTTTTTGGTGTAATTTGCTATTTGGCCACAAGATGGCCAAAGTCAAAAAGTCCTGGGAGCGATCGATCTCACTCCCAGGCAGAAGAAAGGAGATCAGAGCTCAGAAAAGCCGCAGCGTCTGAAGAGATGCTGCCGGCTTTTCTCCGGGGGGGGGGGGGGGGGGGTCCGATTTATAATCCCTTTCACTGATCGGTGGGCTAATGGCCAGCAGCGGGGGCGCGCACGGGGGGGGCGCGACCCGCGGGAGTGCGCGCAGCCTAACTGGACGAAAATTTTCGTCCAGTTAGGCTGAAGTGGTTAAACAATTATTGCACACTTTCTGTAAATCCAATAAAATTCCATTTCACTTCTCAAAATATCACTGTGTGAGTCTCCTATATGATATATTTAGCTGACATTTTGTATCATAACAACCAACGATTTATACAGGAAAATCATGACAAATAACTAGGTTGCCCAAACCTTCGCATTTCACTGTATTTTGTACTGTACATACACATGTTTATCTCATCATGTCACATGTCGCCTCGGGTACACTTTAAGAATGGAGACTACAGGTGATACAATGGTGACAGAGACATTATAAGAGAAGCACTAAAGAGTATAGTGTATCTACTATAGTGGGTAATGTTAATGAGTATTCTCTTTCAGCAATCAAGATATGCATGTTGCTATCAGGATATACAATATACTGCTCACTATCATAAAACATGTTTTTAAATGCTTTTAAAGTCATTGAGCTCAACATATTCAAAAATATCAGCTAGCAGTCATGTTTTGCAAATAGTATGAACAACAGAGTGAATTCCACTGAATATTGTATATCTTCATTCACTGTTAATCACCATGTTGCACCAATGATTGTGACATTACAGAGTATCAGTTGTTTTTACTCACGTAAACCTGTTGATTCCATACGGGATGCAGTGTTCACTGTATCCCCAAACAAGCAGTACCTAGGCATTGTCAGGCCAACTACACCTGCTACCACAGGACCTAAAGGAGGAAGTGCAAACACTAATGATGATCCATAGGAAATGTAAATATATGTATACAGCTAATCAATGTTTATATAAGAATAATTTCAATTACTCATGTAAATAAAAGCTATCGACCAGCACTTGCCAAACTTTTCCTCGAATCCTATTAACAGTGTATGGTGTGCAGTAACCTCGCTTATGGCTGACACGGCTTCTCAGCAATGTCGATTACTACTTGTGTGGATATCTACACAACTTGAACTGTAGATGGGACTGTAGATGGGACTTGAGGTTAAGTTTGGGAAACATTGCTGTATATTTCTGGTCAGATGTTAAAATGACCTTGAAGAGAGATAGAGATATGGAGGCAGCCATGTTTATTTCTTTTTAATTGGAATCCGAGTTGAGAGGGATATGGAGGCTGCCATATTGATTTCCTTGTAAAAAATGCCTGGCAGCCCTGTTAAACTTCTGGTATAAGTAGTGTCTGAGCCCTGGAACAAGCATATGGCTAAGCCAGTAAAACCTGAGTCAGAGGAGTCAGAGTACCTGATCTGCTGCATGCTTGTCCAGGGTCTATGGCTAAAGGTATTATGCTGGGTACACACGTTATGTTTTTTCGTGCGATAGATGGATCAGATAGATAAAATCCGTCATGTCCGATATTGCTCCCGATCGTTTCCGCGCTCGATTTCTCATAGTGGTGAATGGAAAAAGATAAGAAAAACGAATGAGGATAAGAGAATCGAGCGCAAAATTGAGTGTGAAATCGTTCCAAAAAAACGATCGGGTGGCTAAATCGCACAAAAAAACGTAACGTGTGTACCCAGCATGAAAGACACAGGATCAGGAGGACTACCAGGCAACTGGTATTATTTAAAAGGAAATAAATGTGGCAGCCTACATAATCCTTTCACCTCGGATTCCCTTTAAAGAGACACTGAAGCGAAAAAAAAAATTATGATATTATGATTTGTATGTGTAGTACAGCTAAGAAATAAAACATTAAGATCAGATACATCAGTCTAATTGTTTCCAGTACAGGAAGAGTTAAGAAACTCCAGTTGTTATCTCTATGCAAACAAGCCATTAACTCTCCAACTAAGTCTAAAGGTGCCCATACACTCGTCAGATTGGCAGCAGATAGATAAGAAATGCATCTGATGATCTATCTGATGCGTTTTTAGAACATTTTTTTACCAGGAAAGAATTCCAATAGATTTCATTTTGAAATCTATTGAAATTCGATCTGATGGCATTTTTTTGCCATCAGATTTCCATTAAGGCCAATGCAAACTGATAAGCAATCTCATCAGATCGACCTAAATTTTCCACCCTGCAAGTTCGATGGAAATCCATCGAAATCGATCGAAATCGGCCGTCGATCGGTCGATTGGCCAACCGATTTGCAATCGATTGATCGATCTATCGATCGGGATCGATCGGTCGGCCAGAAAATCGGCTGAGTGTATGGGCTGCTTTAGTCATGGAGAGGGCTGTTATCTGACTTTTATTATCTCAACTGTAAGTGAACTGTTTACTTTTCCTCTGCTAGAGGAGAAGTCATTACTTCACAGACTGCTCTGAAAGACTAATTTTGAATGCTGAGTGCTGTGTAATCTGCACATATAGAATGCTGCAATGTTAGAAAAAACACTATATACCTGAAAATAAAAGTATGAGAATATTTTCTTTGCTGCTAATCTTCTAGTAATTATTCATAGTACACAACCAATTCACTATATCATATATATTTTTTTCGCTTCAGTGTCTCTTTGAAGAGAACCTGTACTGAGTAAAATTATTTAAAATAAACACATGAGGTAACTTCAAATGAACATTACATAGTTACCTTGCCATCAGTTCCTCTCAGAAGCTCACCATTTTCTTCTGACAATGATCCCTTCCAGTTCTGACAACATTTTGTCAGAACTGAAATATATCAGTTGCTGTCAGTTATATATCAGTTGCTGTCAGTTACAGCTGAGAGGAGAACTGATGTGTCCATGTTTCCCTATGGCTCAAGTGGGTGATGTTACAGTTTAAAAGTGTGCTGACCAGAAAGCTGTTATGGTGTAATGGCCATTTTCAAAATGGAGGAAGGAGAATTCCATTGATCACAGTGGACACAAAGGACGCAGGAGAGGAGAAAGATATTGAGGAGAAGACTACACTGGAGGTAAGTATGACCTGTGTATGCTTATTTTGACTTTTAATGTTCAGTTCAGGTTTTCTTTAAAGAATGTATATTGCCTGGCTGTTCAGCAGCCCCCTGCTTCTTCTAATATTTCAAACAAGAAGCCCAGAATGAGTATGAAGTTCAGATGCTCTGACCAAAGTTTGACCATACTAGCTGCCTGCTTGTTTTAGATGTGTGATTCAGACACTGCAGAAGCCAAAAGACCAATAAAACAACCATGCATTCGACATTGTATGAAAGGAAATATGTATCACAGCATCCAATTCCCCCACTCAACAGGGTCACTTTAATGCAATGACATTCCTATTAAAAACAAGTGACAAAGATACTTTGCTTCCCCCAGGGTCTTATATTATTTTTTTCTGCAAAAGGGCTTCTTTTCAGGGGATGTCTTATTTTTCCATGAATAAGAATCTACATTTTTTCTTGAACAAAAAAAAAATCAATATTTATTCAAATGTAGTCATGTCAACATACTCTACAAAATCCTCATAGCTCTCCAATACCGGAATTCCATAATGGATTTCTTGTGACTCTATTTCCTTTATTCATTTACAACAATCTACATTTTTTTGAGAGCCCAGCACTTGTCAACCTTTATTGTTTTGGGTTCTGTGGGGTCTTTTGAGTGCAGTTCTCTTGAGGTGTCTGTTTTTCTTGGTGAAAGGTCAATCTGTCCTGCTTGATTTTACATTTTTACATGTATACTGTAGCTGCTTTATACAATTATTTACATTGACTTTTTATGAACTGTAGGGCTTATATTTCGACCATTATCAAAAATCCTGAAAACTCATGCTAGGGTTTATATTTGGAATTCAAGAAAGAGCCAATCGCACTCTTCTGGCATGCCACCCTATGTGAAGGGGGTGAGGTATGCAGGACTTGTCTCCGGATACCGCAGAGATTCAAGTATACAGGCCAAGTAGAAGTCCGCACCGCCTCTTAGGGTAAATCCTGTTTTATTAGTATCAAAAAGACAAACACATTAAAAAGAACCACCAGGCAAGACAGTCCGCTGTTTCGGGCTCCTGCCCTTCTTCATGTTGCCAGGTTCTAAATACATATTCACACAGAACACATATATATACAGCAGAGTAGCCAATCAGATTGAACATCCCAAGAAGAGGATCTGATGGGGAACTACTTATTTAAAAATAAAACTCCACCTCCCTATGTAAATCCATAGGCTCATAGATCCCCAGTATATATTAAATACACACTAAATATATCAAATATAAATCTTGTTCTTATCTAGTAAAGGTCAGATATACCTGCATCAGATGTCCCCACTCATCGAGATATCCCTCTGGCAATAGATTGCATACAAATAGACTAAATTATTCACCGCCGGCTTGTAAACAAAGATACGCAACAGCCATCCAATAGGAGCGCTTTGCTCCTCGCCGTCATAACCATAAGTACACCCATAGGTCACTCCCACTAGCGCCGGCCAATCAAAAAAGAAGGCGTCAAATGACGCGTATAATATCAATGCGGCCATCACGTGCCAACCAATAGGACCATACAATAGCCGCCGACCAAACATAAGAGGGAGCGTCAAATGACACACCTCATCTCATAATGTCAATGCGGCCTTGTGGCCGCAATGACATGCGTAAAAAAACGCCGACCAATAACAAGGCAGAAAAGACGCCCATCATCCCCCAGGCAAAGCATCGCCACGCCAAAGGGGAGGACAAGCCAGTGGCGGACATACGGCCGTGCAGGCCGTGCCGCCGCACGAGGGCCCCTGAAGTTCCGCTGCTTCAGGGGCCCATTAAGTATTGCTGTTTTTTTATTTTTTTTATTTTACCTTTTATTTTTTTTAACCTGGGGGGGCCCCGACTCCTGTCCTCCCCCATCACCTCGGCCCCCCCCCCTCATGCGTCGGGAGAGCGGAAAATACAGGAAGTCTCCGGCCGGGGCTGCAGCAGACGCTAGAGGCAGCTGCCGCTTGGTCTCCCCTGTCTTCAACTCTGTATACTGCTCGCTACTAAACCAGGAAGTAGCGAGCAGTATACAAAGTTGGAGACATATCGGAGACCAAGCGGCAGCTGCCTCTAGCATCTGCTGCAGCCCCGGAGACTTCCTGTATTTTCTGCTCTCCCGCCGGCCGCCGCGCATACCGGGAGGGGGGCCCCCCGAGGTGAGGGAGGGAGGATAGGAGTTGGGCCCCCCACCCGGATAGCTACCCACCCATCCACCCGGCTACCTTTACCCACCCACCCGGCTACCTTACCCACCCGGCTACCTACCCCGCTACCTAACCACCCACCCGGCTACCTACCCACCCGGCTACCTACCCACCCACCCAGCTACCTACCCACCCGGATACCTACACACCCACCCGGCTACCTAACCATCCACCCGGCTACCTACCCACCCGGCTACCTAACCACACACCCGACTACCCACCCACCCGGCTACCTACCCGGCTACCTAACCACCCACCCGGCTACCCACCCACCCGGCTACCTAACCACCCACCCGGCTACCTACCCACCCACCCGGCTACCTACCCACCCGGCTACCTACCCGGCTACCTAACCACCCTGCCGGCTACCTACCCACCCGGCTACCTACCAGGCTACCTAACCACCCACTCGGCTACCTACCTACCCAGCTACCTAACCACCCACCCGGCTACCTACCCAGCCGGCTACCCACCCACCCACCCGGCTACCCAACCACCCACCCAGCTACCCAACCACCCACCCGGCTACCTAACCACCCTGACGGCTACCTACCCGGCTACCTACCCACCCACCAGGCTACCTACCCACCCGCCTACCCAGCCACCCACCAGGCTACCCAGCCACCCACCAGGCTACCTACCCACCCAGCTAAGGGCTACCTACCTACCCACCCAGCTGCCTACCTACCTACCCACCAGGCTACCTACCCACCCAACCATCCATGGGAGCTGCGCGCCGGATGGAGGCTGGGACAGGAGGTCTGCTGCTGCAGGTGAGTAAATGGTTTTTTTTATTATTTATTTTAGCAGGTGTATGTTCTGGGCAGGTCTGCCACATGATTGCGTGTATGTTCTGGGCAGGTCTGCCACATGATTGCATGTATGTTCTGGGCAAATTTGCTACATGATTGCATGTGTTTTCTGGGCAAATCTGCTGACATGATTGCACGTATTTTCTGGGCAAATCTGCTGACATGATTGCACGTATTTTCTGGGCATATCTGCCGACATGATTGCACGTAGTTTCTGGGCATATCTGCTGACATGATTGCACGTATTTTCTGGGCATATATGCCTACATGATTTCACATATTTTCTGGGCATATCTGCCGACATCATTGCACGTATTTTCTGGGCATATCTGCCGACATCATTGCACGTATTTTCTGGGCATATCTGCCGACATCATTGTACTTATTTTCTGGGCATAACTGCCGACATCATTGCACTTATTTTCTGGGCATGTCTGCCGACATCATTGCACGTATTTTCTGGGCATATCTGCCGACATCATTGCACGTATTTTCTGGGCATATCTGCCAACATCATTGCACGTATTTTCTGGGCATATCTGCCGACATCATTGCACATATTTTCTGGGCATATCTGCCGACATCATTGTACGTATTTTCTGGGCATATCTGCCGACATCATTGCACGTATTTTCTGGGCATATCTGCCGACATCATTGCACGTATTTTCTGGGCATATCTGCCGACATCATTGCACGTATTTTCTGGGCATATCTGCCGACATCATTGCACGTATTTTCTGGGCATATCTGCGGACATGATTGAATGTATTTTCTGGGCAAATCTGCCGACATGATTGAATGTATTTTCTGGGCAAATCTGCCGACATGATTGAATGTATTTTCTGGGCAAATCTCACATTATGTGTATTTTCTTGAGAAAACCTGCACAATTATGTGAATTTTCTGGGGAAAGGGTCACCAAAACTTGGGCCCACTGTCTTTGCGTTGCACTTTTCAAGGGAACCTGAGGTGAGAATAATATTGAGGCTGCCATATTTCTCTCCTTTTAAGCAATACCAGTTGCCTGGTTGCCGTTCTGGTCCTCTGCCTCTTATTCTTTCAACCATAGACAATGAACAAGCATGCAGCAGGTCAGGGGTTTCTGACAATATTGTCAGAACTGAGAAGATTAAGCTGCATGCTTGTTGCTGGTGTAATTCAGTTTATTACTGCAGCCAAATAGATCAGCAGGGCCGCCAGGCAACTAGTATTGTTTAAAAGGAAATAAATATGGCAGCCTCCATATCACTCTCACCCCGGGATCACTTTAAATTACAGTTAGCTCCGCCCTTATCCGGTCATTGCCACGCCCATTTTTTGCCACGGCGCGCAGGTCAGGGGGGCCCACAATTAATATTTTGCACAGGGGCCCACTGCTGGCTGTGTCCGCCACTGGGACGAGCGTCACATTGTAAACAAAAAAAAGCCGACCAATGATTACTGGTTCAAGCCGGATGTGATATCTAATAGCCCATCCAGCAAGATTCCAATTAAATCATGAAAAATAAACAAAAAACTAACAAAAACACGATCAAATATTGCCAAAAGGACACTCACAATAACATTAGTGATTCTTGTACTCTAAAAAAACCAATATAACTAAGAAACCCTAGTGAACTAGAAAAGCATATATACAACATGAGCGGACCAATTACCAGTCCAAGCGTAAATCATAGTCCCTAATTAAACCAGAATTGATCGTATCCAACTCCCTGATCCATCTAGATTCAACTTTCAATAATTTAGACAATCGATCCCCCCCTCTTTTATCTAAAGGAACACTATCAATAATGCAGGGGCGTCTCTAGCCATTTTGTCACTCCAGGCGAGAAAACCTGTGGCGCCCCCCCCCCCCCCCCCTGATGAAACTAATCGTAGCGCAGCAATGTTTCACCATAAGGTAAAAGTAATGCGCCAATGATTCACTTAAAATAATCATAATGCGCCAATCTTTCACCAGAAAATAACCATAACGCAGCAATAATTCACCAGGAAATAATCGTAATGTGGCCAGCATTCACCAGGAAATAATCGTAATGTGGGCAGCGTTCACCAGAAAATAATCGTAATGTGGCCAGTGTTCACCAGGAAGTAATCGTAATGTGGCCAGCATTCACCAGGAAATAATCGTAATCTGGCCAGCGTTCACCAGGAAATCATAACGTGGCCAGCGTTCACCAGGAAATAATCGTAATGTGGCCAGCGTTCACCAGGAAATAATCGTATGTGGCCAGCCTTCACCAGGAAATAATCATATGTGGCCAGCGTTACCCAGGAAATAATCGTATGTGGCCAGCGTTCACCAAGAAATAATCATAATGTGGCCAGCGTTCACCAGGAAATCGTAATGTGGCCAGCGTTCACCAGGAAATAATCGTAATGTGGCCAGCGTTCACCAGGAAATAATCGTAATGTGGCCAGCATTCACCAGGAAATAATCGTAACGTGGCCAGCGTTCACCAGAAAATAATCGTAATGTGGCCAACGTTCACCAGGAAATCGTAATGTGGCCAGCGTTCACCAGGAAATAATCGTAATGTGGCCAGCGTTCACCAGGAAATAATCGTAATGTGGCCAGCATTCACCAGGAAATAATCGTAACGTGGCCAGCGTTCACCAGAAAATAATCGTAATGTGGCCAGCGTTCACCAGGAAATCGTAATGTGGCCAGCGTTCACCAGGAAATAATCGTAATGTGGCCAGCGTTCACCAGGAAATAATCGTATGTGGCCAGCGTTCACCAGGAAATAATCGTATGTGGCCAGCGTTCCCCAGGAAATAATCGTTTGTGGCCAGCGTTCACCAGAAAATAATCGTAATGTGGCCAGCGTTCACCAAGAAATAATCATAATGTGGCTAGCGTTCACAAGGAAATAATCGTATGTGGCCAGCGTTCAGCAGGAAATAATCGTATGTGGCCAGCGTTCACCAGGAAATAATCGTAATGTGGCCAGCGTTCACCAGGAAATAATCGTTTGTGGCCAGCATTCACCAGGAAATAATCGTATGTGGCCAGCGTTCACCAAGAAATGATCGTAATGTGGCCAGCGTTCACCAGGAAAGAATCGTATGTGGCCAGCGTTCACCAGGAAATAATCGTATGTGGCCAGCGTTCACCAGGAAATAATCTTATGTGGCCAGCATTCCCCAGGAAAGAATCGTATGTGGCACTGGCCAGCGTTCATCAGGAAAGAATCGTATATGCCTATATATATATATTATTTAATATCCATCCCAGCTACTGCTTGCCAAGTGATATGGGCGGGCGGGGGGGGGGGGGTTGGGGAATCAGGGCCAGCCAGGGGGGCATATAAAAAAATTATCAAAAGCAGCAGAGGGCACTCACTGTGAGATGTCGTCTCTGTCGCCTCTGCAGATTTGTTTGTGCGCACTGCACAGTACTGTAGCCAGCTGCCAGCCGGTGGTAGCACTGGTCACACGGTGCCTTCAAGCCTTCATGCGTGTGACAGGCGGGGGGCGGAGTTAGGGGCGGCGCCGACGTGTAAAACTAGCGTGCGGCGGCCGCTTGCTCTGCACAGAGAGGGAGGGGGCGGACCAGTAGGCGGCGGCACCGCACATATAAAATAATGTGCGTGCTGCTCGCTCTGAAAGGAGGAGAGGAAGGGGGCAGGCCAGTAGGCGGCGCCGGGCACAGGCTGAGCTTCCTGTCACAGCCGGCGCCGACCTGAAAGCAAAAAAAAAAAAAAAACACATGCACACAGCGGCGAGAGAGCGCCCACTTCCTCCCACAGCGCTATAGGCAAAAATTTATAGTTGCCTAATGACACAGACGCCCCTGCAATAATGCATACTTTAAGTTGACTCACATTATGCCTAAAGAGAGTGAAATGTTCTGACACTGCTTGATCTCTATTATGATTACGTATTGCAGATTTGTGCGATGCCAGTCTATCCTTTAATCTTTGGGTCGTTTAACGGACATAACATTTGCCACAAGGGCATTTAAGTAGATAGACTACCCAACTGGAGTCGCACAAATATCTGCCACGTATCTTGTAACTCTTTACACTATTAGGATGTGTAAAAGTGTCTCCCCGAATAAGACTGTTGCAGATGTGACAATTGAGGCAAGGAAAAGTGCCACAACGTCCCCTGTGTGTAACTTTATTTGCAACGTCCGAGTGTACTAATTTACTACGATGTGAGGGGGGTCTCTTGTAACAGAACATTGGGGGCCGTTTAAATTCAGGTATATATGGCAATGAATCGCCTAAAATACTCCAATTACGTTTAATGCATTTTTCAATCTGGCGACTGACAGTGTTATAGGTAGAAACCAACTAATAAAACAGGATTTACCCTAAGAGGCGATGCGGACTTCTACTTGGCCTGTATACTTGAAACTCTGCGGTATCCGGAGACAAGTCCTGCATACCTCACCCCCTTCACATAGGGTGGCGTGCCAGAAGAGTGCGATTGGCTCTTTCTTGAATTCTGCTTGTCTATTGATACCTACCAAGTTTTCACCATGGCAACAAGTGAACATAATAAAGAAGATAATGTCTTCACATATACACATGAGCAGATTGATAAAATCCTGTCTTTAGCGGATGGTGGATCGAATATTTTGAACAAGATTGACATTAAGCTTATCAAACGAGATCTTGAAGCCTCTAGAAAAACATGGACCTCACTGAATTTACATGCAAAGATCTTGGCGGAATACCACCAGACAGGAATCATTCCTCGTTGAAATCGATCTCAAGTAGCACCTTTTCTATTTTCTGATGAAACAGACTTTTCCTCAATTTGGGCCAACATTTGGAATAAAGCCTCCTTTGACTCAATGGTGCATATGATAGCAAGGATACACCAAGAACTACCAAGATTGGAGATTAAAATCAGTTGTTTGGAAAGTGACCTTAAAGGGGCTCTCTCAGATGGGGAATTTCAACAATACCTGGAGAGCTTGGAGTCCAAGATAAAGAATTTTTCTGATGGCCTAGAGGAAATGAAGAGATCTAAGTACAAACAGGATCAGAATGACTATCTACATGGCTATGTTTACAGCTGGCAAAAGCGTGTCCCGGGAGGGAGAAAAACCTTCAATAATTACCCACCTAAGGGGAGGGGACGCATACCTAGAAAGGTTGGCAACAAACAGAAGAACACAAGTAACAGCTCTGGTGATGAGAGCTCTATGGCCGGTGGATCCACATCTGATTTTATTGTCTTCACGAGATCCGACGCCCGAAAGAAGAAGGGGAGAGGCAGACGTGGTGGCAGGAAGCACAAACGCAGGAACCTCAAAACAAAGGAGTCCGATCCAATTGAGGAAACGATAAATGAAGTGTTGCTTGTTGTTAATATTTCATCCTACACCTTAACCAATGTTGCAAAACAGGTTCTTGAATATGGATTGTCCTTTTGTCCAACTCATGGTCCAGATTTTTATTCCTTGGACATTGAACTTAATCGTTTTTTTCGAACCCTGAAACTAAAAAATTTTTCTGGGACTCCCCGATCGGATACCATTTTTAGGTTCACAGCACCCTCTAATGATAATAGCTTGTCTTTGAAAGAAGTCGGCCTTCGTAATAAAAGTGCATTCACACCGAATAGTCACCCTGCAATTGATTTGTTTATTAAACGGGTGACTAATGATTTGAAGAGAGTAGAGAGATCAACTAAGATGGGTGAATATTTTGTTAACCATAATTTAACTTCAGATGAGAGAAAGGCCCTTAGGAGTTTAGAAACTAACTCTGAGATTATCATTCGTCCAGCGGATAAGGGGGGAGCAGTGGTCATTATGGATAGGGTGTATTATATTAAAGAAATTACAGATCAATTATCTAATCAAGATGTTTATAAGAAATTGGATGGTAATCCAATTATGTTAATTATGGAGAAAGTTTAGAGTCTGGTGAATGGAGCCTTGAATAATGGCCTCATTGGTGATGATGTCTCTCCTTTTCTGATTAATCGGCATCCATCCACTCCTTTGTTATATACTTTGCCCAAGATCCATAAGAACCCTCTGCTCCCCCCTGGTCATCCGATTGTGGCCGCAACAGATTCTGTTTTTTCCCCTATGGCGAGATTTTTAGATCACATTCTTCAGCCTTTTGTGAGTTGTCTACCGTCCTATGTAAGAGAAACGGGTCATTTTTTAAGTGAGATCAATAAATTTGACGGTGTTGGGGATGATTGGCTGCTTGTCACACTTGATGTTGAGAGCCTCTACACCTCCATCCCTCATGATGGGGGTGTAGAGGCGATAACGCATTATTTGTTTGCCTATTCTGATTATGATGATACCCAGAGATCATTCTTGGTGAGTATGTTGAATATCATCCTGAGGGAGAATTATTTTCTTTTTAATGACAACTTCTTTTTACAATGCAGGGGTACAGCCATGGGGTCGAGTGTGGCCCCCGTGTATGCTAATCTTTACATGGGCCTCTATGAAGAGGCCTTTGTGTACACTTCCCCACTGTTTTCTCGATATGCGCGATGTTGGTTTCGCTATATCGATGTTTTCTGTTTGTGGGCGGGGCCACACTCGACCCTATTGGAATTTATTGGCTCACTGCATGAGAGGTGTCGTGAAATTAGATTGACAACCAACTTTGATCTCAATGGCATCGCATACTTGGATACTATGGTTAGTAAAATAGATGGAAGATTGGTGACTGACTTATATAGAAAACAAACGGATCGTAATGCGATTTTACATTTCAGCAGCTTCCATCCCAAACACATGGTCAATAATATCCCTGGAGGACAGTTCCAAAGGATTAATAGAATTGTCAGTGAGAAAGACAAACAGGACATAAGACTTACGGAGATGGTGGGAAGGTTTAGACAGAGGGGTTACCCTGATAGGGTTCTTAAAGAACAGCTTTCCAAAAAAAAACAGAAATAAAAATTCTAAAACTGACAGGGTTATGTTGGTTTTCTACCTATAACACTGTCAGTCGCCAGATTGAAAAATGCATTCAACGTAATTGGAGTATTTTAGGCGATTCATTGCCATATATACCTGAATTTAAACGGCCCCCAATGTTCTGTTACAAGAGACCCCCCTCACTCCGTAGTAAATGAGTACACTCGGACGTTGCAAATAAGGTTATACACAGGGGACGTTGTGGCACTTTTCCTTGCCTCAATTGTCACATCTGCAACAGTCTTATTCGGGGAGACACTTTTACACATCCTAATAGTGGAATGAGTTACAAGATACGTGGCAGATATTCGTGCGACTGCAGTTGGGTAGTCTATCTACTTAAATGCCCTTGTGGCAAATGTTATGTCGGTCAAACGACCCAAAGATTAAAGGATAGACTGGCGTCGCACAAATCTGCAATACATAATCATAATAGAGATCAAGCAGTGTCAGAACATTTCACTCTCTTTAGGCATAATGTGAGTCAACTTAAAGTATGCATTATTGATAGTGTTCCTTTAGATAAAAGAGGGGGGGATCGATTGTCTAAATTATTGAAAGTTGAATCTAAATGGATCAGGGAGTTGGATACGATCAATTCTGGTTTAAATAGGGACTATGATTTACGCTTGGACTGGTAATTGGTCCGCTCATGTTGTATATATGCTTTTCTAGTTCACTAGGGTTTCTTAGTTATATTGGTTTTTTTAGAGTACAATAATCACTAATGTTATTGTGAGTGTCCTTTTGGCAATATTTGACCGGGTTTTTGTTAGTTTTTTGTTTATTTTTCATGATTTAATTGGAATCTTGCTGGATGGGCTATTAGATATCACATCCGGCTTGAACCAGTAATCATTGGTCGGCTTTTTTTGTTTACAATGTGACGCTCGTCCTCCCCTTTGGGGTGGCGATTCTTTGCTTGGGGGATGACGGGCGTCTTTCCTGCCTTGTTATTGGTCGGCGTTTTTTTACGCATGTCATTGCGGCCACAAGGCCGCATTGACATTACGAGATGAGGTGCGTCATTTGACGCTCCCTCTTATGATTGGTCGGCGGCTATTGTATGGTCCTATTGGTTGGCACGTTCTATGCGGCCATTAGGCCGCATTGATATTATGCGCGTCATTTGACGCCTTCTTTTTTGATTGGCCGGCGCTAGTGGGAGCGACCTATGATCGTACTTATGGTTATGACGGCGAGGGGCGAAGCCCTCCTATTGGATGGCTGTTGCGTATCTTTGTTTACAAGCCGACGGTGAATAATTTAGTCTATTTGTATGCGATCTATTGCCAGAGGGATATCTCGATGAGTGGGGACATCTGATGCAGGTATATCTGACCTTTACTAGATAAGAACAAGATTTATATTTAATATATTTAGTGTGTATTTAATATATACTGGGGATCTATGAGCCTATGGATTTACATAGGGAGGTGGAGTTTTATATTTAAATAAGTAGTTCCCCATCAGGTCCTCTTCTTGGGATGTTCAATCTGATTGACTACTCTGCTGTATATATATGTGTTCTGTGTGAATATGTATTTAGAACCTGGCAACATGAAGAAGGGCAGGAGCCCGAAACAGCGGACTGTCTTGCCTGGTGGTTCTTTTTAATGTGTTTGTCTTTTTGATACTAATAAAACAGGATTTACCCTAAGAGGCGGTGCGGACTTCTACTTGGCCTGTAGGGTTTGTATTTGGAGCAGGTCTTATTCTCAGAGAACATTTATTGTTGAATCTGCTAATGCCATGGAATTTTTTTAAAATAAGTTCCTTCTTATGTGTTGAACTATGAAATGTATGTTTGGACTCAGAGATTTAAGCACTCTGGTTTATGGCAGGCAACGTGTACATTAGGTCATTTACTGTAGTTGCAAAGTTTCTTTCAAAGTGACAACTTACATATCTTTATGAATCTTTATGTATATAATTACAAATTTACATATGTATCAACCTAATTAATGTAAATAGATAGCAAGGTAGGTCATTTAAAGGGTTAAGGTTATAGTTATCCATTATTTAAACTGTTAACACTAGACTATGATAAAATATGTTGATATGAATAGGCTTTGGCAAAGAAAAGGTTACATTTAGGGCTATCAAGGGGTAGACCTTAGTAAGGGAATAAGGTTAGAGTTAATGAGCAAAGGCAATCAAAGCTAGAGCTATTGAGGTGTATGGCTATGAAATAAAGGGTTAAGGCTCTCCAGGATAGCATCTAGTAAGTGTTTAATGCTATGGCTTTCAAGATAAGGCTGTCAAGGGCTTAGTTAGGAGTTAAGGTTACAGCTATCGAGGTTATCAGTTAATGTAGTGTTATGATTAATATTAAGCACAGGAAGGGAGGGCGGTTACAGTTAAGGCCCCTCACACATGTCGCGTCTCTTCGCGTCACAGTACTCTCCTTCTGCTGCTCCCGACCACAGCTCCTTGCAGTGGCTATTAGTCTCTATCAGACTGGCCACAGTACCCACAGTGCAATGCGATATGAAGGAAGCCCTTCCGACGGCGCAGAGGCGACATAAACTCTGCATTGCATTGGCATGCTCTATGAGCGGTATCTCTGGGCATGAGGTGTGGTCCAGTGTTAGACGAAGAGCAGAAATACAGACATCAAACAAACCCTAAACCTACAGAACTGTACAGTTCTGATACAGTTATAACGCCTGAAGAAGAAGAAACTTAACGTTTCAAAAGCTTGCAATAAACCATGTACAGTTATTCATTAAAGGTATCACCGGAATCAACGTTTGTTGGTTTGATGTCTGCATTACCACTCAACATGCAATTGCACTGGATTGAATGCAATAGCAGTGCGGCACGCATGCACTGATCATTAAAAATTCAGTGACGCCTGTCCAGCAGAGAGCATGGCATTGAGCAGGGAGTGGAGCTACACAAATCACCCTGTTGGTGCAATTTGTTGCAGGGTGATTTCAACACGAAGTGGTGCGGTGCGATCGTCTCGCGGCCGGTTCTCCTGCCCCAGGATAATCTCACCACACCATGCAATTCACTTTTTCACTTGGGTTTTCTCCTCGGAGATATTTTTACAACGTGTCATAAAATGCCTTTTATGCCACCAGCAACCAAAAAATAGTCAAAATAATGTTGACAGTAATTTTACACCAACTTTTGGGTAATTTTTTAATTGTAAAATGTTGAAAAATTTGTTTGAAGACAAGCTGAAAAGTATCTCCTAGGAGATAACTCAGGTGAAAAAGTTAATTGCATATGGGCCCCTGTGTGAAATTAGCCTTAAGGATTGCCCGAAAGTTAGAAAAAGGTAGGTCTAAAGTTTGCAGTAAGGGCAAGTGAGGCAAACAGGCAAGATGCTGGCAAACAGGCAACAAGTACTGGACTTTACAGTTTTACTGAATCTCTTGAAAGGTCTCTTGAAAACGCAAAGCTCCCAGTAAAATCAAACCACACAGTACCTAATAACCAAAGGTTGAAATCCCTGGACCCAAACATAATGTACAATTCTGGCACCAAAGATGAATCTGAATGTGCTGTTGGGTTTACTTTGATGATGTTTTATGTTGTTTATAACTTTAAAACCTCCTGTCTGTATGGGATACAGCTTGTCTATTTTTCTTGGTGTTCTCACAAACATAATATTAGCAATGTAGTCATCTATTTGTTGTTGATTTGACAGGCTGCATTTTGGGAACAAAATGTTATGTTCAGAAAAAAAAGCTAAGGAAAACAGAGCAAAAGTAAATATATATATATATATATATATATATATATATATATATATATATATATATATATATAACAAAAAAAACTTGATTTGTTAGGCTGTACAATGCTCTAAGAGGCCTCCAGAATAGGCTTTCTTAACAAAATGTTTCCATGACTGGAATCAAAGAAACCTGAAGCGTGAGGAGTATACAGGAGGCATTGAATGGCCACTTGATTATACTTTTACAATGCTGAGTGAATTTTGTAAATGCTGTTTGCTAAGTTGCTATGGCGATCCTTTACCTTTAGCATTTTCTGAATCACTAACTAGAAAGCAAATTGGGTGTTTTGAATACGCTCTCTGCATCCTTGTTCCAAGAATGCCAAAGATTAGTATGGCAGAGAAGAAATAGAAAGTAAAGATAGCAACCTCACTTTTATTGTTTATCCATCATCCACACTTGTGTGAGGCAATATAATACTGTATGTAACATGATTTTCCTATTAAACTTACCTGAGTGGAGGCCGATACGTATCCTGACTGGGACATCAGGCATATGTCTCATTTTGAAAGTTCCTACAGAGCTGAGGATATCCAGGGACATGTTAGAAATTTCTGCTGCATGCCTGTTCCCATTCCTCTTTGGAAGGCCTGATGCGACCATATAGGCATCTCCTATTGTCTCTACCTGTCATCAAATATGAAATTGTAACCTGATGTGATTTAAATTGTCTATATATTAATCTTTAAAACAGGAAAACAAGATTGTTTCATTGAGTCAATATAAGTGGAAAATCCTCCTAGCATGCATTGCAAATCTCCACTGATACAGGAAGTCATGGCAGGAAATGAAAGCCTGCAGGTATGGAACAAACTATCTGGAAGCTGTATTAATTAATCAGCCGACAGCTAATTGGTTGGCAGTCTGTGGCTTTCTTTTGCTAGGATGGCTTATTCCCAGGTAAGAAGAGATCTGATAGGAGAATTTTGCTCTTGGCTACTGCTGAATGTTTGCTACTATTCAGTAGTCAGTTCTTCTATTGCTTACTGCAACTTCCACACATGGGATCAACTTTTATGACACATAAAATATGGCGAAAGAACAAAATATAATTTTAAAGTATTTAGTTGTAGCCATTGCTAGACAAATCCTACAGAGCTACTGTCACAGGAGCCCTAGTGGCTGACCGCACTTAGCCTTCTAAACGGTGCCAGCGCACAGATCGTGCGAACTCTGGTCGCAGTCAATGCGCAGGAACCGTTAAGAATTAGCCGCAGACAACTCAGAAGGGAGCCTGTGAGACACGGGTGATTACAACTTCACCCACTGGTTCAGAGTAAACTGCCACCACCGCGGTTACCATGGGACCGTGGAGCCCACTAACTGACTGACTAGTCCTGCGAATAAAATGGTTAAACACACGGTATTCTGTCTAGCCAACAACAAACAAACAGTAGCGTATCTTCAGAGACCCGGGATCAGTTCTGTGTGTGCTGATAAGCAGGGTAGCGGACAGTGAATGACTTGGAGAAAGTCGTTTATTCACACAATATAAATAATTAATATATACAGACAATTATTAAAAACAACAATTATTAAAACAGTAATAGCCAGTATAAAAAATAAAAGAAGGGAGAAAAATACTTAGTTCCTGGAAAGATGTCCTTTTTGTGGGAAAAACAGAGTTCTGGGTTTCAATCAAAGTTCAGAGTTCAGACCAGGTGGATGCCAGCATATCCTCAAGCTGGCACCGATGAGTTCAAGATGTTTTCAGGGTGGAGGACACTGAGTTTGGGTCCTCTGCCATTCTTATGCCCCTGATCCAGTAGGAGGGAGTGAGGGCGGGGAGCCACACACCCCCTTAGAAGATGAGATGAGCCCTCCCCTTGTCCTGGGGACCAGAAATCATATCTACCCATATATGGGCTCTATCTCACAGAACCGTACAGGTCAGGGCAGATTCATTAACATTTTCAGGTCTGTCTCGATTTACCCAGCGCCCTAATACCAGACATGAGGGGTGGGACCCCTGTGGTATCATCAGGGCACTTTCAAACTGCCTAACTGGCAGTCTTTACCTCAGAATGTTCTGAAACTTCCTCAGAACCAGCACCGGGACTCATGCTACACTTCTTCCACGTTTGGCGAAGCTGCCATCTCAGGAACCCCAGAAATATGACAGATCTGGGAAGTTATGAACTATGCTATGAGACTCAGGTTATTCAGGATGTGTTCTAGCTGCTAACAGCTGACTTCCCTTTGATCTTTACCAGGGAGCAATTTGTCAAGACCTCCCGGGGATTCGTAGCCTGCCTGGCTGCACCTAGGCATCCTTATCACCCTTTGGTTAATTAACATCTACATGAGATCAGCTAGGTGTCACCTGGTTCCCAGAACAGAAAGGGGAATTGTGCCTTCCACAGGGAAGATGTCCAAGCTAATTAACACCTCCCCCCCAGGCTTCCACTCAGCTAAGACAGATCCCCCAACTGTTCCTAGGCAGAGGGATACTACACATCAAATATTGGTTCTATTGATCTGAAGCGCATTCGATGCAGGGAATTGAGTGCGATCGCTTTTTCTTCACGGGCGGTTCCAGGATGCGCCTGCGGCCCCGCAACCGTCCGTGACAGCCCTCCCCCTTGTCTGCGGCTTAGCCACACATCCGCAAGATGTGTGGCGGCGCCGCTAACCTGGCTGACGGGCCTCGAGTTGCCGGTACGGCGGGAAAACCTATTGGAGCCTGTGGCTCGGTTCCCCTGGACCGGTCGCGGTCTGCTACCCTCAGGGTTGACCCGACATGGACCGTTCTGGACAGGGCGTTTGCGCCACTGCAGTCGGACGTGGTGTCTGCCGGGACTGCTGACAACGGGCAGTGGGTTGGTTAGGTCAACAGCCAGCCCACGCAGGGTTCCCCTGCTAAGTGGCTGTGGACCTAAGGGAACCCCGCGGGAATCCCTGGACCTTCCCAGCTCCTGACAGACGGCACATGCCCTGCAGTAGTTTGCTACATCCCTGTTCATCCGGGGCCAATAAAACTGGTTCCGAATACCGGCAAGTGTCTTGCGGACACCCGAGTGCCCTGTCAGAGGATTACCATGTGTGAATTTCAGCACATGTCCCCTGAACGCACTCGGGACCACAAGCCATTTGGTATTCGCGTGGGATCTACCTGCAGGGGGCTGTACAGACTCACTGTACAGTCTCCCACCTTCCCAGTACACCTTGAAAGCGGCCCCGTCTGCGAGGGGCTCAGCGGCTTGCTGCCTGAGCACCTCCAGGCTTGGGTCACTTTGTAGTGCGGCTGAGAATACGGCGCTGTCAGTTTCAGCCAACTGGCTCATGTCACGTGAGGCCAGCGGCTGAAAGGTCTCATCCCTGCGGTCAGAGGAGGGGGAGGAGGCCGGAAACCCCCTCCACCTGTTCTGAGCTCGGGTTCGGAGCAGTGCAGCTGCGCGGTACTGCTAGCACAGGTACACTGTCAGAATGGCACAGACGGACATTACTCAAATCATCATTGCATGCAGTAATGACATTGACAGGTATAGACATTTTTTCATTACAGACCGGTTGTACAGTAAACTCAGGTACAGTTACAGCATCATCACAACAGACAGTCTGTACATCAAACTCAGGTGCCTTTGAAGCAGGCACTATTGAACCGGGTACCCTTGAACTGGGCACATTCAACCCACCTCCCCCTGGTGCTCCCCCAAGTGTATAAAGTACCTGGTGGTGGGTGGAGAGTCCGTCTCCTTCCGTGAGTGACAAGGCGGTCGTGGCAGGTTCATAGTAGGACACAAGCTTGCCCAAATCAGTCCCAAGCAACACAGGGACTGGGAGATCCTTCATAACCCCAACAACCCTTTCTTGGATTCCTAATCCCCAATCCAGCTTCACTGTCGCGTGGGCTATGTGAAAAAGGGTGCCCTCTACTCCAGTAAGGGTAAGGGATCGGCTGGAGCTGATGCTCTCCTTTGGCACAAGGGGTGAGTGAACTAACGTGATGTCAGCTCCGGTGTCTCGGAATCCGGTGACAACTTTGCCGTTCACTCTCACAAGTTGCTGCTGGTCGGTTCGGTCGCGGATTTCTTTTCCGCGGGCAAACAGGACAAAATCTGATGATCCAGGCTGTGGTTCGCTGGCGGGTTGCCTCTGCTGTGGGTGAGGTGCAGGTGATGCAGATGATCCAGGTGCTGGTGGTGTCTGTCTCCGCTCCGGACAGTCGAATTTCATGTGTCCGGGCTGGCGGCAGTAGTGACAGGTGACCTCTCCAGGCGCTGCAGACCTGGATGCAGAAGCTGTGCTGGATGGCCTCTGTGGCTGACGGCTCACAGGGGCAGGAGGGTCTGCCGAGGTATTGGGCTGACCTCCTCTCCAGCTGGATGGTGCTGTTCTGCGTGCATCAGACACCCGGGTAGTTGCAAAGGTCTCCGCGAGGTCTGCAGCGACAGTTGCTGACGCAGGCTTGCGCTCCAACACAAACTACCGTACATCAGCCGGGCAAATGTTCAGAAATTGTTCCAGGACTATCAAGTCCTCCAGGACATCATAAGACCCTTTGGTGAGGCCTAGAGTCCACTGGCGGAGTGTGGTGAGCAAGCTGCTGACCACATCTCGGTACGAATCAGAAGACTTTTTCTGCCAGGCCCTGAACTTTTTGCGATAGGCTTCTGGCGTCAGCTGGTACTTAGTAATGATAGCGTCTTTTATAGCAGCATAATCATTATCCTTCTCCGCAGGCAATTCTGCGAAGGCATCAAGCGCTTTGTAGCGCAGCAAAGGTGTCAGATGTCTGGCCCACTGGTCTTGGGACAGACGATACTGACGGCATGCTTTTTCAAAAGACCGCAAAAACAAGCCAATGTCTGTGTCTTTTTCAATATTAGCAAATTTAAATTTTGCACTTACGGGTGCTGCAGCTCCTTCAGCAGGGAGGCTGGGCGGTGAACTCCGGCTGGCCTGTTGAACCTTTGCCATGTTGAGCTCATGCTGTCGTCTCTCCCGCGCCTCTGCGGCATCCCTCTCCGCGTGGCGTTCAGCAGCAGCAGCAGCAGCTTTGCGTTCTGCAGATTGGCGCTCCCGTTCCTCTCGTGCCTCTCGCTTTTGCTCCGCCATGTACTGCAGGTACTTGTCCAGGTCAGTCTTCATCAGCTTTTGTAATGCCTGCTGCATTACCGGGTCAGCACCCATGGACAGTCCAGTACTGGCCGGTTCCAGGCGAGTACTTTCAGAAACTCTGGGATTGGGGTCCATACTGACAGTCTCTGGCGTAACTGTTGCAACAGGGCCCGCAGGATGCTCAACCTCTGTACGCCTAGGATCTTCAGCCTCTGATTCCCCTCGATTGTCAGATGGGCTGGTATCCACCTCAGCGGACACTCCCGGCTCCCGCAGTTGCTGGGTATCCCATCTGGACAAGTCTGCTATCAGGTCCTGTTGTTTCCTGCGGCCGACGTCAATGCCTCTCGCTTGGCAAAGATTTTGCAGGTCCGACAGGCACATGTTCTGGTAAATCCCGGACATTTCCATGCCAAATAAAATAAAACTTTTGGGGAGGGGTACTGGCTACACAGTCTCTCTGTATATATAAAAAATATATTGCCTTCCAGCTACACCAACGAATTAGTTCGTTTCTCGATAGCACTAGCGCTATCTTAGATACTTTCAGCACAACACAGATCCCACCACTGCCACCACTGTCACAGGAGCCCTAGAGGCTGACCGCACTTAGCCTTCTAAACGGTGCCAGCGCACAGATCGTGCGAACTCTGGTCGCAGTCAATGCGCAGGAACCGTTAAGAATTAGCCGCAGACAACTCAGAAGGGAGCCTGTGAGACACGGGTGATTACAACTTCACCCACTGGTTCAGAGTAAACTGCCACCACCGCGGTTACCATGGGACCATGGAGCCCACTAACTGACTGACTAGTCCTGCGAATAAAACGGTTAAACACACGGTATTCTGTCTAGCCAACAACAAACAAACAGTAGCGTATCTTCAGAGGCCCGGGATCAGTTCTGTGTGTGCTGATAAGCAGGGTAGCGGACAGTGAATGACTTGGAGAAAGTCGTTTATTCACACAATATAAATAATTAATATATACAGACAATTATTAAAAACAACAATTATTAAAACAGTAATAGCCAGTATAAAAAATAAAAGAAGGGAGAAAAATACTTAGTTCCTGGAAAGATGTCCTTTTTGTGGGAAAAACAGAGTTCTGGGTTTCAATCAAAGTTCAGAGTTCAGACCAGGTGGATGCCAGCATATCCTCAAGCTGGCACCGATGAGTTCAAGATGTTTTCAAGGTGGAGGACACTGAGTTTGGGTCCTCTGCCATTCTTATGCCCCTGATCCAGTAGGAGGGAGTGAGGGCGGGGAGCCACACACCCCCTTAGAAGATGAGATGAGCCCTCCCCTTGTCCTGGGGACCAGAAATCATATCTACCCATATATGGGCTCTATCTCACAGAACCGTACAGGTCAGGGCAGATTCATTAACATTTTCAGGTCTGTCTCGATTTACCCAGCGCCCTGATACCAGACATGAGGGGTGGGACCCCTGTGGTATCATCAGGGCACTTTTTAAACTGCCTAACTGGCAGTCTTTACCTCAGAATGTTCTGAAACTTCCTCAGAACCAGCACCGGGACTCATGCTACACTTCTTCCACGTTTGGCGAAGCTGCCATTTCAGGAACCCCAGAAATATGACAGATCTGGGAAGTTACGGATTATGCTATGAGACTCAGGTTATTCAGGATGTGTTCTAGCTGCTAACAGCTGACTTCCCTTTGATCTTTACCAGGGAGCAATTTGTCAAGACCTCCCGGGGATTCGTAGCCTGCCTGGCTGCACCTAGGCATCCTTATCACCCTTTGGTTAATTAACATCTACATGAGATCAGCTAGGTGTCACCTGGTTCCCAGAACAGAAAGGGGAATTGTGCCTTCCACAGGGAAGATGTCCAAGCTAATTAACACCTCCCCCCCAGGCTTCCACTCAGCTAAGACAGATCCCCCCGCTGTTCCTAGGCAGAGGGATACTACACATCAAATCTTGGTTCTATTGATATGAAGCGCATTCGATGCAGGGAATTGAGTGCGATCGATTTTTCTTCACGGGCGGTTCCAGGACGCGCCTGCGGCCCCGCAACCGTCCGTGACAGCTACCCTTTGCCTCTTTAAATTCCAGTGACTTCAGTACTTTTCATAGAGTTCTCCCCATTCACAATGGGAGGTATACCCATTATTCCGGTGATCCTCCATCATTCCTAAAATATCCCAAGCCCTGTCTCATAATGCCTTAGCCGTAACCTCATTCCCTGGCTTGTCTAAACCTAACACACCTAAATTACCACTTCCCCATGTGCTTAACCTTAAAGAGACTCCGTAACAAAAATTGCATCCTGTTTTTTATCATCCTACAAGTTCCAAAAGCTATTCTAATGTGTTCTGGCTTACTGCAGCACTTTATACTATCACTGTCTCTGTAATAAATCAATGTATCTTTCCCCTGTCAGACTTGTCGGCCTGTGTCTGGAAGGCTGCCAAGTTCTTCAGTGTTGTGGTTCTGCTATGAACTCCCCCTTCCAGGCCCCTCTGTGGCACACTGCCTGTGTATTATTTAGATTAGGGCAGCTTCTCTCTTCTCTCTTATCTTTTACAAGCTGGATAAATCGTCCTCTGAGCTGGCTGGGCTTTCACATACTGAGGAAATTCAGACAAGGGCAAAGCTGTTTGCAGGAAGAAAAGAGCAGCCTGAAACTTCAGTGCATGAGAACTGCAGGGGGAAAGAAACACACAAATGATCTCTTGAGATTCAAAAGGAAGGGTGTACACAGCCTGCTTGTGTATGGATGTATTTTCTATGTGTGGACATACTGTACATCAACCTACTTCCTGTTTTGGTGGCCATTTTGTTTGTTTATAAACAAACTTTTTAAAACTGTTTTTAACCACTTTTAATGCGGCGGGGAGCGGCGAAATTGTGACAGAGGGTAATAGGAGATGTCCCCTAACGCACTGGTATGTTTACTTTTGTGCGATTTTAACAATACAGATTCTCTTTAAAGAGAATCTGTACTGTAAAATTCTTGCAATAAAAAGCATACCATTCTATTCATTATGTTCTCCTGGGCCCCTCTGTGCTGTTTCTGACACTCCCTGCTGCAATCCTGGCTTGTAATTGCCAGTTTTAGGCAGTGTTTACAAACAAAAGACATAGCAAGTGATAGGCTGAGAGTAGCTCAGTGTGTGAGTCATACAGAGTGTGCAGGGGGCATGGAGAGGGTGTATATAGCTTCTATCCAATCACAAGCAGCACAGCACATTCCTGCCTGACTGCCTGAGCCCGACAGACCCGACAGAGGAGAGAAGACTAGATCATATAACAGAGATAACACAGCCACTGTGCAACTAGGAAAGGCTGCAGTAAGACAGAGCACATTAGAACAGCTATAGGAACTTATAGGATAGAAGAAATAAGGCTCAAAATTTTGTTACAGAGTCTCTTTAAGGCTTATCCATACACTTTGCCCCAGTAGATGCTGTAAGTAAAGCAGATGTTACCTGCAATAACCATGATATGTCTTTTTACAGTATGAATGCGCAGAGTGAGAAGCAGACAACTGGAAGATGCACAGGACTGCAACTCACACCATTCCTGAATATGTTTACACATCCAAAGTAAATTCATTCATGTACTATATTTATCAATCAGAAGACTTCATTGCTACAGATGGAAACATTACATAAATATCTTTGTAATGTGACAAAGAAGATAGAGCTCACCTTATACACATCATGATTTCCAATGACAGCATCAAATAATGTATAAAGGTCATTGAGAAGATCAACCACCTCAATGGGCTCACTCATGGCTGAAATAGTGGTAAAACCCACTATATCACTGAAATATAAGGTAACCTCATCAAACCCTTCAGGTTCCACTGTGCAGCCCATTTTCAGTGCTTCTGCCACAGATCTGAAAATCAAGAAAAATTAGCTGAAAAAAGGCTGTTTCATAGATTTGAGCATGCTTTTGTTTAAAGAACTGATGCATGGTGTGTCTTCAGAGATGATGGTGGGGAGGGAAGTAATGTTTCAGTTGCTTGTGTTGTCCATAGCTGTAGAGTGCAGATGGAAGATGTATTGAAAGGTAACACCCGAGTGATTGGGTGACACAGATTTTAAATTGTCACCTTGCATCCCAATAAAGCATTTTTAAGTTTAGAGCTCAGTTAAAGTCAAGTAAAGCAAGCAGCCCAGACTGCAGTAGAGGGGAAGCATACTCTTGACTGTATGCTTTACTGTACCCGAAGCAACTTGAGTATAATGTGCGGCACCATTGTCCTGATCTGTTGCGTTGCTTCCCTGCTGTGACAGGAAATGCAATGCAACTGCCACTGCGAAAGTGGCCATAGACGTAATTAATTAAAACTGTCTGAAAAGACAGACTTTCTTTTGCTCACCCTTAAATGTTGAAAACACAAAGAACCTTCAGTTTTAAAGAGGAACTGTAACCAAAGATTGAGCTTCATCCCAATAAGTGGCTGATACCCCCTTTCCCATGAGAAATCTTTACCTTTTCTCGAATAGATCATTAGGGGAGTATGCATGGCTGATATTTTGGTGAAACCCCTCCCACAGTAGGATGTCAGGACCTAGGTCCTCAGTTTCCTGTCTGTGAAGTGTTGCATTGTGGGAAATAGTGTGTTTCAACTGCCAAGCAAGTATTACCTCTGTATATATGTGTATATATATATATATATATATATATATATATATATATATACTGTATATATATATATATATATATATATATATATATATATATATATATATATGTATATATATATATATATATATATACAGTGGTGTGAAAAACTATTTGCCCCCTTCCTGATTTCTTATTCTTTTGCATGTTTGTCACACTTAAATGTTTCTGCTCATCAAAAACCGTTAACTATTAGTCAAAGATAACATAATTGAACACAAAATGCAGTTTTAAATGATGGTTTTTATTATTTAGTGAGAAAAAAACCTCAAAACCTACATGGCCCTGTGTGAAAAAGAAATTGCCCCCTGAACCTAATAACTGGTTGGGAACACTCTTAGCAGCAATAACTGCAATCAAGCGTTTGCGATAACTTGCAACGAGTCTTTAACAGCGCTCTGGAGGAATTTTGGCCCACTCATCTTTGCAGAATTGTTGTAATTCAGCTTTATTTGAGGGTTTTCTAGCATGAACTGCCTTTTTAAGGTCATGCCACAACATCTCAATAGGATTCAGGTCAGGACTTTGTCTAGGCCACTTTAAAGTCTTCATTTTGTTTTTCTTCAGCCATTCAGAGGTGGATTTGCTGGTGTGTTTTGGGTCATTGTCCTGCTGCAGCACCCAAGATCGCTTCAGCTTGAGTTGACGAACAGATGGCCGGACATTCTCCTTCAGGATTTTTTGGTAGACAGTAGAATTCATGGTTCCATCTATCACAGCAAGCCTTCCAGGTCCTGAAGCAGCAAAACAACCCCAGACCATCACACTACCACCACCATATTTTACTGTTGGTATGATGTTCTTTTGCTGAAATGCTGTGTTACTTCTACGCCAGATGTAACGGGACACACACCTTCCAAAAAGTTCAACTTTTGTCTTGTCGGTCCACAAGGTATTTTCCTAAAAGTCTTGCCAATCATTGAGATGTTTTTTTAGCAAAATTGAGACGAGCCTTAATGTTCTTTTTGCTTAAAAGTGGTTTGCGCCTTGGATATCTGCCATGCAGACCGTTTTTGCCCAGTCTCTTTCTTATGGTGGAGTCGTGAACAATGACCTTAATTGAGGCAAGTGAGGCCTGCAGTTCTTTAGATCTTGTCCTGGGGTCTTTTGTGGCCTCTCAGATGAGTTTTCTCTGCGGTCTTGGGGTAATTTTGGTCGGCCAGCCACTCCTGGGAAGGTTCATCACTGTTCCATGTTTTTGCCATTTGTGGATAATGGCTCTCACTGTGGTTCGCTGGAGTCCCAAAGCTTTAGAAATGGCTTTATAACCTTTACCAGATTGATAGATCTCAATTACAGTACTTTGTTCTCATTTGTTCGTGAATTTCTTTGGATCTTCGCATGATGTCTAGCTTTTGAGGTGCTTTTGGTCTACTTCTCTGTGTCAGAAAGCTCCTATTTAAGTGATTTCTTGATTGAAACAGGTGTGGCAGTAATCAGGCCTGGGGGTGACTACAGAAATTGAACTGAGGTGTGATAAACCACAGTTAAGTTATTTTTTAACAAGGGGGGGCAATCACTTTTCACACAGGGCCATGTAGATTTGGAGTTTTTTTTCTCACTAAATAATAAAAACCATAATTTAAAACTGCATTTTGTGTTCAATTATGTTATCTTTGACTAAAAGTTAATGGTTTTTGATGAGCAGAAACATTTAAGTGTGACAAACATGCAAAAGAATAAGAAATCAGGAAGGGGGCAAATAGTTTTTCACACCACTGTATATATATATATATATATATATATATATATATATATATATATATATATATATATATAGGATCTTCTCAAAAAATTTGCATATTGTGATAAAGTTAATTTTTTTTTAATGTACTGATAAACATTAGGCTTTCATATATTTTAGATTCAAATACACACAACTGAAGTAGTGCAAGCCTTTTATTGTTTTAATATTTACAATTTTGGCATACTGCTCATGAAAACCCAAAATTCCTATCTCAAAAAATTAGCATATTCCATCCAAACAATAAAAGAAAAGTGTTTTTAAAACAAAAAAAGTCAACCTTCAAATAATTATGTTCAGTTATGCACTCAATACTTGGTCGGGAATCCTTTTGCAGAAATGACTGCTTCAATGCGGCTTGGCATGGAGGCAAACAGCCTGTGGCACTGCTCAGGTGTTATGGAGGCCCAGGATGCTTCGATAGCGGCCTTAAGCTCATCCAGAGTGTTGGGTCTTGCTTCTCTCAACTTTCTCTTCACAATATCCCACAGATTCTCTATGGGGTTCAGGCCAGGAGAGTTGGCAGGCCAATTGAGCACAGTAATACCATGGTCAGTAAAACATTTACCAGTGGTTTTGGCACTGTGAGCAGGTGCCAGGTCGTGCTGAAAAATGAAATCTTCATCTCCATAAAGCTTTTCAGCAGATGGGAGCATGAACCCACTTTTGAACCAGAAACAGCGGCAGAAGCGCCTGAACTGGGCTACAGAGAAGCAGCACTGGACTGTTGCTCAGTGGTCCAAAGTACTTTTTTTCGGATGAAAGCAATTTTTACATGTCATTGGGAAATCAAGTCTGGAGGAAGACTGGGGAGAGGGAAATGCCAAAATGCCTGAAGTCCAGTGTCAAGTACCCACAGTCAGTGATGGTCTGGGGTGCCATGTCAGCTGCTGGTGTTGGTCCACTGTGTTTTATCAAGGGCAGGGTCAATGCAGCTAGCTATCAGGAGATTTTGGAGCACTTTATTCTTCCATCTGCTGAAAAGCTTTATGGGGATGAAGATTTCATTTTTCAGCACGACCTGGCACCTGCTCACATTGCAAAACCCACTGGTAAATGGTTTACTGACCATGGTATTACTGTGCTCAATTGACCTGCCAACTCTCCTGACCTGAACCCCATAGAGAATCTGTGGGATATTGTGAAGAGAAAGTTAAGAGACGCAAGACCCAACACTCTGGATGAGCTTAAGGCCGCTATCGAAGCATCCTGGGCCTCCATAACACCTGAGCAGTGCCACAGGCTGATTGCCTCCATGCCACGCCGCATTGAAGCAGCCATTTCTGCAAAAGGATTCCTGACCAAGTATTGAGTGCATAACTGAACATAATTATTTGAAGGTTGACTTTTTTGTTTGAAAAACACTTTTCTTTTATTGGTCGGATGAAATATGCTAATTTTTTGAGATAGGAATTTTGGGTTGTCATGAGCTGTATGCCAAAATCATCAATATTAAAACAATAAAAGGCTTGAACTACTTCAGTTGTGTGTATTTGAATCTAAAATATATGAAAGTCTACTGTTTATCAGTACATTACAAAAAATAATGAACTTTATAACAATATGCTATTTTTTGAGAAGATCCTGTATATATATATATATATATATATATATATATATATATATATATATATATATATATATATATATACACATACACATATATAGGGCGTGTGGTTATAGATAATGGCAGTTGGTACTGTCTGTTTTTTTTATGTCTGCCAGTAGTTATGATGATTACTTGCAGGCTGATTGTGGATCAAACAATATGAACAAATTACATGGCGAATATCAATCATTTCTTGATCTCTCTTCTATTTTTTAACTTCACATTTTGCAATGTATTTTTCACTAAAGTTCCTCTTTAAGTCGATATCCGCTTTTTCTGTAATCTTGAAATATGCAGTACTTTATTCACCAGTTACACCTGGTCTGACGTAAACATTTTGCACAAGAAGTTTTAAAAGCCACTTACGGAGGTAACATTTGAGTCAAGAGCTTTTCAGTTTTCTGCTTCTCAATCTCCAGTTCCTCTGTTCTTTCTCGTATTAAATCCTCTAGGTTACTGGAATATTGCTCCAACATGCGCAGCATGGAATCAATTATATTTGTTTTCTTCCCTTTATTGATATTTTTAAACTGCATGTTAAAAAAACACATTGTATCTGTATTAATATGAGCCCACAAAAATTGAATTGTCAACAATTAGAACACATAAAGCTTTAGTTAACCTTCCATTTTTAATACATAGGATAGCAAATTTGCATGAATTAGTAGGAAGATTTGTGCATTGCACATCTGTCATTTTTGCCATAAATATAATGAAATTATTTTGCTGGCTGGATCCTGAAGTTGCTTTTCCTGAGACCACAGAGCAATTTCTTTGGGCACACTAGTGCTGGTCGCTATCTAAACTCCTCCATCTATCCCATCACTACGCATATATGGTAGTTAAGTAACCTGAGAGGTCAGCAAAGCTAAAACGAGCAGGGGCATGACTGGGGCAGGCCCTAGGATGGACTGACCAAACACAACCAGTCTATCAGGTGTGATTAAAAGGTGGAGTGCCTGAGGAGTATCTTCCTCCAGGCATGAAAAGTCAGGAGCGGGACGTTTTTTCCCTCTTTTCAGCTGAATAGGATACAGCAAACTTTCCCACCCACCCTCCCTGTGCGGCACCTGTTAGAAACCCGCAAGTGGCCACTTGGGTGTTGGGAATATCCACTCATTTACGCTAACCCCTTGTTGTATCCTAACAGATTCGTCACAGCAGGAAGCGGGTCCATGACAATGCCGGCCTGGACGACATCGAAACGAGAAGTACACACGGAGCTTAGTGAATGAAATAAGGCATTTTATGCTAGGAGTGCATAGTGCTGGTTATGATACATGAGTGCCAAGAAGGAACATAATGGCAATGGTTTCATGGGTCATTAATCCAGATGGCTTTAGGGTGGGTCATCGACGGGTTAATGGCACCATTTTCGTCACTGGGGAGGTGCAGTGGCATAAAGTTTAATGGTTGTCACTGGCAGGTTCAGTGGCAAAGCAAATGTTGACTGAAAGCCGGTGGTTGGTATATATAGACCCTCACGAAGAGGGAGGGCATTGTCATGGGACCTGTCAGAGCGCGGTTATACAAGTTTCTCAAATTGTTAATGCATTTCAATCAAAATTTCTTTGTTTTTTTCTTCTAGATTGTATTATGTTAAATCTTATTAAAGCTGTGGCCTTTAAACTCCAATTGGGTGTCATGGCTTTATTTCAGGTTGTGGGGAAAGTCCGCCCAGATGGGCCCTGCCAAGTCATGGAGTTCTTTATCTTTGGATACAGAGGAGATCATCTCACCATGTTTACTTCCTTCCTCAAGAGTTGTGGCTTCTTTTACACTGTTGCAGTGTGAGTGTTAGAAGCTCTCATACCAACGGGTATGACAAGTCGCACTGCCTTACTTCTGGGTTTACCGCGCACCATGCTGCTCTTGCAGTACCATGATTGGACCTGCATCAATGCAATCAATAGAGCTATCCCTACTTCTGTGACAGGATGCAGCTTGTTTTGGCAATACAATGTACCGCATTAAGTGTAAAAGGGTACTGAATGAAAAGGCAGTGATAACTGGTTTCTTATTGCAGGTAGGGCAGGGTGGTGAGAGATACAAATCATTTATAAACACAATAAGGAGGGTGTGGGAAAAGACACATGCTTTATTACACATGAAACAGGGAGGAACTAGACAGGAAGCTGATGAGTCTCTGCGAGCTGCAGTGTTGAGCATAAATAGTCAATATATCATAGCAGAAGGAGGAGGTAGGCAGGGTTAGGGGATGGTCTGTGCTGGGGAGTGAGAGCTGGGAAACACCCACTCCCCTGGCAGATTCCTGTTTTCTGAATCAATCTCTTGGTTATGTGACTGACCTTAACAAAAGACATTTCTCTGGGATGGCTGCATCAAATATTTTGAGTAATGGGATAGTCCTCCTGTCAACCTTTACTGAGAATGAAAAATCTAGGAGGGTCAACTATAGATTTAATAATTCATTTGAATGAGGAAAAGAAAAATGGTCAGTTGCCCAGATATCTGCAGATTATGTTGCCTGGGATGTCCCCTTCTTGGCTGTAGGCAGCTTGATCAGCAGTAAATTTGGCAATCTACATTCACTAGCAAACCTGCCAGGTATGGGCAGCCCACATGGCTGCCGACCATATTGTGTGACTTTCAAATAAACACACCAAGATGGCGAAAATCTAATCTATCTGGATCATCTACAATAATAAATGAGAAAGCAATGGTGCTTTATAAATTGGTTAATATCCCTGATCAATGTAGGGTGGGGCCAACCTAAGTACTGGAATCAGATTAATTAGAGCAAAAAAAGAAAGGTCCTCAGGCCACCATAATTATACCAATATACAAAAAGATTTATTGCAAAATAATTCATACAAAGCACAATCCCCTGGATGTAGCCCATAAATAGGTAACGATCCCTCCCCAAATTTAAAAACCAACAAACCATGCGGAGCAGAGGTTATGCATGAGTGATGCAGTGCCCGCAACTAGATCAGCATGTCAATCACTGGCCCAGGCCTATAAGATTATACACACCAACACAGTCGCCCGCGCATACATACACCTTTCATTCTGCCATCATATCTCAAAAGTGTTTTCGGGGGCCCCCCTCTTCCTCCCTTTGTCTAAGGATAGGATTATCCATATATAGGTTACAAGTTCCAGTGAAATTAGCCAACGGCTTCTGGATATCTTGTCACATGATTCCATTAGGCATGATATGTTTAAATAAATATGGATGGGTCTCACCCGTGGAGAAGTCCCCTCTGCGTGTCATGCAGTGCCGCTCACTCCTCAAGGATGCTTGAGCGTTCCGGAGACCATGCGCATGGTGATGCCGGTATCCCCTCAGGCTGCCGGTATTGATGATTTCGCCTTGTGTTGTTTTTCAAACACGCTGGACGCACTCAATGCGCTGGTCCTGTATGCGGGGTTGATTGCGGCCATCAAGGTGACGTCACGCGTCAAGCACGCAAACACTCAGCAGGCCAATGCTCCGCCCACCGACACGTTTCACGCCCACATTGGGCATTTCATCAGGGTGTGGCCTATATGGGGTGTGGCCTATACTATCTGAATCATCATCATAAATTCTTATACATCTAAGTACAAAACGCTTGGAAAGTAAGGTTGGCTGGAGTTCATACATAGACTGTTTATCATCAGGAAAGTCCTAGAATAAGACTGTTCTCACAATAATCTGCATGATTATATGCACCTTTGGTAATGAGCTAATCTAACATTTGTCTTAAAGACAGCTTACCTGATCAAATATATCATCGAAGGTAGGACGTCTGTCCGGCACTTCACTCCAGCACTGTTTCATGAGCACAATGCACTCCATAGGAGCATGATCAGGAGAGACCACTGGGCGGCACAAAGGTGGTGGCTTTCTAATCTTTGGGATGAGCTCTAAAAAGCAGTGAAGCAAATCATTCAAGGATAAATAGCCAAATGCAAATTGTGATTTTTACCTATAGTAGCACTCACTTAAAACTGTAACTGTAATTTTTCCCTTTAAAATGCAAAGGAAACTAAATAATTGCTAACAAAATAGCATCCAAAAAAAGTCTAGATTGTCAAGAAAAAAGTGAGACTTAGGTGTCAAAGTTATTGTTGAATCAATAGGGGTATAGCTAAAATTGTAAAACTGCTGTGGTCCATAAGATGAGTCTGAGAACAACCAGTAATGATAAATCTGTCAATTACTATGTTTAAGTGTTCCTTAGAAACCTTGTTCAAGTCTTGCCACGTTTCCACAAACCAGTGTTGTTTACTATACTGTATATACCACACTTAAATATAAACCGATTTAATTTTCTATTCAGGTACTGGAAAAATTGTTTGTCTCATGTATAAACCTAGGGTAGAAACGCACTCTGGTATTTTTAACAACATCCCAATCCCATATCAATTATTTTGTAGTCTAGTGTCCCTCTTCCTCCCCCATATAGCATTTACTAGTCTTTAGTGGTTCCCCTATGCTCCTCATACAACGTTCCCTGGTGTCTAGAGGTCTCCCCTCCTTCCCCCATACAGCGTTCTGTAGTGTCTAGTGGTTCCCCCTCCCTCTCCCATACAGCGTTACCTGGTGTCTAGTGGCCCCCTCCCCCATACATCTCTACCTGGAGTCTAGTGGTTCTACCACCCTCCCTCATACAGCATTACCTGGCGTCTAATGGTCCTCCCTCACTCTCCCATGAAGTGTTTATACCCGAGCATATATAGTATGCCCTAGTTTAGGCTTATGTTTTTTTTTATGTATACTGAGTGGAATATACCATAATCTGCTCTGCTCCATGTTTTCTGCATAGTACATAAATCATTTTTTGCATAATTAATTTTATATTACTTGGCTGGCTGAGTTACCATATCTGTTTCCATGTGGTAATGGGATAGATTCACAAAACCCTGGTAACCTTTACATGTGCAGATAGCACATTTCAAGATTAGAGTGTTTTCGTATTTGGGTCAGCTGCACTCTTAGGCCAAAATACAGGAACGTCACACACACAATGCAATCACACAGTAGAAAGGCACAATTCCAGCAGTACAATCAGGCACTGAACTTGTAACGCAAATTTCACTGCAGTCTCTCTCTAGGACATGAGCTTCGTTAGTACATCAGAAGTCAAGCTTATTAAATACATATTTAATATTCCAGAAAAAAAGTGGAATGGTGCAGAAAGGTAGATATACAAAAGATTTACAAAAAAGAAGGTAAAAATTACAAAGACACACAACAAGACAGTTTGCAACAATAAAAGCGGGAATCAAACGTTACCAGCATGAAAGTCTGGACTTAGTTTTACAGGAGGGCGCGGCTGGTCAGACCAGGATAATTCCAGCTTCTTGCTACCTCCAGGGAACTACAAGTTTTGTGTCTGTCAAGCTGATTTTTATAGGCTGACAGGTAGCCTGGGGCCACTCAATATTCACTCAATATTCACATTCAGAATTAATCCAATTTCCCTAGATTGTGAGTGACATCACCATTCGCAGGGACCACTGTCACATCTTTGCTTGTTGTGATATGCAAACTTCAAAGGTTTACTGTCCCACTTAGACTCAAAGCAATGCAGCACTTTTTCAGGAGATTCAGGACAAAGGGGTGGGTCATTATCTAATCACCTGTTTCCTTGCTGGAAACTGAATGCAAATGTAAATTACATTAACATTCAGAAAATCAAATTAGCAGCTTCCTTCAGCCTGGTGCCCAATTATATCCCAAAGCCAGCTGCCAGACTGGCTTCTAACATACATACACATCTGAAATAGTACACAGCAGACAGAAAATAAATAAAATGGCTTCTGTATTATGTGCAATATCACAAATGGCTGCTGTATTATGACACCTCCCCTTTCAAAATGGCGCACCACAGTTGATTCCCATGAATCGTCTCGTCAGCGCCTACACTGACGGCCTGGCCTGGTGGGGTAACCCCTTAGCATTCTCAGGAGGGTTCCCCACCTGGCAGTTAGCTCCAGGCTACACTGCTGGGAAACTAGGCCATGTTGCTGCAACGTGCCGTCGCCCCCGGCAACCTGACGTAACCAACCAGGGGGATTATGGTCGGTGACCATAGAGATAGTGCTGCAGCTGGTGAAGGGTCTCTATAGTCACTTTCTCTATAGTGGCGTGAGCTACTTCCCTGTCTTCTTGGGAAACGGCTAACTGCTGTACTGCCCCTTCTATATCAGACGGCTCTGGGGAAATAACCCCTGGGCAAGGTCTGCCTTGCTCCCAGTACACCCTCACTTTGTCATCCTCAGCCAGTGGCCTGTTAGACAAACCCCTGAGCTCCTGCATGCTGTTATCAACGTGAACAGCCTCAGAGAACTCAGGGTTGTCTGCCACAGGTACCAGGGAAGTAGAAAAGTTGGAGGCCTCCGGACCCTTAGGGCCAAGTTCTGATGTGGAAGGTCCCGAGCCAGCAGCATCAGCCCCTCCAGTGGACAATTCCTCTGCTGTAGTCCCGCTAGCGCTGCTGGTTCCCACTGCGGGAGTGTCCGCAGTACACATATCATCGCTCATCATATTACATTTGATCTCAAAATCATCTGAAGGGAAAGGATCGGGCCTGGTGCCATCTGCCCCTTTAGTGGGCAGTTCATCTGCTGCAGACCAGCGAACACTGCTGGTCACACCTGCAGCTGATGGAGTGTCCACATGACACATAGCATTATGTAGCACAACACATATGACATCAACATTATCTGCCTTACACATATTGTCATTTAGAACATCACATACAACATCGACATTATCTGCAGCATTACACACATCGCTATTCAGCACTTCACAAGTAGCATCAACAGTTCCTGCATCGATTGCATCGATAGTCCGTGAGTCATAAATGACATCATCAGTTTCTGCATTCTCTGTATCAACATGTCTCACTCCAGGCCTAGGCACTGGAGGCGTACTAGGGCTGGCTCCTAGTACACAGTCCTTATCCCCTGGAGACTCACCTGCACCCCCTCCCCCATTTGCAAAGAGTTATCACACAGTACCTTACATGGGTCCGGGACTTTTTGGTGGGGATGCAGGCTCCACGGGGTTTGGATTAGGCTCATACCGGGCTACTAACCGTCCCAGGTCAGTACCCAGCAAAACATTGGTGGGAATGGCATCCGTTACCCCAACTCCTTTCATTCTGCTGCTGGTCCCCAATCCAGGTGGACCAGTGCGGTGGGTATGGCTGGGGTGACACCCCCAACTTCTTTTACAGCAAACTTCTTCCCAGGAATATACTGCTACAGATTTACAAGCTGGGGATGTATGAAAGTCACTTCTGCTCCAGTGTCTCTCAGCCCAGTGGCAACTGTAACCCCAACCATGACAAGCTGCAGATGCTCTGCATAGCTAGTGGTATTCCTGGTAGCACACAAAACAGCTTGGACTTCCCTGGGGTTTGGGGCCTCACTGGATTTTGGTGCCTCCCTCTTCCTCTCTGGGCAAGTCACACTGATAAGACCCACCTTATCACATACAAAGCATTTCCGGGTGTCAGTGTTTGGTGGCTTGCCTCCTCTGGGTGATGGGGGAAGCAGGTTTAGCGATCTGTTCTCCCCTCCAGCTGGGTGCAGTAGTCCTCCGGGACTTGGATGCTCGATGGGCTGTGTAGGAATCGGCAATTTCAGCAGTCTTATCCACTGACTTTTGCTCTCCATCCAGGACAAACAGCCGGACCTTAGCAGGACAGGTGTGTAGGAACTGGTCCTTGATCATCAGTTCCTGCAGGGCATCAAAACTGACAGTCCTTTTAACCACTGCTGGGAGGCAGTGCGCAAGTTGCAAGCATGATCCAGGTAACTGTCATTAGGACCTCGCTGTACTGTCCTAAAACGTTTTCGATACACCTATGGCGTGAGGTGATATCTTTTCGCAATAGCCTATTTAATGGTCTCATAGTCCTCTTCTTCCTCCTGTGGAAGGCTCACAGACGCCTCCAGGGCCTTGCCTCTCAGCCCTGGTGTGAGATACCTTGCCCACTGCCTTTGGGGCACCCTATACTAATGACAAGTCCTTTCAAACCCCTGTAAGAAAGTGTCTATGTCAGAATCCTTGTCCATAGTGGGGAACTTATCCAAGGGGATTTTGTGGACTCGCTCACCCTCGCGTTCTGCGGGTGCAACAGACCTATTCTACTGCTGAAGTTTAGCCAGCTCCAGCTAGTGTCGACGCACAGCACTTTCCGTCTTGGCCTGTTGTCGGCGTACAGCTCGTTCCTTCTCTGCCTGTCGATGCAGTAGAATCAGCTTTAGGCGCAGTTTGGGATCAGCTGAGCTTAGTAGCTGTAGATCAGACTCCAGAGATGTCATCTCCGTGTTCGGCGGATCATCCAGGGCATCGCTTCCACTCACATCCTGTGGCGGGAGCAATTCATCTCTGATGTGTTGTGAGCTGCATCTGTTTGCGTTGGAGCACGAGCTTGCTCTGCCTCATCAGCACCTTTTCAGGAGATTCAGGACAAAGGAGTGGGTCGTTATTTGAAATAGTACACAGCAGACAGAAAATTAACAAAATGGCTTCTGTATTATATGCAATATCACAAATGGCTGCTATATTATGACAATGGGTACCTGCTCCTGCTGTGTCCCCAGACTAATAGAAGCCACACTCCTGTGGAGGTCAACTTCCACCAGTCACTTCTATTGTGACTTGGCAGCTGACCAGGCATCGGTTGGCATCAGGCAGGCATTGGCACGGCTGCGGATTGGCAAGAGCGGCAGCTGACCAGGCATCAAGCAGCATCCGGCAGGCATTGGACAGGCTGCGGATTGGCAAGAGCAGCAGCTGACCAGGCTGAGAAGCATTGTGCAGGCACTGGGCAGGCAGAGGCTTGTGCAAGGGGATCCCACATAGAGCCAGAGGAGAGAGACTCATGATATGGCTGCTGCTGATTGGTGTGTAGCCCTGGCAATCACTGCTGCCTGCTAAGTTACTGTATGGGTTTATCAGAGAATGTATATACGTGTGACACTGTTGACTTTCGGCCGCAGCTTTTTGAGGGAAAAAAAAAAAAATATATATATATATATATATATATATATATATATATATATATATATATATATATTGACAATATATTGCACATCTTATGATTGTGGAACTCTTTTTGTATTTTGATTATTAATTGTGGCCTATGTAGGCTGGGATACGGCTTTGACTTTGTTTTAAATGTTTTTATCCTTATAGTTGGCTTTAATAAAGATATTTGTACCTTCTTTATATGTATTTTTTGGTCCACTTCTTGCCTTAGCAGTATTATAGGAACTATAGAGGGGACCCCCTTTTCCCTTGCCCTTGTCTTTGCTATGATATATTTAGGTATATGACCTTACTCCCCGCATTATAAACCTTAGGCTTTTTATTAGCAAAATTGTTTTGCATCAGTATGCAAGCTCACTTTTTTTGTGTGTAAACAGGCCAATCAATTTCATGCTGAAATCAGCCTTGTGGCGCCTCATCTGCCGCCTCGCCAGCCTGATGCTGTCCCCACCCACCCATCCAATGTAGTAATGCAGTATACATTACCTGTCTATGTCCACCGCTGGCTGTCCATACATACACGTGCCCCACGTGGTTGCCAGAGTAAAGTGGGTGCACGTGTGACGGTAATGTATACTGCACTGGGAAGGGGGGACAGTGTCGGGGGTTTTGTTGCGTTCGTCGCTCGTCCCGATATCGCTCACCATCACCACCACGTACCTGATCGACCAGGATGGCATTTTTCAGCATGTCTGATCACATTGTCGATCGTACCTGCACTTGGCGGCACCGATTTTCATTAGATTCGATAATAATTATCGAATTGGATGGTCAATCGGCCGCCAAGTTGATAGATGTATGGGCACCTTAAGTTAAGGGTATGTAAGCATATTTTATCATATTATTTTAATTTTAACAGAATCTGATTACTGCAGCCCTGTAAACAAAGTATTTCAGATAAATGGCACTGCAAATAGACACTACTCCATAGAGTATGAAAACATTAATAACATATTTATGCAGTAAAATCTCTTTTTTGAGTGAGAAACCTCAATAGAGAACGTAGCTGCTTAGATTACAGAGCGTGTGTGGGGCTGAGGTAACAATGATAACCTCCAGCCATTGCTGTATTTTTCTTCTTTGGGTTCTGACAACCCAAACTCATGTTCATGCTATATTAAAACTTTGGTGTCATGAGAACAAAAGGGAGAGTAATTACCCCCAAGTGGACCCAGGAAAGATTATCAATTTGATAGCCCCCTTTCCTGTTGTGTCTAAAACTGTCCAAAACCTATAATATTTTTGGCTATAGACATTCATTTTTTACTGCTCATTACTGCAGATATTGCTGCCATGATTAAAGTATACTGTAAAATAAGGCATACATTAATAATGTAATATACTTTAATTGCCAGTTTCAATGTCATTTTAAAATACAAGCACTTCACTTATTGTTCACATTATGAAAATGGCTCTTCTCTAAGGCTACTTTCACATTATATACGTTACCCTGCAATAGCATCATAATTTGCTATGGTGGCGAGAAGTCACATTTCAAGTTAGGCGTGGGATGCAACACATATGATGAATGCGTTGAAGTGGAGACGAACAATTTACAAACAGAGCAGGGAGTGAAGTACTTACAAAGCCCTAAAAATTTCAGGGATTGGTGGTGCAGATTTGTCAAAACCAGTGCAAGGAGGACCAGTAGATCTAGAGGAGAAAATTGAGCAGATGTCCAGATTAAGGAATCTGATTGGTTGCTCTGAACAACTGCTCCATGCCTCTGGTTTTGATCGTTTTCCAGTGTACATAGTTAACTGTCAGTATGAGCACACAATAACAGCTTATACGCTACCCACAGGAGGTCACATGCCACTATGCTGTAGTGTAAGGCCTCACTTTAAGACATTTTAGGCACAATTTAAGTGGAAGCATAATACTAACACTTTAAATATATGCAGGCTTGCCTAGTACTGTATACACTGTTGTCGAAACAAAGCTTAAGGGGACTCCGAGCTCTAAATAAAAATTAAATTGGTACTCACCCGGGGCTTTCTGCAGGCCACCGTAGGTCGGGAGGTCCCACGGCGTTCATCTGGCTCTTCTCCCAGAGCCTGGCCAGAAGTGGCTCCCTGGCGGCTCCAAAAGACACTGGGCCCGAGCGTCAGGCTCCTCTTCCTGAAACATCATGTCTGTCGTCACCACGCCGGCCGCCTCGCGTCATCACGGCGGGCGGCGTGACAGTACTGCGCATGCGCAGTACTGTCACCCCGGCCGCCGTGATGACGGGAGACGGCCGGCGTGGTGCCGACAGACGTGACGTTTCAGGAAAAGGAGCCCGGCCCAGTGTCGCCGGGAGCCGCCGGGGAGCCATTTCTGGCCAGGCCCTGGGGGAAGAGCCAGATGGACGCCGTGGGACCTCCCGACCTACCGTGGGCTGCAGAAAGCCCCAGGTGGGTACCAATTTCGTTTTTATTTAGAGCTGTTAGTCCCTTTAAAGGGAACCGAGCATAATTTTTAACTCCCAGGTCAACTCGATAGCAAATTAAAAATGCATGCTAAAAATATGGTTCATTATTTAAAAAAGCCTTTCATTTTACCTCATCTTTTTACATCTAAGAGTTAAAATTACAGGCAGCAATCCTCTTTCTCAGGCCGAGTGGGAGTGGTTGGGCACAAGCAACTGAAAATGGAAGGCTGATAAGGACTCCAATTGACTTAACTGACCACAAACTAAAATTCAAACAAACCCATTAAGCATTAGGGAGGTGTGAGGAGGGGGAAGATTGTACTTTAAAGAGTTAAGAATTATCTAAGAGGATCTATAACAAAATACAAACAAAGCAGAAATAAAGGTTATGTAGCATCTTTAATGTTTAGCTGTTCCATATTTTCTCATATACAAGATCTGCTGTGGTAAATATAGCTGGACAGCATCATGTTATTCAGCACAGGCACTTGCATTCACAAGCGCTCACAGCAGCCGCTTTATTGGATTGACATTCTTATTAATCATTAGAGATTGTGAGTGCATGAGAGGTCATTGGTGAACTTTGCAGAAACAGTACAAAAAGCCACCTAGCCATTCATTTTACAAACTCTTAATGGCAGGAATATGAAATAAACATTAATAGCCATTGACAGAAAGGTTGTGTTACCTTCTGGGGACTGTTCCAAAGTACAAAACGGAGGTCCACGCACCACAACCTCCTGCATGATAATGGAAAAGCTATAAATATCTCCAGAGAAAGTTCCATGTAGTGCTGCATGGGGATCCCTTAGCAGCTCTGGCGCTGTCCATAACAGCTCTACAAACAGGAAATACAATTAGCCTGGGGAATAACATTATCTCTATTCAGTTTTTAAAGGGAGTCTGAAGTGAAAACAAACTTATGATATAATGATTTGTATGTGCATTACAGCTAAGAAACAGAACCTTCGTAGCACAGATATGAGTCTCATGTTGGTTCCAGTATAGGAAGAGGACTTAAAGGGTACCAGAGTCCAAAAATAGATGAGAAGAGGAAGGGGGGGGGGGGGGAGAGAGCAGGCATGTATGGTGAGCTGTCCTGATGCTCACTGCTCCCCCCCCCTCCCCCCGATCTTGTTTCTGCCCCCTGGTTTACCTGTAATTGCCCTGGTGTCCTTGTCTTCTGGTCAACTTGGTTGGGATCATTACGCGTTGGCTGGCAGGGCTGCATGCGTACTACAGCATGTGTTCGCTGGCCGGGAACGCTCTGTGCATGCGCATGACATCATTGTGACATCACACGCATGCGCAGAGCACTCCCGGCCAGCAAACAAGTATAAGTCAAAAAATAATTTTCCAAAAAGATCTTAAAGTTTTTGAAAAAATCGATTTTAAAAATGCTAAGAAAAAATGGTTTGTTAACTCAAAAAAATGACATTTTAAAAAAACATTTTCCATGCATTTTTTTTAAATCCATTTCCTCAAAAACTACAAGATCTTTCTGACTTGTACCCACTATTCTCTCTAACATGTATGGGGGCTTTGCTATTAACCGCTAAAGTCGGCACAAAATTACGAGAAAAATTACACGAAATTATGAAATATTACAATGACATAAGCAATTAATTATGATATTCCCTAAAATTTGGCATTACGATGCGTAATTGCAAATTACGATGCGTAATTACGCATAGGCGTAATTTCTGCTCATCACTATACCTGAGTAGGGGTTGTCTATTTATTCATTCCCTTATCAGGGCAATAACTAGATAACACCTTAGGCCTACCTCATTGTATTACTTCAACCATCTGTTTAAGAACTCAGAAGTTGGGATGAGCCCCTTGTCCTTAAAGGAGTTATCAGGCTAAAATAGTGAAAATGAGCTTTAGTCACCTGGGGTTTTCTCCAGCCCCTTGCAGCCGACTGTCCCACGCCGACCGCTCCGCTTCCCGCCGATGTGCCGGTCTCCGCCCTCGGTATTCAGTCCAACTGCTGAGAATCATGGCCACGTGGGCCGTGGTGAACTGCGCAGGCAGAACTACTGCGCCTGCGCAGTTCGCTGTGGCCCACATGGCCATGATTGACAGCGGCACTTCGCGCAGGCGCAGTAAGGCTGAATACCGAGGACGGAGACCAGGACAGTGGCGGGGAGTGGAGCGGTCGGCGTGGGACAGTTGGCTGCAAGGGGCTGGAGAAAGTCCCAGGTGAGTAAAGCTCATTTTCACTATTTTAACCTGATAAATCCTTTAAAGAGAATCTGTATTGTTAAAATCGCTCAAAAGTAAACATACCAGTGCGTTAGAGGACATCTACTATTACCCTCTGTCACAATTTCGCCGCTCCTCACCGCATTAAAAGTGGTTAAAAACAGTTTTAAAAAGTTTGTTTGTAAACAAACAAAATGGTCACCAAAACAGGAAGTAGGTTGATGTACAGTATGTCCACACAGAGAAAATACATCCATACACAAGCAGGCTGTATACACCCTTCCTTTTGAATCTCAAGAGATCATTTTTGTGTTTCTTTCCCCCATGCACTGAAGTTTCAGGCTGCTCTTTTCTTCCTGCAAACAACTTTGCCCTTGTTTGTAATTCCTCAGTATGTGAAAGCCCAGCCAGCTCAGAGGAGGATTTATCCAGCTTGTAAAAGATAAGAGAGAATCTGCTCTAATCCTAAATAACACACAGGCAGTGTGCAGAGAGGGGCCTGGAAGGTGGAGTTCATAGCAGAACCACAACACTGAAGAACTTGGCAGCCTTCCAGACACAGGCCGACAAGTCTGACAGGGGAAAGATACATTGATTTATTACAGAGACAGTGATAGTATAAAGTGCTGCAGTTAGCCAGAACACATTAGAATAGCTTTTGGAACTTGTAGGATGATAAAAAACAGGATGCAATTTTTGTTACGGAGTCTCTTTAAGCTGCAAGTGGCCTGACTAGTGGCATGTCCCGATCGGAGGGTGCGCACAGCTGGGACCAGACATGTGCAGTCAGTGGGCTGCAACTCACCTGGATCATAGAATCTACTGTGAAGTAACAGAGGGGATCGGACTGACGTGGAAGGAGCTACCGGACTACAGGGGCTAGAGGAAGCCCCTGGTAAGTATAAATCCTTGTGATATTTTTGTCTCAGATTTACTTTAATAGTTTACTTGGTTGTCATCTTCAAAGGTTTTCACTTTGACCACAGCCATACTTTTCTGTAGATTTTTTTAAGAAATGCAACAAAATATTTCCTTGCAAATTATCTTTGTCTACACAAACATAATTTCATTTCACTTCATAAGAACCATGGGAGCTCCTAAAGTTTGTTAGTTAGGCCACTAATAATTGGAGAATTGCAAGGAGTGTTATAGAAAGCAGGACTAGGCCCAACTAAACTCAGCTGAATTGAAACGCTTACTTTAAACATCTTCCTTAGAAAATCATAAATAAAACATGCAAGAAAACAAAAAAAGGCATAACTGGAGATTATTTAGCGTTCCCATACGGTGTAAAAATGAGATTTACCAACTGCAGAAGGTTCTTCGTGTGGAATTCTTTGGGTCTGCAAAATTTCATTGTAGCCATAATCTGTGACTTTTAAAACAAAGCGTCCATCTACTACACAATTTCGAGACTTTAGCCGACCATGGACAAATTTTCGGTGATGTAAATATTTCATGCCCTGTGCAGAAAACATTTATATAAATATTTTTTTATTAAAATGCAAACAAACAATACAAGTCTAAAGTTTTAGAACACCCTCATTTTTCCAGTTTTTTTATTTAAAGAGCAACTATTAGCCTGGAATGCCTGGAAAAAAAAACACATATGCAGGTAGATAATTACTTGCTCTACTTACATAGCAGATGTGTTGTACTGTCCACGTCTTGATTTCAGAGATGTTAAAAATAGTAAATGAAGAGAATGCTGTTTGTGGCATGGGCCATCTTGGTCACACAGGCTGAAACTTCCCCCCTCCGCATCCCTTCTCCTCCCCGCACTATTACTGAGCACAGCAGAGAGGACTAAAGGTAGTGCACACAGACTCACCTACCAATGGTTCCAGGTGCTGGAGTTCCCATCTATAATCCCTCCAGTGAAAGTGCAGAGAATATAGATGGGAACTCCAGCGCCTGGAACCATTGGTAGGTGAGTCTGTGTGCACTACCTTTATTCCTCCCCGCTGCGCTCAGTAGTAGTGCGGGGAGGAGATACCAATGGGGGACGCGGGGATGCGGATGCGGCTGAAGTTCAGAGGGGGCAGGCATGGCACACTAAAGGAGGGGGGCCCCCCTCCCTGCATCCTAGCAGCTGGCTGCCTGCGACCAATGAAGGAGACAAGGTGGCCAATCAGAGACAAGAAGAGAGGTGTGGGTGGGGAGAATGGGAGGGATAGAGGTTTCAGACAATGAGGCTGAGTTAGTATGCACTGCAACTTCTCTTCTGCGGCCGTGCGTACGATGTAAGAGCCTGGGGGTATGGGGAGAGATAAATTACTGAGAAAAAAAAGTGAGATTGATTTTAAGCTTTTGAATTGCCTAGATAGCATCAATTTTCCATATTTAACAGCTTCTAGTAGATAACTTGTTTTGGATTTTATGCCTAACAGTTACTCTTTCAAATTTAGGCAGATCAATGTCCAATGGCACTCTTAAATGAAAGCATAGAGCTAAGAAACAATTGAAAACAAAACAAAAAAATAATACAAACTATGAATAAACCAAAATGTATTCTAAGCTTTTGACTCCATAAATGGCACCTGTTAGTAACAAAATAACTGTTTATCATACTTATGACATTCTTTTTATAATAAGAATCAAATATTCTTTAGGATTCAGAAAGTTTTTCCCAACTCTGTTCAAGAAGTTCCCATAAATATGTGGCATTTGTAGGTTGCTTTGACCTCACTCTTCTGTTCATCCCAGACCAACTCAAAGGGATTTAAGTCTACACTCCATGTTTACAAGTCTACCATCTGGTTCTTATTTTCTAAGGTAGCTCTGACATAGCTGTGACCTATTTTCTGCACCAGGTAAGGATTATGTCTTTAACTTTAGATTAGCTGTGGTTCACTGTTGAATGTGCTTCACTGTTAGACTAGTTTTCTTTTTTTTATTAAATATGGTTCACTGTTTGAACATGCTTCACTATTGGATATGCTTCACTGTTAGACTAGTGGTTAGGTCTCTCCCGTGGGGGCCCGTCATCATCGTGGTAGAGTCTATTAGGGATAATTTGTGCACAACTTATGCTGAAGCTAACGGCCTCCTTTTACTGTACCTGTTTTGAATGCAAGGTGTGTAATCTGCCAGTTATTCGAGCTCTGCATACTTGTGCAGGTAGCCAATTCAGGTGCAGCATCTGTTTGGAAGCGCTGCCATCACTTTCTGCTGTAACCTATTTTCTGGGTCATTATCTTGCTGTAGGATGAACCTCTGACCAACTGGGGGTGTGCCAGAAGTACTGCATGGCACTGCATAATGCTGTGGTACCCATTTTGATTTAGGATGCCTCTCACTTTGTATGAGTCACTGATACTGGATACAGCAGATCATAGTTACTCCTCCATTTTTTACAGTTTATGTGATAGACTGAGAAACCAATATTTCTTCTACTCAACAGTACAAAAATCCTTTTTGATGATCCAAAGATGTCAAATGTTGATTTATCAGTCCATAACACTTTCTTCTCGCATTCAGTAGTCCATTGGCTGTGTTTCATGGCCCAGGCAAGCCTATTTTATCTTATTCTTTCTGATGTCTTAGCAATGGCTTTCTTGCTGCAACTCAACATTTCAAGCTCTCAAGCCTACATCTCGAAGTCTTCTCTTTACAGTTGAAACTAATGGTGGCCATACATGGTACAATTTTTCATTTTTTTAGATTAGATAATTTAGTTCGATTATTCCGTTAGATCCAATATAAAGATTTTTCTAGCATGTCCGATCTGATTTTTCTCGAAAAAACGGGATAATTGTTCGAATTTCTTGATCGAAAAAAAAAATATTTTCAACTTTCATTCGATTCGATCATTTAAATCGAATAAACGGGATAATTTAACGTTTTTATTGTACCATGTATGGCCACCAGACTTGCTTACTACTGAAGCTATTAAGCTGTGCTTAAAGCTGTGGTCCCGTGTTCCCTATCATGCAAGCTGTTGACCCTCAGAAACATGTCTTCTGATGCTGTGAAAAAATGTGATTGCTCTAAAACTTTGGACAGGTGGTGTAAATCAAGAACAAATACATAAACATTGACAAATATATCTATCGTATTGTAGAGGTAACCTGTTCACTTACGAGGATGTATCTGCTGCAGTCCATACTTATGTCTTGCATACTGCTTTGATAAACGGAGCTGTTTGTTACAGTTGCTAGCTATGTGCTACCACTCTCCTGTCTGGCTGAATCCTACATGGACCTGTTGCTCCAGACTGGCATTTACACACATCAGTGTAAGTTCTATTGTGCAGGAAGCCGTGCCAATGCATAGCACAGTCGTGCTATGTGTGTAGAGCGCAATGTTACTCGCAAAATTTTACATGCGCGCAGGGCCGTGCAGAGGGCCCTTAAGTGGGGGGTGCTCAAATTTAAAAAAGGGGCCTGGCAATGCCTTCCCCTGCATGCCCCCCCCCCCACCTCGTTTTTTGGCTAGGATGTATTGATTGTCATGCTGCTGAATGCAGATGCTGGGTGCCATGTGGGTTCTGGGTGTGAGTACAGAGTGTCATGTGGGTTCTGGCTATGGTTGGGTATCGAGTGCCATGCGGGTGTTGATTGAAAGTACTTAGTGCCATGTGAGTTCTGGGTGTAAGTACTGAGTGTCATGTGGGTTCTGGCTATGATTGGGTATCGAGTTTCATGCGGGTGTTGATTGCAAATACCTAGTGCCATGTAAGATCTGGGTGCATGTACAGGATTTCATGTGGATGCTGGGTGCAGGTACTGGATGTGACATGGGTGTGAATACTTGGCGCCATGCCTGTACTGGGTGCTGGCTATGGGTGGGCTTTGGGCATCACATGGGTTTTGAATGCAGGTACTTTGGGTGCGGGTACGGGTTAAGTAGGTGCTTGGTGCAGATAGCGAGCGCCATGTGGAAGTTGTGTGCAGGTGTGAGTACTGGGTGCAATTTTAGGCCTGGGTGCAGATACTTGGGGCTTGATTCACTAACCGGCGCTAAGTGTTAGCAAGTTAGCAGTAAAGTCTGTATCAAGCTGCTTTGGGTACCAAGGTCTAGTTTGTATTGGGTGTATATTTGCAGTGGATGCTATGCAGTATTGAGTGCTGAATGAGTAGCAGATGGTGATAAACAATAGTGGGTGCCATGTGAGTGCTAATTGGTACAGGGAGCCATGTGAGTGTTGGACATGAGTGAGTAGGGAGTGCCATGTGTGGTCTGGTTGTGTGCCATGGGAGAGTACTGAGTCTCATATGGGTTCGGACCAAGGATGGGTACTGGTTGCTATTTGGTTCTTGGCCATGGACAGGTACTAGGTGCATATAATGGCTTTGGAACTTGGTGACGTTTGAGTGCTGTGCCATGTGCGCGTTAATTATGGGGGTATGTGGGTCTTAGGTGCAAATACTGAGTGCCAAGTGGGTACTGGGAGTGAGTACATGGTGACATATGGGTGATGGGTGCTGGCTAGTGGGGTATTTGTTGTCATGTGGGTGCTAAAGGCAGTTGCTGGGTGCCATGTGGGTTCTGGGTGCTGGCACAGGGTGTCATGTGGATTCTGGCTGTATGGGTGTGTATCAACCATCATGTAGGTGTTGATTGCAGGTACTCAGTCCCTTGTGAGTTCTGGGTGCAAGTACTGGATGTCACATGTGAGTGCTTGGTGTGGGTGCTGGGCACCAAGTGGAGGCTTAGTGCAACTGGAACTACTGCAGATGAAACATGTGGGTGTTGGGTGCAGGTACTGGGTATCACATAGGTGCAAATACTTGGTGCCATGCCTGGGTGCTAGCTATGGTTGGGCATTGTGTCATGTGGGTTCTGAGTGCAGGTACTTTGGGTGCTAGTACTAGTTATGTGGGTGCAGATAGTGGGTGCCATGTGGAGGCTGTGTGCAGGTGTGAGTAGTGGGTGCCATGTTGGGGCTGGGTGCAAGTACTGTGCCATGTAAGTGTGAGTACTGGGTGCCAGCTATAGGGTGAAGGGGTGCAGGTATTGGGTGTCATGTGGCTGTTTGATGCAAGCACTCAGTGCCATGTTGAGGCCGGATGTGAGTATTGGGTGCATGGTGCTCGGTGCAAGTACTGGGTGCTTGCAATAGTGGAGGTTACTGGTTGAGTGTAATGTATGTGGGAGCTGAATATATGGTGGGATTGTTGTGGGTGCAAGGGGTGGGAGATCACTGTGGGTACTGATATGAATGGCATAGTTGCTGCTAGGGGAGGTAGAGGTCAGTGTGGTTGCTGGGGGAAGGGTAGGTCACTGTGGGTGCTGGGGGGAGAAGTAACTGTGGGTGCTGTGGAAGGTAGAGGTCAGTATGGGTGCTAGAGGAAAGGGAGGTCACTGTGGGTCCTTTGGGGGAGATCACTGTGGGTCTTGGGAGGTAGAGGTCATTGTGGGTGCAGGGGGTGGGAGGTCACTTTGGGTGCTGCTATGAATGGCATAGTTGCTGCTAAGGGAGGTAGAGGTCAGTGTGGGTGCTGGGGGAAGGGTAGGCTACTGTGGGTGCTGTGGAAGGAAGAGATCAGTATGGGTGCTGGAGGAAGGGGAGGTCACTGTGGGTGCTGGAAGAAGTCAGTGTGGTTACTGGAGGAAGGAGTGGATGCTGGGTGTTGGGAAAGGCCACGGTGGGAGCTGGCAATGGGAGAGGTCACTGTAGGTGCTGCTTTTGGGATGGAATGTCCCTGTGGGTGCTGCAGGGGACAGGAGGGTAGCCACTGGGGGAGGGAAAAATCACTGTGGGTGCTGGGGGAGGGATAGGTCAGTGTGGGTGCTGGGGTAGGCAGGATCACTGCTGGAGCTGGAGAGGGAGAGGTCACTGTGGGTGCTAGGTGGAGGGAGAGGTCACTGTGGGTGCTGGGGGAGGGAGAGGTCACTGTGGGTGGTAGGTGGAGGGAGAGGTCACTATGGGTGCTGGGGAGGGAGAGGTCACTGTGGGTGCTTGGTGGAGGGAGAGGTCACTGTGGGTGGTGGGGGAGGGAGAGGTCACTTTGGGTGCTGGGGGAGGGAGAGGTCACTGTGGGGGCTAGGTGGAGGAAGAAGTCACTGTGGGTGCTGGGGAGGGAGAGGTCACTGTGGGTGCTAGATGGAGGGAAAGGTCACTGTGGGTGCTGGGTAGGGGAGATGTCACTGTGGGTACTGGGGAGGGAGAGGTCAGTATGGGTCCTATGTGGAAAGAGAGGTCACTGGGTACTAGGTGGAGGGAGAGGTCACTATGGGCACTGGGGAGAAAGAGGTCAATATGGGTCCTAGGTGGAGGGAGAGGTCACTGGGTCCTAGGTGGAGGGAGAGGTAACTGTGAGTGCTAGGGGAGGGAGTGGTCACTGGGTACTAGGTGGAGGGAGAGGTCACTATGGGTACTGAGGGTGGAGAGGTCAATATGGGTACTAGGTGGAGGGAGAGGTCACTATGGGTGCTGGGGGGGGGGGGAGTCAGTATGGGTCCTAGGTGGAGGGAGAGGTCACTGTGATTGCTAGGTGAAGGGAGATGTCACTGTGGGTACTAGGGAGGGAGAGGTCAGTATGGGTCCTAGGTGGAGGGAGAGGTCACTGGGTACTAGGTGGAGGGAGTGGTCACTATGGGTACTGGGGAGGGAGAGGTCAATATGGGTCAAGGTGGAGGGAAAGGTCACTGGGTACTAGGTGGAGGGAGAGGTCACTATGGGCACTGGGGAGAGAGAGGTCAATATGGGTCCTAGGTGGAGGGAGAGGTCACTGGGTCCTAGGTGGAGGGAGAGGTCACTGTGAGTGCTAGGGGAGGGAGTGGTCACTGGGTACTAGGTGGAGGGAGAGGTCACTATGGGTACTGAGGGTGGAGAGGTCAATATGGGTACTAGGTGGAGGGAGAGGTCACTATGGGTGCTGGGGGAGAGGGGGAAAGGTCAGTATGGGTCCTAGGTGGAGGGAGAGGTCACTGTGATTGCTAGGTGAAGGAAGATGTCACTGTGGGTACTGGGGAGGGAGAGGTCAGTATGGGTCCTAGGTGGAGGGAGAGGTCACTATGGGTACTAGGTGGAGGGAGTGGTCACTATGGGTACTGGGGAGGGAGAGGTCAATATGGGTCCTAGGTGGAGGGAGAGGTCACTGGGTACTAGGTGGAGGGAGAGGTCCCTATGGGTACTGGGGAGGGAAAGGTCAATATGGGTACTAGGTGGAGGGAGAGGTCACTATGGGTGCTGGGGGGGGGAAGTCAGTATGGGTCCTAGGTGGAGGGAGAGGTCACTGTGATTGCTAGGTGAAGGGAGATGTCACTGTGGGTACTAGGGAGGGAGAGGTCAGTATGGGTCCTAGGTGGAGGGAGAGGTCACTGGGTACTAGGTGGAGGAAGTGGTCACTATGGGTACTGGGGAGGGAGAGGTCAATATGGGTCAAGGTGGAGGGAAAGGTCACTGGGTACTAGGTGGAGGGAGAGGTCACTATGGGCACTGGGGAGAGAGAGGTCAATATGGGTCCTAGGTGGAGGGAGAGGTCACTGGGTACTAGGTGGAGGAAGTGGTCACTATGGGTACTGGGGAGGGAGAGGTCAATATGGGTCAAGGTGGAGGGAAAGGTCACTGGGTACTAGGTGGAGGGAGAGGTCACTATGGGCACTGGGGAGAGAGAGGTCAATATGGGTCCTAGGTGGAGGGAGAGGTCACTGGGTACTAGGTGGAGGGAGAGGTCCCTATGGGTACTGGGGAGGGAAAGGTCAATATGGGTACTAGGTGGAGGGAGAGGTCACTATGGGTGCTGGGGGAGGGAGAGGTCAGTATGGGTCCTAGGTGGAGGGAGAGGTCAGTATGTCACACTAGGATTTCTGTCTGGGCCTCTTCACTGGAAAGTGTTCCAGGCGGGGCGGAGCTTCCCGCGGGTGGGCGGGGCTTATCGCGGCCGGGGCGGAGCTTATTTTGTGCGCGAGAGGGGCTTTTTTTTGAAGATTTTAAAAAGGGGGGTGCCTGGGCACCCAGAGCACCCCCCTGTGCACGTGCCTGCATGCGCGCACTAACAAAGCTCTTTGTGTGTTAATGTGTCACAGTGCGTGCATTGTGCCACGTTAACTTGTGAAAAGCTTTGTTAGCGCGCGTGTGTAAACCCGTGCGTGCATAAAACTTCGCACAAGTAACTTTGCGCGCTACACACATAGCACGGCATTAGCATGGCTTTGTGAATTAAGGCCAATATGTGCTATGGATAACTAAAACTTAATAATTGTGAGATAACCTAATCCTGCATTCTATCAAGTGGCGATAGATGTTGTGCTGCCAGTTACTTATCTGGATCCGAATGCTCCTATGTTTAGAGCTGACAACTAATATATAATAATCATGAATTACTATGGGCCCTGCAACGGAAGCAGGAAATTTGGGCGCATGAGGCAGGTGGACAAAAAGGGCGCCGCCATTCACTCCCATAATAAATATCGTTTAAATCGGCGCCCAACAGGAAAAAAGGGCGCCGGAGAAAAATAACGTTTTAAAAGCGGCGCCCGGAGACTTTTAATGTTTTATAACTGTTTCTCATGATTACACATTATTTAATGATTTATAATTTTTAAAACATTATTTTTAAACGAAAAACAGTACAATATTTTTTAAAACATCACTTTTAAACGAAAAACCGTACAATTTTTTTTTTCATTTTTAAACGAAAAACCGCACCATATTTTTTTAAAACGTTATTAATGCTTATCACAGGGGGGGTCTTAGGTTTAGGCACCAACAGGGGGGTCTTAGGTTTAGGCACCAACAGGGGGGTCTTAGGGTTAGGCACCAACAGGGGGGTCTTAGGGTTAGGCACCAACAGGGGGGTTTTAGGGTTAGGCACCAACAGGGGGGTCTTAGGGTTAGGCACCACCAGGGGGGTCTTAGGGTTAGGCACCAACAGGGGGGTCTTAGGGTTAGGCACCAACAGGGGGGTCTAGGGGTTAGGGATAGGTACAGGGAGGGTTCTGTGTGAGAGTAGGGTTAGGTATAGCTTTAGTAAAATTCTTATTAATGTTTTATAAAACGTTATTATAAATTTCAATTTTTAAACAGGGAAGATTAACGTTTTTAAAATTGCCGATTTTATACACATTATTTAATGATTTATAACTTTATAAAACATTATTTTTAAACGAAATATAACACAATTTTTTTTAAACGTTATTCATGATTATCTTTTAAAACCCTGCGCCCTTTTTTCCCGGCGCCCTTTTTTAACGTACGCCCTGCAACCACATATATTGCTCTGGTATATGTATGGACTGGCTGGTGTGTCTGTGATCCCTTGCATTAAATTAGTTCCAAAAAGGTTTTATTGAGAGCAAAATCTTCACAGTACATTTAGTAACAGCCACGCAGGGAGAATAACATTAGAAAATCAAGAACTACCACAAAAAAAGGAAAAAGTGATAACGACAATAGAAGATAGGATGCCACAATTTGACAAAACTTGGTCTCCCTGGATTGATTATGCTGACAATTGTGGGCTACGACACACACTATTTTTCTAATAAACGTATAGGTTTTACTTTATGTTTGCTCAACACTATTTAGGCTAAGCGTCTATTCGTCGCAAAAGTCATCAGTGACCTCATGGTGCTCCTTATAAAGCAACACTATTCTACCATTTTGCTAATTTATTTTATTTCTTATCTCATTTGATCTAGTATATCTATGTTTCGATGCTATGTATCTTTGTTAACTATGTTTGTATATTTACCCCCTGCATGTGGACATGTTGGCATTTTATTCTTGCTGTAATTACTACTTTCATATAATAAAAACTTTTTGAAACTAAAAAAGAAAAAAAAAGATGCCCATATAGGGTTAATTCATTAAATATTTACCATAACAGTCATGAACCAATGATTGAGTAGTCAAATTGTAATCAGTTTATTGTGGACATAGCCATTAAAAACAAGTAAAATCCAAAATGATTTAAATCTCTCTGAACACTGTTAGTAAACAGCCTCCTCAGAAGCAGCCGGCACTGGAAGCGTGTCGGGCTGTCTCCCTGTCCGTCACCTGGTGCCATTTCCTGGTGAGCCAATCTTCATACACTTTCTTTACAGCACTATTGCACTTTATTTTTACCTTGTACAGTATCTCTGGTATGTACCTCATCCTGCACTATTTGTATCCACTTTTGCCTAGCATGTGACACTTTATTTTACAGTGTGGATTATCATTGTTGTTTGTGATTGTATTATATTGGAGTGATGATGTATGTAGCACTATTTTTTGCAATTTGTATTTTTGTTGTGTCTTTGGGTAAGCTCTAATCTAGATTGGCCCCAGTTGATTTAATAGATGTATGCTTTTTGAAACTCAACATTATAGCACCTGTTTGGGAGGGGTGCTGTTTGCTAACAGCGTTCAGGGAGATTTTGATCATTTTGGATTTCAATTGTTTTTAATGGATACAGTATGTCCACAATAATTATTGGAGGGGGAGTTTTTATGTAACCTTGAGGGGGTCATATCGTTTTGGTGCTGTAGTCTAACATCGATGGTTGAGTAATATAGACTGCCCCTCATCAGAGTCTCAAAACAAGGAAACCAAGTTCAAGCCAAGAGGGCCACTTCCACAGGATTCTCCTGGGCTGTTGCAAGCTCTAAGTATAAAAATGATGTTACACCACCCTCTAAGGGATTGTTGGAACACCAATCCTCAAAGTAGGTAGTATGGAAGTCTAGTCGGCCAGCGAGTAATTTTTTCCAGTAGTGGTATACCAGGGAAAGTTAAAAGACTCTATGGAAGGGAAAGGTAACCTGAGGAAATAACAATTGCAAGGTTTGAGTTTGTCCCCAGTTATAAAATGTTTTAAACAGAACAGCTTACTATCAATTTACCATTCCAGGCCTTGTCCCAGACCTGGTTCAATATCAGGTGAGCTCCTAAGATCCACTAAAAGAGAGGCTTGGGCCTGGAGGGAACATTTGTATCCGTATTCCCCTGCATTAAATCAGGGCAAAGTTCTCTTTTTTTTAAACTGTGAGGAAACAACTATGTTTTAAACCACAGTGGAAAATAAATAATAATCTACTGTTTGTTATATTTCAGTTTCAAATAAAGTTAATTTTATTAGTATATTAACCTTTGCTCCACAGTCAAGTCCAGGTACTCAAGTGTCCATTTTAGGCACTTTCAGTGGTCGATCGGGCTAGCATGAGCACCGTGACTCTGCTCTGATTGGACTATGGTTACGCAGCAATCTGCATTGCATTGTGTGTTCTGACACCTTTTTTTCATGAGCATCAAGTTTTCAGCTATGTGTACCTCAGTAGGTCTTTGTGGAACCAGATCAACTAAGCTTCACTCCCCTTGTGCATCAATATGTCTTGGACACCTGTGATTCTATCGCCAGTTAACTGTTGTCCTTATTTGGATCACTATTGGTAGTTTTCAAGCACTGCATATTCGACAAGATTTTCCATTTTGGAGATGCCAAGAAACAATTTGGACCTTCACAAAATAGAAGCATTGTTTCCATATATCCAACAGACCACCTTCAAGAACATGGATCTATGTAAAAATAGAGCGCTCCATAGTGCATTTATCAAAGGGCAATTTTTATTGAACAAGTTAAAATGTACTCACAAACATCAATGTCACAATCGCTTGTCAGCAGTAAGCCAGCCGCTTAAACACCGGGTTGTGGATGGCAACGCGCTGTGGCCAGCAGCGTGATCTCCGTTGATCTGGGCTGCCGTCTCACTTCCAGGTGGACGTGGCTTGCCGTTAGTGTGCGTCTGACGTCATTACGCGTTTCGGCACGCTGCGCCTTCATCAGATGACGTCAGTCGCACTGCACACTAGATTTATACGCCCCCTGTGTCGTTGTTATGACAACAAGAGCTTTGGAGTGTCAAATTAGAAAAAGCTTTATTGTTCCTGGTAAATAAACAGATTATTATCAGACAAGCCGATAAAGGAGGTGGGATAGTGCTGATGGACTATATAAATTATCGGGATGAAGGCTCAAGATTACTAGCAGATTCGGCTACATACTGTCTGCTCCTCAATGATCCTACGTCAATCTATAGAGAGGAACTACTATTAATAGTAAATCGTGCATTTCAGAATGGTGTAGTAAATGACTTTGAAAGAAAGTTCCTGGTGCCAACTCATCCATCTATCCCATATTTCTACCATATCCCCAAAATACATAAGGATCCATCCCAGCCCCCAGGGCGACCAATTGTAGCAGGGATGGAGGGATTGGTAGCAAATATTTCATCATATATTGATTATTTTTTACAACCAATGGTCTTACAGACACAAGCATATACACGTGATTCATTGCATGTGATGGACATGTTGCAGCATTACAGATGGGAAAAGGGTTATCTATGGGCTTCTTTAGACGTGTCATTGCTTTATACCAGCATTCCCCATGAGAAAGGACAAGAGGCTGTACAACATTTCATGATACAAAGTGGGACACTACCCTTCATACAGGGTCAATTTATTTTGGAGCTCCTACAGTTTGCACTTTCCCATAATTATTTTAGTTTTATGGATAAATTATATTTACAGACCTGCGGGACATCGATGGGGGCGGGGTTTGCACCCAGCTTCGCCAATTTGTATATGGCGTACTGGGAAAGCCAATTCATATGGTCTGCCAACCATTTTTCTGAAAACCTGGTGTTTTACACAAGATTCATAGACGATATCCTGATCATATGGGAAGGGGACGCTAATGATTTTAAAGAGTTTGTAGCCTCCTGTAATAATAACGAGGTTGGCCTGTCTTTTACTCATGTTTTATCTAAAGAAAGTCTTATTTTCCTAGACCTTGAACTCTATGCTGATAATGAAGGGGTTATTTGCTCCAAAACCCACTTCAAACCTACATCAGGCAACTCCTACTTACATGCCTCAAGTTGCCACAGCTCCAAATGGATAGAGAACATCCCCAGGAGCCAATTTTGCCGATTAAGGTGAAATTGCACTTCTGATGAAGATTTTATTAGCCAAGGGGAGTTACTATCCACAAAATTTATTGAAAAGGGCTACAAACCCAGTTATATAAAGGCATCATTAGAGGAATATAAAGTGAAACCCAACAATCAAAGTAAGTTCCCATCAAGATCAAATACACATTCAAATCTGTCAATTATTACCTCCTTTTCTGAAGCTTCTAATAAAATCAAGAAGATTATAGCACAGAATTGGCCTATTTTGAAACAAGACCCTCTTTTAAAGAATATCATCCCTGACCGTCCTGGGGTCATCTTCAAGAAGGCCAAATCTATAAAAAACATTATTGCACCCAGCAACATTAGGAAAATCAAAGGAAAAGCTCACAGTATGTTTCCATCTGTTAAAGGCAATTACAGATGCAACGTGAAGAGATGTGGGTGTTGCCCATTCATTAAACATAGAACTTGTGAAGTATCAGATGGCAACCAACAGGTTTTTAAGATCAAGGACTTTATGAATTGTGGAACTGATCATGTTGTATACCTATTGACATGTGATTGCCCTAAGGGATATGTGGGTCGGGCCACAAGACCCCTAAGACAGAGACTAGGGGAGCACAAGCGTAATATCCTAGAGGGCTTAGAAAAACATAGTGTTCCACATCACTTTAAGGAATACCATGAAAGCTCAGTTGACTCCCTTAGAATTATGGGCCTGGAATCCATATCTAAAGATTTGCATCGAGGGGAGAGATACAGGAAGCTTTGTGAGAGGGAAACTTTTTGGATTTTTTAAATGGATACATTAAGCCCAAATGGTCTAAATGAGGGCTTAGAAATATCAACTTATCTGTAATAACGTGTAATCATTTATTATTTTTAACCTCTAGTACTGACGAGGTAATGATCATTTTTTATTCTCCCCTTCTTTTACAGCCACTTTTATGCACTTAGCAGAGCTATTCACTAGATGAGGGAGGTGGTGAGTATACTGTCTAGTAGGAAAAGTCCATAGCAGGCTAAGTTAAATAATTTCTGTACCTGTTTTTTCATATTTAAAGCATAGTCCACCTGTCTCACCAACCAGTGATTCTTCATGTAATAAGCTTTCTGCCCACTCCAATGGCCCTCCCCCTTCCCCCCCCCCTTATTTTCCCCCCTCGCCCCCCTTTTTTGTTCCCTCTCCATACATGGAACCTATCAGGATAGTGGTATATAAACATAAATATAAGTGCAATCTGCTGGAACAATGTTCCCCTGGATATATTCGGGGACCCCAGTGTCGTAAATTATATATTTATGTATCTAAGTATTGATATTTTACTCCCAAAATGTTTTTAATTTTTTATGTAGTAATTTTGTATGTAATATTTTGTATAGATATGAATTTGTGTCTTTTTGATATACATATAATTTTTATGATTAATAGCATATACTTTTATAAAATATTAATATTTTTATTTATGTAATTGTGTTTATCACAATATGATCCTAACGAGCATTTTATTGCTAACACTAACGTTTTTTGAAAAGAAATAATCTCAAAGGTGTGTATTGGAATCATATAGAGCTAGTCCACTAATTTACTATGATTACGAAAATTATGCTTGATTAGGTTGTAAATTTGGTTTAAAATGGAAAGTGATAGGTATCTATTTTTGCAGAGCGGTGTGATGGCAATGCGCTGTGCAGAAAAGAGTATAGTTCCCCGTGCATAGAATACCATTCCCCGCTTAGCCACTTTTACCAGGAACAATAAAGCTTTTTCTAATTTGACACTCCAAAGCTTCCTGTTGTCATAACAACGACACAGGGGGCGTATAAATCTAGTGTGCAGTGCGACTGACGTCATCTGATGAAGGCGCAGCGCGCCGAAACGCGTAATGACGTCAGACGCACACTAACGGCAAGCCACGCCCACCCGGAAGCGAGACGGCAGCCCAGGTCAACGGAGATCGCGCTGCTGGCCACAGCGCGTTGCCATTTACCACCCGGTGTTTAAGCGGCTGGCTTACCGCTGACAAGCGATTGTGACATTGATGTTTGTGAGTACATTTTAACTTGTTCAATAAAAATTGCCCTTTGATAAATGCACCATAGAGCGCTCTATTTTTACATATATCCATATCACTGAACCCTACATTGAGCGGCACGAGTGCAGAGAATCAAAGAGGAGCATCTGTGAGATCTGGTTTGGGCGCGCAAGGAATCTTTATACTTTTTTCTGGAGAACTTTTGCATGCTGAGGTCTGGACAGCACCCTTTTGCAGCACCACTAGAGGGACAGATCAACATCATGATGTCCACTGCTAAGTCTGGTAATATCTTCAGCACCAAATGGGAAAAGTTGAAAGCTGAAATACATGACAATATGAAACGAATTGTTGACAGAGTGTCAGTTAATCCAACCCAAAATTCTTCATCCACTACTAATAACATAGATCATTCTAATCATGCTATTGATCGGACTGAGATGATATCTCTATTCAGGGAGTTAGAGGACGCCCGGAAATACGAGAGTACACAGTGGATTGACTCCTCATTTATGTCTGAATACATCTCAGCACAAATTGCCCCCAGGGGAATGAGGAACCAAAAAGACTGTGACTTCCTGGATCCAGATTTACATCTAATCTGGAAGGAAGCCGCCATCGAATGTACTGAGAAATGGATGAAGATAGTAGTAGTCCAACGTGAGCGAAATCTATCCAGGGTACGAAAAGTGATTCCTGAGATGGAGATAGACCTGAGTAAATATAGCACCGTGAAGGAATTCACTGAATGGAAAAATAAAATAGATACAGCAACTACCACTATAGAAACAGAACATATAAACAAAAAATTGAAAAAGTTTGAAAGAGACAAAACAGATTATGCCCGAGGTAACATTTGTAAATGGAACCATAAAGAAAAAGTAACTCCCTTACCCAACTTGCCCACATTTATGTCCACAGCAGTTAAAAATAAGCATTTTATCCCTGGGCTGACAAATGTAGAACCCTCAAGAATAAACAATCATAATAACAAACAATTTAGACCCCATATGCCCAAAACTAGAGACTTAAGGGATAGCCCAAATATAGGGTCACCAAGGACAGTACCTACCTTTGGGAATAGAACGAGGAAGCGACCATATAAATATAACTTTACCTCTCATCGACTAGAAGTCACTAATAGATTCACTAATCATGCCAAATGTGATAAAAATTATGCACCTAAGAGCCAAAATAAGCCACCTAAGAGCCAAAATAAGAGCACAAGAACGAGGGGATTACAATCATTTTCGCCTATGTATAGGCCATCAAGTAGAACTGATAATTCCGCATCAGGTTATCTTCAAAGGTATAAAGATAGAATGAGAGGGGGAAGAGAAGGGGCAATTCCAAAGAGAATGGAAATCCATGTATCTCCTAAGGATAATCCCCCAAGGACACTCATAACCCAAAACTCTGCAGAGCATTCCGCCCACATAGGGCCTCTCTTGAGGGCTATCAGTCCAGAGGGAGGGCTCAGAGACCCCGGTCAGGACCATTTTTTAGAACTTCTGCCCACTCAGACTCAGGGGCCCCTGAGAAAGAGAGGGCTAGAAGAAGTAGAAGGGGAAACAGAGGGGGCAGAACCATCCAAAAAAGAAAGGAGAAGTTCAAGATCAAGCCCAGTGGCCCTTCCACCATAAAATATTTAATTTGTCTTCGCATGTCCTTACGGAAAGTGACAGATCTTTACTGAATAAGGGGCTAAACTTTGCCCCTACAGTTAAGCCAAATGAATTTTTATTGTACAAGGATCTACATAGATTCATTAGATCGTTGACAATAAAAAGGTTCTATGCAACTAGAAAAGAGGAACCATTGAACCAAATAAACCAAGAAACCATCCCATCTGATAATATCGTCAAGGAAGAGGACGATGCTACACTACTAATGGAATTAACCAATCACTCTCACGAAGAAGAGGACGATTGGTTACAATACATACCTGATAACGACATAAAGCATAGGCACTTTAGGCCGAAATCTGTTTTTTATCCCACACAGTCGAAGGGACAGTTTATTAACACGTATTATCAAATAGTGTTAGACCAGTTTAAAAACTTATGCAAAGAAGAGTCCTCCAAAAAACAACATCATTTAAACACAGTGGAGAGGAAAGCCCTGAGGGAATTTGCTGAAAATAAACAGATTATTATCAGACAAGCCGATAAAGGAGGTGGGATAGTGCTGATGGACTATATAAATTATCGGGATGAAGGCTCAAGATTACTAGCAGATTTGGCTACATACTGTCTGCTCCTCAATGATCCTACGTCAATCTATAGAGAGGAACTACTATTAATAGTGAATCGTGCATTTCAGAATGGTGTAGTAAATGACTTTGAAAGAAAGTTCTTGGTGCCAACTCATCTATCTATCCCATATTTCTACCATATCCCCAAAATACATAAGGATCCATCCCAGCCCCCAGGGCGACCAATTGTAGCAGGGATGGAGGGATTGGAAGCAAATATTTCATCATATATTGATTATTTTTTACAACCAATGGTCTTACAGACACAAGCATATACACGTGATTCATTGCATGTGATGGACATGTTGCAGCATTACAGATGGGAAAAGGGTTATCTATGGACTTCTTTAGACGTGTCATTGCTTTATACCAGCATTCCCCATGAGAAAGGACAAGAGGCTGTACAACATTTCATGATACAAAGTGGGACACTACCCTTCATACAGGGTCAATTTATTTTGGAGCTCCTACAGTTTGCACTTTCCCATAATTATTTTAGTTTTATGGATAAATTATATTTACAGACCTGCGGGACATCGATGGGGGCGGGGTTTGCACCCAGCTTCGCCAATTTGTATATGGCGTACTGGGAAAGCCAATTCATATGGTCTTCCAACCATTTTTCTGAAAACCTGGTGTTTTACACAAGATTCATAGACGATATCCTGATCATATGGGAAGGGGACGCTAATGATTTTAAAGAGTTTGTAGCCTCCTGTAATAATAACGAGGTTGGCCTGTCTTTTACTCATGTTTTATCTAAAGAAAGTCTTATTTTCCTAGACCTTGAACTCTATGCTGATAATGAAGGGGTTATTTGCTCCAAAACCCACTTCAAACCTACATCAGGCAACTCCTACTTACATGCCTCAAGTTGCCACAGCTCCAAATGGATAGAGAACATCCCCAGGAGCCAATTTTGCCGATTAAGGCGAAATTGCACTTCTGATGAAGATTATATTAGCCAAGGGGAGTTACTATCCACAAAATTTATTGAAAAGGGCTACAAACCCAGTTATATAAAGGCATCATTAGAGGAATATAAAGTGAAACCCAACAATCAGAGTAAGTCCCCATCAAGATCCAATACACATTCAAATCTGTCATTTATTACCTCCTTTTCTGAAGCTTCTAATAAAATCAAGAAGATTATAGCACAGAATTGGCCTATTTTGAAACAAGACCCTCTTTTAACCTCTTGACGACCAGCTAACGCCGATTGGCGTAAACTGGTCGTCTGCAAGTTTTCATGGAAACGGCCGCTCGTTCGAGCGTCCTTTCCATGTCCGTTCACGGAGGCTGTCTCCGTGAACAGCCAGAGAGCTGCCGATCGCGGCTCGCCGGCAAAATGTAAACACGCGGGGAAGAAATCCCTGCTGTTTACATCATACGGCGCCGCTGCGCAGCAGCGCCATAAGGCAGATCGGCGATCCCCGGCCTCTGATTGGCCGGGGATCGCTGTCATTTGATAGGCTGAAGCCTATCCTACAATGCGCAGGACGGATATCCGTCCTGCGCAGCTCAGAGGGGAAGGGAGAGGGAGGGAGAGGGACGGAGCGCTGAAAACGCTGCGGAGGGGGGCTTTGAAGAGCCCCCCCGCAAAGCGCAGAGAGCCGACGGCGATCAGACCCCCCCAGCAGGACATCCCCCTAGTGGGGAAAAAAGGGGGGTAAGTCTAATCGCCCTGGCTAAAATCTGATCTGTGCTGCGGGCTGGAGAGCCTACGCAGCACAGATCAGCCAGAAAGCCACTGGTCGGCAAGTGGTTAAAGAATATCATCCCTGACCGTCCTGGGGTCATCTTCAAGAAGGCCGAATCTATAAAAAACATTATTGCACCCAGCAACATTAAGTAAATTAAAGGAAAAGCTCACAGTATGTTTCCATCTGTTAAAGGCAATTACAGATGCAACGTGAAGAGATGTGGGTGTTGCCCATTCATTAAACATAGAACTTGTGAAGTATCAGATGGCAACCAACAGGTTTTTAAGATCAAGGACTTTATGAATTGTGGAACTGATCATGTTGTATACCTATTGACATGTGATTGCCCTAAGGGATATGTGGGTCGGGCCACAAGACCCCTAAGACAGAGACTAGGGGAGCACAAGCGGAATATCCTAGAGGGCTTAGAAAAACATAGTGTTCCACATCACTTTAAGGAATACCATGAAAGCTCAGTTGACTCCTTTAGAATTATGGGCCTGGAATTCATATCTAAAGATTTGCATTGAGGGGAGAGATACAGGAAGCTTTGTGAGAGGGAAACTTTTTGGATTTTTAAAATGGATACATTAAGCCCAAATGGTCTAAATGAGGGCTTAGAAATATCAACTTATCTGTAATAACGTGTAATAATTTATTATTTTTAACCTCTAGTACTGACGAGGTAATGATCATTTTTTTATTCTCCCCTTCTTTTACAGCCACTTTTATGCACTTAGCAGAGCTATTCACTAGATGAGGGAGGTGGTGAGTATACTGTCTAGTAGGAAAAGTCCATAGCAGGCTAAGTTAAATAATTTCTGTACCTGTTTTCTCATATTTAAAACATAGTCCACCTGTCTCACCAACCAGTGATTCTTCATGTAATAAGCTTCCTGCCCACTCCAATGGCCCTCCCCCTTCCCCCCCCCTTCTTTTCCCCCCTCCCCCCCCCTTTTTTGTTCCTTCTCCATACATGAAACCTATCAGGATAGTGGTATATAAACATAAATATAAGTGCAATCTGCTGGAACAATGTTCCCCTGGATATATTCGGGGACCCCAGTGTCGTAAATTATATATTTATGTATCTAAGTATTGATATTTTACTCCCAAAATGTTTTTAATTTTTTTATGTAGTAATTTTTTATGTAATATTTTGTATATAAATGAATTTGTGTCTTTTTGATATACATATAATTTTTATGATTTATAGCATATACTTTTATAAAATATTAATATTTTTATTTATGTAATTGTGTTTATCACAATATGATCCTAACGAGCATTTTATTGCTAACACTAACGTTTTTTGAAGAGAAATAATCTCAAAGGTGTGTATTGGAATCATATAGAACTAGTCCACTAATTTACTATGATTACGAAAATTATGCTTGATTAGGTTGTAAATTTGGTTTAAAATGGAAAGTGATAGGTATCTATTTTTGCAGAGCGGTGTGATGGCAATGCGCTGTGCAGAAAAGAGTATAGTTCCCCGCGCATAGAACACCATTCCCCGCTTAGCCACTTTTACCAGGAACAATAAAGCTTTTTCTAATTTGACACTCCAAAGCTTCCTGTTGTCATAACGACACAGGGGGCGTATAAATCTAGTGTGCAGTGCGACTGACGCCATCTGATGAAGGTGCAGCGCGCCGAAACGCGTAATGACGTCAGACGCACACTAACGGCAAGCCACGCCCACCCGGAAGCGAGACGGCAGCCGAGGTCAGCGGAGATCGCGCTGCTGGCCACAGCGCGTTGCCATCCACCACCCGGTGTTTAAGCGGCTGGCTTACCGCTGACAAGCGATTGTGACATTGATGTTTGTGAGTACATTTTAACTTGTTCAATAAAAATTGCCCTTTGATAAATGCACTATGGAGCGCTCTATTTTTACATAGATCCATATCACTGAACCCTACATTGAGCGGCACAAGTGCAGAGAATCAAAGAGGAGCATCTGTGAGATCTGGTTTGGGAGCGCAAGGAATCTTTATACCACCTTCAAGAACAGAATGCTTGCCAAATATATCCTTCTCCTTGACGGGGCCCATTATTGGAAGTTAATGAGTGTTATTCAATTCACCAGTGGTTTTAATGCTGTAGCTGATCAATGTATATATACATACACATATACACAGGGATAACGTTGGGTTGTTTTTTATTTAATCCATCCTGTTAGTGCAAGGTCTTCTGTTTTGCTCACCTTGATGAGGTCCAAAAGAAGAGAAGATTTGAACATCCAGTCAAGCTTGACATCTGCATTTCGTAGTAGGTCCTCTAAGCTGCCCCTGGAACAAAATTCTGTGACAATAGCAAAGACTCCGCAATCATGGAAGAACCCAAGAAATGGATTGACATTTTCATGACGCATATCTTTCATCTGTGCATACAAACAAGTTAGGCAGTAACAGTAAGCCCAAGCAACGGAGATACATACATAATAATGATCATTTATTGTTTGATAACTTTTCTTACAATTTCAAAGACATCGCTTGTTCCAGGTTTAATGGCTCCAACATCACCGAATGGGAACTTCTTCATCCATACCCAGTCCCCCTTGCAAAAAAGATTGTATTGAATGATAATGTAAATACATCAACGCTTTCAAATACAGTACATTTTAAATAATAGGGCATTTTTTTGTTTGGTTTTAGACCTTTTTTTTTAAATAGCTTATATTTATATGTAGTGAAACTGCCCTACTAACCCATTATGATGTGTTCAAGTTGTGGCAATTGTTTGTTTTACTCCATGCCCAACTACTGTCCTCATTGCAAATTCAGTCAGTGCAAAAAGTAGTGACTGTACTGATGATGCTGTCTGAAATCAATGCTTAAAACTTGCGTAAACATTCAATAAGTAAGTTTAAACCAGCAGCAAGTACATTCAAAGCTACTGATATCTGCATAAGCCCAGTTTGAGTAGTGAGCTGGACTGCCTGACATTTTGGTAATTGTACTGTGCTAATATATTGAGAACTTTAAAAAAAAAAAAACAACAACAACGTGTTAACTGCTTATCCTCTTCTGTAAAGGCACTTTTGGCATGCTGTCTTTTTGGTGCACTTCATATAACTTCTAGTAACTAACTCCATGTACAACTCATGCATATTCTAATGAACCAAGAAATGGGAAGCAACCATGTGTATCCTCCTCATCCTAAATCATCTAGATGTTAAGTATTCTGGACAAGTTAGCCACCTGGGATTTTAGAATATTACAGGTTCATACATTATTAGTTAAAGGGAACCTTAACTGAACGGGGGTTAAAGAGTTTCACTTACCTGGGGCTATTACCAGCCCCCTGCAGCAGTCCTGTGCCCACGGAGCCGCTGTGAAATCCTCCGGTCCCCTGCTGTCACTTAGTTTCGTTTTTGACGACTCACTAGTCGGCTGGCCACCATGCGTATTATTGGACGCATTCCCTACTGCAATTAGCGCTGCTGCGGACCGCAACGCATACAAAAATATATCTACGCGTGCGGAATGTGGCAACGCGTATTTGTACGCGTTGCAGTTCGCAACAGCGCTAATTGCAGTAGGGAATGCCTCCAATAATACGCATGGCGGCCGGCCGACTGGTGAGTCGTCAAAAACGAAACTAAGTGACAGCAGGGGACCACAGGATTCCAGAGCGGCTCCAAGGGCACAGGACTGCTGCAGGGGGCTGGTAATAGCCCCAGGTAAGTGAAACTCTCTAACCCCCGTTCAGTTAAGGTTCCCTTTAAAGCTCAAAAACTGTTTACTGTCATGTTGTGAGAATCCGCTCAGCTGCCTGCGCAGGCAGGCAGCCTTTTGACCATTGTTTAGGTTTGCTTGCTGCAGGACTCTGGAAAGGAGACCTTCTGTCAGTTGTGCAGCTTGTGTTGCTGAGGGATTTGCATACATTAGTCATGCAAATCCCTTACCTGCCTTCCTTTGATGACTGGCACTATAAAAGCATTCTGCTCCCAGAATGCTTGGCTGGACATTTCCCTTCCATGGTCTGTTCCTGATGGACACTGCTGGAGTGTCAGCCATTGCTATCTAGTATAGTTAATTCCTGGGGGTTGCTTTAGGCTCCCCTTCTAGTCCAGTCAGGTTGTATTATCTGTTTTGCCTGTTCCGTCTGTCTTGTGTTTGGATCGTACAAGCCCTAGCGTTAGCGGCTGTGGATCCTTCTGATTGAGTCTGGAGTGTAGGTTGGAACAGCGGTTGTTTCTGCCTACCTCATCTGTTCTGTCTGCCGTGTGTTTGGATCGCACTCGCCCTAGCGCTAGTGCTGGGGATCCTTCTGTTCTGTCTTCTGGGATCGCGCTAGCCACTTTTCGCTAGCGCTGGGGATCCTTCTGTTCTGTCTTCTGGGATCGCGCTAGCCACTTTTCGCTAGCGCTGGGGATCCTTCTGTTCTGCTACTCTGTCTCCTGGGATCGCGCTAGCTACTTTTCGCTAGCGCTGGGGATCCTTCTGTTCTGTCTTCTGGGGTCGCGCTAGCCAGTTTTCGCTAGCGCTGGGGATCCTTCTGTCGCTTGTCCCTGTTTTCGCGTGTCTGTCTTGTCTGCTGCGCTTGCTGGAGGCTCGGTGAGGTAACCGTTAAGCAAGCGCTCGCGTCCTCTGTTTCATGTTTGTTTGTTAATGGTTAGTTAGGCGTGCTTGTCTCTATTGTGCTTATCACGTGGAGACCGCGCATAACCGCGTGCACTGTTGCGAATGAGTGCGGTGTTCGCGGTTAGCTAGCGTTTGTTATTTTCCATATTTCCTTATTGTATTATTTGCTGTGCCTTTGCTACTCTCGTGCTCCGCCTTGCTGTACCTTGTGTCACGTCTGGCGATCGCACCTCTCGCGATCGCGTTCCTGCTTCTTATCTGCTGTGGTGTGTGCAGTCGCGGGTTGGCGACTAATTTTATGCACACACACACAATCTGTCTCTGTGCTCACTCTCAATTGCTTCTCTTGTGATTGCGTTTCTTACCTTCGTACAATTCCTGTCTGGCGTGTGTGGTAGGGCAGAGGAGCTGTTCCTCTGCACTCCACAGCTCCACCTGCCGACAGGAATTTCCCTCTGCAGGTGCATAGCACCTAGCCTGGGTGTCCTCAATTATACGCTTGTGGAGGAAATCCGCCACTTCAGCGCACGTCTGGTGCGCTGACCACGGAGACGATTCCGCAATCGTTACAGAATGTCCAGCCAAACCAAAATTCCCAGGGCAGAGGGAACCTTCGATTTTGTTCAGATGTCATTGCCTGAGGCAAAGGCATATGTGGATCCTATTATAGGTAGGATCGCACACTACATTAAAGCAGTTAAAAAGTCTGTCCTCGTTCCTGACCCCAACCCATATGGAGATTACCTAGATACTGGGTTGTTTGAACCGCCATTTGCCTCATGGGAGATTGGGGCCTTGTTGGAAGAGTTTGATTTCGATTGGAAAGCCTTTTGCGATTTTTATATCGCAAAGAGCGCGGATGACCTGAATGATTGTCTCGACTCTATGTACCTTTTGATCGATTCTGATGAATGTGATGAGTGTGATGTGGATCTGGTGATTTATGTGTGGCAGACTATTTTGGACGAATTGCACACACACCAACCAATTATTTCCAATAAAGAGACACCATTGTCACATGATTATTCCTGTCTTTCTGGGGTAAAGCAAGTGAGTTTGGACACTGTGCGACCTGAAATGAATGGGTGTGCCTCGACTGTGGACACCTGCGTGAATTCTGATGGAGTTTCTCCCGTTTGTTTAGAGGTTAAATCTGTGCGATCTGATGCCGGTTTCTCAGATGTTCCTGTCGATTGTGATCGGCGTGAGTGTGTCAGGTTTGTCAATGATTTGTGTGATCCCTTGTCATGTAAAAACAGATCTTCTTCTCTCAGTACTACTTTAAGATCCTCCATCTATGATCTTGCTATGGGGAAAATTCCCAAACTATGCAGTTTCAAGAGTAAAATTAATATGATTCCTCATGTTGTTGTCACAACTTCCCCTAACATGGTTCAGTATGAATGCTCAGACCTAGTCAGGTGTGAATGGGAGCCCCCGTTCCAGAAAAAACAGCTCGAAGCATTGGCGTATGAATTGGAGAGCGATTCAGAGTCGTTTTGTGAGTACTACATTGCCAGAAGTAAATCTGTCTTGAGAGCATGTATAAGTTATGCTTCCGCCTTAAGAGAAAAAAAGGGGTGTGAATTTGACTTTGTGAGTCCGCTGATTTGTATGTGGAAAATGATTCTGAATGAATTACGTGTACGTCATTCAGGTGACGTTTGTAAAGGTACATTGTCAGCTGGCGTTTCTGAGATCCAGCAATCCAGCCTGGAGACCTCAGAATCCCTGTCTTTGGAGTGTTCGGTTTCGCAACCTAAAGCGATTGTGGATTCGCAAATTTTGCGTTCTGTCTCCTCGGATTCGACATCGTTAGCCGAGTCTAAGAATGAGACAGCACTTTGGTTTTGTGAACCTGATACTGAAGCACCTTTGCTCTGTCCAGAGAAGATGTCTCTGAGCCTACCCTGTATCATGAATAAAGACATTATGTCCACTCGCATTGACATTTGCGAGTCTGATTCTGAAGTAAGTACTGACTCTCCACCCAGTAATCTGGATGAGCCAATATTACCTTGTTTAAAATCTCCTGCAGTGTCCCTAGAGGCTCGTCTAGGTATTGCAACCATTGTTACCTGTTTCTCTGCTATTTTGGAATTGCAGTCTGGTTTGACTGCTATGGAGGAATTTCCCTGCAGTGAAACGAAACTCAGAAAGCCAGAGTTAGTTTCACTAGATATTTCTGTGTATCCCTGTCCTGATGATGAAATTCAGTCTCAGTTTATGGTGGAACCTTCCCTGGGACATCTGCCCGGTTCACAAAATAAAGTTCAAGCCTTGCCCTGTAACATGGATAGTTCAGAATCCTTCTTAGGAAACTTGAAAAAGGATGTTCCTGAGGTCCTGTCTGACCTCCTGGAGATCTCCGAGTTCCTCCCAAAGGGTGCAGAACTTGTAGGAGACGTCTCCTGCCCCCCAAGTCCTTCTGAGGTGTTGCCCACTTCAGTAGGCATTGCTGCCTTGCTGGCTACCTTTTCAGCTCTGATGGAGCTTCACGCCTGTGTAGTCAATGATGATATTATTGTCACAGAAATTTCTGAATTTGTATCCGAGTCTTCTTTTGAAAGTCCAGTGCCTGTGACCTCCACTCATGATGTTTCTCTGCCCGGTACTGGTTTTGGTCTTGACGTGCCGGACTCTGAGGTTGGCAGTTCCCCGACATGTCCTGAGGTTTCTCCTGTGCTGGTGTACCCCAGTGTGCTCTGTGACCCAGAAAGCCCAAGTGTGCCTCGGTTACCAGCGTACTCAGATGCTTCCTCGGTGGAGACATGCTCTGATATGGCCTGCCTGCTTGCATGCCCAAAAGTGGTCCCTGAAAGTCTTGATCTTGATGGGTGTCCTCGTAATTTTGAATCCGGAATTGTCATTGGTTCCATGGGGGTTCTTGGTAATTCTCCATGTGAGCCTGGTGATTTTCTACCCTTTTGGGATCTCTGTGGAGCTTCAAAAGGTTCTGGGAGATTCCGGGAGAGATTTTGCTTGGTACCCTGGATAAGATCAACGGTGGCTTTTGTGTTGTAAGAGACACTTCGAACAGGTATTGTGGCAGGTTTGGTATTTTCGGACGCTCCTTGGAAGGTGGTAGGTATTGTCTGGAGGGTGTTGATGGCTTCTTCTCTGGCGTTCACAGTCCTGATGGGTGTTATACTGAGACTGGTAGTACTGATGGGCATGTTTCGGTGGCTTCTGTTTCCGATGAGGTCGGTTTCGGGTGGACTGACTCTGGAATTGGACCTTGTCGGGCTGCCCCGACCTTCATGAGTCTTCTGTTAGAGTGGTTTGGAGATATCAGTTTTGAGGGTCGTCTGGAATTCGACCCTAGGAGGGGGAGTACTGTGAGAATCCGCTCAGCTGCCTGCGCAGGCAGGCAGCCTTTTGACCATTGTTTAGGTTTGCTTGCTGCAGGACTCTGGAAAGGAGCCCTTCTGTCAGTTGTGCAGCTTGTGTTGCTGAGGGATTTGCATACATTAATCATGCAAATCCCTTACCTGCCTTCTTTTGATGACTGGCACTATAAAAGCATTCTGCTCCCAGAATGCTTGGCTGGACATTTCCCTTCCATGGTCTGTTCCTGATGGACACTGCTGGAGTGTCAGCCATTGCTATCTAGTATAGTTAATTCCTGGGGGTTGCTTTAGGCTCCCCTTCTAGTCCAGTCAGGTTGTATTATCTGTTTTGCCTGTTCCGTCTGTCTTGTGTTTGGATCGTACAAGCCCTAGCGTTAGCGGCTGTGGATCCTTCTGATTGAGTCTGGAGTGTAGGTTGGAACAGCGGTTGTTTCTGCCTACCTCATCTGTTCTGTCTGCCGTGTGTTTGGATCGCACTCGCCCTAGCGCTAGTGCTGGGGATCCTTCTGTTCTGTCTTCTGGGATCGCGCTAGCCACTTTTCGCTAGCGCTGGGGATCCTTCTGTTCTGTCTTCTGGGATCACGCTAGCCACTTTTCGCTAGCGCTGGGGATCCTTCTGTTCTGCTACTCTGTCTCCTGGGATCGCGCTAGCTACTTTTCGCTAGCGCTGGGGATCCTTCTGTTCTGTCTTCTGGGATCGCGCTAGCCACTTTTTGCTAGCGCTGGGGATCCTTCTGTCGCTTGTCCCTGTTTTCGTGTGTCTGTCTTGTCTGCTGCGCTTGCTGGAGGCTCGGTGAGGTAACCGTTAAGCAAGCGCTCGCGTCCTCTGTTTCATGTTTGTTTGTTAATGGTTAGTTAGGCGTGCTTGTCTCTATTGTGCTTATCACGTGGAGACCGCGCATAACCGCGTGCACTGTTGCGAATGAGTGCGGTGTTCGCGGTTAGTTAGCGTTTGTTATTTTCCGTATTTCCTTATTGTATTATTTGCTGTGCCTTTGCTACTCTCGTGCTCCGCCTTGCTGTACCTTGTGTCACGTCTGGCGATCGCACCTCTCGCGATCGCGTTCCTGCTTCTTATCTGCTGTGGTGTGTGCAGTCGCGGGTTGGCGACTAATTTTATGCACACACACACAATCTGTCTCTGTGCTCACTCTCAATCGCTTCTCTTGTGATTGCGTTTCTTACCTTCGTACAATTCCTGTCTGGCGTGTGTGGTAGGGCAGAGGAGCTGTTCCTCTGCACTCCACAGCTCCACCTGCCGACAGGAATTTCCCTCTGCAGGTGCATAGCACCTAGCCTGGGTGTCCTCAATTATACGCTTGTGGAGGAAATCCGCCGCGTCAACGCACGTCTGGTGCGCTGACCACGGAGACGATTCCACAATCGTTACACATGTGATGTGGAAATCTCCAGTTGCTCTTCTGAATATGAAGATTTTGAAGGACCATCATTGACAAGTTTCAAGCAACACAAATGTTTGTTAGAACTGGTACTGTGTGTTGCACAAGTTGATCTAATGTAAGGTTTTATGGATAATCTGATGTGAAGACCACTATATTCTGTCAGGTGGGTTACAGATCAGATAAAAGATCTGACCGGTATTTATTATTAACAATGGCACTACTGTGCAACACTTAATATTCCATCAGATGTCAGCAGACATCTGACAGAATGTTGATCTGACCTCTGCTACTACTAGCTCTGTACTGTTTGATGCAGTACAAAACTTTAGGAAACACTGCCAGGTCAGACCACTCCTGCGCTCACCCAAGTCAGTCTGAAAAAGAATTGCGTTGATCAGATCTTTTAATAGATATTAGTTATCTTTAATGTTTTTATTGACACATGTCTAATCTATTTAAGGACAACTGAAGTAGGAGGAATATGCCATATTTATATTCTTTTAAACAATACCGGTTTCCTAGCATCCCTGCTGTTCTATTTGGCTGCAATAGTGTCTGAATAACACCAGAAACAAGCATGCAGCTAATCAATAATGTCAGAAACACCTGATCTGCTGCATGCTTGTTCAGGGTCAATGGCTAAAAGTATTAGAGGCAGAGGATCAGCAGGATAGCCAGGCAACTAGTATTGCATAGGCAAGTTCAGGTGGGCATTACAGCTGCCCAAAATCTCCCCTCAGACCAGGGCTGGGGCAGTGTCTGGGGACAGGCACAAGTTGAAATGCCAGAATATCTGCAGGCATCCTACAGCTCACAGCACTGTGCTGCTGCCTGCACTATGTGCCACCCGCTGTAGCCCTTTCAGGGAACAAAGTGTGATGTGGTAATGTATTGCCATATATAATGTGTGATTTTCGCTTGATAGGCTAAAATTCGCCTTTGTATGAAGAGGCTCAGCACTGTGGAACTAAAACGGCACATAAAAGGCCTACAGTGAGCGTTTGGTCACATGTATTTGCGGTTGCTAGGCGACCATAGACACAGAACGGGGAACCTTCCAGAAGCCGCGCAAGCAGAGCGCGTGAGGCAGCGCAGGCACAGTGGGCAGAGTGGCGCGAGACACAGGCTGAGGGAACTCGATATAACCAGTTCTCCTCACAGAGCGAGTCAGTCAGGCAGCGGTGAGCGAGGGGAGCGGAGGCCCGCAGAGCAGCAGCCACCCCATGAGGCAGAGAGGGGGCCCGGCGGCAGCTAACTGGACACACAGCCAAGGAGAGAGAGAGAGAGTAGCCAGGAGTGACAGAGACCAGGTGACAACTGGAAAAAGCTAAAGAGACACCAGGCTAGATCCAAGCCTAGTACAGAGAGACACTATTGAGCCAGATGAGTATGAGCAATACGACTTCATTAAGCCATGGACTGTAATCAGAGTAGTAGTCATAATAGACGAAAAGAGCTACTGTATAATTCAGTGGTGATTGTCTGAGGAAAGTGACAGTTAGCAGCAGCATACTGAATTGTATCCTCTGATGAAGGTGATGTGAATAGGATCTGCCTCATTTGATGTGTAAAGCTCAGCCGCCGGTAGTGCCTGTGCTCCTGAGACATTTTGCCTGTCAGCCTGCACCAGTCCCGATATATATATATATATATATATATATATATATATATATATATATATATATATATATATATACCAACAGCATAACAGTAAAGTAAATGATAAGTGATATATGTTCTACTTAAGTGCAAAGCCTGTGAGAAAGAAGAAAGAGAGAGAGTTTAAGATAAAGAAAACTTGTCAGCTAAATACAACAAGATTTGTTAACCTACCAGCAACAGAAACAGAGAAAAGTTGTACTGGAGTCACTCTGCATCCTGTGACAGTAAATGAGCTACAGTACAAGGAACATAGCACCAGATAAAGAGAAGGAGTCAACAGAGATTGTTATCCAAGTGTTGCAATTGCATAAGATGGAGCTTCATAAAGTGTGAGATCTAAACAGCATAAAGAAACAGTTGTCTTGCAAAAGAGAGATAGTGGTGCTTTACCAGGGTGCATTGGTTTGTTTTGTTTCTTTTATTTCTTTTTTGTTTCTTTGATCCCTTATTGGTTTATTTAGTTATTTTTATTTTATTATTATTTTATTTTGGGGCCACAGCATAGGGGGAAAGAGAGTCAGAAATAATTTAAGTGCCTTATACAACAAAGTAAAGTTGCTTCAGTACCATAAAGGAAGAGGAACTCTGATACCTAAGGTTTTGCTGAGCAATATAGCTTGGACTTGGTATCAAGGGACAGAGACTGCTTAGAACTGAAATTGCTCAGTAGACCTGTATTTGCCCAAGTCCTTACACCTCAGCGTGTGGTACTGTGATGAACAAATGCTGTATTGAGTAGTGGTTGATGATTGTAACAAAGTAAACAGAACTGTTGTAGCTCATGTATGTGTAAGAAGTATTAAAGTAACCTGAATTTCATTCCACAGCGTTTACCGGTGCACCGGCTGTGAAGAGGAGAAGATTCAACTGACTCTTAATGTGAAAAGAATATATATATGTGTGTTGAGAGTTGTTACTGGTTGAGAGAAGTTACCAGTTTACCATTGTTAGGTCACAAATAAATTCTTGATATTCCCATTCGAGTCAGTGTCTGGTGGATTCCTCTCAGTCGGGGCTGAACAAGGGATAAATTGACTTACACTGCCCCCCCTTTCTTTCCCTGCTACAAGTGACTTTGGATGTAGCAGCAGTGTGTGTACAGAGCATGGAACAGCTCTGGGGAACTTAACAGAGCACAGAGCCAGGTGTAAGCACAACCTTGTGCCCCTGCTGGTGAATACTTCACTTTCCCCTTCATTACCAATGTCAGCTGTCCTCATTATTATCTGTATCCACACTCCTGATCTATCCCATTGTCGATCGGGAGCAGATCGACGTGTCGAAAATAATTTTCAGATCCTGTCAGTTGGACGGGAAATTGCATTGTGTATACCAAGTATGATGTCCTACCCTATTATTATACTTTATTGTGTGTGGCTGAGGAGGACCTTTCAAGAATTCCCCCCTTGAAAATCCTGGGCTTGCCTCTGCATTACTTATTAAGGAAATAAACATGGCAGCCTCCATATCCCTTACACTTCAGTTGCCCTTAAAAACAGTATATTAAGGTACATACAGCTTGATTCACTAACCGGCGCTAAGCCGGCTAGTGAGCCTAAAGACATAGTGGGCACAAACCACAGAGTTAAGTGGTTCATGCCCACACATCGTGCACAGCCCAGGGCAGTGCACGCGCAGCTGTTAATAGTACGCGGTGCGACAATAACGTCACACCCGCTGCCCAGTAAACGTCGCACCTGATTTCGGGGGCACCCCATGCGCCGCTTTCGGCGCACCAGGTGCAACGTTTACAAGGCAGAGGGTGCGACATTATCGTTGCATCGCGCACTATTAACGGCTGCGCGTGCACTGCCCTGGGCTGTGTGCGATATAACTTTGCGTGGCAATTAGTGCCCGCAAAGCTACTTTTCGGGGACTAAGTGGCTTTTCCCTCCGGCGCTAATACTTAGCACCAGTTAGCGAACCAAGCCCATAGTGTATTGCAAATTTAAAATTTTAACCATGGCTTTTGAAGTCTTTGTAACAAAGAAAATAATGAATCTATTCAGGGAACAAGGCAATCCATGCTCTGTCTAGGTGGATGAAGTGTGCAATATTACTTACCTCATAAACAGCTACATTGGAGTTTTCATAAGTAGCTGGTGTGAGACTCTTAACAGACCCAGACCTCATTGGAGACTTCATACTTCTGGTTTCCGACAACACTTGTGCACTGTCACTGGTGCGGCTGCCATCATTACTCATTTTCTGCAAAGAAATGTATAGTGTGTTGACTGTAAAACAGATGGAACAATACATACAGCGTCAAGCAGGTAATACGCTTTTTATACATTTCACTATATTTTAAATTCCGGTGAAAGTGGAAACACACAAATAACACAGAGCAGAGGAATGCAGACACATGGAAACTATCTACCAAACTAAAGAAAGTACCCAAAGCAAATCAGAAATGATCTGTAGAGGACCATCTATTGGGCTGTGGAAGACTGGCATTATTGTCACTTTTGACCAAATAAATTAAATGTTTTTGGTACATATGGTAGGCTGATAAAGCAAAAATAAACCTAAGTGTTCAAATCCAAAAGGAAAAAATCCATAAGGTGTCATGTAACTAATAAATACATTTTGTAATACCATTTGTAATTTACATCTATAATTTTTTTTGTTGTCTTTCAAAAATTATTAGCAGAAAAATATCTGAACATTGTTTAAATACTATGTTGGATTAGTATGGCTCTTAACAAGCTCATTGCATTCCAGCGGTTCTGGAGGTGTGTTTAGCTTTTGGGAACAAGAAAGGGACAATTTGCATATTCAGCAGTGATGCAGTTGGGACTCCTCAGAGCTCGCTTCAACCTAAATAATCACAAATACCTTGTTTTAAGAAAGCACAGTTCTCTTTTACATATTTTATGCCCCCCACCCCAAAGTACCCTTTCTTGAGCTTATAAGATGCTGCACAAGTTCCAATAGAATGGTGCTCCCAATGGAACTTTATAAAGACAACAAACAGAAGGAACAGAGTAAGCACATTGAAGAGTTCCTGAAAGCAGATGTTGAGTAATGAGAATAGTAATAAACTGATAATGAGAATAGCACTTGAGTGGTTAAGCACTTGATTGGTGGGTGGTGCCCGTTGTGTATCAATACATACTGAAAAGTAGAGGTTACTTCATAGTGCTAACATGTTATTCAGAAAGACTTTCTCTTCATTACCCCCCAAGGTTATTTTGCTTTTTGGTACCCTAATATGCACTTACTCTGTTTCTTCTTTACTGAATGCAGAGTCTGTCTGTGGTCAGTAATACACCTAATGGCTTTAATGCATGTAAACTAGTCAGTAGTGAAGGCCATGTCTAGAAGAACTCATGGAGAAGAATATGATTTGTTTGATCATCTGATGGATTTGCAAAGCTCTCATTTGCTGTGATCACATCCTGGTATAGCACATGATCATGACTAGCCAATCAGAGATCATATGCTTCTCCGTGGTTTCTCCTAGGCATGACCATCACTACTAGTTAGAGAATTAGACAAACAGATCTTTTGATACAGATCAAACTATAAAAGTGTAATGTGGTAAAATAATTGAGTTTGCCTGGAAAAAATTGTGTATAGTTGCTAGCATAGCAAGAGGCCAAGACACACTAATTTTTCAAGAGCATAAAAAGTTATTTTTCAAAGTAAATTATAAACAAGGAAAAAAATGTGTAAAAATGAATTACAATGACGGTAACATGTGGGATACTTTTTTTTTTAAATGTGTTAGTATGACATCATTGTTTAATTTGTAATAGTTGGGCTAATTTTCATCTTACCTTGACACTGATTTGAGGATTAATAAATGTGACATCATTCAGAGTTAACAGGATCTTATTAGGTCCTCTAACTAGTTTGATTTTATTAATACGACGTCTGAAAGCAAAACAGCAACAAAGAATCTTAGGTTATATACAATCATCACAAAAGTGGAAAATATATTTGCATTTTATATAGCGCTATGAGCAGTACTTTCAAATGTTCCTTCTGCAGCATAATATTCAAGATGATCCTTTCCTGAAGAAGACAATTGAATTGAAAAGGCTTCAGTTAGAGTTACCAAAATGTATGTAATTTTGTTCTAATGTAGATTCAGCAGGAATTCAATCTAGCACTGGTTGTTTGGATGTACACCATTCAGAGGCAGATATTTATAGACTGAAGCAACACACTGAACAAATAAGCAGCCTATGTGTTCACTAGAAAACCCTGTGTGACATGAGATGTTAATGTACTGAAAGTAATACTGTATTGAAACACTGAGGTCCTTCATACCCTTAGTGTGTCACGTCGCGGTACTCTCTTCTTCACAGCTGCACGTCGCAGTGGTCATTAAAGTAAATGACACATGACACACTGCATGCGGTCTGACGTGATACAACAGAAGTGCTCCAGGTACCACAGAAATAACACAGAAGCTGCAGTGCATTACCCTGTGATCGGAAGTGTATCGGAAGTTACATGTTATTTTTTTTCCTTGGTCGCCCCACGGCTATATGGGCGGTGCAACTTTTTGGCTGTGGTGCAGTGTGATTGTTCCAAATTGCACTGCTACTACAGCACACAAGTATAAAAAGACCCTAAACATTTTGACCAAATCTGTGGTAAATAAATTTGACATTTTTAAAAGGTGTATGGCAAAACACAAACTAGAAAAAACGTTTTCTTTAACGTGATTATTTTTCCAAGTCAAAGAGAAAATGTTTAAAAATGTAAAGAGATTGAACAGATTTCCAAAATGCCAACCAGCCTGATGCTTAGGCATGCAAGCCCCTCACCCTGCCAATAAGCGGGTTCTAAGGGCCGATGCCCATTTGGAAAGTCATATTTATGACAAAGGATGTATTTCATATTTGTGAGTTCACAGAAAAGTTTTCCTAAGGGCAGTACAAAGACCAGCTGTTTTGCTGTAAGTGGCTTTTGCAGGATGCTAGCAGGACCTCCTGTGGTTAGCTCTTTGGCTGTTCTTTTCATGTAGGGAACTCTGAGTCAATGCCTTTTGGCTGCTCTGGCCGAGGTGTCAAAAATACAGACACCATTCTCCCAGCTTGGTTTTTACAATTTATGTCAAGCACATCTCTGGCTTCATCTGATGGATGGGCCATATAAACTTTCCAGGGATGCTTGGGAACCGCTTTCACACATAGGTGAGGGGTTTTCCCGTGCTTGCTAGTAGAGCGAGGAAGGAGAGAAAAAAATGTTGATTTAAACCAAAAATGTCATTTTGGTTGCTTGCAATGAAACTTGCATTTGTGACTCCATGATGCATTCGATATGTCATATCGAAGGCGTCACAGTGTTCCTCTCTCTTTTTCACTTCACAAGGTACTTGAATTAGTGAAGTTTGTTAAAGGCTTTTGCTTTTGATAACAAGACTACGTGCCCTGTCACCGGACTGGTTGGCATCTTGGGGGAGAAGGGAGTTTTGCAATGTTGTGGTCTTAATTATTTTTCTATTGGCACAATTCCTTAAAACTGTGGGAGGCATCGTATGCCATTTGAGACACTACTTTGCCTACTAGCTCTCTGAAGGGATCAACTTGACCTTCAAAAATCCCCCCCTCTTCTTTTAAAGGGAGCCCGGGGGTGAGGATGGCATGGAGGCTGCCATATTTACCGTATTTTTCGGACTGTAAGATGAAGCGTTGCTGACGCCGACCATAAAACGCACCCAGGTTTAGATGACAAAAAACAGTAAAAAAAATATATATATATATTAACCTAGTGCATCCATGGTCCAGGGGTGTCTTGTGGAGCTCCTTACCCAAGCTGTCTATTGATTGTGGAGCAGCAGTGATGCAGTGTACTACACTAACCCCTGCTGCATCTGCCCCACCAGCTTTCTATCCTACAGCAGCTACTGGGCTTGATAGGTGTAGTTTCAAGGCAGCAGAAAGTCACATGCAAAATCACTATTGTAACACTATGCCCTGCAACATCCAGGCATAACACTTTCTATTCCATATTATCAAACAGGAGTACCACAAGGACAAGCACACCCCACATATAGCTGCCACTATAACGATCACCTCCATGGTGATAGGTGTTTTAGGTGACTGCATTCAGCATTCCCAGCTCTATAGGCCACTGCTGTATGAATTCCCTGCAAGCTGCTCTTAAGATTCCAGTGAGAGCTGCCTGTGATCTGGCCACCTTAGCTTTACAATCTATGGTTTTCAGGTGAATACAAACTAACGAGCCCAGTCCCCATGCACGTGGCATCCGGATCCAGCTTACCCCGTGAGAGCTGCCTGCGATTGGGTCACCTTAGGATTAATGGTGTTGCGGTTGAAGACCTTACATGCATAAGTAGTAACGAGTGCAGTCGCCGCTGCACGTGATGTCCGAATACTAGCCTGTTTGCACTGCTCCGTGTCCCATCCTATTGGCCGTCAAGTGTGCATCTGCTGTAATTGGCTGCGCTCATCTCCACAGTTCCCCCGAGAATGTGCATCTGCGACCAATTAGAGCAACTGTAATGTGAAAGACGCAGCAGGAGAGGCAAATGACGCCCAAAGATTAGCGCTGCCAATTACAGCAGATGCACACTTGATGGCCAATAGGATGGGACGCGGAGCGGTGCAAATCGGCTCGGATTCGGACATCACGTGCAGGGGAGACTGCATTCGTTACTACTTATGCATGTGAGGTCTTCTACCACAACACCATTAATCCTAAGGTGACCAGATCGCAGTTCTCGCAGGGTAAGCCGGATCCGGATGCCACATGCATGGGGACTTGTTTGTTTCTATTCACGTCAAAACCATGGATATAAAGCCGAGGTGGCCAGATCACAGGCAGCTCTCACTGGAATCTTAAGAGCAGCTTGCAGGGAATTCATACAGCGCCAGATGTATGGGTGTTTGCGTCGCACTAGGGTAGGTAAACCAATAAGCAAAATTTAAGTCCAAAAAATGTACATTTGGACTATAAGACCTTTTTGAAGGGGAGAAATAGTGCGTCTTATAGTCCAAAAAATACGGTATTTCCTTTAAATAGAAAAACTAGTTTTCTGGCAGTCCTGCTGATCCTGTGTCTCTAATACTTTTAGCCATATACTCTGAACAAGCATATGCAGATCAGGTACTCTGACTCAGCGGACTCAGTATGCCAGAAGATCAACAAGACTGCCAGGCAACTGGCATTGTTTTTAAGGAAATAAATATGGCAGCCCCCATATCACTCTAAACTTGGGTTCCCTTTAAAGGTGCCCATTAACAATACATGTTTTCCCTTAGAATCAATCATACGATTAGATTTCAATTGGATCCAAATTAATTGGAGGGTAATTATCCATCATTTTCATAAACCAGATTTCCTCTCTTCAGAGATGAATCCAACATTATGATTGACAAAATGTTCTATTCCAATCAACCATGGAATTGTTTTACATTGATTTTCTCCCCATACTGCATGGTTTACTGTACAATTTGATAATAAAAATCTGATCGAAAGATTGTATCTAAGGAAAATATTGTATCATGAATGGGCATCTTAATTTCAATGTAGTTTAAAGTAAGATTATGACAAATTTACAATTGTTTAGAGATTCAAAGATTTATGCTCAAACCAAATTTTGACAAATTCCAGTTTAGATAAATACAGTGTACACGTATAGTATATTTCTTAAAATACTACCTTATAACATAAGCAAGTCCATTTACGGAGATGATGGAAACAACAATGCACAGAAAGACTATTAAAGCAAAGGCAGGATCAATACCTAAGAAAGACAGAAAAGTCATTGTAGAAGATATATGCTTATTTGAAGTGCATCCAAGATTTTTATAACAAAGAACTGTAGCAAAAGGACATATTAAGTAGCAGTCTAGCATCAGAATTGCATTGCTGACAGTGTCTGGTGGGCTGTCTCAGCTGCTTTCTCTTCTCTTTACCTTTTAATATTCTTTAGAACGTATGTCTACCAAAAGTTTTAGTTTTCCCTGGTGGATCATTTGCCTCTCCTCCTTCTCCTCCTTCTTGTCCTCAGCTACTCTACTTCGCTCATTCACTTTCCTAACATAACTCACCAAGAACAATACAGCAACAGTTTACATCACATCTCATCGTGCATGTTGAGTGAAACAATACTTCAGGAATGGAATATGTTATCCATGCTGCCAATTCCTGATTGATGCCCATCTGCAGTAAAACAAGAATTAGCAGTGGACAGCATACATACAATGCATTTTGATCTGCAGGAGAGCAATGCTGCTTGGCCACTTACATTTAGGCTTCTTGCACACCAAGACGTTGTGTTAGGTGCCACGTTAAGGTCGCATAACGTGCACCTAACACAACGTATGGTGCTGCAAGAGCCGACGGTAGAGTGAGCCGCGTTGGGCGGCTCGATTCCTATAATGTCTCCCAGAGTGGCGCTGATTGGCCAGCGGGACCACGTGATGCGGAGCGAGACACTCCGCATCACGTGGTCCCGCCGGCCAATCAGCTGCCGCCAGTGCAGTGAATATTAAGTAGCCATGTGCGCGGCTACTGTAGCTGGCTCTCCCCGCCTCCTCTCCGCCCCCCACTGCGCATGTGCAAACAGTCTAACGCGGCTATAGCCGCTCCAACGCCGTAGCATGCTGCACTTTGCACCGAACGTGCAGCATTACATGTAACGCAACGTGGGCTGTGTGAACAGCCCACTTGTGTTACATTGCTGTGCGTTGGGGGAGCGTTACAGGCGCACTAACGTGCGCCTGTAACGTCTTGGTGTGTAAGCAGCCTAAACGTGTAGTGAGAGGTTCAAGGAAGGTATCGCTGGGGAATTCCTTTTCAAATGATACTTCCCTGGTTATTGTACTGAAAAGTACTCTCTGCAGGGGCAAACACAGGATTTTTAAGGGGGGGGGGGGGATTCCTGAAAGGTCCAGAAGTACTTATGTCCCTGAGTGCTTCCGAAGACAGGTGGCTCCATACTGCCCATGCACAAAAGTGCGCTGGCGTATTACGGAGCTGCCTATATTTGGAAGTACTCAAGGACACGAGTGTTTCTGAGGGCTTCTGGTAGCAGCAAATTTGAACAGGGGACAGCACTGGAACAACTCCCCGAGAGAGGAACGGGAGATAGACTTAGTTTGGACAATTCAGTGGAATATGCCACATAGTGTCACATAGCGCAAGCGATAGCCATATGATGCAGGGATACATGCATCTGCGGAAGATGACGGCGCTAAATAAATACTAAACAATAATAATTTGCTTCACCAGGATTGCACTTTTATTTAGCTTTTCTGTATGACAAGAAGACACAGACACCCAGCAGTACTAGGGAAAGAGGGAAACAAAGGTGAATGAGGGAGGACTGGTGCACACCAAGAGTGCTTCTGAGCGTTTTTCAAATCAACAGTGATTTGAAAAGTGCTTGGCTAATGTTACCCTATGAGGGTGTTCCCACAGCAGCGTTGTGATTTTTTCAAAATCGCAGGTATACTGCATGTAGCATGTTTTTGAGCGATTCATTCAAAAATCGCTCTCTGAAAATCGCATCACAAAATAGCACTCACAAATTGCTATTGTGATTTGGCGTTGCACTAGCCCAGAGAGGAGAGGAGAAATTGAGAATAGCCTGAGATGGAGCAGAGAGCTTATCTGTATTGCAGTCCCACATCACACAGAGGCTACTTGCCTGTAAAAGGACTCATGTCCCTGCCAGTCTCTCACACAAGTCAGAAAGCAGCCCTCCTAGAGTCTAGGGACTGTCAAAAACTTTTCAACTTGTTTAACACCTTATCCACACATGCAGTCATTATAACAATCGGGAGCGGATCAGTGAATAATGGCGCACAGTGCCTATGCATATAAATGGCGCAGCATTAAAAAGATATGCTTATTGCTATTTATCGTTAGTACTGCATAATAATGGCGCACAGGGAAGAAAGAAGAAAAACGGCACACACTAACGTTATTTATCAATAGTGGCAAACACTAACGTTATTTATCAATAGTGCCATTCATTTGCCAAACAGCAGACGTTATTGCCCACAGTAACGTTATTTATCAATAGCGCCCTACATAAGCCAAACTGCAGAAGTTGTTTAACTGCAAAACCGTGAATGGATTTAATGTAACACTGTCAAGGTTAGGGTTAGGCACCACTGGGGGGAGTCTTAGGGTTAGGCACCATCAGGGGGGTGTTAGGGTTAGGCACCACCAGGGGGTGGTTAGGCACCACCAGGGGGGTCTTAGGGTTAGGCACCACCAGGAGGGTCTTAGGGTTAGGCACCACCAGGAGGGTGTTAGGGTTAGGCACCACCAGGAGGGTTTAGGGGTTAGGGATAGGTACAGAGAGGGTTCTGTGTGTTAACGCTAAATAACAATAAGGCTTTAACGTTAAATAACAATAAGGCTTTAACGTTAAATAGCGATTAGCGGCAACACCATGCGCCATTATTCACAGGCGCCATTTTCAGATGGATCCATGGGGAGAGACCAGACAGATGTTTTCCCACAGACCCACCAGGCAAGCTCTGCATCATGCTGTGTATATTTACCAGCTTGCCTGCCCTCTAATTGCACTTTTATCAGCTAGCCCAGTGTTTCACATTGCCTTACAACAACAAACCTGAATACATCATTGGCACACCGGCCCTAAACAAAAAGTTTTAAAGCACTTTAGTCCTGCAATTTAGCATTCAATTTGATTTCTGCCCTTAAAACGCTGCTTTGCGTCAAATCCAAATTTTTCCCCGGGAATTTTGGCGTCTATCCCACTCATCCATGCAAAAACTCAGATGTTAGACCCCTTAAAAGATCTTTTCCATCACTTTTCTGGCCAGCATAAGTGTTTCTAGTTTTCAAAGTTCGCCACCCCATTGAAGTGTATTGCGGTTCGCGAAAGTTCGCGCAAACCAAACTTTTGCGGAACTTCGCGTTCGTGATTCGCGAACCGAAAAACGGAGGTTCGGGCCATCTCTAATGATAAATTGCAAAAAAGGTTTTAAAAATCAGAGCACACCTAAATTGAGTGTTTACATCCACATTAGTGTCCCATGTGTGTACTTACAAGAGATTAAGCTTACAAGATATAATGCATATTGCTATTGTGCTTCAACTTATTGGAGGTTAAAAGTAACATATACTGTTGCCCTTATATGATACATGGAGTTGCACTGCACTGTATGCCACAGCGCTAAGCACATGAATACAAGGCAGATTTAAGCCAAGGCCACATAGTCTATGGCCTAGGGCACCACAGGGTCAAGGGTGGGGACGAGGATCATCAGGCCATCTATACAGAAGGGGGAGGGTTATCTGGCTTCTTATAGTAGAGGGAGGGGTCATCAGGCTGCCTATACTGGAGGGAAGGGGGGGGGGGTCATCAGGTTATCTAAACTGGAGGGGTGGAAGGGTTATCTGGCTACCTATACTAGAGGGAAGGGTCAATGTGCTATGTATACTGGAGGGAGGGGAAGGGTTATCTGGCTACCTATACTAGAGGGAAGGGTCAATGGGCTATGCATACTGGAGGGAGGGGGAAGAGTAAACTGACTACCTATACTGGAGGGAGGGACGGGTCATCTGGGCCTATACTGAAGGGGGGTGGCTGCTGACAGTGGCCTAGGGCAGTAAAGAGTGCAAATCCGGCCCTGGGCAATATGGGCATATTGTTAGTGTTGGTGTGGATGCTGGAATCAGCGTGGGTAACAGGATCAGACAGAGGTTCCATTTGATGCCTGTGTTACACTTATGTACTGTGGGGTGCATCTCCTTCATAAAGGATAGCTGACTCCACCAAGCAGTGGCCACAAGTAGTGTATGACTGCATCTGCATCTATATCTAAGTGCAATAGCATGGGTTGTTTTTTATACAATTAACAATTTATCGATGATGGCAATGCACATTGTATATTTCTATAGAACTTTCTTAAATTTCATATGTGAAGGTTGTGTACTGTGCATTTGTATTGTGTATTGTGCTATGTTGCTGTGTTTTGCAATATTTCCTTACATCCAAGACGGGTCCTTATTGTCCCACTTTGTGACATGCATTAATTGGCAAACTCTGTAAAAGTCTGTCAAATATGTTTCAGCGCTGTATAAATCCATAGCAATAAAAATAATAAATGTTAGTCTGTTTTCTTTCTATTTTAGTTAGTGCAACTATTACCATAGTTACATAGTTTGGTTGAAAAAGGCACCGCTCTATCGAGTTCAACCAGGAAATAAAAATCACTGTCCTGAACCTGCACAAATGCCATTTAATCAAGATGAAGGTAAAAACCTTTACAGGCTTGGGCCTATTACCCGTAAAGGTAACCCAAGGGAAGGGAGATGCCAAGGCTGCCGTATTTATTTCCTTTTAAACCATGCAAGCTGCCTGGCTGTCCTGCTGATCATCTGCCTGTAATACTATTAGCCATAGACCCTGAACAAGCATATGCAGATCAAGTGCTCTGACTCAAATTTGACTGGATTAGCCATATGCATGTTTCAGGTGTGTGATTCAGAAACCACTGATGCCAGAAGATCAACAGCACTGCCTGGAAACTGGTATTGTTTGAAAGGAATTAATTGTGGCAGCCTACATATTACTTTCACCTTGGGTTCATTCTAAAAGGGAAAAATTCCTTCCCAACTCCAGATGACAGTCAGATAAATCCCTGGCTCAATTCTGCTGGGAAGTGAATTAGTAATTATAGCCATGGATGTTCCGTCAATGCAAGGAAGGCCTCTGAGCCCTCTTCCTGTAAAAAGATATTCCAAATTTTCACCGTTGTTCCTGTAAATAAACCCTAATTAAACCACTTAAGGACCAGGAGATTTGGCGCAGATCTGTGCTGCGTGGGCTCTCCAGCCCACAGCACAGATCAGGAATCAGCCAATGCGATCAGATTTCCTCCCTTTTTTCCCCACTAGGGGGATGTCCTGCTGGGGGGGTCTGATCGCTGCCGGCTACTTGTACCTTGCGGGGGGGGGGGGCTCTTCAAAGCCCCCCTCCGCAGCCATTCCCAGCCTCCCCGTCCTTCCCTCCCTCTCCCGCAGGCTATGGGCGGCGCAGGACGGGGCTTTAGCCTATCAGAATGCAGTGATCCCCGACCAATCAGAGGCCGGGGAACGCCGATCTCCTTTACGGCGCTGCTGCGCAGCAGCACTGTATGATGTAAACAGTGGGGATTTCTTCCCCGCGTGTTTACATTTCGCTTGCGAGCCGCAATTGGCGGCTCGCAGGCAGTTCACGGAGACACCCTCCGTGAACTGACATGGAAAGTTTCCATGTAAAACCACTTAACACCTAGGTCCGTCGTTCGGCTGACCGTGGTCGTTAAGTGGTTAATTTTTTTTGTTTCCTCCATATGCAGATTATGTCCCCTTGTCCTTTGTACAAGCCTAGGGACCGTTACTTGCATCAGTTTTGTGAGCTGTCAAGGACAGAACCTTCATTTAATTTCACTTACCTCATATGAGTTCTAGAGCTGTAGATTAGCTATGAAGTCGTATTAAGAGTAGCTACTGCGTAAACTGATGACTTCTCAAGAATGTGCCTATAATCCCCAATCTCTACTATGTCTTCAGATACCATCTTCACTAAAACAACTTTTTAAAATAAATCAAGAAGAATCTGAATTCATGTAAAAAGTTATCATTGCTGACACATGGACATGACTGCAATTGCACAACGAATGACCTAGGCAAGGGTTGTGCTTCCTTCCTACAACCGCATGATATTTAAGGTACCCTTTCACACAAACACATAGAAGTCCATATTAACCTTAGTCAAGGTCTTGTGAAGAAGTAAATAGCTAATTGTGATTTATGGCCACTTCATTTCTATTCTAACTTTAACAAGAATGCACCGGAGATCCGTCCTGCGCCGCCTCTAATAGGCTTCAGCTTATCAGAATGCGGTGATCCCCGACCAATCAGAGGCCGGGGATCGACGATCTCCTTTAAGGCGCTGCTGCGCAGCAGCGCTGTATGATGTAAACAGTGGGGTTTTCTTCCCTGCGTGTTTACATTTCGCCTGCGAGCCGCGATTGGCAGCTCGCAGGCAGTTCACGGAGACACCCACCGTGAACTGACATGGAAAGTTTCCATGTAAAACCACTTAACACCTAGGTCCGCCGTTCGGCTGACCATGGTCGTTAAGTGGTTAATTTTTTTTGTTTCCTCCATATGCAGATTATGTCCCCTTGTCCTTTGTACAAGCCTAGGGACCGTTACTTGCATCAGTTTTGTGAGCTGTCAAGGACAGAACCTTCATTTAATTTCACTTACCTCATATGACTTCTAGAGCTGTAGATTAGCTATGAAGTCGTATTAAGAGTAGCTACTGCGTAAACTGATGACTTCTCAAGAATGTGCCTATAATCCCCAATCTCTACTATGTCTTCAGATACCATCTTCACTAAAACAACTTTTTAAAATAAATCAAGAAGAATCTGAATTCATGTAAAATGTTATCATTGCTGACACATGGACATGACTGCAATTGCACAACTAATGACCTAGGCAAGGGTTGTGCTTCCTTCCTACAACCGCATGATATTTAAGGTACCCTTTCACACAAACACATAGTAGTCCATATTAACCTTAGTCAAGGTCTTGTGAAGAAGTGAATAGCTAATTGTGATTTATGGCCACGTCATTTCTATTCTAACTTTAAGGAGAATGCACCGATGCCTCCCCTGTACAAGCAAATATGTGTCAACAATTTGCTTTGGTTTGGAAGTGACATCTTTCTGCTTAGAGGCTGGGATGATTCATCTAAAGCCTACAGCTAAAAAATTAAACTACAGCTAAGTTATTTATAATTCACTAAAAACTAGTCGCTACATCAAACACATGTGAAAAACCACTGATTTTGTCATTCGCACACTAAACCCCTTTTGTACTTTCCTTTTCCTTTTTTTTTAGGTGTCACAGGTGATGGGTGTGGCACACCTGAGGAAGGGCTCCGCCCGAAACATGTTGTGTTTGTGCCTCTACATGCTTTGAATACAGCTTGTTGCTGAAGCCTTTTGTGTGCAGTCTCCATTCTTGAAGTTTGCAGTACTTTCCTCAATGGCTGTCAGTAACAAGGTGAAGGGGACACATAAACTAGGGGACACTGCCTGCTCATGGCTGTCATAGGAACCACTATGGGCTTGATTCACAAAGGTGCTAACCTACTTAGCACGTATAAAGTCTTTAAACGTGCTAACCAGGGTGCTAAGTAGGTTAGCACCGAATTTCTGAATCAGATAATTCGGTGCTAACCTACTTAGCACCCTGGTTAGCACGTCTAAAGACTTTAGACGTGCTAAGTAGGTTAGCACCGCTTTGTGAATCAAGCCCTATGACTGCTATGACTTATTGCCAAGCCCCTAAGTAAATACATATATTCTTGAAAAGTAGCAGGATATGTATTCATCCAGTGTAACAAATAAAGCTGCACAGTTGAAAGGTTCGGTCCACACTAGGAGCAGTTGTAGAACGCAATCTGTGGTCTGGGCTCCGGTTTTCTAAATGGATCAAAAACAGACCCTTTTGCAGCACGTTTACAGTTCGTTTATGTTTTAAAAAACGTGTCCGCCGTGCTGGACGGGGTAGCAGCCAGGAAGGGGGTCAGCGGGTGCAGCATTGGGGAGGGGGGTCAGCCCCCTCCCTCACCTGATCCCCCCATCCTCGCTCCCCTTTTAGCTATGTCCGCTATAACAAAAGTATAATGGCAAAAATAATAATGAGCGTGCCCACTAGAGGGCAGCATTGCAGGAAGTCACATGGCGAGCAATGGAAGGAATTTAATGCTTCCCTGCTCGCTCATTATTACTTTTGCCATACTTTTGCTATAGCAGACATAGATGCAGGGGGAGCAGGGGACGGGGGGACCCAGGTGAGGGGGGGGGGGGTTACCGCCCTTCCCGCCGCTGTGCCCACTGCCACCTTCCTGACTGCTACCCCCTCAGGCAACTTAGGGACACCTATGGGGGTGACGTTGAGGGGAAGAGCAGGCAGTAGGCAATCTGGATCTCCCTCCGTTTTCTGTGTGCAAAATAGCCTGTGTAGAGGGAAATCCATTTTGTATTGCCTTTCGTTACCCCTCCGTGTATCCGGGCTCCCTAAAGCCCTGACAAGTCCGGACTCTCCATTCAGTTTTTCCAAACGGATCCCCCAGAACGTCTACGGATCAGTTCCCACTTAAGGACCGGGCTCTTTTTGCCTGATCTGTGCAGCGTGGGTTCTCCAGCCCACAGCACAGATCAGGTTTGCAGCATGGCGATCAGACTTCCCCCCTTTTTTCCCCACTAGGGGGATGTCCTGCTGGGGGGGTCTGATCGCCGCCGGGTGCTTGTGATTTGCAGCGATTTCTGCCCTCTCTGCCCTTACCTCCCTCTCCCTCTTTCTATGGGCGGCGCAGGACGGATATCCGTCCTGCGCCGTCTAGGATAGGCTTCAGCCTATCAGATGCCAGCGATCCCCGGCCAATCAGAGGCCGGGGATCGCCGTTCTCCTTTATGGCGCTGCTGCGCAGCAGCGCCGTATGATGTAAACAGCGGGGATTTCTTCCCCGCGTGTTTACATTTAGCCTGCGAGCCGTGATCGGTGGCTCGCAGACTGTTCACAGAGACACCCATTCCATGTAATTCCACTTACGACCAGCCGCCGCCTATCGGCGTTAGGCGGTCGTTAAGTGGTTAAAGTGTGTGAAAACGGCCACTATTTTTTAACATTGAATGAAGAAATAAAAAAGAGGATTGGCTCTTGGGAACATGAAAAAATCAACAACTGCTTTATTAGAAACACACATATACCGGTATATATAGAAAGGACTAGTAAATTACATAAATGAGCTATAAATTCATAAAAAGGTCAGAAACCTCCATCTGGGTGAGCTATAATTGAGGTAATGGGGCTGCAGTCCCCACACCTGAAAAATCCACTCAGTATAGTTCTATAATATCTTGAATAGACACATCAAGTCCAATAGCAATGTGGAGTGCACAAATTAGCACAATGCAAGCAAATTTCATCCATGCAAAGCAGCTAGCTTCCTGGGTCATGAACAGTCTGTGCGCCCCCAATTGCAGGGCAATGAAAAAATGGCAGCAAGACTTCTTAAGCGGAGAAAGCAGTCTCTAATGAATATGCATGCATCTAGCACAGGCTATTGACATGTATGTAGCCAGGTAGCGAAGCTTGAGAAGCCCAGCACATGCAATAATGCATCAAAAGCGATCCCTCAATCGCAGGGAACAAGCAGTCAGTCTTGTGAAGAGCTTGATAGGCTTAGGCAGGTGAATGATACTGATAATAGCCAGCGAAGCATGATGTACATAACATATAGTTACCAGTCCCACTGTACACAAATTGCTGGATGGAGTGGAGATAGTATCCAGAGATGCTCCTAGAAGGAGTGGAATGGCTGTCAGTAACATCTGACATGTTTCGCCACTACTCGCGTCCTTTTCAAAGGCAAGACAGCATAAAGTTTGAGCATGAGACGCCAACCGCGTCTTTATGCTCAGAAGGTGTCTGCCCATTCCCCGCACTGCTCTGTCCACGCCGCATTACGTGTCGGTCCAAAGCAGAGGCCGGCACATGAGCAGTGACTCACTGGAGCGCAAATGCGCTCCATCAGTCAATCCCCGAACCACAGACCGCGCCACTCAGGGATGCCATTTGTGACTCAGCGCCCAATAGGTGCGGCGGGGAGGGAGAGGGGAACAAGAAAGGGGCGGAAGCCCGAAAGTCATACAAATCTTCGCATATGAATATGAAAACACAAGTTGCTTAATAGTAGCAATGCGCCTGTTTGAAGTGCAACCATGCCAACAAAGTTAGCAACCTCCAATATGAGCCACTAATATGTAGATTCATACAAATTCGCATATAGAAAAAGACTGAGGTGAGTATACAGCCTAAACTTATAATACAAATAACTGGGTGAATATCATATACACCCAATGAAAAATACATGGTCCATGAAAAGTCTCAGGGGGATAGAGCATATGCAGCAGGGGGAGAGGTGGAAGAAGGGAAGGGGGGGAAGGCAGGGAAAGTAGGGACCACCCAAAGGCAAGAAACCACAACCCATTAGAAATCCTCCTAAGAATTCGCCCTGGGCAGCTACCTGCAGAGACCCCGGCTAGCTCTAGTGCAGTGGAGGATTCAGATTCATCAACAGGCGCTATCAGTAATACTTCATTGTCCTCTTCCGGCCAAAACCCTCACGTTCCTAATCGTCCAGCCAAAAGATCCACGAGTAAAGTAAGACAAAATCCTCCAAAAAGTGTAAAGGATAGAAATAGTAAGAAAAAGAAATATAAAGACAGTAAACGTAAACCTCAAACACGCCCCATTAGTAAGTATTTGACGGCCAGCGCTATTGATTCACAAGAAGAAGAGAGTGGATCTGAATTTGGAGCATGTGGTATTTCAGGATCTCAATCCTCCTCGGTTGTTTTTTTAGAGGAGGAACAGGGGGGAACGCCTAGGCATGTTTGCGCCTTCACATGAAAACCAGTTTTCTTCACATGAAGTGAATATGCACGTTGTCAACATATCTGGTTTTAATTTTTCTAGAGGCAGCCTTGACCTTTGATCTAAGGGTCTTGGCTTTTGCCCTAACAGCAATCTTGACAGGTTCAAATTTGTAAAGAACTTACATCTCTTTGGCCAGAACCTATTACTAAGAATGTTACACAAAAGAAAGAGTGAATCACCTTTAGGGGGTGCCATCTCAGACTGCAAGGACTGGTCTAGTCAGGACTATAGAGCCTTGATGGACCTGATTAAGTTAAGTGAGGAGAGTGGCTATGATGGAGATGAGCACCTATTTGGCATCAAGATGTCTGATGCTACAGTGAGTGAACAGATAAATCAACAGTTTAGATCCAGATCGTCCTCGTCCCCCCCCCCCCCCCCCATTTCCTTGTGTCCGAGTGCCCACACATTTGTCTCCTTGGTGGAAAAGGACATTCAGATGTGGATAGAAAAGAATGCTACATCTAATCTTTCTGAAGATGAAATTCAGGCACTTACAGAGTTGCGTGATAATAAGGACATAATTATTAAACCCTCGGACAAGGGGGGGAACGTGGTGATTATGAGATCTGAACAATATATTTACATGTGTCAAAAAATTCTAAGTAATAATGAATGGTATCGAAGGGTCTCTGCATCCAGGCTCATCACGAATCAGCAGCCTTAAAAATTCAGGAACTTGCCTGGTGTCCTGGACCCTGTAGGTGGTGCTGGAGAAGGCAGTCAAGCGGACTGCAGGCAGAGATGCTGTGTGGGGAGTGACTTTGTCTTGGGGCAGGCAGTCACACGGCGTGCAGGCAGAGATGCTGCGTGTGGGGACTGACTTAGTCTTCGGGCGGGCAGTAGCCCTCCGGGATCCATTCCTCATTCATTTTGATAAAGGTGAAGTACTGAACACTTTTGTGACTTAGGCGACTTCTCTTCTCAGTGACAATGCCCCTAGCTGCGCTGAAGGTCCTTTCTGACAGGACGCTTGAGGCAGGGCAAGACAGAAGTTGGATGGCAAATTGTGACAGCTCTGGCCACAGGTCAAGCCTGCGCACCCAGTAGTCCAAGTGTTCATCGCTGCTCACAGTGTCTACATCCACACTGAAGGCCAGGTAGTCGGCTACCTGCCGGTCCAGACATTGGTGGAGGGTGGATCCGGAAGCTCTAAGGCGAGGCGTTGGACTAAAGAATGTCCACATGCCCGACATCACCATGAGATCGCTAGAGTGTCCTGTCCTTGCCTGCGTGGACATGGGAGAAGGATTACTGCCAGTGGTACTTTTATTGCTTTGTGCTGTGACATCACCCTTAAACGCATTGTAAAGCATAGTTGCCAGCTTGCTCTGCAAGTGCTGCATCCTTTCCGCCTTCTGGTGATTTGGAAAAATCTCCGCCACTTTGTGCCTATACCGAGGGTCTAGTTGCGTGGCCACCCAGTACAGCTCATTCCCCTTGAGTTTTTTTATACGGGGGTTCCTCAACAGGCTGGACAGCATGAAAGACGCCATCTGCACAAAATGGGATGCAGACGTACTATCTATCTCCTCTTGCTCTTCCTCAGTGACATCAGGTATGTCCTCCTCCTCCCCCCAGCCACGAACAATACCACGGGAATGTTGAGCAGCACAAGCCCCCCTGCGACGCCTGCTACGGTTGTTCTTCTGCCGCCGCCTCCTCCTCCAAAGAAACACCTTCCTCATCATCCGAGTCTTCCTCCTCCTCCCCACACGACTCTTCCTCCCCCTCCCCCCTCTGTGCTGCCGCAGGTGTTGAGGAAACATCTGGTTCCGATGAGAATTGATCCCACAATGCTTCCTCCTGTAACTGTTCCTATTCACGCTCCTCCACAGCTTGATCCACCACTCTATGCACGGCATGCTCCAGGAAGTAAGCGTACGGGATCAAGTCGCTGATGGTGCCTTCACTGTAACTCATCAGGTTGGTCACCTCCTCAAACGCCGCATGAGCCTGCATGCATTTCGCATGAGTGTCCAGTTGTTGGGCCAGAACATCCCCATCTCCCCAGACTGTGTCCTTCTACTGTAGTTGTAGAGGTACTGGGTGACGGCTTTCTCCTGTTGTAGCAGGCAAGAGAACATAAGGAGGGTCGAATTCAAGTGAGTCGGGCTATCGCAAATCAGGCGTCTCACCGACAACTTGTTTCTCTGCTGAATATCGGCAAAGCGTGCCATGGCCATGAAATGCCCACACAACTTCCTGGCTTGCTTCAGGACGTCCTCTAAGCCTGGGTACTTTGACACAAATCTTTGACTGACTATATTCAGCACATGTGCCATGCAGGATACATGTGTCAGCTTTCCCAAATTCAAAGCGAAATGCGATTGCTGCAGTTGTCACACACCACGTTGCCGATCTTCAGCTGGTGCGGGGTTAGCCACTGATCCACCTGTTTGTTAAGAGTAGCAAGGAGAGCTGCTCCAGTGTGACTCTCCGCTTTGAGACAAGAGATGTCTAAGATGGCGTGACACTGTTGTACCTGGCATGCAGCATAGGCCCCAGGGAGCTGGGGCTGTGTAGCTGGAGAGGAGATCGCAGCACTAGTAGAGTTGAACTGCCACTCAGCCAAGGAGGAGGAGGATGATGACAGTGAAGAGGATGTAGCAGGAGGAGAGGAGGTGGCAGGAGGCCTGCCTGCAAGCAATGGAGGTGTCACAAGTTGGTCCGCTGCACAGCCACGTACTCCCTGCTTGTCAGTGGTCACCAGGTTGACCCAATGGGCTGTGTACGTAATGTAGCGGCCCTGCCCGTGCTTGGCAGGCCAAGCATCCGTGGTCAGGTAGACCCTTGACCCAACGCTGTGTGCCAGAGATGACACCACTTGCCTCTAAACTTCATGGTACAGTTAGGGTATCGCCTTTTTAGATAAATAATTGCGGCCTGGTATCTTCCACTGCGGTGTCCCAATGGCCACAAATTTACGGAAGGCCTCAGAGTCCACCAGCTGGTATGGTAACAGCTGGCGAGCTAACAGTTCTGCCAAGCCAGCTGTCAGACGCCGGGCAAGGGGGTGACTGGCGGAAATTGGCTTCTTCTGCTCAAAGATTTCCTTCACAGACACCTGGCTGCTGTGGGCAGAGGAGCAGGAACTGCTCAAGGTCAGAGGCGGAGTGGAGGAGGGTGGCTGTGAAGGTGCAAGGGAGAAAGCGGCTGAAGATGCTGCACCTGAAGGAGGAAGAGGAGAAGGAGGGTGGCTTTTCTTTTGTGTGCTGCTTTTGCTCAGGTGCTCTTCCCATTGCAGTGTGTGCCTTTTCTGCATGTGCCTTCGTAAGGCAGTTGTCCCTACGTGGGTGTTGGCCTTTCCACGGCTCAATTTTTGGAGGCAGAGAGAACAGATGGCATTGCTCTGATCTGAGGCAGACACATTAAACAATTTCCAAACTGCTGAGCCCCCCTGGGGTGATGGCACTATGGTGGCATCAGCAGCTGACGTTGAAGGGCATGTTGGCTGGCTGGCTGTCCATAGGTGGCGATGCATGGCGTGTGTTGAATTCGGTGGTTGCGATCGAATTCGAACCCGAATTTGCCCCGGACCTGAATTCGAATGTACTCGACTCGAATTTGGGTACATTCGAGCATGCCTGCTGACAGCCATTCCACTCCTCTGGGTCGTTTCTAGGAGTATCTCTGTATACTATATCCACTCCATCCAGCAATACGTGTACAGTGGGACTGGTTGCCATTTTTCCATTGCCCTGCGATTGGGGGTGCACAGACTGTTCATGACCCAGGAAGCTAGCTGCTTTGCATCATGGATGAAATTTGCTTGCATTGTGCTAATTTGTGCACTCTATAACATTCACAGTGGATGAACTTTGCACTATCAGGGATCCCACACGTTTTTATTGGACTGGATGTGTCTATTTAAGATCTTGTAGAACCAGTGGCATTTGACACCCGGTGCTGGGTAGTAAAAGACACCCCCCCCCTAAAAAAATTGGGCGTGGCCACAACCTGCGGTGTGCTCCGCGCGCCGCTGCGAAGAATGGGCGTGGCCATGGCCAGATGAGGGCGGAGCTAAATGTAATTTAAAGTGAACCCGGGATGAGAGTGATATGGAGGCTGCCATATTTATTTCCTTTTCAACAATAGGGAGCCCTGCTGATCTATTTGGCTGCAGTAGTGAAATGAATTACACCAGAAACAAGCATGCAGCTAATCTTGTCAGTTCTGACAATATTGTCAGAAACCTCTGACCTGCTGCATGCTTGTTCAGGGTCTATGGTTGAAAGAATTAGAGGCAGAGGACCAGCACGGCAGCCAGGCAACTAGTATTGCTTAAGAAGATAAATATGGCAGCCTCAATATTATTCTCACCTCGGGTTCCCTTTAACCTCCTTGGCGGTAATCCCGAGCTGAGCTCGGGGTATGCCGCCGGAGGTCGCCGCTCAGGCCCTGCTGGGCCGATTTCAATTCTGAAAAAAGCAGCACACGCAGCTGGCACTTTGCCAGCCGCGTGTGCTGCCCGATCGCCGCCGCTCCGCGGTGATCCGCCGCGTGCAGCGGCGAAAGAGGGTCCCCCCAGCCGCCCGAGCCCAGCGCAGCCGGAACAAACAGTTCCGGCCGGCGCTAGAGGCTGGATCGGGCGGCTCTGACGTCAGGACGTCGACCGACGTCCATGACGTCACTCCGCTCGTCGCCATGGCGACGACAAAAGCGAAACAAGATAGGCCGCTCATTGCGGCCTATCTTGTTACTTTCGATTGCCGGAGGCGATCGAAAGAACGCAACAGGAGCGCCCTCTAGTGGGCTTTCATGCAGCCAACTTTCAGTTGGCTGCATGAAATATTTTTTTTTTTATTAAAAAAAAACCACGTTGCAGCCTCCCTGGCAAAATAAATAAACCGCCAGGGAGGTTAAAAGTGCAACGCAAAGACAGTGGGCCCAAGTTTTGGTGAGCCTTTCCCCAGAAAATTCACATAATTGTGCAGGTTTTCTCAAGAAAATACACGTAATTTGAGCAGATTTGCCCAGAAAATACATGCAATCATGTAGCAGACCTGGTGTTATCTTCAGGCCAGAAGTCTTCGGACACTGTTGACCCTCCCACTGATGGAAGAGGGGTTCCCCAGTAGTGGAATCTAAGAGACCACGGGTCTTCACCCACACCCCCTTGAGGGGAGTGCAGGTCTTCGCTGCCTAGTGCCCACCAGGTCACTACTGGGATAACCTCAGCTAGTGGTTGGGAGAACAGTGACGCTAATGTGTGAGAAGATGAAGACGTGGTCAGACGATTAGCCAGAGGTCCAGGGCAGGCGGCAATCAGCATAAACAGGTCACAAGCCAAAGGTCAGGGCAGGCGGCGATCAAGCAGAGTCGGGTCACAATCCAGGAGTCGGGGCAGGCGGAGATCAAGCAGAAGTCGGGGTCACAAGCCAAGGGTCAAACCGGAGATCAATCAGAGTAATATTAGACAAAGTTTCCACGGGGCATACGCCAAGCTGTCAGAAAGAGCAGCACTGCAATGGTGGGCAGTGCTGCTTTTATACAGAGTTTTGGCGCCAAAATTAACGCCCTGTGCATGCGCAGAACGAGCGCAATCGTTTGCGCATGCGTGCGCCCGCGAAATGCTTTGCATATTGCGCAACGCCATAAGCCGCCGAACCGGAAGAGAGCACATAAGTCCAAGGGACCGTCCGCGCGTGCGCACACGGGACCGAACTCGGGGAGTACGTCGGAGCCTGGTGAGGTGAGTGTGACACCTGGCCAGAAAATACATGCAATCATGTGGAAGATTTGACCAGAAAATACATGCAATCATGTGGCCGACCTGGCCAGAAAACACTGCAATCATGTAGCAGACCTGGCCAGAACAGTAGATACACCTGCTAATATAAATTTTAAAAAAACATTTACTCACCTGAAGCAACAACAGACCTCCTGTCCCGGCCTCCATCCGGCGCGCAGCTCCCACGATCTTCTGCCGCCAGCCAGCAACTGAAACTCCCGCGCTGAGGGAGGGCTATGGGAAAATGGTGCCCGAAGCCCTGCACTGCAGACTCAAAGTCTCCAGAGCAGGGCTTCAGACGCCATTTTACTGTAGCCCTGCTCTGCCGCTGCCAGAGCTGCGGGCTGCTGCTGTCAGTGAACTGCCATGGCGTATTAGCCAGTTTACGCTGGGGGGTGCTTTAGGGGTACTTGGAGAATTTTAGGAGGTGCTTCAGCACCCCCTGGCGCTGCCACTGCCCCAGTATAGCTAATATATTTGCCCCCAATATAGCTAGTATAGCTGCCCTCAGTGTAGGTAATATAGTTGCCCCAGTATAGCTAGTATAGTTGCCCCAGTATAGCTAGTATAGTTGCCCCCAGTATAGCTAGTATAGTTGCCCCAGTATAGCTAGTACAGTTGCCCCCAATATAGCTAGTACAGTTGCCCCCAAAATAGCTAGTATAGTTGCCCCCAATATAGCTAGTATAGTTGCCCCAGTATTGCTAGTATAGTTGCCCCAGTATAGCTAGTATAGTTGCCCAAGTATAGCTAGTATAGTTGCCCCAGTATAGCTAGTATAGTTGCCCCAGTATAGCTAGTATAGTTGCCCCCAGTATAGCTAGTACAATTGCCCCCAGTATAGCTAGTACAGTTGCCCCCAGTATAGCTAGTACAGTTGCCCCCAGTGTAGCTTGTACAGTTTCCCCCAGTATAGCTGCCCCCAGTGAAGCTAGTATAGTTGCCCCCAGTGAAACTAGTTGCCCCCAATGAAGTTAGTATAGTTGCCCCTAGTATAGCTAGCATAGTTGCCCCCAGTATAGCTAGTATAGTTGTCCCCATTATAGCTAGTTTAGTTGCCCCCAGTATAGCTAGTTTAGTTGCCCCCAGTATAGCTAGTACAGTTGCCCCAGTATAGATGCCCCAGGAGGGAGGAAGCAGCGCTAGAAGGAGGAGCAGTGGGGGCTGCGGTGGGGAGGGGGGAAATATCCCCCCTCCCTCACCTGGGACCCCTCCTTCTGCCTCTCTCCCCCTCCATAGATTACCGGCGGCAAGTGCGGGCTCGGCGGCGGGGAGACATGCACAGAATTACTCACCTCATTTCCGCGATCCAAGCGGAAGCACAGTGGGCGGCATTGAAGGCGGAGATCTGTGACTACATGATGCTGCCAGCGCTTGGAACGCGGAAGTGGTGAATAATTCTGCGCATGTCTCCTGGCCGCCGAGCCTGCACTTGCCGCCGGTAATCTATGGAGGGGGAGAGAGGCAGAAGGAGGGGTCCCAGGTGAAGGAGGGGGGATATGTCCCCCCCTCCCCACCGCTGCCCCCACTGCCCCTCCTTCTAGCGCTGCTTCCCCCTCCTGTTCTGCTGCTGTGGGGGGTCGTGGCGACACCCCCCTAGCTGTCCGTCACCTGGTGCGCCACGCCCCCCTGCGCTCTATTGTAGGAACGCCACTGTATAGAACTATACTGAGTGGATTTTTATCAGTTTTCAGGTGTGGGGACTGCAGCCCCATTACCTCAGTTATAGCTCACCCAGATGGAGGTTTCTGACCTTTTTCTGAATGTTTAGCTCATTTATGTAATTTACTAGTCCTTTCTATATATATGTATTTCTAATAAAGCAGTTGTTTATTTTTTCATGCACCCAAGAGCCAATCCTCTTTTATTTCTTCATTCATTCATTCATTCATTTATGTTGGCAATGTGCATGAAAAAAATCATGTTATTCTAATGATTAATGATGCCAGTTTTTTCCCATCTGTCTGCTGTTCCTTTACATTGAGCCCTTTATTTACATTATTTTTAACATTGGTATTCGTGGCTCCGGTTTTTGTCTGGGCCAAAAAATGGAGCCACAGATATGTTTTAAAGCAAGTGTGAACCGACCCTAAAGGAAACACCTGCCTGTCTCTGTGCAGGTGTGCAGAGGTGTATGAATCACAAGACTGCCTGTACATAATTACAACTTTTGAGGCATAGAAAGGTTGCATTATCTTCTAATATACTACTATGTACTAAATACTATGTAAATATACAGAGTATCAGTAATGGAAGGAATTCCATCGAATGACAAATCCTGCATTATAGATATACCAGGCATTTGTTATTTATTTTTCAATGAAACAAATACTTACACATTTTGCATGGAGACATTATATAAATGCACATCCATCATATAAGTAAGTATGGAAATCCTATAAAGCCTAGAGTGCTAATGACTTACCTCCAGTGCAGATTTTTCCATTTGCAAACCAGCAGTAAGAGTCTGATTTTGGGGAGACTCCATTCGGAAAGTGAATGGGTCTTCCCATATATCTGACCATATCCGTATCCATATCCACAACATAGGTTCTGTAGAGCTCGCAGGTCTTTACATCTGTGTCCAGGATGACATAGTCTGTGAATCCATTGCCACTCATATCTGTCCTAATCCATTGGTTAAATCCATAAAATTGCATGTTCTTTGAGTGTTTCACTAAGCTAGAGCCGGATACCCAAGAATGGTGATTCCTGCTGTTGTTCATGGCATGCGCAGTAAAATAGATTGCATTGTATATGGTTCCAAAGAGAGGAGACACCTAAAAAGGCAAAATTCAGCAATGATTAAGCATATCCATGGTTCTTTTAAATCTCCCCATTATGAAGAAAACAGTATAGCTATATTTGTCTTCACTGCCACAACTCAGCTAGCAGTACATGAATAAGTCTGGAGTCCCCACATGACCCTCATCTAACATGTATAAGACTCGCAGAAGTCTCTCAGCAGGTGCTCTCACTTCATACTCTGTATTACCACCTGCTGAAAACTGCACCTCATATACAGTCACTAGAAAAAGAAAATACACTTTCAGTTGAAAGTTACTGCATATTAGGACATCTAGTATAATAATAATTCCCAAGCTGTCTGCTGTATGTGTGTGGGTCTGTCTGCACCAGACACGCCCCCTCTTGGGCTGTGATTGGCCACCAAAATTGGCTGTGGTGCTGATTGTATGGCATGTGTGTGCAGGATGGCATGTGCAATGTCCAGAGAGATGGGGCAATGCACTTCTGCTCCATGCAGTGTAGCATGCGCCACCAGCTAGTAATAAAATATTTTTTAGTATTTAGCAGGTTCTAAAATTATTTAACTCAAATCTTAGGTGTAAAACAACACAAAGTTTGATTGCCAGCACCTGACTGCTACTTACCCTCTTAATTCCCATGGAAATGGTAAAAGTGTACATAATTTTCCAACTCACACTTTGTTTAATAAATAATGCCTTGTGGTAATATGTCTTGTGTTGTTTTTATATCAGTGTGCGAAACAGCGGAAAAGCTGCTGCATGTTTTAGCAGCAAGGCGGCTGATTCCGCGTCTGATGCGGCGGTTTGTCCGCGTCAGCATGCGTCTGGTTTGTCTGGAGCTGGTGGTGCCCATGGACAGGGTGGCGTGGGGGCCGCCGCATGTTCTGACGGCAAAGCGGCGGATTCCGCGTCCAGTGCGGCGGGTTCCCCGCAACAACATGCATCTGGGTTAGCTGGACCTAGTAGTGCACACAGATGGGAGAGCTTTGCGTGCGCGCGCCGCTAGACAGGCTCTTTATACCAATAGGAGGAAGATCAGCTGATCGGGACGGTCAGCTGATTCATGCTCAGCTATTGATTGGTTGATGGGAGCTGGGCAGCGCTGTGGGGTGCGTTACTATATAAATCTCTTGCTGTTCAGTTGCTGGTTGTCTGGCGTTGCAAATGCTTATGTGTTAGCACTCAGACCTTAGTCAGATCCCCAGTGTGGTGGAACCAGGAGGACCTGGGAATCCACACTTAGCCAGTTACTGTATATCATCTGTATTAATCTCTAGCATAGTTCCAGGGTGTTGAGATCACAGCCCTCACACCCCAGACTAGGAATACTGTATATCATCTGTATTATTCTCTAGCATAGTTCCAGGGTGTTGAGATCACGGCCCTCACACCCCAGACTAGGAATACTGTATACCATATGTGTTATTCTCTAGCATAGTTCCAGGGTGTTGAGATCACGGACCTCACACCTCAGACTAGGCCTTGTTCTGATATCTGTTATGACCTGAAGCTTTCCTGACTATACTTCTGATCTCTGATTTGGTACCTTGCATATCTGATACTCTGTTGCCGACCCGGCCTGTCTGACCTTCTGGCTGTCACCCTCCGCAGGGTGTCCAGCCTTTCCGCAGGGGTCCCCTGCTCTTCAGAGGGGACACTGCTCCTTCTCAGTCAGGGACTCCCTCTCCAGGTGTCCTTGACTGCAGTAGAGTCTGCTCTACTTATTGGACCACCTGCTACCCCGGTGGTCCAAAGGTTACTGTTGCACCAAAACACTTACACACTCAGGTGTCTAGAGGTTAGACATATTTGATTATTGGCGATTCTGCAGATTCCCAATAATCAGGTATATCTGTATTCTTGGGGATACTGCAGATCGTCAAGAATCAGATTCTCTTTCTGGTTGCTGACACCTATCGTTACAATCAGGTTGTATTTACATTGTATAAAGACCTGCTAATTACCCAGATCATTTTTTTTTCATTCTAACCTAAAGCAAAACCATAGGACTGAAAAGGAAAAGGAATACTTTTTTTCCTCTTGACTTTAATCATGCAGACAAGGAGAACATGCCTAGCCTAATGTTTTATTAACATGACTTTTCATCAATAGTAAAGGAGAATATAGGACTTTACTACTACTCATACAATTTCCAAATTGAATGTTTAGTGCAGCCAATCGGTGGTGTAACTAAGGAGCTTGGGGCCCCAGTGCGAGTTTTACACGGGGCCCCAAGCATTCTATTGATATGGAGCCCCAAAACCTTCCAAGCTGCAGTGTCAGAGGGGTGTGATCAGAATAAGAAAATATCTTGTTAATGATTACCACTATGCAATGCTCAGGTAGAGGTGCTCATTACCAGCATAGCACCAATGCAAAGCTAATAAGATGGATGAAGGAGAGCCCCTAGTGGGCCCCTCTGGCCCAAGGGCACTATTGCACCTGCAGCCAATCCAGAGATATTGTCTTTGGAAAAGTCAGTCACATGACCCAGAGATCTGTGCACAAAGTGAGGAGCAGCGCAGTACCCTGTTTTGCCTGCTGGTGGCAGTGTGTGTGCCTACGTGCGGCATTGAAGAAGGAGACCTGGAGGCACACAGCACTTCCAAAGCCTGGACCGCGGAAGCAGAGGTGAGTACTTCCTTCCCCGCCAGCTGCTGCTTACTGACATTTCCCGCCCGCTGCCACTCTCAAGCTGCTCTGGAGAGGGAGCGGGGAAGGGGAGCCCTGGGCAGAGCCTAAGGAGTGAAGGAGATACCGAGCTAGCACGTGGATTTTAATATGCGCATTAAGATTGGAAATTTGTAAGTGCACTATATTTTATATATTTTAACAATAAAAACGGAGTTACGCCATGTCCAGGATTGTCTGAGTTATAGGAGCTGTGCTTCTGGGGAAAAAGTTCCATCTGTGGATTGCATGAAAAGCTTTTATGCTGGTCTGTGCTAGGTCAGCGTTGACATTTGGTGAGAGGCTTGGTTACATATTTGGTGAAGGCATGCTGGGTGCTTAAAGAGAGTCTGAAGCGAGAATAAATCTCGCTTCAGACCTCATAGATAGCAGGGGCATGTGTGCCCCTGCTAAAACGCAGCTATCCCGCGGCTTAACGGGGGTCCCTTCACCCCCAAATCCCCTCTGTACAGCGGGCGGGGGAGCGCTTCCGCATTGAGGCAGGGCTAACCGCCGCAGCCCTGCCCCACGCGCGTCTGTCAGACGCGTATCTCCGCCTCTCCCCCGCCCCTCTCAGTCTTCCTTCACTGAGAGGGGCGGGGGAGAGGCGGCGATGCGCGTCTGATAGACGCGACTAGAGGTAGGGCTGCAGCCGTTAGCCCTGCCTCCAGGAAAAGAAGATTTACGACCAAGTCTACGACCAAGGTTTGCGGGGGTGGGTTTGGGGGTGAAGGGACCCCCGTTTAGCCGCGGGATAGCGGCGTTTTAGCAGGGGCACATATGCCCCTGCTAACTATGAGCTATGAAGCGAGATTTATTCTCGTTTCAGAGTCTCTTTAATAGGAGTCTGGGCAGAGGCGTATCTAGGCAATATAGCGCCCATGGCAAACACTGAGATTGCGCCCCCCCCCCCCAACCAAGTAGTCACATGCCTCCAGATTAGTAGTAGTTTTTATTAAGTAGTTACACACCTCCAGATGCAATAATTCAGTAACCAGGTGCCTGACAATAAGCATTACAGTCAGGGGCATCAAGATCAAATAATTAGGTAGCCAAGTGCGGCAGAAGTTAGATTGTAAGCTCTTCTTGCACAGCCAGCCCAATCCCCCCCCCCCCCCTCCCCCCTCCCCACACAAGGTATACCTGCACCCCTGTAACAGAATTAGCAAATGCGTTGCAGATGACAAATGATTCCGATGAAAAATCACAACTAAATGATATCCCTGTGATGGTAAATTAGATGAGACAACAGAGTCTAACAGCATCTAATTCTGGAAATCCTGCTACTCTAACATCGTCACTCCACTAATGCCAAGCATTGCTTCATACAAGAGTCCCAGAAATCAGCCTCCTGTGATGTAAAGGAAACCTGCCTATATTGAGCAGAATAGTGAACTGTGAATAATAAAACGTGATTCTGTAATATTATACATTGTTATTATACCACCAAAAGTGTGGATGGAATCACACAAGCAAATTACAAGGAAAACAAGAGGCCCTGTAGTGACATATAGTAGAATGCAGTAAAGAGGTCCTGTAGTGACATACAGCAGAATGCAGTAAAGAGGCCCTGTAGTGACAGAGTAGAAAGCAGTAAAAAGGGCCCTGTAGTGACATATAGCAGAATGCAGTAAAGAGGCCCTGTAGTGACATAGAAGAATGCAGTAAAGAGGCCCTGTAGTGACATAGAAGAATGCAGTAAAGAGGCCCTGTAGTGACATAGAAGAATGCAGTAAAGAGGCCCTGTAGTGACATATAGCAGAATGCAGTAAAAAGGGCTCTGTAGTGACATATAGCAGAATGCAGTAAAGAGGCCCTGTAGTGACATAGAAGAATGCAGTAAAAAGGCCCTGTAGTGACATAGAAGAATGCAGTAAAGAGGTCCTGTAGTGACATAGAAGAATGCAGTAAAGAGGTCCTGTAGTGACATAGCAGAATGCAGTAAAGAGGTCCTGTAGTGACATATAGCAGAATGCAGTAAAGAGGTCCGTATAGAGACATATAGCAGAATGCATTAAAGAGGCCTTGTAGTGACATATAGCAGAATGCAGTAAAGAGGCCCTGTAGTGACATATAGAAGAATGCAGTAAATAGGCCCTGTAGTGACATATAGCAGAATGCAGTAAAGAGGCTCTGTAGTGACATATAGCAGAATGCAGTAAAGAGGCCCTGTAGTGACATATAGCAGAATGCAGTAAAGAGGCCCTGTAGTGACGTATAGCAGAATGCAGTAAAGAGGCCCTGTAGTGACATACAGTAGAATGCAGTAAAGAGGCCCTGTAGTGACATATAGCAGAATGCAGTAAAGAGGCCCTGTGGTGACATATAGTAGAATGCAGTAAGGAGGCCCTGTAGTGACATATAGCAGAATGCAGTAAAGAGGCCCTGTGGTGACATATAGTAGAATGCAGTAAAGAGGCCCTGTAGTGACATATAGCAGAATGCAGTAAAGAGGCCCTGTAGTGACATATAGTAGAATGCAGTAAAGAGGCCCTGTAGTGACATATAGCAGAATGCAGTAAAGAGGCCCTGTGGTGACATATAGCAGAATGCAGTAAAGAGGCCCTGTAGTGACATATAGCAGAATGCAGTAAAGAGGCCCTGTGGTGACATATAGCAGAATGCAGTAAAGAGGCCCTGTAGTGACATACAGTAGAATGCAGTAAAGAGGCCCTGTGGTGACATATAGCAGAATGCAGTAAAGAGGCCCTGTGGTGACATATAGCAGAATGCAGTAAAGATGCCCTGTGGTGACATATAGCAGAATGCAGTAAAGAGGCCCTGTAGTGACATATAGCAGAATGCAGTAAAGAGGCCCTGTGGTGACATATAGCAGAATGCAGTAAAGAGGCCCTGTAGTGACATATAGCAGAATGCAGTAAAGAGGCCCTGTGGTGACATATAGCAGAATGCAGTAAAGAGGCCCTGTGGTGACATACAGCAGAATGCAGCAGGGGTTAGATTATAAGGAGGAGGGGTGAAGTGCTCACCTCTACCACTGACATTCCCGGCTCTCTGTTCCTGGACCTGGCTTAGAGTTAGATGTTCGCCACCTCCGCATCTTGTGCGTTCCTCCCATGCTAGATGCCTCCGGTGGCCGGTCTTCCGCGCCCCCGCCCGCCGGCTCTCTGTCCCTGCTGTCTAACTTTAGTTTAGCAGCAAGAGGCGAGACAGAGAGGGCGCACACTTCCCATCCGGTGCGCTTCCAATGCAGGAAGTGGTTGATGACGTCACTTCCGCATGTGACGCGACGGTGTATGGAGTGTGCCCTCTCTGTCTCGCCTCTTGCCGCTAAAGTAAAGTCTGACAGCAGGGACAGAGAGCCGGTGGGCGGGGGCGCGGAAGACCGGAGGCAGCATGGGAGGGAAGCGCAAGATGCGGAGGTGGGAAGGAACGGGGGAGGGGGCGCGGGGGACCGGAGGCATAGTAGAAGAGCGGCAAGGATGCAGAGGTGGCAGGCAGCATGGGGGCAGGCATGGCGCCCATGGTGTGCTGGCGCCCATGGCACTAGCCATGCCTGCACCCCTCTAGATCCGCCACTGAGTCTGGGAGCACTGGTGGTGTGCAGTGTGAAATCATCATACTGTATCACACTATTGCTGTGTAACTCTTTCTATGTTTACATCAGGTATTTAAGACCTGTGCAAGGAAAGCACAAGATCTTACACTGGCAAGGCCACAAACTAATTTGCTGATCTATACTCTTCGGCCATCTGATCTGGTAAGCGTATATGGTTACTGTTTAACGAAGGTGTTGCGAAGAAAATACTGTCAAGGAGTATATATGGGACTTTGTCAACTCTGTGAATTAGAGACTTTTAAATTTGAGTGTTACATGTTGTCATTTTTATATTGAGAAGTGGATATCACTATTTTTAGATGTGCAAGTTGTGTGTACCACTACCCCTTCTTAAATGTGAATGTTGTTGAGCACCACACCTCTTTGCATACCTACTGTTTATTATATAGAGATACACACTCTTTAGGCAGCAGGCGATCCAATTTAGAACTGTGGACTATATGATGATTTGATACAATTATTGTATTTGTTGTTTGGTGAGAAGCGTACAGTCCCCTTGATTCTTGAACAAAAGGGGATACATGGCAGTGCCTGCAAGCCAGATAACTAGAGATTAGGGTGTTTGGGTGTTGGGGGCCCTGGGGCGCATCTTAGTCTAATAGCAATCAGTGTGTGACGGCTGGAGTGGGAGGGATGGAGGGGCACACTTTGGGTGCTGGAGGACCTTGTTCCAGCTCTGATTAAAGGACATTCATGGCTATAATTACTATTTTAATTCCTGGTCGTATTGATACAGGGATCTTATCTGGTTGTCATCTGGTAGTGGGAGGAATTTTTTTTCCCTTTTAAGGCTAATTGGCCAAAGCCCTGTAAGGTTTTGTTCCCCTTCCTCTGGATAAATTGGGAAATGTTTCGGGGACACTGATGCACCAATTTTAATTTATTTTACCTTTATTTTGACCAAATCTGCTACTTTAGCTCAAAGAATAATTATTTCCGAAATTCAAACTCAAGTGACTTTTCAACAAATACCGTATTTTGCGGACTATAAGACGCACTTTTCCTCCCCGAAAAGTGGGGAGAAAAAGTTACTGCGTCTTATAGTCCGAATGTAACAGTCCTACCTACCCTGGTGTTTGTTTCCTTGTGTAGTAAATGAGGTCCGCAGCGGGCGGCAGCAGCGTGATCCAGAGTGTTAAGCGGCATAGCAGCAGCTGCTGTAATTGTCCACATTGCTGGTCCTTTGATCTTAATCTCGCCGAGCGTGCTCCGCAGCAGCGTGATCCACAATGTTTCTATGCTGCACAGGAGAAGCCTCTGTATTCATCCACAATGCTGCTATGCCGCATAGAAACATTGTGGATCGCGCTGCTGCAGAGCAAGCTGGGCGAGATTTAGATCAAAGGACCAGCATTGTGGATAAATACAGCGGCTGCTGCTATGCCGCTTAGGAACACGGAGGATCGCGATGCAGCGGAGCATGCTGGGCGAGATTAAGATCAAAGGACCAGCATTGTGGATAAATACAGCAGCTTCTCCTATGCCGCTTAGTAACATGGAGGACCGCGCTGCTGTGGGGCATACTGGGCAAGATTAAAATCAAAGGGCCAGCTATGAGGATAATTACAGCAGCTGCTGCTATGCCTCCTAGAAACACCGTGGATCATGCTGGTGCTTCTGCTGCCACCCCACTGTGCACCTCATTAGGATAATTTACACAGCATGGACACCCAGACTGGACCCAGCTACTGCCACCCAGGCTGGTGAGATCTCCTTTAATGTAATTGTATTGGTTACTTAATTTAAGGGGGCGGGGGGAAGTGGGGAGGGGGGATGTGTAGTAGTGTAGTGCAGTGTAGCTGGTAGGGGGGGGAGTGGGGGGAAGCAGGGGTTTGTGTAGTGTAGTGCAGTGTAGCTGAGGGGCAGCAGGGGTTAGTGAAGTGTAGTTTAATATAGTTTGTGGGGGCAGCAGGGGTTAGTGCAGGGGCGTAACTAGAAATCACTGGGCCCCCCTGCAAATATTTGGATGCCCCCCCCCCCCCCATAGGTGCCAAATAATCGTAATGGGGCAGCGTTTCACTGTAAATTAATTGTAAAGTGGGCAGCATTTCACCAGACAATCAGAATGTGGGGCAGAAAATCGTAATGTGGGCAGAGTTCACCAGAAAATCGTAATGTGGGCCAGAAAATCATAATGTGGGCAGAGTTCACCAGAAAATCGTAATGTGGGCAGCAGTTACCAGAAAATTGTAACGTGGCAGCAGTCACCAGAAAATTGTAACGTGGGCAGCAGTCACCAGAAAATTGTAACGTGGGCAGCAGTCACCAAAAAATTGTAACGTGGGCAGCAGTCACCAGAAAATTGTAACGTGGACAGCATTCACCAGACAATCGTAATGTGGGCAGCGTTCACCAGAATATCGTAATGTGGGCCAGAAAATCGTAATGTAGGCATCGTTCACCAGAAAATCGTAATGTGGACAGCGTTCACCAGAAAATCGTAACGTGGGCAGAGTTCACCAGACAATCGTAATGTGGGCAGCGTTCACCAGAATATCGTAATGTGGGCCAGAAAATCGTAATGTGGGCAGAGTTCACCAGAAAATCGTAATGTGGGCAGCGTTCACCAGAAAATCGTAACATGGACAGCATTCACCAGACAATCGTAACGTGGGCAGTGTTCACCAGAAAATCGTAATGTGGGCCAGAAAATCGTAATGTGGGCAGAGTTCACCAGAAAATCACAATGTGGGCAGCAGTCACCAGAAAATCCTAATGTGGGCAGCAGTCACCAGAAAATCGCAATGTGGGCAGCAGTCACCAGAAAATCGTAACGTGAGCAGCAGTCACCAGAAAATTGTAACGTGGACAACATTCACCAGACAATCGTAATGTGGGCAGCGTTCACCAGAGTATCGTAATGTGGGACAGAAAATCGTAATGTGGGCAGAGTTCACCAGAAAATCGTAATGTGGACAGCGTTCACCAGAAAATCGTACTGTGGACAGCATTCACCAGACAATCGTAACGTGGGCAGTGTTCACCAAAAAATCGTAATGTGCGCCAGAAAATCGTAATGTGGGCAGAGTTCACCAGAAAATCGCAATGTGGGCAGCAGACACCAGAAAATCGCAATGTGGGCAGCAGTCACCAGAAAATACTAATGTGGGCAGCAGGCACTAGAAAATTGTAATGTGGGCAGTAGGCACTAGAAAATCGTAATGTAAGCAGCAGGCACTAGACGGCAAGATGGCTGCCGAAGCCCTGTACTGGAGACACAAATAGTCTCCAGTGCAGGGCTTCATTGGCAGCCATCTTGCCGTAGCCCTGCTGTGATATACAATTTCCCTAGTCTGGGGTGTGAGGTCCGTGGTCTCTACACCCTGGAACTATGCTAGAGAATAACACAGATGATAATACAGTGAACTGGCTAAGTGTGGATTCCCAGGTCCTCGTGGTTCCACCACACTGAAGGATCTGACTAAGGTCTGAGTGCTAACGCATAGGTATTCGCAACGCCAGACAACCAGCAACTGAACAGCAAGAGATATATATAGTAAAGCGCTCCACAGCGCCACCCAGCTCCCATCAACCAATCACCTGCTGAGCTGGGATCAGCTGACCGCCTCGATCAGCTGACCCTTCTCCTATCGGCATAAAGAGCCTGTCTAGCGGCGCGCGCGCGCGTAGCTCTCCATCTGTGTGCACTACTAGGTCCAGGCAAACCAGAAGCATGTTGCTGCGGGGCGGTTTCTCCGCAATCCGTCACAGTACCCCCCGAGGAGTGGACTCCGGACACTCTCCACCAGGCTTCCCAGGATGTAAGTCATGGAACTCTTTCTTTAATTCTTCTGCATGCATGCGACAATCTGGCACCCAAGATCTCTCCTCTATGCCATATCCCTTCCAGTGGACCAAATACTGCACAGAATTCTGCACCAGGCGAGAATCCAGAATCTTTTCAATCTCATACTCTGGTTGGTCATCCACCAACACAGGGGGGGGGGGGGAGAGGAATCCACCTGTACTGTTGGTTTTTACAGGGACACATGAAATGATCTCACACCTTTCATACTGTCTGGGAGATCAACAGCATACGTGACATTATTAATTTTCTTGGCCACTGGAAAAAGACCTATAAACTTAGGGCCCAGCTTGGGTGACAATTGCTTTAAAGCCAAGTGACGAGTGGAAACTCCACTCAATAGATCAATGTTTATCTGCTTGCTTCTTCTGGGTTTGGAAAGCTTTCCCTAGGTTCCTTTTAACCATTCCCCAAATCTCTTTCAGGGCCCTTTGCCATTCCTCTAGAGCTGGAAACGGGGTAGGTGCAACCGGCAAGGGAGCAAACTTAGGTGATCTCCCTGACACCACCTGGAATGGGGAGAACCCAGAAGAAGAGCTCTTCAGGTTGTTGTGCGCAAACTCTGCGAACGGCAAAAACTTTACCCAATCGGTTTGCGCATCAGCAACATAACACCTGAGAGATTGCTCCAGAGATTGATTAACTCTCTCGGTCTGACCGTTGGTCTGTGGGTGATAGCCTGATGAGAACGCGAGTTCCATGTCTAATTGATGGCAAAAGGCCCTCCAAAATTTTGAAACAAATTGGACTCCCCGATCTGACACTACATTTTCCGGAATGCCATGCAGCCGGACAGGGCCGGGCCGAGGCATAGGCTGGAGAGGCTCCAGCCTCAGGGCGCAGTGTAGGAGGGGGCGCACAATTCATTCAGCTTTCATTCCTAATTGTATATGAAGCAGAAAGAAATAAGAAAAGGGGATACATTGCAGTGACTGCAAGCCAGATAACTAGATATTAAGGTGTTGGGGAGGTTGTGGGCCCTGTGGCCCTCTTAGTCTAACAGCAATCAGTGAGTGACAGCTGGGATGGGAGGGGTGGAGGGGCGCACTTTGGTGTCTCAGCCTTGGGTGCTGGAGGACCTTGTCCCTGCTCTGCAGCCGGAAGATGTGTTGGATGAAGAGATTAGCCAATTCCTGGGCCGAGGGGAGTCCTTTCAGAGGGACAAAGTGTGCCATCTTACTGAAACGGTCCACTACCACCCAAATGACCGACTTGCCTTCAGACCAAGGGAGTTCCCCCACAAAATCCATGGAAATATGAGTCCAGGGTTCATTGGGGACTGGCAAGGACTGTAAAGTGCCAACGGGGGCCTGACGAGAGGGCTTACTCCTCGCGCATACTGCACACTCTCTTACAAACTCCTTACAATCTGTAGCCAAAGTAGGCCACCAGGCACATCTAGCTAATAGAACCTGAGTTCTGGTGGCTCCAGGATGACCAGCATTTTTGTGAGAATGAAAGAATTGTAGGATTTGTAAGCAGAAAGGTAGTGGTACAAACATGACCCTCTCAGGCTTCCCCTCTGGAACATCCTGTTGGTAGGGACAAGTGGTTGTCCAATCTCTCCATGTCTCAGTGGCCGCCAAAACTACCTTTGGGGGTAGGATGGTCTCAGGGTTTGCAGGCTGCACTGACTCGGGCTCAAAACACCTGGAGAGAGCATCGGCCTTGACATTCTTACTTCCGGGAGTATACATGATTACAAATCTAAATCTAAGTCTCTTAGCCCCCTCAATATACTCCAAATTTTTGTGATCTGTGTAAACTGTGATAATGTGTTCTGCACCCTCTAACCAGTGTCGCCATTCCTCAAAAGCTAATTTGATAGCCAAGAGCTCACGATTGATGATGTCATAGTTTTTCTCGGCGGGTGAAAATCTGCAAGAAAAGTAGGCACATGGGTGCAGCTTGCCCTGCAAGCCTGACTCCTGAGACAACATAGCTCCCACCCCCACCTCTGAGGCATCAACCTCCACGATGAAGGGGAAGGCGACATCAACATGCCTAAGTATCGGGGCAGAACAAAACAGTTTTTTAACCACTTAAGGACTGCAGTCATAAAACCCCTTTAGGACCAGAGCCTTTTTTTCCATTCAGACCACTGCAGCTTTCACGGTTTATTGCTCGGTCATACAACCTACCACCTAAATGAATTTTACCTCCTTTTCTTCTCTCTAATATAGCTTTCTTTTGGTGCTATTTGATTGCTCCTGCGATTTTTACTTTTTATTATATTCATCAAAAAAGACATGAATTTTGGCAAAAAATGATTTTTTTAACTTTCTGTGCTGACATTTTTCAAATAAAGTAAAATTTCTGTATACATGCAGCGCGAAAAATGTGGACAAACATGTTTTTGATTAAAAAAAACCCATTCAGTGTATATTTATTGGTTTGGGTAAAAGCTATAGCGTTTACAAACTATGGTGCAAAAAGTGAATTTTCCTATTTTGAAGCATCTCCGACTTTTCTGAGCACCTGTCATGTTTCATGAGGTGCTAAAATTCCAGGATAGTATAAATATCCCCCAAATGACCCCATTTTGGAAAGAAGACATCCCAAAGTATTCACTGAGAGGCATGGTGAGTTCATAGAAGATTTTATTTTTTGTCACAAGTTAGCGGAAAATGACATTTTGTGACAAAAAAAAGGAAAAAAAAATTTCCATTTCTTCTAACTTGCGACAAAAAAAAATGAAATCTGCCACGGACTCACTATGCTCCTCTCTGAATACCTTGAAGTGTCTACTTTCCAAAATGGGGTCATTTATGGGGTGTGTTTACTGTCCTGGCATCTTGGGGGTGCTAAATTGTAAGCACCCCTGTAAAGCCTAAAGGTGCTCATTGCACTTAGGGCCCCTTAGCGCAGTTAGGCTGCAAAAAAGTGCCACACATGTGGTATCGCCGTACTCAGGAGAAGTAGTATAATGTGTTTTGGGGTGTATTTTTACACATACCCATGCTGGGTGGGAGAAATATCTCTGTAAATCACAATTTTTTGATTTTTTTACACACAATTGTCCATTTACAGAGATATTTCTCCCAATCAGCATGGGTATGTGTAAAAATACACCCCGAAACACATCATACTACTTCTCCTGAGTACGGCGATACCACATGTGTGGCACTTTTTTGCACCCCAACTGCGCTAAGGGGCCCAAAGTCCAATGAGTACCTTTAGGATTTCACAGGACATTTTACGACATTTGGTTTCAAGACTACTCCTCACGGTTTAGGGCCCCTAAAATCCCAGGGCAGTATAGGAACCCCACAAGTGACCCCATTTTAGAAAGAAGACACCCAAAGGTATTCCGTTAGGAGTATGGTGAGTTCATAGAAGATTTTATTTTTTTGTCACAAGTTAGCGGAAATTGATTTTAATTGTTTTTTTTCACAAAGTGTCATTTTCCGCTAACTTGTGACAAAAAATAAAATCTTCTATGAACTCACCATACTCCTAACTGAATACCTTGGGATGTCTTCTTTCTAAAATGGGGTCACTAGTGGGGTTCCTATACTGCCCTGGGATTTTAGGGGCCCTAAACCGTGAGGAGTAGTCTTGAAACCAAATTTCGCAAAATGACCTGTGAAATCCTAAAGGTACTCATTGGACTTTGGGCCCCTTAGTGCAGTAAGGGTGCAAAAAAGTGCCACACATGAGGTATCGCTGTACTCAGGAGAAGTAGTATAATTTGTTTTGCGGTGTATTTTTACACATACCCATGCTGGGTGGGAGAAATATCTCTGTAAATGGACAATTGTGTGTAAAAAAATTAAAAAATTGTGATTTACAGAGATATTTCTCCCACCCAACATGGGTATGTGTAAAAATACACCCCAAAACACATTATACTACTTCTCCTGAGTACGGCGATACCACATGTGTGGCACTTTTTTGCACCCCAACTGCGCTAAGGGGCCCAAAGTCCAATGAGTACCTTTAGGATTTCACAGGTCATTTTGCAAAATTTGGCTTCAAGACTACTCCTCACGGTTTAGGGCCCCTAAAATGCCAGGGCAGTATAGGAACCCCACAAGTGACCCCATTTTAGAAAGAAGACACCCCAAGGTATTCAGTTAGGAGTATGGTGAGTTCATAGAAGATTTTATTTTTTGTCACAAGTTAGCGGAAAATGACACTTTGTGAAAAAAAACAATTAAAATCAATTTCCGCTAACTTGTGACAAAAAAATAAAATCTTCTATGAACTCACCATACTCCTAACTAAATACCTTGGGGTGTCTTCTTTCTAAAATGGGGTCACTTGTGGGGTTCCTATACTGCCCTGGGATTTTAGGGGCCCTAAACCGTGAGGAGTAGTCTTGAAACCAAATGTCGCAAAATGACCTGTGAAATCTTAAAGGTACTCATTGGACTTTGGGCCCCTTAGCGCAGTTAGGGTGCAAAAAAGTGCCACACATGAGGTATCCCCGTACTCAGGAGAAGTAGTATAATTTGTTTTGCGGTGTATTTTTACACATACCCATGCTGGGTGGGAGAAATATCTCTGTAAATGGACAATTGTGTGTAAAAAAATTAAAAAATTGTGATTTACAGAGATATTTCTCCCACCCAGCATGGGTATGTGTAAAATACACCCCAAAACACATGTGTGACACTTTTTTAGCAGCCTAGTTGCGCAAAGGGGCCCAAAGTCCAATGAGCACCTTTAGGCTTTACAGGGGTGCTCACAATTTAGCAACCCCCCCACATGCCAGGACCGTGAACAAACCCCACAAATGACCCCATTTTGGAAAGAAGACACCCCAAGGTATTCCATGAGGGGCATGGTGAGTTCATAGAAAAAAAAATGTTTGTCATAAGTGAGCGGAAAATGACATTTTGTGAAAAAAACATACAACAATTTCTGCTAACTTGTGACAAAAAATAAAATATTCTATGAACTCACCATGCACCTCACGGAATACTTTGGGGTGTCCTCTTTCCAAAATGGCATCATTCGTGGGGTCTGTCCTGGCATTTTAGGGTCTCTGCAATCATTACATGTATGGCCAGTATTAGGAGTTTCTGCTATACTCCTTATTTTGGGCATACGGGTAATGCACTCTGGGCTGAAAGGAAAAATGACAGTCAATCAATCAATCAATGTGGATGAAAAAATATCTGCCAAAAAAATGTGAAAAAAAAGAGGGGAAGGCGTCTGCCAGGACATAGGAGCTGCCACCCAAAAACGTCCACCCACTCAGCTCGTATGCCCTGGCAAAGCCGATTTATCCATTCACACCGATCGATGTGGATGAACAAATCATTGCCAGAGTTCTTTTTTGATACAAAGTGCTTGCCAAAGCATAGGAGCTCCAACACCACCCCTCAGCTCATATGCCTCGGCAAACGTATCTTTTTTACTGCAGAGGAGAAATCTCGTCCTGCAGCGCTGCATGCACCGACTTGTGTGTAATCTGACAGACACACAATGCTTCTGTCAGGATGCACCATCAGTGCTGCAGCTGGTTGGTCGGTCGGTCGGTCCACCTGGAAGGGTAAAGGATGGAAAAAAGAGAGAAAAACACACACACAAAAAACAAGCAAGCAGCAAAGCAATAACTTCATTAACATCAACTTTTATAAACTTTAATGAACATTTTTAACCCAAACATTAACATTGGGAACCAAACATTAACTTTTTTGCTTACCTGTTTTTTTTATTTGTGTTTTTTTTCTTACCTTTCTGAGGACAAACCTCTCGTCCCCCATGGGACAATATGCAAAGTGCAAATCGCACAGAGATGTGGCGAAGTACATTATGCACTTTGTCCCAAGTGAAAGGAGAGGTTTCTGGCAGCACTGTGTATTAGGGTCTCTGAAAACCTGATGTCTGGGTTCACACTGCATATTGGCGTATCTGGTGGGTCGCGCGCACCGCATCGCCCCAAACAGACCTTCAGAGAATACCGCTAGAGTAGCATTCGACAGTAATCGCATTCGGCCTAGTAAGTAACTGCGTCGCCGTAGACTAACATGACTTCCGGGCCGACCCAAATTGCCACAGAAGCCACCCAGTAACGTAGGCATGCACTAGCGTTAAGTCAAGCACTTCCGGCGTAGGGGGGGGACCGCAAAGTGTGACTTTCGCTAGGCAATTTTCCCTAACGCATCACGCCAGTGTGAAATAGCACAGAGACCCTTGTGTGCCTACTGCTATGTTTGGAGTTCCCTACTCTCTAAAAGTGTATCTGCTCATGATACCTCTGGAAACACTCCCCTAGGCATAGACCAGGCTGGTCAGGACACATGGGACAAAACAGAGGTGTCACGCCTTGTTCCAGCCCTGCTGCAGACACGACAACGTTTTCTTGGGGTGCGTTGATTTGGGCCACTCGGAATGGGAAAGGCGTAGTGCCTTTCATGCAGCCGGCTAACTGCATTTTGGGGTTGGGCCACGGCACCTCCTGGATACAGGAGTTCCATAACGATGTCTTCCTGGAATTTAAGGAACGCTCCAGTTCTCCCAGCCTTACTGTAGAGAACAAAGCTGTTGTAAATACCCAATTGAATTAGATAAACAGACACTTTTTTATACCAGCGTCTGGTTTTGCGGGAAACTAAATAGGGCCCTAACATCTGGTCATTGAAGTCCACCCCTCCCATGTAAGCATTATAGTCGTGGACGGCGAGGGGTTTTTCAGTGACCTCAGTTGCCCGTTGAATTTGGACTGTCGTGTCTGTGTGAATGGTGGACAGAAGGTAAACGTCCCTCTTGTCCTTCCATTTCACCGCGAGCAGGTCATCTGTACACAAGGCAGCCCTCTCCCCCCGTGCAAGCCGGGTACTAACGAGCCGTTGGGGGAAGCCCCGGCGACTAGGCCGCACGGTGCCACAGCAGCGGATCCCTTCTATCTTTAAATGCTGATAGAGGGCCACACTTGTGTAGAAGTTGTCCACATAAAGATGGTACCCCTCCTGGAACAAAGGTGACACCAAGTCCCACACAATCTTGCCACTGCTCCCCAGGTAGTCAGGGCATCCGACCGGCTCCAATTTTGAGTCTTTTCCCTCATAGACCCTAAAACCATAAGTATAGCCTGTGGCTCTTTCACAGAGCTTATACAATTTCACCCCATACCGGGCGCGCTTGCTTGGGATGTACTGTTTGATGCCAAGGCGCCCGGTAAAATGTATGAGGGACTCGTCTACACAAATGTGCTGTTCAGGGGTATAAGCATCTGCAAATTTTGATGACATGTGGTCTATGAGGGGCCGAATTTTGTGGAGCCGTTCATAAGCAGGGTGGTCACTCCGATGACAGGTTGTGTTGTCATTGAAGTGCAGGAAGCGCAGGATCATCTCAAACCGTGTCCTGGACATGACAGCAGAGAACATGGGCAGGTGATATATTGGGCGCGTAGACCAATAAGACCGCAATACATTCAATTTGACTAGACCCATGTTAAGGAGAAGGCCCAAAAAAGTTTTAAGTTCGGAAACTTGGAGTGGTTTCCACCGGTAAGCCTGGGAATAGTACTTATCCGGGTTGTCGGTGATGTATTGTGTGGCATAACGGTTGGTCTAAGCCACAATTAAGTCGTAGAGATCCTCGGTGAAGAACAGATGAAAAAAGTCTAGGGCCGTTACTAGATTATCTGTCTCCACCTGGACTCCAGACTGGGCGGTGAAAGGGGGCAGTACGGGTGCGGCGGAACCAGGGGATTGCCAATTGGGATTTGCCAGCACCTCTGGAAGACTATGGGTAGTACGGGCCCGTTTTCTTGGTGGCTGCGACTCGGGTCTTAATGCACGTGCCACCGAACCAGTTTCAACTTCCCTTCTGGTGCTCACCACTTCACCAGGGTCTACGGAAGTACTGGTGCCAGGTCCAGGAGATGCTGCGCTGCTGGTGTATGCCTCACCATGAAACCTCAGACCAGCGCTAGCACCACTCTGTTGCCCTTGAGGCAGATCCTGCGCCACCTGCGGTCCAGTGACATGGGGTGTGGTACGCCTGGCTCTAGCCGGGACCTCAACCTCGTTATCGCTATCGGTCAGCGAGCCACTGCTGTCCACAGGTTCGTACTCTGACCCAGAAGATTCGTCGGATGAGATGTCCCAATCGTCCTCATCCGACTGGGCCATGTACCTGAGAACCTCATCATCGGAATACCCCTTTCTTGCCATGGTGGGCTGCTAAATTTAGGGGGTATTCCTCTGAGACTACCCAGGAAAAAGAGCACCTACCTAGCAAAAGGGAGTACTTGCGGAGCAGAAAGCTGTGGTCACTGAGTTTTGGAAAAAAAAATCAAAACTGATCTTTACAGTGCCACAGCTATTGTACAGTGTTTTTTGCAGTGATCAGAAAAAAAATTCTGTCACTGCGGTGGGGCGGGCTGAACGCAAGTGCAGGCGAACGATCAGGCCTGATCGGCAAACACTGCGTTTTTAGTGGATCCTAATGACCCCAATATAGATCTGTGTGCGATCAGTAATGATCACTTACAGATACTATATAGTACCAATGCTGATTAGCGACAGTGATGACGCTAATCAGCGACTAATTAGTGACTGTGGTGCGGTGGGCTGAGCGCTAACTGACACTAACACAGGGGCCTAGCTAACTGGCCTAACTGTTAACACTAGTGATACTAAAAACACTTTTTTTAGATCACTAGGATAGTGACCGGCGGCGGGGGGGGGGGGGGGGGGGATCAGGGGGCAATCAGACAGCAATGGGGGCAATCAGAAACAATCACAGACAATCAGAGGGCAATCAAGGCAATTACAACACAATTAGAGCCAATAAGAGTGATTAGAGGGCAATCACAGCCAGTCAGCGCAATCAAAGCCAATCGCGGGGCAATCGAAGCCAATCACAATACAATCGAAAACCAATCACGGGACAATCGAAAACCAATCACGGGACAATCGAAGCCAATCACGGGACAATCGAAAACCAATCACAGCACAATCGAAGCCAATCACGGGACAATCGAAGCCAATCACAGGACAATCAAAGCCAATCGCGGGACAATCGAAGCCAATCACAGCACAATCAAAGCCAATCACAGGACAATCAAAAAACAATCACGGGACAATCTAAGTCAGTCACAGGGCAATTGAGACAATTGGAGCCAATCAAAGCACAATCAAGCGTTACAGACAGGAGATTAGATATACACAATGGCAGGGGGGTGATCTAGGGCAGGGTGGAGTGATCAGAGGGAGATATAAGGACAGGGGGGAGGGTGGTCAGGAGCCTGCAGTGACAGGTGGTGACGGGGTGATTGATAGGTGATCGGTAGGTAATTACAGAGGAGAAAATAAGCAAGCAATGCACTGGCGGGGGGTCTGTGGGCGATCTGAGGGTTCGGGTGGGTGATTGGGTGCCCGCAAGGGGCAGATTAGGGTCTAATCTGATGGGTAGCAGTGACAGGGGGTGACGGAGTGATTGATAGGTGATCAGAAGGTAATTACAGGGTAGAATATATGCAAGCAATGCACTGGCAAGTTGATCAGAGGGGGTCTCAGGGCAATCTGAGGGGGTGGGCGGATGATTGGGTGCCCAAAAGGAGCAGATTAGGGACTGATCTGATGGGTAGCAGTGACAGGTAGTGACAGGGGGTGATTGATGGGTGATTGATGGGTGATCAGTAGGTGTTTAGAGGAGAGAAAAGATGTAAACAATGCACTTGGTAGGTGTTATGAGGGTGGGCCTGTGGGCGATCTGAGCGTGTGGGTGGGTGATCAGATGCCCGCAAAGGGCAGGTTAGGGTCTAATCTGATGGGTGGCAGTGACAGGTGATGACAGGGGGTGATCGATGGGTGATTGACAGGTGATTGACAGGTGATTACAGAGAATAGCTGTATACAGTACACGGGGGGGGGGGAGGTCTGGGGGGGGGGGTCTGGGGAGGATCTGAGGGTGTGGGGGGGGTGATCAGGCGCCCCCAGGGGGAAGTTTAGGACCTGATCTAAAAGATAGTGTTGACAGTTAGTGACAGGGGGTGATTGATAGGTGATTAGGGGGGTGATTGGGTGCAAACAGTGCTGTCAGGGGGTGGGCAGGGGGGGGTCTGATGGGTGCTGTGGGCGATTAGTGTGCAGGGGGGGCAGGATCAGTGTGTGTGTGTTCCAACTCACAGTGCTGCCTTCCTCTCTGGTGGTCGATCGAGCGCTGTGACCACCAGGGGGGAGGCAGCGTGTATAATACGCTTTGTTTACCTAACAAAGCGTATTATACACTTTCAATTGGCCATTTCAAAAAGTTGCAACCCGCCGGCGCTGCTGATTGGCCGGCGGGTTGACGTCACATGTGGGCGGAGCCTAATGCCAGCGATGCGCGCGCAGTCCGCGCGCGCGATCGCCCGCAATCCCCTCCCCCAGGACCCGACGCCATTCTGCGTTACGTGGTCCTGGGGCTGCCACTTTGCCGCCGCCAATATGAAGTAGGCGGTCGGCAAGTGGTTAAGGTTGAAAAGGCCGCATGAGCCTCCGGTGACCAGTGATGAGTGTCAGCCCCTTTTCTGGTGAGACTGGTGAGAGGGGAGATGATGGTAGAGTACCCCTTAATGAACCTTCTGTAGTAATTGGCAAACCCCAGGAATCTCTGAAGTGCCTTCAGCCCCACAGGCTGAGGCCACTCCAGGACAGCAGAAACTTTCCCTGGGTCCATCAAGAGACCAGAAGTGGAGATAATGTACCCTAAGAAGGCTACTGACTCTACCTCAAAGAGGCATTTCTCCAGTTTGGCATAAAGTTGATTCTGTTTTAACTTCTTTAATACCCATCTGACATGCTGGCGATGTTCAGATAGATTGGACGAAAAGATTAGTATGTCGTCCAAGTAGACCAGAACAAACTTCTCCAACACCTCCCTGAACACCTCATTAATTAACTCCTGGAAACGGCCGGTGCATTGCACAACCCGAAGGGCATCACCAGGTACTCGTAATGCCCGTCGGGTGTGTTAAAGGCCGTCTTCCATTCGTCACCATCCCTGATGCGGACTAGATTGTATGTACCCCTGAGATCTAGCTTGGAAAAAATCTTGGCGTTGGTCACTTGCGTGAACAAATCGTCAATCAATGGCAAAGGGTAGCGGTTTTTCACTGTGATCTTATTTAGGCCTCAATAATCAATACAAGGACGGAGGCCTCCGTCTTTTTTCTTTGCAAAAAAGAAACCTGCCCCCGCTGGTGAACGAGAGGGACGAATGAACCCTTTCGCCAAGTTTTCCCTGATGTATTCCTGCATAGCTAGTTTCTCTGGCCCAGACAGGTTATAAAGATGACCTCTGGGCGGCATACAACCAGATCTCAGATCGATGGGACAATCGAAGGCACAATGGGGGGAAGTTTGTCCGCTGACTTGGGGCAGAAAACGTCAGCAAATTCTGCGTATTGTCTCGGTACACCTTCAACCTGAATGTTGGTATTACCCAAGGTTACTTTCGCTAAACAATGATGATAACAATGGGATGACCAGCTCGTTAGCTGACCTGACCCCCAGTCTATCTGAGGTGAGTGAATTTGTAACCAGGGCATGCCAAGAATGATGGTAGAGGTTGCCATATGCAAAACCAGAAATTGCAAATTCTCCCCATGTAATACCCCCACATTGAGTTGCAAACTTGGAGTACGGGATAAGGGTTGTCTACTCTGCAGAGGAGAGTCATCTACAGCAGTGACCAGGATCGGTTGATCCAAGGGGAGCATGGGTATTCCTAATTTTTTTAGCAAACTCGTAATCTATAAAATTAGCTGCTGAACCGGAATCAATCAAAGCTTCAGTGGAGACAGTCTGATTTTCCCATGTGACAGAACAGGGAAGTAGCAGACGATTGTTATGTAGAGGTAAAAACTGCGCGCCTAGGGTATTACCTCTAACTACTCCTAGGCAGCAGCGTTTCCCGACTTCCTGGGACAATTCTGCACTCTATGACCCTCCTCTGCACAGTATAAACAGAGCTGATCTGTCTTCCTGCGATTTCTCTCTGACCGTGTCAATTTAGACTGACCTATTTGCATTCGTTCAGGTGGCGGTGAGGCAGGTGGAGGAGTGGCATATCTGATCTGATAGGAAGTGGCATATCTGATCCTGTCCATACCACGGGTTTGTTTCTGATACCGTACCCGACGATCAACCTGTACTGCCAAAGAGATTGCTTCCTCAATGGTTTTTGGTTCAGGGTATCCCAACATCAATTCAGAGACTGTGTCTGACAACCCTGATAGAAAACAATCCAGCAACGCAAAAGCCCCCCACCTAGATGACACCGACCACTTCCTGAACTCAGCTGCATAAACCTCAACTGAATCCTTGCCTTGGCGCAAGGTCTTCAACTTCCGTTCAGCGGTAGAGGCAATGTCTGGATCATCATAAATTATGGCCATGGATTTAAAAAACTCCTCAACTGACCTGAGTGCTTCATGCCCTGATGCTAAGTTATACGCCCAGGTTTGAGCATTCCCTGAGAGTAAGGTTTTAATAAAGATAATTCTCTGTGCCTCTGTTCCTGACAGGTTAGGCCTCAATTCAAAATATGACATTACATGATTCTTAAAATTCTGAAAGTCAGATCTATGGCCAGAAAACTTTTCGGGTACAGACATTCTTAAGTCTGTGACTGGAGAGGATCGCACTGAATTTACAGTCGTCTGAAGGACTTGTAGTGACCCAGATAAAGCAGAGATCTGGGCCTGCTGCCCGTCCATCACTTTGATGAGATTTTCCACCGAGGTGGTGAGTGTGTCAAGACGACTGTTAAGTGCGTCCATTTTGTTTTGGTCTGGCGTTCTGTAACGATGGCTGTCAGCAACCAGAGAGAATCTGATTATTGGCGATCTGCAGTTTCCCCAATAATACAGATTTATACCTGATTATGGATGATCTGCAGAATCACCAATAATACAGATATAGTACTAACCTCTAGACACCTGAAGCGTGTAAGTGTTTGGTGTAACAGTAGGAATTGAACCACCGGGGTAGCAGGTGGTCCAATAAGTAGAGAAGACTCTACTGCAGTCAAGGGCTCCAGGAGGGGGAGTCCTTGACTGGATTTGCGGCAGGGCCCCCTCTAAAGAACAGGGGACCCCTGCAGGACGACTGAGCCCCCAAAGGTTGGGTGACAGTCAGAAGAGTCGGGCAGGCCGGGTCGGCAACACACAGACAGATAAAGTACAGAGACAGGAGACAGATTCGGTAACCAGGGACAGGCAGGATCGGCAACAGTAGATCAGGTGTGCGAAGGTACCGAATCAGAAAACAGAAGAGAAGTCAGGAGAGATACAATTCATAAACCGATATCCTATAATGCCTAGTCTAGAGTGTGAGGTCCATGGTCTCACACACAAGGACTAGTCTAAGGAATAACACAGATGATATACAATATTCCTAGTCTGGGGCCGGGCCGAGGCATAGGCTGGAGAGGCTCCAGCCTCAGGGCGCAGTGTAGGAGGGGGCGCACAATTCATTCAGCTGTCATTCCTAATTGTGTATGAAGCACAAAGAAATAAGAAAAAGGAATACATAGCAGTGACTGCAAGCCAGATAACTAGAGATTAAGGTGTTGGGGAGGTTGTGGGCCCTGTGGCCCTCTTAGTCTAATAGCAATCAGTGTGTGACAGCTGGGATGGAGGGATGGAGGGGCACACTTAGGTGTCTCAGCCTTGGGTGCTGGAGGACCTTGTCCCTGCGTGGTCTCTACACCCTGGAACTGGTCTAAGGAATAACACAGATGATATACAATATTCCTAGTCTGGGGTGTGAGGTCCATGGTCTCTACACCCTGGAACTGGTCTAAGGAATAACACAGATGATATACAATTTCCCTAGTCTGGGGTGTGAGGTCCGTGGTCTCTACACCCTGGAACTATGCTAGAGAATAACATAGATGATAATACAGTGAACTGGCTAAGTGTGGATTCCCAGGTCCTCGTGGTTCCACCACACTGAAGGATCTGACTAAGGTCTGAGTGCTAACACATAGGTATTCGCAACGCCAGACAACCAGCAACTGAACAGCAAGAGATATATATAGTAAAGCGCTCCACAGTGCCGCCCAGCTCCCATCAACCAATCACCTGCTGAGCTGGGATCACTTGACCGCCTCGATCTGCTGACCCTTCTCCTATTGGCATAAAGAGTCTGTAGCTCTCCATCTGTGTGCACTACTAGGTCCAGGCAAACCAGAAGCATGTTGCTGCGGGGAAACCGCCGCTCTGAGCGTGGATTCCGCCGCCTCACTGCCAGAACGCGCGGCGGTTTCTCCGCAATCCGTCACACTTACAATCTAAGGGGAAGGGATAGGTAGCAGTACACAGATCTCTCCTCTCATCCTTACATGGCAGTTTTTTGCACATTTTACCCCTTGAGCACCAGAGCAATTTTCACCTTTCAGCGCTCCTTCCATTCATTCATCTATAACTTTATCACTACTTATCACAATGAAATGAACTATATCTTCTTTTTTTGCCACCAATTAGGCTTCTCTTTGGTGGTACATTATGCCAATAATTATTTTATTATAAATGTTTTTTAATGGGAAAATAAGAATAAAATTGGAAAAAAATCATTATTTTTCAGTTTTCGACCATTATAGTTTCTAAATAATGCATGCTACTGTAATTAAAATCCACGTAATTTATTTGCCCATTTATCCTGGTTATTACACCATTTAAATTATGTCTATCATAATGTCTGGCACCAATATTTTATTTGGAAATAAAGGTGCATTTTTTCAGTTTTGCATCCATCACTATTTACAAGCCCATAATTTAAAAAAATAACAGTAATATATCCTCTTGGCATACATATTAAAAAAGTTCAGTCCCTAAGATAACTATTTATGTCTTTTTTTTATTGTCAATTTTTTTTTGTAGATATTAAAAAAAAAAGTTTGATTACCTTGGGTAGAGTGTGGGAGGGAAATAGTTAATTGTAGATGTAAAAAAATGCTTGTAATGTAAAAAAGAATGTGTGTTGATGTAATTTTACTATTTGGCAACAAAATGGCCTCAGTCATTTTATTTGGAATGCGTCCTGTAAGCGTAATATGTACGCTTACAGGAAGTGTACTGTGGATGGGAAATGTTTTTTTTGTTCACAATGATTGCACGGCTTCTCATAGAAGCCGCCGATCATTGCTTGGGGACTTATGCTGGGCATACACGGCAGTTTGGGCAAGCATATCAATCGAGCCATCAGGCTCGATTGATAATATCCGACAGGTCCGATGACCTGCCGTATAGATTCCCCGCTCGATCCCTGCCGGTGGACAATAGCAGGGAATCGATCGGCTGATAAGGAGCGCCGGCGGGGAAGAGCGGGAATCGATCCGCGCGCACGCGCAGACCAGCGGGGACACGGCGGGGGTCGATCCGGCGACTAATCGGCAGCCGGATTGACTCGTGTATGCCCAGCATTAGATCAATGAATTCCAATTCACTTATCTCCGGGCAAGCGGGTGGCGACATGGACAAATGCAGGAACGCGCACACGAGCAAGTGGGAGCGCGGACAGCAGTGGTGGCAGCAGGGGTACGTATATCTACACCCCAGGCACGGAAGTGAAGTTTAAAGGGGCATAGATATACTGTACCCAAATGGGGAGGTGGTTAAAGCACAGCTATTATTCATTAAAGTTTGTTCCTAAAAAGAAACTTCATGTTAATTGAAAACTTCTACAAACATATCAGGGCTCTTACAAGACTTTATGTAATTTATTGTCATCAAAGAGGTCAGGCCAGTTTCAAGGGGAGGACTAGGAAGAAGATGGGCCACCTGCGTAAATCCCACCCATATATTCGAGGGAGCTCTCTGGCTACCTATACTGGGGGGCTCTTGGCTTCCTATACTGGGAATCTCTCTGGCTATCTATATGGGGGGGGGGGGGTTGGCTTTCTATAGTGGGGACCTCTGGCTATCTATATTGCAGGAGGCACTTCTATACTGGGGGGCTCTCGGGTCACCTAATACCAGGGGCTCTCTGGCTAACTATACTGGGGTGGGCTCTCTAACTACCTATGCTGGGGGCACTCTGGCTACCTACATTGGGGAGCTCTTTGGCTACCTATATTGGGTGGGGCCTTCTGGCTACCTATACTGGGGGCTGTTTGGTTTCCTATACTGGTAGGCTTGCAGGCTACTAATACTGGAGGGGTGATCTGTCTACCTGTACTGTGGGGCCTCTTGGCTGCCTATACTGGAGACATGGCTCTCTGGCTACTTATACTGGGGTGATCTGACTCTCTGACTGCCTATATTGGTGGAGGCTTTCTCTGGCTACCTATACTGGGGTTCTCTTTGGCTTCCTATACTGGGGGGCTCTCTGGCTACCTATACTGGAGGGGCTCTTGGCTACCTATACTGCAGGGGGGAGTAATCTGACTACATGTGCTGGGGTACACATCTTGCTACTTGTACTGGGGGCTTTGTCTGGCCACCAACTACAGTGGGCTCTCTAATAATGGGGGCACCTCTGGCTACCCCATGACAACCATCTGCTGGAGTCTTGTGAAGGTGGAATTTTTACAATTTCACTCTTGAGTGAAGTATAAGTTTTATATGTTTCAGTATCAACCATTCCAGTAACTTGGAAAGCATTTTTTTTTCGCTATTAGTTTTATGCTCTGTTTAATGCTTTAGACCACAGATTTCGATTTAATGTTTTAGACCACAAAAGAAATCTGAGTTTCATACTACTTAAAGGTGAGTGAGAAGAGTCAGTCATTAACCCCCACCTCCCCCCTATCTTTCATTTAAAGCAGAAAGTAGAAGAGTGCTGCTTTCCGCTTATGAAATAGTTGGCAAGGTGGGTAAATTACTCTTAAGGCCCATACACACGTCGGATTTCCGCGAACGACGGGTCGTTTGCACGCCCCGTCGTTCCGTCGTTCGCCCGCTAAATCGGGCGTGTGTACAGGCTGTCGTTCGCTTGATAAGGGAGCGTTTGAGCGATCCGCCCGGCGGATCGCTCAAACTCACCCTTATCAAGTGAACGACAGCCTGTACACACGCCCGATTCAGCGGGCGAACGACGGAATGACGGGGCGTGCAAACGACCCGTCGTTCGCGGAAATCCGACGTGTGTATGGGCCTTTAGGCTTGGGACCCTTTTCTGAGTGTTTTGTGGTTTGAAAGGTAATGTAAAGTACTGTAATGTAAAGCTATGTGTGTGACCACACATGAGAGATGTGATTTTTGTTTAAGTCACCCATAGCATAACATTAGCAAGAACTTTTCAAATCACAAGCGCTTAGAAAAGTGCTGGTAGTGGATCCCTGGCCAAGAGGCATATCTAGGGAAAACAGCACCTATGGCTAAGGAGTCACTGCATTATTGATTGTATTATATGCTTTACTCCTCTGATTGTGTTTGCATTTTGCTTCATATGCTGTTATACCAAATTACCAATATGCCTCATAGTGACTCCATTTTGATCTACTCTTACTTGCTGTATGCTAATGTATCATGCTTTGGATCATATGACTTTTGCCCTTTGTACATTCTCTTGCTATGTTGATTTCGATTTAATACAGATTTTTGCACTAATTAATTGCCGGTGTGTGAGTCTTTACTCTACATGTACCTGTAGGGCTACTATTCTATTATACTGTGCTGTTGAGGATTGCAGACCTTTCTTGTAAATATTGTAACATGGAAATCCACCCCAGGGAAGAGAAGAAGGGCACATCATCCCAAAAAATTAAAGGTACATTTGCTTTGTGGAATTGGTTGTGTCCAAGCTGACGTAAAGCATGGCCTGTACGACTGTATGGCAATAGGCCAGACTATACATATCGCGAAATAACAATTAGGCAATAGGCAACTTGTCGTCCCGTCGTCCCCCCCAACACACACACAACAAAAATGTAACCAGGCAGCAGACTATACCCCAAATAAAAACTAAGATCTATATGAAGAACACCGGGGATACTATGGTTCAGCGCTCCCAGTATAAGGCGCCCATGGCACATGTCATACCTGCACACTTGCAGATACGACACTGCCCAGGCCTTAAATTAAATTAAAATGAATTGAATACTTGAACATTGTAATAGTTTTTTCCTCCCTTTGAACTATTTAGTTCAGAAAAATTGCTTCAAATTCACCTGATCAATGGATTGAACAAATTACAAATATGCTCCACGCTAGGGATGATCAATGAGATGTATATCATTTTTTCTTGCATTCATATTTCATGTAAATTATATGCAGTTTCAAGCTGGACCAATCAGAAATAACTTCATGCAATTTTGTATTGATCTAAGTTAAAGCTGCATACAATTTGCATTCAATTTGAATACAAGGATAAATTATTTGCATTTCATATACAGTATATATATATTTCTATCTGACTTTTGGTGAGGTTACCTACCTGGGTGGGATTCACTTTAGTGAAAACCTCGCCACTGTCCTTTGCTTCTTGGAAGGCTTGATAGAAGTGTTTTTGTTGTGACTCTACAGTAACAGTAAGCACAGCATCATAGGCAGCCCTGAGCTTGGAGCTGAACCTCAGCACCTCATATGGCGTCTTGTTATAGGGCAAGCTATAGTACAGGGTATCATATGGGATAAACACATAGGTGCCATCTGTCATCTTCATGTCATGAGCCATTTCCAGTAGTTGTCGTTGTGGCTGGCCCCCGATGAGCACAGAATGCATGCACATGATTATCACTGCAAAACAAAAAGAATACAAAAGATTAGTGCACTCAAAGCTACTCATACACAGTCAAAAAATTACACAAATAAAATCTGAAGATCTAAATTTAAAAAGCTGTTGGACAAATTATACCCCTGAAATAACTGTAGAATACATGTTTAAATTGGGGGAAAGATATTAAATGGAAACTCCTGTTTGTTTTTAGGATAACATAAATAGAAATGCAGTGCAACACCTCCATCAGACACAGGATGCATGCAGTGTGTGACCACGTAATGCTCACATTTGTAGTGACAGTGAAACTATGTGTTCAAAGTATTGTATGCGTTGTGTTCAGTGGTCACGAAGGCAGAATAACTGAAACTCTGAAACTGGGTTTATTTACAGGATTCGCCAGCTCTCTACATAAGCAGTAGAGTTGGGCGAACTGTTAGCTGAACTTCAGCCGAACTGTTCGGCTGCCCAACCTGTCATGTCGCTGTGTCTCTTACTACTTCCGGGTCGCAATGACCCGGAGTAGTACGTCTGCGCTGGCCCGGTGGAGCGCGTCGTAGATCGCGCTCCCGTTGCCGGGCACTCTCTGCGCATGTGTGTGATGTCATGAGTGACGTCACACACATGCACAGAGAGTGCCCGGCAACGGGAGCGCGATCTAGGACGCGCTCCGCCGGGCCAGCGCAGACGTACTACTCCGGGTCATTGCGACCCGGAAGTAGTAAGAGACACAGCGACATGACAGGTTGGGCAGCCGAACAGTTCGGCTGAAGTTCAGCTAACAGTTCGCCCAACTCTAGTTGCAGCTTGAAATTGAACCTGATTCACTGATTCATTCTAATTCCAAGCTGCATAAAGTCTACATGAAATCTGCTTACAAGACAGAATTATTAGCATCTCATTGACCATCTCTATGCATACATATGAAATCGGCGCCGGGAGACTTGGGCACAGGATACAGCGGTATATGGCTGATCCTGCTTCTGCACAAGTCCGGGCCATATTAGTTACTATTCCCCCTCCAGGCCGCCATGGATAGTGGGGAATGATATAATTTGGCTTTCAGCGATTGCTGGAGGGCGAATTTTTGTGTTTTTTAACCAACCTCGGCTCCGTCTTCTGACGGCGCCGACGTTACTCACTGAGCGCCGCTCAGTTGTGATTCCCTTTATAGTCTATGGTGGCGCCGGCTGCGCCCAAATCTAGAAGAACTGAAAAGCACTGCTCCAATCTCTAGTGCTGAGATGTGTCAGGATTAGGCAAGAGCTTAAAAATAGCTTGGCATCTTCCAGTGCATCGGCGCAGTGAACTGGGGCAATGTGTCATTCCCCCTCCCCTCATCCCAAATCTACCACCACTAACAAAAATGTACATAATGTACATACATATCACTTATATTTTTCAGAAATGTTGTATGTATAATTTAATTTACAAGGTAAATGATACTTAAAGGGGCACTATGGCTAAATTCTTCTTATATTCTCATTTAATATAAAATATGTGCAATTGTAGCAATGTGTAAGACTTGTATTGTGGCTGAATAAAACTCTGCTTCAATATTGCTTTACCCTAAATCAGTGCTGGAGTCCCGTCGCCAGAGAAAGCTAAGCGACGCTGAACCAGCACATTCCATTCTGCAGGAGGAGGCTGCCTTATCAGTCATTTCATCTGAAGTTGTAATCTCTCCCTTTAATGTATCGGGAGAGGTTTCACCCAACGTCTAACTGCACATTAGTGCCAGAGCCGGATTAAGGCTAAATGGGGCCCTAAGCAAAGTAACTGATTTGGGCCCCCCCATCATGTCGTAATAGAATCAGAAGATGCAGCTGCACAGCAATATGTCGCACACACCGGGCAGCCGAGCTACTGGTTGCTATGGGCAACAGCACGCTTTCCTCTGTGGGTGCACAATGCAGGGAATAGCAGCGGCAAAATGCAGAGTGAGAGATGAATGGCTGGGACATTTGCACTCAGGGGCTGGGGCACCCCTGTGAAGAGGGCGCCAGATATCACAGCAGCAGCACTTTCCCCCTGCATCTCCAGCCTGGCAATAGCAGAAAGCTCTGGACACCGCCAAACCGGAAGCCGTTCCCCAGACAGAATTACATAACCACTCCCACCAACGAACAACCAATTTCCTCCAAAAATAGACAGCCACCATGCAGCCTCCATCCCAGTAAATACGATAGTCCAGCAGAGAAGGCAGCCGCAGTGGGGGAGAATGACAGCACCAGATGAATCACATTCACCTATTGCGATCCAAGCAATAGAGGTCCCGTCATCCGGAGCCCATCTGTCTCCTCTAGAGTGCTGCCGCTCTGTTACTACTACTATTACTACTTCCTACTTCATGTCTGATCTGAGAATCAGGAAGTTCAGAGCGAGCGGCTGCACTGTAGAAGAGACAGATGGGTTTCAGATGACGGGATCTCTATTGCTTGGATCATGGATAGGTGAGTGAGCGTTTGCCATCTGCTGCTATCATTCTTGCTGCAGCTGTGGTTCTCTGTGGGAAGGGAGGGTGGAGTGGGCAGCGGCAGAACGCACAGTAGCAGGAGGGGGACCTAGGAGGAGAGCCTGGCTCTGAAGACAATCAGCAGCGCACGGCATCATTTGACAGGACAAGACAAATAACATTTATATCGCGCTTTTCTCCTGGTGGACTCAAAGCGCCAGAGCTGCAGCCACTAGGACGCGCCCTATAGGCAGTAGCAGTGTTAGAGAGACTTGCCTACGGTCTCCTACTGAATAGGTGCTGGCTTACTGAACAGGCAGAGCTGAGATTCGAACCCTGGTCTCCTGTGTCAGCGGCAAAGCCCTTAAAGGGACTCCAAGCAGTGCCTGTGGATATGCCTTTAAGCATACCCACAACTAATTCATTACATCCTCACACCTACCAGCATGATGTTTGTAATTATATCCCCCTGGGTTCCTTATATTTCATTGCATTGTGCTGAATCGAGCTGCCAACTTTGGAGAAAGGTCGTCCTGTGGCCGTGATTTCGATCGTGAAAATATCAAAAACTAAAAAGCATAGAGCAGCCGTTTATATATCATTGGAAAGAGGAGAAAAAGAGCTTTAAAATGATATGCATCTTTCTATAGTTACTGCACTGCTCAGAGTCCCTTTAACCATTATACCATCCAGCCACCGCTGACTTTGGAGAAAAGTCGTCATGTGGCCGCGATTTCAATCGCGAAAATATCGAAAACTAAAAGGCATAGAGCAGCTGTTTATATATCATTGGAAAGAGGATAAAGAGAGCTTTAAAATGATATGAATCTTTCCATAGTTACTGCACTGCTCAGAGTCCCTTTAACCATTATACCATCCAGCCACCGCTGACTTTGGAGAAAATTCGTCCTGTGGCCGCGATTTCAATCGCGAAAATATCGAAAACTAAAAGGCATAGAGCAGCCGTTTAGATATCATTGGAAAGAGGAGAAAGAGAGCTTTAAAATGATATGCATCTTTCCATAGTTACTGCACTGCTCAGAGTCCCTAACCATTATACCATCCAGCCACCGCTGACAGGATGGCAAGGGCTGGTTTATGTGCTAATGGGGCCCCTTTGACTCTGAATGGGGCCCCAAGCAACTGCTTTTGTTGCCTGGTCGGTAATCCGGCCCTGATTAGTGCTGTTACAGCTCCTCTGATCTGCCGTACGTCTCAGGACAATGACTTACGGCTCTGATGAAAAAAATGCTCCCTGCTGAGGCCCCCCTTCAGAGAAGCTGGCACAGGCAGGGTCACCACTTGTTGTCAGTTGCCATGGAGACCAGCTTCTCTTATGCACAGGATTCCAGCGTCTTGATTCAGCACACGCAAGTGCTGTGTAGCCAGTGTCCTGCTTGTGTCTCTGAAGGGGGGCCTCAGTGGGGAGCATTTTTTTCATCAGAGCCGTACGTCATTGTCCTGAGACGTACGGCAGATCAGAGGAGCTGTAACAGCACTAATGTGCAGTTAGACGTTGAGTAAAACCTCTGCGTACGTTAAAAAGGGGCGCTGGGAAAAAAGGGCGCGGGGTTTTAAACGATAAGCATGGATAACGTTTAAAAATGTATTGTACTGTATTTCGTTTAAAATTAATGTTTTATAAAGTTATAAATCATTAAATAATGTGCATTAAATCGGCAATTGTAAAAACGTTAATCTTTCGTTTAAATAGTGAAACGTATAATAACGTTTTAAAAAAAAATTACTAAGTAACCCTCCCTGTACCTACCCCTAACCCCTAGACCCCCCTGTTGATGCCTAAACCTAAGACCCCCCCTGTTGGTGCCTAAGTAACCCTCCCTGTACCTACCCCTAACCCCTAGACCCCCCTGTTAGTGCCTAAACCTAAGACCCCCCTGTTGGTGCCTAAACCTAAGACCCCCCTGTTGGTGCCTAAACCTAAGACCCCCTGTTGGTGCCTAAACCTAAGACCCCCCTGTTGGTGCCTAAACCTAAGACCCCCTGTTGGTGCCTAAACCTAAGACCCCCCTGGTGGTGCCTAAACCTAAGACCCCCCTGTTGGTGCCTAAACCTAAGACCCCCCTGTTGGTGCCTAAACCTAAGACCCCCCTGTTGGTGCCTAAACCTAAGACCCCCCTGTGATAAGCATTAATAAAGTTTCAAAAACATATTGTGCGGTTTTTTTCGTTTAAAAATAATGTAAAAAAAATTTGTACGGTTTTTGTTTAAAAATAATGTAAAAAAAAATATTGTACTGTTTTTCGTTTAAAAATAATATTAAAAAATGTATAAATCATTAAATAATGTGTAATCATGAGAAGCAGTAATAAAACATTAAGTCTCCGGGCGCTGTTTTTAAAACGTTATTTTTCTCCGTTGCCCTTTTTTCCTATCGGGCGCCCATTAAACGATATTTATTATGGGAGTGAATGGCGGCGCCCGATTTGTCCACTAGCCTCCTGCGCCCTTTTTTACTGTTACCGAAACCTCTCCCATACATCAAAGGGGGAGATTACAACTTCAGATGAAACGTCTGATAAGGCAGCCTCCTCCTGCAGAATGGAATGTGCTGGTTCAGCGTCGCTTAGCTTTCTCTGGCGACGGGACTCCAGCACTGATTTAGGGTAAAGCAATATTGAAGCAGAGCTTTATTTAGCCACAATACAAGTCTTACACATTGCTACAATTGCACATATTTTATATTAAATGATAATATAAGAAGAATTTAGCCATAGCGCCCCTTTAAACCATATAGAAATGATTTTACTAGGTAGTAAAAGGATCACTATAGCTAGCAGTTAAAACCTGACAGAACTGACAGGTTTTGGACTAGTCCATCTGAGTGGATTCTCAAGGTTTTCTTTGTTTTCAATGGCAGTTGCAGTTCCTGAATGGCAGTTGCTTAGTCTATCTTTATTACATGGTGACATTTTTACTGCTGGCAGGTGATGTATCTGCTGCATGTTTTTTATTTTTTTGGCAGTTGGAAACAGCTGTAAACAACTATTTCCCACAATACAGCAGGGTTCACAGACAGGAAACTGCCAGGAGTAGGTACTCAAGAGTTTCTTGTGGGAGGGGTTTCACCACAATATCAGCCATACAGCGCCCCCTGATGGTCTGTTTGTGATAAAGGAATAGATTTCTCATGTAAAAGGGGGTATCAGCTACTGATTGGGAAAAAAGTTCAATTCTTGGTTGGAGTTTCTCTTTAAACTGCTTATTTTTATCTCTGTAGTGGTCTAGTGGCTTTTTACAACTGCCAAGCATGGCAAGAAATATCTCCCTCTGTGCATAGAACTCTCAGTAACGAACATTCCGTACAGACCGCCTAGCAGAACTAAAGATATCACCACCAGCAATACACTTCAGAATGTAAATCAAGGAGAGGAAAGATTTTACAAAATAATCTGTAAATGAATATTGTAAAAAATAAGCAGTTTTATTCATTTTGTTGTTTTCACTTCAGTTCCTAAGATTCCTCACAATTTTGGCATTGTCACTGTTGATAAAGTAATACATTTTTATAACTTATGCTACTAAAGTAATACATATAATGGTTGTTTTTTTCAGGACAATCTAGGCTGTCTTTAGGTAATATTTTTTTACAAGAATTGTTTAATTTTACAAGCATTTTATCTGGGAAAATGTTTAATGTTTTACCCTTTCTAATTTTCACATGACAAATGCCACAGTTATAAAACACCTCAAAATCAGTGGTGCTCGGATGCCACTTTTTAAAATCCGAATTCATCCGAATTGATCCGGATCCAGATACCCAGATATCCAAACGTTCAGATATCCGCGTTCGTGCGGATATCCGAACGCATTATCCGGGCTATCCGGGCGGATTCGGATATCCGGATGGAAAAAACGGAAGTGCCCTTTAAATTGCTTTAAAAAACGTTTTTAAGGGTTAATGTGGAATGTCGCATCATTATTTTTTAAAGGGGAACACTAATTGATGATGTGGGGACTTCAAATCCCCCCCTCCCCCCAAAAAAAATGTCTGTCAATTAACATTAGGCCTAGGTTCGTGCAGGTTCGGTCGTGCAGCCCACATTGTTTCCAAAGTCCAACCGCACAACTGGGACATGACAGTTTTCAGCAAAAACACCTCCAGAAAATTATGCAGCAATTGCGTGTTGGGTTAAATATAAGTGGTATCAGTGGCCTGTGGCACCCTGGCGGTGGGAGATGCACAGGCAGCAGGGCAATGCAGCAGCAGCAGGTGTAACGTGTGCCAGGAGCATGCAGGACGTGGCACATGGCAATTGGCACTTGCCACTTGTCACGTGGCACTTGCCAAGTGCCAAGTGACAGTCAGACAGCACAGGAGAAGACACTAGTGCACACTAACAGTCACACTGGCGCTGCCCACAGCACAGCAGTTCTGTAGAAAGCTAACACAGTATACTACTACTCTAACAACTACTAGCACACTGACTGCAGTACTACAGTACTAACTACACAATAACACAGTAATCCTCCTATCCCCTAATCCCTAACCTAACCTATACCTAAGGCTAATAGCTGGCCAGCAGGCAGCAGCTGGCCTGGTCTGTGCACAGCACACACACAGACACATAGCAGCTGCCTGCAGCACACACTGACTGTCATACAATGACACCAATCAAGCTAATTAACGATTTAAAAATAGTGTAGTGATAGTGAAGGGGTTAATCACTGAACAGCTTATCACTGTGTACAGCCCTTGCTACTAGGCCCAGCAGCACTGGAGCACACACTCTGACCGTCACAGTATGTTATGTCACAGTAAGTTCACTGAACAGCTTTAGGCTTATAACTGTGTACAGCCCCCTTGCTAGGCCACCAGCACTGGAGCATGTCTCTCAGTGAGCATTCAGCAAGCTAAGACGATATGTCTCATCATGGCAGCCCTCCTTATTATACAGGGGGGCTGGCCAGTGTTCCTTTCTGTGATTGGGTGCCAGGGTTTAGGCTGGGAGCCCTCTGATTGGCTGAATGAGGTTGGGTGGGGCTGTCCAGGGTACCCGTCTATGATTGGTTGCTAGGGCTTCTGCTGGGAGCCCTCTGATTGGTTTCAGGACGTCATCTCCTTAGTTACAGTATTTCAGATCCAGGTATCCGCAGCTATCCGGGTCATGCGGCCAAATATCCGCAGATAGCTTTACGGATTTCTAAAGCGTAAAAATGGTCGGATATCCGGGTTACCCAGATATCCGGAATCCGGATGAGCAGCACTGCTCAAAATACATTATTTGGCTCATCCGATTAATTTCTAGGCAACAGCATAGCGATGCATCTATTCAGCCTTGGGTCCCCGAACCGTCTCCCTAGCGATCACATCCAACTGCTACGAGCAGCAGTCATTACAGGTGTCCATAAACCTTAAGGCTAGGAATAGGTGACAGGCGTTAATTAATCAGATAGGGGTTAAACGTTAACCACAGGGGGGGAGGGGGGAACACTTTATTATTTAATGGGACACTGTCACTTTAACATTTTTTTTTTAAATAAACCATTGGTCTGGCAAGAATATTGTACTACTGAAGAAATAGTTATGACCCTAATTAGTTAATATTAGGGATGTAGAGCTGTGCAATGTCAGAATCCCTCCTCTTCATAGAAGAAGTTACATACATCATAACCAAGTTGTTAACCCCCTAAAAGAATATGTGGACATATCCATAATAGTACTCCATACAAAGATTACTATTGTATGAAAGAGATGTGGACTGGAGGTGTCATGATCTCCTAGGGAAGGAGATAGGAAGGAAGCATGTGTTATGCTTGAACAGACGTCCAGTCATTGCTCAACTAGCTGCTGTTGATTGTGATGGTTTACACATGATGTTAAATCTAATAAGCTAGGAATGATGATGATGCTGTATTTCCTGTGCCCACAGTCACCCATCGTGCAGCCAGGACTGCAGAGGACCAGTTTAATGTTGTGCTGTGTCCAACAAACTGCTGTTACATGAGACAACATCAACTCTTCCAACAGCCCTACTGCTGTGCTGGCATAGCGTGTGGGGGTCTAGAAATATGATGTTAAAAGAACAGTCAAAACTATTCGAGTGTATCAGAAAGTTGATTTTTTTTCCTACAGAGGACCTGTAACAACATATAGTAGAATGTAGTAAATTATTCAGAATATCTTGTATAACATTAAAGGACAACTGCAGTGAGATGTATGTGGAGGCTGCCATATTTGTTTCCTTTTAAGCAACACCAGTTGCCTGGCTATACTGCCGATCCTCTGCCTCGAATACTTTTAGCCATAGACCCTGAATAAGCATATGCAGAACAGGTGTTTCTGACATTATTGTCAGATCTGACGAGATTATCTGCATGCTTGTTTTGCTTGTTTTTGGAGTGATTCAGCCACAAGTGCAGCCAAATAGACCAACAGTGAATGTTCCAATACCTTTAATCTTACCACATAGACCCATTATATATATATATATATATATATATATATATATATATATATATATATATATATACCATTTTTTTTTACATTTTCTGCTTCAACCACTTGAGGACCACAGTCTTTCTACCCCTTCAGGACCAGAGCCTTTTTTTTTTCATTCAGACCACTGCAGCTTTCACGGTTTATTGCTCAGTTATACAACCTACAATCTAAATGAATTTTCCCTCCTTTTCTTGTCACTAATACAGCTCTATTTTGGTGCTATTTGATTGCTGCTGCAAGTTTTACTTTTTATTATATTCATCTAAAAAGACATGAATTTTGTAAAAAAAATGAATTTTTTAACTTTCTGTGATAACATTTGTCAAATAAAGTAAAATTTCTGTATACATTTTTGTCCAAATTTATTATGCTACATGTCTTTGATTAAAAAAAAAACATTCAGTGTATATTTATTGGTTTGGGTAAAAGTTATAGCGTTTACAAACTATGGTGTAAAAAGTGAATTTCCCCATTTTGAAGCATCTCCGACTTTTCTGACCCCCTGTCATGTTTCATGAGGTGCTAAAATTCCAGGATAGTATAAATACCCCTCCAAATGACTCCATTTTGTAAAGAAGACATCCCAAAGTATTCACTGAGAGGCATGGTGAGTTCATAGAAGATTTTATTTTTTGTCACAAGTTAGCGGAAAATGACACTTTGAGACAAAAAAAAAAGTTTCCATTTCTGCTAACATGTGATAAAAAAAAATGAAATCTGCCACGGACTCACCATGCCCCTATCTGAATACCTTAAAGTGTCTACTTTCCAAAATGGGGTCATTTGTGGGGTGTGTTTACTGTCCTGGCATTTTGGGGGGTGCTAAATTGTAAGCACCCCTGTAAAGCCTAAAGGTGCTCATTGGACTTTAGACAGTTAGGCTGCAAAAAAGTGCCACACATGTGGTATTGCTGTACTCAGGAGAAGTAGTTTAATGTGTTTTGGGGTGTATTTTTACACATACCCATGCTGGGTGCGATAAATATCTCTGTAAATGACAATGTTTTGATTTTTTTACACACAATTGTTCATTTACAGAGAGATTTCTCCCACCCAGCAAGGGTATGTGTAAAAATATACCCCAAAACACATTATACTACTTCTCCTGAGTACGGCGATACCACATGTGTGGCACTTTTTTGCACCCTATCTGCGCTAAGGGGCCCAAAGTCCAATGAGTACCTTTAGGATTTCACAGGTCGTTTTGAGACATTTGGTTTCAAGACTACGCCTCACGGTTTAGGGCCCCTAAAATGCCAGGGCAGTTTAGGAACCCCACAAGTGACCCCATTTTAGAAATACAACACCACAAGGTATTCTTTTAGGAGTATGGTGAGTTCATAGAAGATTTTTTTTGTCACAAGTTAGCGGAAATTGACACTTTGTGAAAAAAAACAATAAAAATCAATTTCCGCTAACTTGTGACAAAAAATAAAATCTTCTATGAACTCACCATACCCCTAACGGAATACCTTGGGGTGTCTTCTTTCTAAAATGGGGTCACTTGTGGGGTTCCTATACTGCCCTGGCATTTTAGGGGCCCAAAACAGTGAGGAGTTGTCTGGAAACCAAATGCCTCAAAATGACTGTTCAGGTGTATAAGCATCTGCAAATTTTGATGACAGGTGGTCTATGAGGGGGCGAATTTTGTGGAACCGGTCATAAGCAGGGTGGCCTCTTAGATGACAGGTTGTATTGGACCTGATCTGATGGATAGGAGTGCTAGGGGGGTGACCGGAGGTGATTGATGGGTGTCTCAGGGGGATCTGAGGGTTTGGACGAGTGATCAGGAGCCCACATGGGGCAAATTAGGGACTGATCTGATGAGTAGGTGTGCTAGGTGGTGACAGGTGGTGACAGGAGGTGATTGATGGGTGTTTCAAGGTGTGATTAGAGGGGGGAATAGATGCAAGCAATGCACTGGCAAGGTGATCAGGGCTGGAGTCTGAGGGCGTTCTGAGGGTGTGGGCGGGTTATGGGGTGCCCTAGGGGCAGATAGGGGTCTGATCTGAAGGGTAGCAGTGACAGGTGGTAATAGGGGGTGATTGATGGGTAATTAGTGGGTGTTTAGAGGAGAGAACAGATGTAAACAATGCACTTTGGAGGTGATCTGACGGCGGGTTTGCAGGCGATCTGATGGTGTGGGTGGGTGATCAGATTGCCCGCAAGGGGCAGGTTAGGGGCTGATTGATTGGTGGCAGTGACAGGGTGTGAGAAAACGCGGAAAAGCCGCCGCATGTGCCAAGAGCAAGGCGGCTGACTCCGCGTCCAACGCGGCGGTTTGCACACATAGACACGCGTCTGGTAGTATGGTGGAATGTGGAAAAGCCGCCGCATGTCCTGACAGCAAAGCGGCTGTTTCCGCGTCCAACGCGGCGGTTTGCATGCAGCAGCGTCCACTTGGTGTGGCTGGGTCTGTTAGTGCACATAGGCAGATGGAGAGTTACGCGCGCGCGGGCCTGAACTCAGGACCTTTATACCAGCAGGGGAAGTGTCAGCTGATCAGGAAGATCAGCTGATTCCTGCAGGACTCATGATTGGCTGAATGGCTCGGGCGGGGCGGCAGAGTCCAGCAACTATATATTCTGCTGCTTGTCAGTTGCTGGTTGTCTGCCATTGCTATAACACTTACGTGAAGGCACTCAGACCATAGTCAGATCCTTACAGTGTGTTTGAACTAGGTGGACCTGGGAATTCACACAGATTCTGTTGATAGCTTAAAGTACTAATTGAATTGTATTATTTGTTAGACCAGTTCCAGGGTGTTGAGATCAAGGCTCTCACACCCCAGACTAGGAATACTGTGTATCTTCTGTGTATTCTCTAGCATAGTTTCAGGCAGAGCTGGAACAAGGTCCTCCAGCACCCAAGGCTGAGACACCAAATTGCGCCCCTCCATCCCTCCCACCCCAGCTGTCACACACTGATTGCTATTAGACTAAGAAGGCCACAGGGCCCACAACCTCCCCAGCACCTTAATATCTTGTTATCTGACATGCAGTCACTGCTATGTATCCCCTTTTCTTATTTCTTTCTGCTTAATACACAATTAGGAGTGACAGCTGAATGAATTGTGCGCCCCCTCCTACACTGCGCCCTGAGGCTGGAGCCTCTCCAGCCTATGCCTCGGCCCGGCCCTGGTTTCAGGGTGTTGAGATCAAGGCCCTCACACCCAAGACTAGGGAACTGTATTGTCTTTGTGTTATATTCCAGACTAGTTCCAGGGTGTTGATGATCACGGAACTCACACCCCAGACTAGGGAATTGTATTATCATTTATGTTATACTCCTGACTAGTTCCAGGGTGTTGATGATCACGGAACTCACGCCCAAGACTAGGGAATTGTATTATCATTTATGTTATGCTCCAGACTAGTTCCAGGGTGTTGTGACTACGGACCTCACACCCCAGACTAGGATTGTGCTATTACTGTGTTACGTTAGCCCAGTTCAGGGCAAAACCTTGCATATTAGCAGCAGGGCTTCCTGCAACCCAGCCTTGGTCCCTCGCTCAGGGGTCCACAGGCTACAGGAATATCACCCACCGTCAAGGGTGAATTCCTCAGGAGTATAGGCCGCCAGCTCCTCTGGTGGTCTTTACTCAGAGTTGTTACTGTTACACCAAACACTCTCACACACATAGGTGTCCAGAGGTTAGCAATATATCTGATTATCGGTGATACTGCAGATCATCAATAATCGGGTATATATCTGCATTCTTGGTGATACTGCAGATCGCCAATAATCAAATTCTCTCTGCGTGCTGACACCAATCGTTACACAGGGGGTGACAGGGGGTGATTGATGGGTGATTGACAGGTGATCAGTGGGTTATTACAGGGAAGAACAGATGTAAATAATGCACTGGTGAATTGATAAGGGGGGGGACTGAGGGCAATCTGAGCGTGTGGGCGGTTGATTGGGTGCCCGCAAGGGGCAGATTAGGGTCTAATTTGATGGGTAACAGTGACAGGTGGTGATAGGGGGTGATTGATGGGCAATTAGTGGGTGTTTAGAGGAGAGAACATATGTAAACAATGCACTTGGGAGGTGATCTGACGGCAGGTTTGCGGGCAATCTGATGGTGTGGGTGGGTGATCAGATTGCCCGCAAGGGGCAGGTTAGGGGCTGATTGATGGGTGGCAGTGACAGGGAGTGATTGATGGGTGATTGACAGGTGATTGACAGGTGATCAGTGGGGTTATTACAGGGGGGATAGATGCATACATTACACGGGGGAGGGGGGGTCTGGGGAGAATCTGAAGGGTGGGGGGGTGATCAGGAGCCCCCAGGGGGCAGTTAGGACCTAAAATAAAAAAATAGCGTTGACAGATAGTGACAGGGAGTAATTGATTGGCGATTAGGGGAGTGATTGGGTGCAAACAGTGGTCTGGGGGGTGGGCGGGGGGGGGGGTCTGAGGGGTACTGTGGGCGATCAGAGGGAAGGTGAGGCAGGATCAGTGTGTTTGGTGCAAACTAGGGTGGCTGCAGCCTGCCCTGGTGGTCCCTCGGACACTGGGACCACCAGGGCAGGAGGCAGCCTGTATAATACACTTTGTATACATTACAAAGTGTATTATACACTTTGTAGCGGCGATCGTGGGGTTAACAACCCGACGGCGCTTCCGAACGGCCGGCAGGTTGTCGTCGCGGGTGGGCGGAGCCAGTTGCCGGGGGAAGCGCGCGTCACCAGTGACGCGATGGCTCCCCCGGCATGCCGAAAGGACGCAACGCACATGGGCGTATTGCGGTCCTTTCAGCGTCCACTTTGCCGCTGCCCATCGGCTGTGGGCGGTCGGCAAGTGGTTAATTGAACAATGAGTGTGACAATGTGCATTTGCACATCCAGGGTAACCTCATCATACAACACAAACAAAAGCATGAAGACCCTAATTAGAAGATGCAATTGGAAGAGGAACATTATGCAACTTGAATAAAATTGCTTGCAACTGAATGATGTTGGAGAATGGAGACACTTTAGGACCCAGGAGGAAGAAACAGATGGGGAGGAGAAATGGATATAAACTGCCACAAGGACAGCTCACTTCAAGTTTGGCTTTGAGAAAGGCAGCCGAGCCTGCTGAATCATGTCAGCCCAGTGATACCCTGAAGTCTTCTGTGCGAATCGTCGAAACTCAGTGCGAAGAATTGAAGTCTAGTAACTCACTTACGAGATTCCAGAAACCACTGCGGGGAGGTGACGTCACCGGAAGTGAGGTGCCGTAACCAGGTAGTGACCGCCCAAGCGCTGAAGGGGAAAGCAGAGCGGCTTGTCACAAAGAAGGAGGCGACAGGAGTTTGCAGAGCTACCTGCTGGAGCTCCGCCTCAACATCAGTGGGAAGTAATGATTAGACTGAGTACACCGGGGAGCACGTGAGTATAACGCAGCGGCTCTACCCGTGTACTCACCGCAGAATCATTGACTGAGGAACATCATAAGTGTGAGTAACAATTTGAGTGGAAAATACTGACACTTCATATAACTAACACCATTATACGGTGGAATCACACTGAGACTAATAGCCTCTATTAGATAATAAAACTACTGGAGAAGATTCTGGTGAAGACCCATATATGAGGTTTGGGAGTGTCTAACAACTTTTAAGTACTGACTTTTTGTACCAAATCTTTGGACATGTACTTCTTGGATACACACGCAGTATATTTTTTTATATACACATATTTTTTCAACCTTGCTTTTTATTTTTACTTATATTTTTATCCTTATTTTTATTTTTCCTTTTTTCCTTGTTTAAGGACACATCGGGTGGCCCCGTGTGTGAATGAGCGCACGAATGCAACACATATGTGAATATTGAATAAAAATGTATCTGACAAACACCTATTAAAAAGTGTTTTAAAACTACTGAAGAATCCCAGCGTTACCTACTTGATTAAATAGACCAACAGGGCTGCAAGGCAACTGGTATTGTTTAAAAGGAAAATAAGTATGGCAGCCTCCATTTTCCATTAAACAAGGCGTGTATGAGATCTGCAGATATCATAGACTATGAATGCATTTTGCAGGAAGTGTGTATGTAGCCTTAGCCTAGGCTGTTTATTATGCAGAATTCTCCCCCTAGAGCATTCTAGGAGACCAGCGATCTTTTCTACTGGTTTTAGAACTCTCAGTAAACACCCATTCTGTAGAAATCACTTGCCAATACTGTGACTAATTTCAGAAAGTAAATCAGGACGTGATAAGATTTGACAATGGGCAAACATTGACTAAATAATTTATTAATATATATGATATTGTAAAAGGAAAAAAAAATAAGCAACTTTATTCATCATGCTATTTTGACTACAGTTTCTCTTTAAAAGGAAGGGTTTGGAAGGTGTATATGGAACTATCTAGCTGCCACTGGTGTAACAATAGGGGATGCGACCCCTGCCGTCGCGGGGGGCCCCGGGCCCCCCTAGGGCCCGCTCAGGGACTTTTGGGGGGCAGGAGGGGTTGCAGCATAAGAGGAGAGTGTGGCAGATCGGTGGGGAGGGGGGAAATTCCCCCCCCCCCTTCCCTCACCTCGGGCTCTCCTCTCAGCGCTCCCCCTCCTGCAATCATTGGTGGTGTTCGTGGCAGCAGCGGCGGTGGCGGCAGGATGAATACATTACCTCCTTCTCGCTGGAGGTCTTCCGTTCTCCAAGTGCTTCATTCAACTTCCTGTATAAACAGGAAGTTGCACTTAGAGAACGGAAGAGCTCCTACGAGAAGGAGGTAATGAGTCATCCTGCCGCCACCGCCGCTGCTGCCACGAACACCACCAATGATTGCAGGAGGGGGAGCACTGAGAGGAGAGCCCGAAATGAGGGAGGGGGGAATTTCCCCCCTCCCCACCGATCTGCGGCACTTATGCTGCGATCCGTCCTGCCCCCCAAAAGTCCCTGAGCGGGCCCTAGGGGGGGGGGGGACAGATTATTTTTTTTGCAGGGGGGCCCGGGGATTTCTAGGTGTGCCCTTGCTAGCTGCACAGTTCCTCTTTAAATCAGTTTAAGTATATGATCTCCAGCAACACAGGTATTGTGTGACACAAAAAGAAACATCCAGTCAGGGGCATGCGCAGAGGCGTATCTATAGGGGTGCACATAGGACACCTGCCATAGGCGCCCTTTGTCACTCAGCTGGGGGGGCGCATCCCCAGTATGCAATTAATCATCCTTCTCTGTGTAGTAGCCGGCTGTCCGCCAGCGCTATTGTCTATGCCGGCGCCCGCAGAAGGAGAGGAGGCTGAGGTGTGTGTGTCACTCAGTGTGACAGACAGGCAGCTTCCTGTGCAGCACCCCCCGTGTGTCACCTAACCACCCGGCATGTGCAGCTGCCAGCTACATCCATGGCCACGTTTCCTCCTCTAGTCTCCCCTCCTACCTCCATCACGTATGCAGCCAATCAATAGGGAGATCGGGGGATACAAGACAGCGAGCGGCGCCGACTTTGAAATGGTGACCAGAGAGACACTGCGGGGGCCTCCGTCACTGCTGCCTCTGGTCCCCGCTGCCTCAGTCTCCACTCAGACTTCAGATGAGTGGATCCCGGAGAGGAGCACTGCCACCCGCGGACGCGGAGCACTGCAAAGTTCAGGTGCACGGGCGGGTAGTGTGTGCCTCTGCAGTGGCTGGAGCGGTTTCCGTTAGGGTGCATGCTGGGAGTCTCTTCTGTGGCTCCCTATGGCTATGGGATCATGGCAGCCTTCAGTGACACTGATTTACATCATACCACAACCGCAGGGAGAGGTCACATCCATGACTGGATACAGCAGAATTCTATTCAGAACCACAGCAAGTACTGGTTTCCTCGGCAGAGAATCTCAACATGCATCTGTTAGTATATATATTCTCCTTTATTTACTGTGTAATATTAATTTGCTTTGCTTGTTATGTTTCACCGTACCCCAGATGCCCACCCCAGCCAGAACACAGATGTGCCCACCCCAGCCACAGCCAGCAACCAGATATTTCACACCCTCCCAGCCAGCACCAAGATGTACCCACTGCAGCCACCACCCAGATGTACCCACCCCAGCCTGCACCCAGTTGTGCCCACCCCAGCCAGCACCCAGTTGTGCCCACCCCAGCCATCACCCAGATGTGCCAACCCCAGCCAGCACCCAGATGTACCCACCCCAGCCAGCACCCAGATGTACCCACCCCAGCCAGCATCCAGTTGTGTCCACCCCAGCCAGCATCCAGTTGTGTCCACCCCAGCCAGCACCCATCTGTACCTACTCCAGCCAGCACCCAGATGTTCCCACCCCAGCCAGAACACAGATGTGCCCACCCCAGCCACAGCCAGCACCCAGATATTTCACACCCTCCCAACCAGCACCAAGATGTACCCACTGCAGCCACCACCCAGATGTACCCACCCCAGCCACCACCCTGTTGTGCCCACCCCAGCCAGCACCCAGTTGTGCCCACCCCAGCCATCACCCAGATGTCCCTACCTTATCCAACACTCAGATGTACCCACCCCAGCCAGCACCCAGATGTACCCACCCCAGCCAGCATCCAGTTGTGTCCACCCCAGCCAGAATTTAGTTGTGTCCACCCCAGCCAGCACCCATCTGTACCCACTCCAGCCAGCACCCAGATGTTCCCACCCCAGCCAGCACCCAGATGTTCCCACCCCAACCAGCACCCAGATGTGCTCACCCCAGCCAGCACCCAGATGTTCCCAGCCAGCATCCAGATACTCTCTCCCACCCCAGCCAGCATCCAGATGCTCCCAAGCACCACCCAGATGCTTCCTCCAACCCCATCCAGTAACTAGATGCTCATACCCAGCACCTAGATCCTCCCTCCCACCCACCCCACCCAGCACCTAGATCATCCCTCCCGCCCACCCCACCCAGCACCTAGATCCTTACTCCCACCCACCTCACCCAGCACCTAGATCCTCCCTCCCACCCACCTCACCCAGCACCTAGATCCTCCCTCCCACCAACCCCACCAGGCACCTAGATCCTCCCTCCCACCAACCCCACCAGGCACCTAGATCCTTCCTCCCACCCACCCCACTAGGCACCTAGATCCTCCCTCCCTCCCTCCCACCCACCCCACCAGGCACCTAGATCCTCCCCAACACCCACCCACCCACCCCACCAGGCACCTAGATCTTCCCTCCCACCCACTCCACCAGGCACCTAGATCTTCCCTCCCACCCACCCCACCAGGCACCTAGATCTTCCCACCCCACCCAGCACCTAGATCCACCCTCCCACCCACCCAGCACCTAGATCCTCCCTCCCACCCACCCAGCACCTAGATCCTCCCTTCCACCCACCCAGCACCTAGATCCTCCCTCCCACCCACCCCACCCAGCACCTAGATCCTCCCTCCCACCCACCCTACCCAGCACCTAGATCCTCCCTCACACCCACCCACCCCACCCAGCACCTAGATCCTCCCTCCCACCCAGCACCTAGATCCTCCCACCCACCCCACCCAGCACCTAGATCCTCCGACCCATGCCACCCAGCACCTAGATCCTTCCTCCCTCCCACCCACCCCACCCAGCACCAAGATGCTCCCACCCAGCACCTACATTCTCCCACCCTACCCAGCACCTAGATGCTCCCTCCCACCCTACCCAGCACCTAGATGCTCCCTACCAACCTACCCAGCATCTAGATGCTCCCTACCACCCTACCCAGCACCTAGATGCTCCCTACTTGGCTACTTAATTATTTTATGTTGATACACCTGGCTAATAGGCACCTGGTTACTTAATTAATTTAACTGCAGGTGTGTAACTATTTGTTTTTTCATATCCAGAAGCATGTGACTACTTTTTCATTTATGTGGAAGAATGTGGACTATTTATTTATTTTTATTTAATTTTGAGGCTCATGGCTACTTAATTCTAATATCTAGGGGGCCATGGCTACTCAATTTATGTTATGGGGCATTTTTAATATTCGGGGGCGCAAATTCAGAGTTTGCCATAGGCGCTATATTACCCAGATACGCCTCTGGGCATGCGCTGCTGATATTACTTGTGATGGGCATCTGCATAAAATTTTTTGGGAGGGGGCAAAAGGGGGGAGGCCAAAAATTTGGCGGGAAAGTGAGCGCTGCACCAAAAATGGGCATGGCCATGGACCAGGATACGGGTGTGGTCACAGGTGGAGCAAAATGTACATGAACTTAGCAATGGTGGGACATTAGACTAGGACTCTGTAGGGATAGTAATTAGGTTGTGAGCACGTCCGACACATGTGCCCCCCAGTTTAGGTAGTGACAGGGACCCCCCTAGTCTAGGTGGTGACAGGTGTCCCCCATTTTAGCTAGTGACAGGAACCCCACTATGTTTAGTGACAGGTAATCCCCCCACACACACACTTTTAGCTAGTGATAGGGACCCCCCCATGTTTAGTGACAGGGACCCCCTAGTTTAGGTGGTGACAGGTGCCTTCCAGTTTTAGATAGTGACAGTGACCCCCACTCACCGTGATGAAAACCTCTCAGATCAGTGCCAGCCGTCCATCTCTGCTGCCTATCATGCAACAGGCAGCGTGTCAGCAGCCAGCGCCAGACCTCCGATCAGCGGGTGACCAGTGAGAAGCGAGCGCATGGTACCCCTGTGGACACCACACTGCATATGCGCCGGCTGATCGAAGGTCTAATGCTGGCGGCTGGCACGCTGCCTGTTACATGAGAGGCAGCGGGGAAAGTCGGGGGGGGGGGGAGCTGTCCCATTTTGCCCCTATGTGTGGACGCCCATGCTTGTGTAGCTTTCACATACAGTGGGATGCGAAAGTTTGGGCAACCTTGTTAATCGTCATGATTTTCCTGTATAAATTGTTGGTTGTTACGATAAAAAATGTCAGTTAAATATATCATATAGGAGACACACACAGTGATATTTGAGAAGTGAATTTAAGTTTATTGGATTTACAGAAAGTGTGCAATAATTGTTTGAATAAGATTAGGTTGGTGCATACATTTGGGCACTGTTGTCATTTTATTGATTCCAAAACCTTTAGAACTAATTATTGGAACTCAAATTGGCTTGGTAAGCTCAGTGACCCCTGACCTACCTACCTACACAAATGAATTCAATTATGAGAAAGAGTATTTAAGGGGATCAATTGTAAGTTTCCCTCCTCTTTTAATTCTCTCTGAAGAGTAGCAACGTGGGGGTCTCAAAATAACTCTCAAATGACCTGAAGACAAAGATGTTCACCATCATGGTTTAGGGGAAGGATACAGAAAGCTGTCTCAGAAATTTCAGCTGTCTGTTTCCACAGCGAGGAACATATTGAGGAAATGGAAGACCACAGGCTCAGTTCAAGTTAAGGCTCAAAGTGGCAGACCAAAAAAAATCTCAGATAGACAGAAGCGATGAATGGTGAGAACAGTCAGAGTCAACGCACAGACCAGCACCAAAGACCTACAACATCATCTTGCTGCAGATGGAGTCACTGTGCATCGTTCAACCATTTGGCACACTTTACACAAGGAGATGCTGTATGCGAGAGTGATGCAGAGCAGGGGTCTAGTCCTGGGAAAAGAGGTGAGTGGACTCACCTGGAAAACTCCGGCGCCAAAAATGGGCGTGGTCAAGCATAATGTGGGCGTGGTCATGGGTGGGGCCAAATATACATGACCTTAGCAGTGATGTAAAAGGTCTGCCAGGGAAGTTTGAGCTCTGCCATAGTGTATCCCCCAAAAATAGATGTAATCTGACAGCATTTCACCAAAAATACACATAATCTGGTAGAAGTTCCTCCAAAGTACAGATAATATGGCAGTGGTTCCCCCAAAATAGACAATGTGGCGGCAGCAGTTCCCCAACATACACATAATTTGGAAGCAGTTCCCCAAAATACGCGAAACCTGGCAGCGGGTCACCCAAAATACACGTAACACCCAAAATACATATAATCTGGCAGCAGTGGTCCCCCAAGTACACACAATCTGGCAGCAGTTCCCCAAAATACACGTAATCTGACAGCAGCCGTTCCCCTAACATACACATAATCTGGCAGCTGTTCCCCAAAATACATAACAGCGGTTCCACAAAAATGCAGATAATCTGACAGCAGTTCCCCCAAAATAGGTACCCCCAGCATAGGTAGCCAGGTCTATAGGTGTCCCCAGTATAAGTAGCCATGAGTATAGTAGTCCCCAGTATATGTAGCCAGAGGTATAGTTGCCCAGTATATGTAGCCAGGGGTATATGTGCCCAGTATTTGTAGTCAGGGGTATATGTGTCCAGTATATGTAGCCAGGGGTATATGTGCCCAGTACATGTAGGCAGGTGTATATGTGCCCAGTATATGTAGGTAGGGGTATATGTCCCAGTATATGTAGCCAGGGGTATATGTCCCCAGAATAGGTTGTCAGGTGTCCCCCACAGCGTGAGGGGAGCAGCGCAGTGGAAGGAGAGCTGTAGACGCAGTGGGGAAGGGGGGGCCATCTCCCCCCTCCTTCCCTCAACTTAGGGCTCTCCATCCCCCGCTCTCCCCTCCAGAACTAACGTGCGGGTGGCTGGCAGCGGGCGGGACTTACCTCTGTCTCGCTCCAAGCCGGATCTGCGTGCCGCTGCTCTGGTCTGGCACGCAGATCCGGCTTGGAGGGAGACGGAGGTAAGTCCCGCCCGCTGCTAGCCGCCCGCACGTTAGTTCTGGAGGGGAGAGCGGGGGATGGAGAGCCCCAAGGTGAGGGAAGGAGGGGGAAGATGGCCCCCCTTCCCCACTGCGTCCACAGCTCTCCTTCCACTGCGCTGCTCCCCTCCACAAAATGCCAGGGTGGACGGCGTCCATCCTCTGAAAAAAGCAAGTGGACGTCGTTCACCCGCGTCCACGCCCCACTCGACCCCTGATGCAGAGGAAGCCTTTCCTCTGCCCACAGCACAAACAGAGCCGCTTGAGGTATGCTAAAGCACATCTGGACAAGACAGCTTCATTTTGGAATAAGGTGCTGTGGACTGATGAAACTAAAATTGAGTTATTTGGGCATAACAAGGGGCTTTATGCATGGAGGAAAAACAAAACAGCATTCCAAGAAAAATACCTGCTTCCTACAGTAAAATATGTTGATGGTTCCATCATGCTGTGGGGCTGTGTGGCCAGTGCAGGGACTAAGAATCTTGTCAAAGTTGAGGGACACATGCATTCCACTCAGTATCAGCAGATTCTGGAGACCAATGTCCAGGAATCAGTGACAAAGCTGAAGCTGCCCCGGGGCTGCATCTTTCAACAAGACAAGAACCCTAAACACTGCTCAAAATCCACTAAGGCATTCATGTAGAGGAACAAGTACAACTTTCTGGATAGGGATGGCCCGAACAGTTCGCACACAACTCGGGTTCGCGTTCATGTCGAAACACGAACCCGTCCCCTATACTACATCATTGGGCAAACTTTGACCCTCTACATCACAGTCAGTAGACACATGGCAGCCAAGCAGGCTGCACTCCATCCTGGAGCTCCCCCTCATTATATAAGGCAGCAGCGTCGACCATTTTCTCACACTGTGTGCTGCTTTATTAGTGAGAGAAGGGAGAGACAATGGAGAGATAGGGAACACATTAGTTAGGAGGTCTGTTAGCTTGCTCCTTGCTGATATTTGTTGATGAAAAGCACCCCAAAACAGCTCTTTTGAGAGCTAACGTTCTTATGTGTTTTTTTTTGTGTGGCCCACTGACACTGCATATACAGCCCTGTCTGTCGCAGCTGGTCCTTACTAATTGCTATACTGTGCCAGGCCCAGCACATTCAGTGCCTAGTGTGACTGCTGCACATTATATTATAATACCAGTCACTGCATACCTTTCACTGCATCTGTGTGACAGCACACTGTTTTATATACTAGTCCGTGCATACCTTTTCACTGCACCTGTGTGACCGCACGCTGTTTTATATACTAGTCACTGCATACCTTTCACTGCATCTGTGTGACAGCACACTGTTTTATATACTAGTCCGTGCATACCTTTTCACTGCACCTGTGTGACCGCACGCTGTTTTATATACTAGTCACTGCATACCTTTCACTGCATCTGTGTGACCGCACACTGTTTTATATACCAGCAGTCGGTGCATCCATTTTCACTGCACTTGTGTGACTGTACATTGTTATACCAGCAGTCACTGCATACCTTTCACTGCATCTGTGTGACTGCACGCTGTTTTATATACCAGCAGTCAGTGCATCCATTTTCACTGCACCTTTTGGGACTGCACATTGTTATACCAGCAGTCACTGCATACCTTTCACTGCATCTGTGTGACTGCATGCTGTTTTATATACCAGCAGTCAGTGCATCCATTTTCACTGCACCTGTGTGATTGCACATTGTTATACCAGCAGTCACTGCATACCTTTTCACTGCACCTGTGTGACTGCACATTGTTATACCAGCAGTCACTGCATACCTTTCACTGCATCTGTGTGACTGCAAACTGTTTTATTTACCAGGCAGTGCATAACTTTCACTGCATCTGTGACTGCATATTGTATTATACCAGCAGTCAGTGTATACCTTTCACTGCACCTGTGTGACTGCATATTGTATTATACCAGCAGTCAGTGTATACCTTTCACTGCATCTATGCGACTGCACATTGTATTAGTCAAGTCAGTGCATAACTTTCACTTAATCCCTTCCCCAATATGGACAAAACAACAGGTAGAGGCAGGCCACCCAGCAGGTCTGTTCGAGTTCGTGCTATTGTGAATTCATACGGCCCTCGACCAAAGTACAGTGTTCAGAAGAAGGCGTGTGCCATCAACCCCCAATATTGTCAGGACGTAGTTGACTATTTAACACAGAACACCTCATCTACCTCAGCTTCCGCACGGAAGTGTGACATATCTTCCTCCTCCTTCTCTGATTTTGGCACCACACTTAACACTCAGTCGGCAGCCATCGGCAAAGTGCCATCATCCCAGGGTTCAGCGGTGTGGACTTTTTTTGTGTGTCTGCCTAAGATGAGAGAGTGATGCCATCTGTACTCTCTGCCACCGAAAATTGAGTCGTGGAAAGACCAAGACCTACGTAGGGACAACTGCCTTACGAAGGCACATGATGAAAAGGCACAAACTGCAATGTGATGACCACCTGAGGAAAAGCAGCACGCAAAAGCAAAGCCACACACCGCAGTGGAAGATACCAGGCCGAAATTATTTCTCAAAAAAGGCGATACCCAAACTGCACCGTGATGTTGAAAGGCAAGTGGTGTCATCTCTGGCACACAGCGTTGGGTTAAGGGTCCATCTGACCAAGGATGCCTGGTCTGCAAAGCATGGTCAGGCCTGCCCGAAGACTAAGTCAGTCCCCACACACAGCATCTCTGCCTGCACGCTGTGTGACTGCCTGCCCCAAGACTAAGTTGGTCCCCACACAGCATCTCTGCCTGCAGGCCAATTGACTGCCTGCTCCGCCATCACCAACAGGGTCCAGGACTCCAGGTGGATTCCTGGATTTTTAAGGTCTCTGCTAGCAGCAGCCACTATAATAATTTTTCTGGTGCGTGTACATTCCTGCCTATTTTTTTCTGGATGCACTGTGGCTGCAACAACAAAACAAAAGGCATGTACATGTGTCAATTCCCCTTCGTGATCGTTACCTTGCTGCGGTGACGGGACTTGCGTATCACAATGAAGCAATGACCAGACGGTATGAGTGCAAGGTTGTTGCTTCATTGTGGACAGACCAAATTCGATCATCTGGACACTCAGTCACTGTTGTTCTGTCATTGAGCTACCACAGCCCGGCGACCATATGGGCTTAAAAGCCATCGTCTGCACTCTCGCCATGGTGCGCACCAGTCCAGCACGGCCATCACTACACAAACAGCTGTTTGTGGTGCGTTACACAGTGAGTTTGCTCTGTCAGTGTGAAGCAGTACACTAATTACACTTCCTGATTGATGTATACACATGCAAGATGTTTTAAAGCACTTTATGCCTCCAATTTAGCAATGCAATGTGATTTCTGCCCTTAAAACCCTGCTGTGCATCAAATCCGTAATTTTCCCCAGGACTTTTGGCATGTATCCCACTCCGCCATGCCCCCCTCCAGGTGTTAGACCCCTTGAAACATCTTTTCCATCACTTTTGTGGCCCCAATTAGTGTTTGTAGTTGTGAAAGTTCGCCTGCCCATTGAAGTCTATTGCGGTCCGCGAAGTTCGCATGTACGCAAACTTTTGCGGAAGTTCACGTTCGAGGTTCGCAAACCTAAAATCGGAGGTTCGAGCCATTTCTAGTTCTGGAATGGCAATCTCAGTCCCCAGACGTGAATATAATTGAAAATCTGCTGTGTTATTAAGAGAGCTGTCCATCAAACCTGAATGAACTAGAGATGTTTTGTAAAGAGGAATGGTCCGAAATACCTTTAACCAGAATCCAGACTCTCATTGGAACCTACAGGAAGCGTTTAGAGGCTGTAATTTCTGCAAAAGGAGGATCTACTAAATATTGATTTCATTTATTTTTTTGTGGTGCCCAAATGTATGCACCTTCCTAATTTTGTTTAAACAATTATTTGTTTAAATCCAATCAACTTCATTTCACTTCTCAAATATCACTGTTAGTCTCCTATATGATATATTTAACTGACATTTTTTTATTGTAACAACCAACAATTTATAAAGGAAAATTATGACGATTAACAGGGTGGCCCAAACTTTCGCATCCCACTGTAGTGTAAGTAGAAGTGTCAAGAGCAAAATATAATGTCAGAGCTTCATGTTGGGCACAGCTGCTGATCAGTATATCAAGCAGTGTCCATATTAGACATCATACAATTTATTTTTTTTAAGGACAACTGAAGTGAGAATAAAATGAAGGCTGCCATATTTATTTACTTGTAAATAATACCAGTTGCCTGGCAGCCCTGCTGATCTATTTTGCTGCAGTAGTGTCTGAAGTACACCAGAAACAAGCATGCAGTTAATCTTGTCAGATCTGACAATAATGTCAGAAATACCTGATCTGCTGCATGCTTGTTCAGGGTCTATTGCTAAAAGTATTAGAGGCAGAGGATCAGGCAATTGGTATTGTTTAAAAGGAAATAAATAAGGAAGCCTCCATATCACTCTCACTTCAGGTTCACTTTAATGTTTTTGAGATTGAAGTAGCAAGGGCTGCAGCCACATACTACCCTACGGGCGGCCAGGGTCATTAGGGAAGCTAGCCCAAAGACGCCTTACTGTTTTACATACTGTATAGAATTTCCCTTGAAGAAAAAGTAAAAACAAAGTTTGTTTTTTTGTTTTGTTTCTTTGCCACACAGGTGATGACTATTTATGTGCACTTCTTGGCTGAGTTTTGCAAGACCGCTGCTAAGGAGCATCTGTCTGTTGAAATTATAACAGGTATAAGACGATTATTGGCCAATGCAGCCAATTCGGATTAGACTTAGTTGAACTTACGTAGACATATGAGATGCCTGTCACCCAACAGAATCATTTGCTATCAGCAAAAAGTGACAGCTTGCTAACAACAATTGTGCGTACACCCTGATTGACTCTCTGCCTGTTCTGTCCTATGTAATGGAAAGGTTGAAGGACAAACAGAAGACTGATGAGGATCAACTAGTCCAAAACAGTCTATATGCATGCTGAATTAATAAAGCTCAGTACAATTAACAAGCTGACTCGTCATTGCATTGCAGCGGTTCTGAAGGCGTGGTTAGCTTGCAGGGACAACTCAGGATCATTTGCATATTCATCGTGGGAGACATCATATGCTCACTCCAACCTGAGTAATCACAAAGAAGAGAGAAGAGCAGGAAGGCTCTGTAGACCCAGAGCCTTCGTCTCCTTAGGTAAGTATCTGGCTGGTTTTTTTGGGGGTTTTTTTTTTGTCGATTCCCATTGACTTTAATATTCTTTTGTCTATGGATACCAAACAACACTCAAATCATTCTCAGACTATATGAGAAGCAAGTTTCTATTTCCCTAGCTGATCATTATTTGTTCCATGGGTTCAATGCATGAACATGTGAGTGTCATGCGTGAACATACAGTGGGATGCGAAGGTTTGGGCAACCTAGTAAATTGCTGTGATTTTCCTGTATAAATCGTTGGTTGCTACAATAAAAAATGTCAGTTAAATATATCATATAAGAGACACAGACAGTGATATTTGAGAATTGAAATGAAGTTTATTGGATTTACAGAAAGTGTGCAATAATTTTTTTAAATAAAATTAGGCAGGTGCATAAATGTGGGCACTGTTATCATTTTATTGATTCCAAAACCTTTAGAATTAATTATTGGAACTCAAATTGGCTTGGTAAGCTCAGTGACCCCTGACCTACATGCACAGGTGAATCCAATTATGAGAAAGAGTATTTAAGGGGGTCAATTGTTAGTTTCCCTCCTCTTTTAATTTCCTCTGAAGAGTAGCAACATGGGGGTCTCAAAACAACTCTCAAATAACCTAAAGATTGTTCCCCATCATGGTTTAGGGGAAGGCTACAGAAAGCTGTCTCAGAGATTTCAGCTGTCTGTTTCCACAGTTAGGAACATATTGAGGAAATGGAAGACCACGGGCTCAGTTCAAGTTAAGGCTCAAAGTGGCAGACCAAGAAAAATCTCAGATAGACAGTCAGAGTAAACCCACAGACCAGCACCAAAGACCTACAACATCATCTTGCTGCAGAGGGAGTCACTGTGCGTTAAATATGGTGATGGTTCCATCATGCTGTGGGGCTGTGTGGCCAGTGCAGGGACTAGGAATCTTGTCAGTTGAGGGATGCATAGATTCCACTCAGTATCAGCAGATTCTGGAGACAACTATCCAGGAATTAGTGACAAAGCTGAAGCTGCACCGGGGCTGCATCTTTCAACAAGACAACAACCCTAAACACTGCTTAAAATCCACTAAGGCATTCATGCAGAGGAACAAGTACAACATTCTGGAATGGCCATCTCAGTCCCCAGACCTGAATATAATTGAAAATCTGTGGTGTGAGTTAAAGAGCTGTCCATGCTCGGAAGCCATCAAACCTAAATGAACTAGAGATGTTTTGTAAAGAGGAATGGTCCAAATTACCTTCAACCAGAATCCAGACTCTCATTGGAAGCTACACAAAGCGTTTAGAGGCTATAATTTCTGCAAAAGGAGGATCTACTAAATATTGATTTCATTTATTTTTTGTGGTGCCCAAATGTATGCACCTGCCTAATTTAGTTTAAACAATTATTGCACACTTTCTGTAAATCCAATAAACCTTTTTTATCGTAACAACCAACAATTTATATAGGAAAATCATGATGATTAACAAGGTGGCCCAAACTTTCGCATCCCGCTGTATTTATTCATTAAGTGGCTTCTGCACATGTGGTCAGTACACCACACAGCGGGCCACACGCTTTGAAATATTTTATAATTAGATTTTTAAATGTATGTTGCCAACCACAGGGCTAGATTTACCATAAGGCATTGTAGGCAGCTAGGCTTGTGCCTACAGGCACCTGATGACAGAAAGGCTGCTCACTCCCCTCCTCGAGCGCCTCCCTCCTTTCCTTTGCAGAGTCCTGATGAGAGTGTTATTAAAGGTTACTCACCCTGCTTTCAGCATTCCACTGACGACAACTCCCTTCAATTGGGGGTACCACTAGCTACTTAATACTGAGGGTATCTCTGGCTACCTATTACTAAGGGGCCTTTTCCTTCTGTCCTGTGCAAGAGTTCAGGTGCACTTTAAAAGCAAGATTCCTGTGCCTGTAAAATCAGCATACTTGGCAAATAATACATGAGGATGCTCTATTCCGTAAACATAACAGCCAAAAAGGATTTTAGTTCAGGGATATTTTAATAATTAATCCTTATTTACGCTGGATAACGTTATCAGCTGTGTTCTATTCTGTTTATTCAGATAACAACCCTATTTCCATTTAAACAAGTTGTTTTGACCAGCTGATGCACGTGTGCAGCATGCAGAGGGATCATGATAAGAAGAAGTGTCTGGATTTCCGTTCATCTGGCTCTGATCTTACTGGGTTGTTTCTTTGCTTTTATTCTGTGAACAAAATGTTATTTCATGGCTATAATAATACAGACTTTTGATGCAATTTTCTTTTAGGGTGGACACACACAAAGACTAGGCAGTCCATGAGACTTCACAAGGGCACAAATAATAAAGAGGGTTAAGAGCAAAATACAAGGGGAAGTCACATGGAAGGAGCTGGATCCTTCCTTCCTTGAGGGTAGGAACACACTAGGCAGAATCGCATATGTGTTTTCCATAGCACATAGTGGAAAACGTATATGCGATTCTGCCTAGTGTGTTCTAGAGATGTAGCGAACGGTTCGCCGGCGAACGGTTCCAGGCGAACTTAGGGGGTTCACGTTCGCCTGCACCAGGCGAACTTTTGCGGAAGTTCGATTCGCCCCATAATGCACTATGAGGGTCAACTTTGACCCTCTGCATCACAGTCAGCAGGCACATTGTAGCCATTCAGACTTCACTAAGCCCTGGAGCCCCACCCCCCTTATATAAGGCAGGGTCCGGCGGCCATTACACTCACTCGTGTGCCTGCTGCAGACTTTTTCTCCTAGGGACAGATTAGTTGGCTGCTTTGCTTGCTCCTGACTGATTATTATTGCTTTTAAAGCACCCAGCAACAGCTCTTTTCAGAGCTCATCCTGTACATATTTTTTTTTTCCTGTGTGTCAAACTGACACTTTTGTTGCATGCACAGCCTTGCTAATTGATATTGTGTGTGCCACTGCCAGCAGCCCAGCACATTCAGTGACTACCTGTGTGTGTGACAGGGAGCTGCACATTGTACTACCCAGTACTGCATATACCCCAGTACCTGTTGTGTTTACTAAACCCACCTCATCACTGCATATACCTAGCTTTGTGTTGAGTGAACCCAGCTCACTGCATCTAACTACCTGTTGTGTTGAGTGAACCCACCTGGCCACCTCACTGCATCTAACTACCTGTTGTGTTGAGTGAGAACCCACCTCACTGCATCTTAAGTACCTTTACTATTCAGTGAACCCAGCTCACTGCATCTAACTACCTGTTGTGTTGAGTGAGAACCCACCTCACTGCATCTTAAGTACCTTTACTGTTCAGTGAACCCAGCTCACTGCATCTTACAACCTGTTGTGTTCAGTGAACCCAGCTCACTGCATCTAACTACCTGTTGTGTTGTTGAGTGAGAACCCACCTCACTGCATCTTAAGTACCTTTACTGTTCAGTGAACCCAGCTCACTGCATCTAACTACCCAGTACCTGTTGTGTTTACTTAACCCACCTCATCACTGCATATACCTAGTGTTGTGTTGAGTGAACCCAGCTCACTGCATCTAACTACCTGTTGTGTTGAGTGAGAACCCACCCCACTGCATCTTAAAGAGAGTCTGAAGCGAGAATAAATCTCGCTTCAGACCTCATAGATAGCAGGGGCATGTGTGCCCCTGCTAAACCGCCACTATCCCGCAGCTTAACGGGGGTCCCTGATCCCCCAAATCCCCTCGGTGCAGCGGGGGAGCGCTTCCTGGTTGGAGCAGGGCTAACCACCGCAGCCCTGCCCACGCGCATCTGTCAGCGCGTATATCCGCCTCTCCCCCGCTCCTCTCAGTCTTCCTTCACTGAGAGGGGCGGGGGAGAGGCAGCAATGCGCCGCTGATAGACGCTACTGGAGGCAGGGCTGCAGCCGTTAGCCCTGCCTCCAGGAGCGACCAAATATACGACCAACACTTGCGGGGGTGGGTTTGGGGGTGAAGGGACCCCCGTTTAGCAGCGGGATAGCGGCGGTTTAGCAGGGGCACACATGCCCCTGCTAACTATGAGCTCTGAAGCGAGATTTATTCTCGCTTCAGAGTCTCTTTAAGTACCTTTACTGTTCAGTGAACCCAGCTCACTGCATCTTACAACCTGTTGTGTTCAGTGAACCCAGCTCACTGCATCTAACTACCTGTTGTGTTGTTGAGTGAGAACCCACCTCACTGCATCTTAAGTACCTTTACTGTTCAGTGAACCCAGCTCACTGCATCTAACTACCCAGTACCTGTTGTGTTTACTTAACCCACCTCATCACTGCATATACCTAGCGTTGTGTTGAGTGAACCCAGCTCACTGCATCTAACTACCTGTTGTGTTGAGTGAGAACCCACCTCACTGCATCTTAAGTACCTTTACTGTTCAGTGAACCCATCTCACTGCATCTTACAACCTGTTGTGTTCAGTGAACCCAGCTCACTGCATCTAACTACCTGTTGTGCTAAATGAGAACCCACCTCACTGCATATAGCTAGCATCCCCCCGAGATGGACAAAATGGACAAACCAGGTAGAGGAAGAGGTAGAGGCAGACCCAGAGGAAGGCCACCAGGCACCGGCAGGTCTGTGCGAGGTGGTGTTGCTGGGATTTCGTGCGGACCTGCCCCAAAATACAGTGCTCAGAAGAAGGCACGTGCCATCACTTCCCAAAATCGTGAGGAGGTGCTTGAGTATTTAACACAGAACACCTCATCTCCCGCAGCCACCAGCGCTACAACAAGCACCACATCCGCTGCATTTGACACTTCGCAGGAGTTATTTGGTGGTGGTGGTGAAATCACTGATTCCCAGCCACTACTGCAACAACAACAAGAAGGCGCAGGTACACCACCTCATACGTCTGAGTTAGGTGGCGATAGTATGGACGTAACGTGTGTGGATGGGGATGATGGTGGACCACCTGAAGTTGGTACACTTGAGGAGGTGTCTGAGGAAAGCGCAGCTGGCCAGGAGGATTATGGTGATGATTATACGGATACCACATATGTTCCCGGTAGAGGAGATGACCAGGGGCACAGTTCAGAGGAGGAGTCAGAGAGGAGTAGAAGGAGACGACTCCATGATAGAAGCAGAGGGAGCTCGTCCTCAGAAACAGCTGGGGGCAGTGTCCGGCGCCATGTATCGCCAGCTATGGCCAGCCAGCTAACATGCCCTTCAACGTCAGCTGCTGATGCCACCGTAGCGCCATCACCCCAGGGGGGCTCAGCGGTTTGGAAATTTTTTCACGTGTGTGTCTCAGATCGGAGCAAAGCCATCTGTTGTCTCTGCCAGCAAAAATTGAGCTGTGGAAAGGCCAACTCTCACGTAGGGACAAGTGCCTTACGAAGGCACCTGGAGAGAAGGCACAAACAGCTATGGCAAGAACACCTGAGGAAAAGAAGCACCCCTCAAAAGACAAGCCACCCTCCTTCTCCTCTTTCTCCTTCAGGTGCATCATCTTCATCCACTTTCTCCCTTGCACCTTCACAGCCACCCTCCTCCACACCGCCTCTTCCCTTCAGCGGTTCCTTCTCCTCTGCCCACAGCAGTACCCAGCTGTCCGTGAAGGAAGTATTTGAGCGTAAGAAGCAAATGTCTGCCAGTCACCCACTTGCCCGGCGTCTGACAGCTGGCGTGGCGGAACTATTAGCTCGCCAGCTATTACCATACAAGCTGGTGGAGTCGGAGGCTTTCCGTAAGTTTGTGGCCATTGGTACACCGCAGTGGAAGATACCAGGCCACAATTATTTTTCACAAAAGGCCATACCCAAACTGTACCGTGCAGTTGAGAGGCAAGTGGTGTCATCTCTGGCACACAGCGTTGGGTCAAGGGTCCACCTGACCATGGATGCCTGGTCTGCCAAGCACGGGCAGGGCCACTACATTACATACACAGCCCATTGGGTCAACCTGGTGACCGATGGCAGCAAGCAGGGAGTACGTGGCTGCGCAGCGGACCGACTTGTCACACCTCCACGGCTTGCAGGCAGGCCTCCAGCCACCTCCTCTCCACCTGCTACCACCGCTTCGCTGTCGTCATCCTTCTCCTCCTCCTTGGCTGGTGCCACGATCTCCTCTCCAGCTACACAGCCCCAGCACCCCAGGGCCTATGCTGCATGCCAGGTACGACGGTGTCACGCAGTGTTAGACATGTCTTGCCTGAAAGCGGAGAGTCACACTGGAGCAGCTCTCCTGGCTGCTCTTAACAAACAGGTGGAGCAATGGCTGACCCTGCACAAGCTTGAGATCGGCAACGTGGTGTGTGACAACGGCAGCAATCTCATTGCTGCGTTGAATTTGGGAAAGCTGACACACATACCCTGCATGGCACATGTGCTGAATCTGGTCGTGCAAAGATTTGTGTCCAAGTACCCAGGCTTAGAGGACGTCCTGAAGCAGGCCAGGAAGTTGTGTGGGCATTTCAGGCGCTCTTACAAGGCCATGGCACGCTTTGCGGACATTCAGCGTAGAAACAACTTGCCGGTGAGACGCCTGATTTGCGATAGCCCAACTCGCTGGAATTCCACCCTGCTGATGTTCTCTCGCCTGCTAGACCAGGAGAAAGCCGTCACCCAGTACCTGTATCATTACAGTACAAGGACACAATCTGGGAGGATGGAGATGTTGTGGCCCAACAACTGGACACTGATGCGAAATGCATGCAGGGTCATAGAGCCCTTTGAGGAGGTAACCAAACTGGTGAGTCGCGATGAGGGCACCATCAGCGACTAGATCCCCTACGCCTACTTCCTGGAGCGTGCCGTGCGTAGAGTGGTGGATACAGCTGTGGAGGAGCGTGAACGAGAAGAGTTATGGCAGCAGGAGTCATGGGAGCCATTTACACCCGAACCCGATGTTCCCACAACACCTGCGGCAGCACAGAGGGGGGAGAAGGAGGAGGAAGAAGAGGAGTCATGTGGGGAAGGAGAGGAGTCAGACTCTGATGATGGTGATGATGAGGAAGGTGTTTCTGTGGAGGTGGAAGAGGCGGCGGAAGAAGAACAACCGCGGCAGCCGTCACAGGGGGCTTCTGCTGCTCCACGTTCCCGTGGTATTGTTCGTGGCTGGGGGGAGGAAGAGGAGTTGCATCCCATAACTGAGGAAGAGCAAGAGGAGATGGAGAGTACGTCTGCATCCAGCTTTGTGCAGATCCCCGTATCAAAAAACTCAAGACGAATGACCTGTACTGGGTGGCCACGTTACTAGACCCTCGGTACAGGCACACAGTGGCGGACCTGTTACCAAGTCAACACAAGGTGGAAAGGATGCAGCACTTGCAGAACAAGCTGTCAATGATGCTTTACAATGCGTTTAAGGGTGATGTGGCTGCACAACGCAATCAAGGTACCACTGGCAGTAACCCTCCTCCTCCCAAGTCCATGCAGGCAAGGACAGGACGCTCCAGCGATCTCAGGGTGATGTCGGACATGCGAACGTTCTTTAGTCCAACTCCTCGCCATAGTCCTTCCGGATCCACCCTCCACCAGCGCCTGGACCGGCAGGTAGCCGACTACCTGGCTTTGAGTGTGGATGTAGACTCTGCGAAAAGCGACGATGAACCCTTGGACTACTGGTTGCGCAGGCTTGACCTGTGGCCAGAGCTGTCCCAATTTGCCATCCAACTTCTCTCTTGCCCTGCCGCAAGCGTCCTGTCAGAAAGAACCTTCAGTGCAGCTGGAGGCATAGTTACTGAGAAGAGAAGTCGCCTAAGTCACGATAGTGTTCAGTACCTGACCTTTATCAAAATGAATGAGGAATGGAACACGGAGGGCTACTGCACGACCGAAGACTAAGTCAGTCCCCACACACAGCATCTCTGCCTGCAGGCCGCTTGACTGCCTTCTCCGCCACCACCAACAGGGTCCAGGACTTTAGGCGGATTCCTGAATTTTTAAGGCCGCTGCTAGCAGCGGCCGCTACACAAATTTTTCTGGTGCGTGTACATGCCTGCCTAATTTTTCTGGCTGCACTGCGGGCGGCTGCAACAAAAAAACAAAAGGCATGTACATGTGCCCATCCCCCTTCATGATCATTACCTTGCCGCGGTGAAGGGGCTTGCACATCACAATGAAGCAATGACCGCCGGCTATTTGAGTGTCTCGGGTGGGGGTGGCACACAAAAGATAATAAGGTCGTTGCTTCATTGTGGTCAGACCAAATTTGATCAGCTGGACAGTCACTGTTGTTCTATCATTGAGCTACCACAGCCCGGCGACCATATGGGCTTGAAAAACGCCACGGCCTACACTCTGGCCACGGTGCGCACCAGTCCAGCACGGCCGTCACTACGCAAACAGCTGTTTGCGGTGCGTTACACAGTGAGTTTGGTGTGTCAGTGTGAAGCAGAACTCTGAATACACTCCCTAATTGATGTATACTCATGCAAGATGTTTGAAAGCACTTTAGGCCTGCAATTTAGCATTCAATGTGATTTCTGCCCTTAAAACGCTGCTTTGCATCAAATCCAGATTTTTCCCCGGGACTTTGGGCATGTATCCCACTCCGCTATGCCCCCCTCCAGTTGTTAGACCCCTTGAAACATCTTTTCCATCACTTTTGTGGCCAGCATAATTTTTTCTATTTTTCAAAGTTCGCCTCCCCATTGAAGTCTATTGCGGTTCGCAAACTTTTACGCGAACCGAACCTTCTGCAGAAGTTAGCAAACCCTGTTCGCGAACCGAAAATCGGGGGTTCGCGACATCTCTAGTGTGTTCCTACCCTCAGTGATCATCTGGGCATGGCTTTAGAGGAAATGGACCTTAAAAAAATCACAATTTTTTAAAACTGTAAAACATAACATCCGTATGTACAAAATATATAAATGTACATTTGTCCCAGAGTAAGATGCACTCTGAATTACTTTTTAACCTATAGTAGTTGTTATTAGAGAAGCCCGGAAGAAGCCGCTCTTTGCGACGAATCGCGACGGTTTGGCACGCAGACTCCCGCTCGCTCAGCCACTGCTGGTAAGCACTTTGCTCCACACTATCCCCACACACTTGTTCCCTGACTCTGGGATCGACATGTCCAATCACTAATCTTCCTGGCGGGGTCACCTCCATGCTCTTCATCCCCTCGGGGTCTACCTTCACTTTGACACTTGTTTACTCTTGTCTGCACACCATATTACACTATCAGGTGTTCACTCTGACATTGTCATTGCCGTGTCAGCTATCTATTTCACCCTTTTTATCTGTGCTTACCAGTGTTGCTGCTCTGAGTACTCTTTTATCCATTGTTATTGGCTCACATTCCGATTCCAGTCGGGTCCGCTCAACTGCACAGGCGTTACGCCTGCGCAGTAGAGCGTACCCGACTAAAATCGCCTACTTCCGTCTATTTCCGAGACCATAGCGGCAACTGCGCCTGTGCTGGAGCCGGAAAGGTAAATATTAACTTGCTCTCTGTTCCCGGACCCGCGGCGAGACCACCGTGGGACAGAGGAGGACGGGGGAAGCCTCGATAGGATCCAGAGGCTTCCCCCTCCTGAGGTGAGTACCCCAGGGGCATATTTTTTTAATACAAATTTTCTTTAAGGGCACATTCACACAGCTATGAGGCAACCTCACATTGGGCTTGATTCACTAAACCGTGATAACTCAAATATCACACCTTATGAAAAGATATCACACCTTATCAAAAGATATCACACCTTATCAAAGTTATCACACCTTATGAAAAGATATCACACCTTATCAAAGTTATTACACTTTATCAAAGTTAACACGCCTTATCAGAGAAGCATAGCAGGGGCTCAGGGCAGGACAAGTGCCATTGCCAATTAGCAGCCATAAGTTCGTAGCGTTCACTATGCTGCTCTGATAAGGCGTGTTAACTTTGGCCAGTAATATGTTATCACACAACACACGCGATTTCCCATCTGGTTCTATTATATTGTGAATGACAACTGTACTATAACGCACCCCAATGCGCATGCCGGGCATTGACTATGCTTCCATGGAATCACGTTTGCACATGTGTTGTGTAGTGTAAATATGCACTAGTGTTGGGCGAACAGTGTTCGCCACTGTTCGGGTTCTGCAGAACATCACCCTGTTCGGGTGATGTTCGAGTTCGGCCGAACACCTGACGGTGCTCGGCCAAACCGTTCGGCCATATGGCCGAACTAAGAGCGCATGGCCGAACGTTCCCCGAACGTTCGGCTAGCGCTGTGATTGGCCGAACGGGTCACGTGGTTCGGACCCGAACGCGCTCTGATTGGCCGAACGGTCACGTGGTTCGGGTAAATAAATACCCGAACCACGTCATATCTCCGCCATTTGTCTGTGGGTTTAGCTTTGGGTAGGCAGGCAGGGTAGTTCGCGCTCCAGCCACGCTAGCCAGGGTCCCCCCTGTCATTGTGTCACTGCTGGGAACAGTAGTACACCGCTTGCTCAGCCACACTATATAGCATTCTGTTTACTGCCACTCTGTGTACCTCGCTCAGCCACACTATATAGCATTCTGTTTACTGCCACTCTGTGTCTGCTGGGAATAGTAGTACACCGCTTGCTCAGCCACACTATATAGCATTCTGTTTACTGCCACTCTGTGTACCTCGCTCAGCCACACTATATAGCATTCTGTTTACTGCCACTCTGTGTCTGCTGGGAATAGTGGTACACCGCTCGCTCAGCCACACTATATAGCATTCTGTTCACTGTTCTGTGTCTGCTTGGAATAGTGGTACACCGCTCGCTCAGCCACACTATATAGCATTCTGTTTACTGTTCTGTGTCTGCTGGGAATAGTGGTACACCGCTCGCTCAGCCACACTATATAGCATTCTGTTTACTGTTCTGTGTCTGCTGGGAATAGTGGTACACCGCTCGCTCAGCCACACTATATAGCATTCTGTGCACTGTTCTGTGTCTGCTGGGAATAGTGGTACACCGCTCGCTCAGCCACACTATATAGCATTCTGTTCACTGTTCTGTGTCTGCTGGGAATAGTGGTACACCGCTCGCTCAGCCACACTATATAGCATTCTGTTTACTGTTCTGTGTCTGCTGGGAATAGTGGTACACCGCTCGCTCATCCACACTATATAGCATTCTGTTCACTGTTCTGTGTCTGCTGGGAATAGTGGTACACCGCCCGCTCAGCCACACTATATAGCATTCTGTTCACTGTTCTGTGTCTGCTGGGAATAGTGGTACACCGCTCGCTCAGCCACACTATATAGCATTCTGTTCACTGTTCTGTGTCTGCTGGGAACAGTAGTACACCGCTCGCTCAGCCAGAGTATATAGCATTGTGTTTACTGCCACTCTGTGTACACCGCTCAGCCAGACTATATACCATTGTTTACTGACACTCTGTGTACACCGCTCAGCCAGACTATATACCATTGTTTACTGACACTCTGTGTACACCGCTCAGCCAGACTATATACCATTGTTTACTGCCACTCTGATTCTGCTGGGAACAGTAGTACACCGCTCGCTCAGCCAGACTATATAGCATTGTGTTTACTGCCACTCTGTGTACACCGCTCAGCCAGACTATATACCATTGTTTACTGACACTCTGTGTACACCGCTCAGCCAGACTATATACCATTGTTTACTGAAACTCTGTGTACACCGCTCAGCCAGACTATATACCATTGTTTACTGCCACTCTGATTCTGCTGGGAACAGTAGTACACCGCTCGCTCAGCCAGACTATATACCATTGTTTACTGACACTATATAGCAGACTATATAGCATTGTGTGTACACCGCTCAGCCAGACTATATACCATTGTTTACTGACACTCTGTGTACACCGCTCAGCCAGACTATATACCATTGTTTACTGCCACTCTGATTCTGCTGGGAACAGTAGTACACCGCTCGCTCAGCCAGACTATATACCATTGTTTACTGACACTCTGTGTACACCGCTCAGCCAGACTATATACCATTGTTTACTGCCACTCTGATTCTGCTGGGAACAGTAGTACACCGCTCGCTCAGCCAGACTATATACCATTGTTTACTGACACTCTGTGTACACCGCTCAGCCAGACTATATACCATTGTTTACTGCCACTCTGATTCTGCTGGGAACAGTAGTACACCGCTCGCTCAGCCAGACTATATACCATTGTTTACTGACACTATATAGCAGACTATATAGCATTGTGTGTACACCGCTCAGCCAGACTATATACCATTGTTTACTGACACTCTGTGTACACCGCTCAGCCAGACTATATACCATTGTTTACTGCCACTCTGATTCTGCTGGGAACAGTAGTACACCGCTCGCTCAGCCAGACTATATACCATTGTTTACTGACACTCTGTGTACACCGCTCAGCCAGACTATATACCATTGTTTACTGCCACTCTGATTCTGCTGGGAACAGTAGTACACCGCTCGCTCAGCCAGACTATATAGCATTGTGTTTACTGCCACTCTGTGTACACCGCTCAGCCACACTATATAGCATTGCGTACTCTGCCAGTCAGTGTGTATATTGCTGGGATCAGTAATACTCCACTCACCGTCAACCACTATATGAGCTCAACATGAGTTCCCCAGAGACCTCCGCTGTGAGCAGCACTCCCAACAACAGCAACAGCCAACGCCCCACGCAAGCTATAACATCCACCCCAGCAGCCAGTGGTCAGCAGCAGCCCTCCCCGGAGGAGAACGTTGTGTCCATCAGTCCGTCGCCAGAGCGATTAATGAGGGCTGCCATTGAGGAGATGATGGGGCCTGATGTGGAGGAGGAGGTCTGGCTCAGGCCAGCATCCCAAGTTAATGTTGAGGACGATGAGGGGTCTGTGTCTGGGGATGTTGGGGTGGCAGAGGTGGTGGGTGGGTCAGACTCAGGAGAAGAGTTGTATGATGAGGATGATGATCGGGACCATCTGTATGTGCCTCAGAGTCCGACCCCGGAAAACATGTTGTATCGTGTGTTTAGGTACTAAAATCTGCGTTCCCTCCCAGTAGTGTTGGGCGAACAGTGTTTGCCACTGTTCGGGTTCTGCAGAACATCACCCTGTTCGGGGTGACTATATAGCAGACTATATAGCATTGTGTTTAATGCCACTCTGTGTACACGGCTCAGCCACACTATATAGCATTGTGTTTACTTCCACTCTGTGTCTGCTGGGAACAGTAGTACACCGCTCACCCGCCACTGTATAGCATTGTGCTCTGTGTCACTGCTGACAATAGTGGTACACCGCTCACCCACCACTGTATAGCATTTCTGTACTGCCACTGTACTGCTGCCAGTCAGCGTGTACTTTAAGGATAAGTGAAATGAGGAAGAAATCCGGTGAAAGAGGGAGGGGCAAGGGAAGAGGTGTTTCCCCTGACGGTTCACGTACAGGCCACAGGGGAGCACCCAAGAAAACCCACTCAATACTGCCCATGTTGTCCAGGACAACAACCCTCACAGATCCAAAAGAACAGGACCAGATAATTACTTGGATGACCTCTCAAGCGTCCAGCAGTGGGTTAAGCAGCACCAGCACATCACGCACGAGGTCCGAGTCCTCAGCCAGTTAAAGTCTGGGCTTTCTTTGAAGACTGCACTGAGGATGTTACCATGGCGATTTGCAAGGTGTGCAAGACCCGCCTGAGCAGGGGGAAAAGTATTAACAACCTCTCCACCACCAGCATGAGCCGCCACATTCTATCCAAACATCCCACTCTGTGGGCAAACGCGGCAGGACAGGGTACCACCAGCAACACTGCCTCCCTTGGGTTCACCAGACTCACCACCAGACCCGCCTCAGCAGCAGCAGTAGCCCAGCCATTGCGTGGTTCACAACATTCACAAACATCAGACGATGCTGACACTGTCACTTTCCGGACTAGTGCTCTTGAGGTCTCCCAGTGTTCATCAAACACAACAACCAACAGCCCTTCGGTGTGCAGCGCTACGGTTGAGTTGTCTGTCTCTGAGATGTTTGAGCACAAGAGGAAATTGCCAGCAAATGACCCCCGGGCCGTGGCAGTAACAGCCAGCCAGCATAGCCAAGCTTCTGGCCTGCGAAATGCTGCCATATCGAGTGGTGGAGACAAACAGCTTCAAGGGCATGATGTCAGTGGCCATCCCACGTTACGTTGTTCCCAGCCGCTACCACTTTGCGCGCTCTGCAGTGCCTGAGTTGCATGAGCACGTGGTCAGCTAAATAACCCGAAGCTTGAAGAATGCCGTTGCCTGCAAGGTTCACCTCACCACTGACACCTGGACGAGTGCGTTCGGCCAGGGTCGATACATCTCCCTTACCGCGCACTGGGTGAACCTTGTGGAGCCTGGCAGCGATTCCTCACCTGCTACGGTGCGGGTGTTGCCCACGCCGCAAACAGCTGGATAACAACAGCAGCACCTACCTCTCTGACTCCTTCTCCTCCAACGCATCTCAAAGCTGTACCTCATCCGGAAATGCTAACCCAGCACCAGCAGCAGTAGGATCGTGGAAGCAGTGCAGCACAGCTGTTGGCATGCGTCAGCAAGCGTTGCTGAAGCTGATCTGCCTTGGGGATAAGCAGCACACAGGGGAGGAAATTTGGAGGGGAATAAAGGAACAGACGGATTTGTGGCTGGCACCGCTGGACCTGAAACCGGGCATGAAGCTAGACACCTGGCACGAACTGGCAATGTACGCAATAGAGGTGCTGGCTTGCCCGGCAGCCAGCGTTATGTCGGAACGCTGTTTCAGTGCTGCCGGAGGCATCATCACAGATCGGCGTATCCGCCTCTCCACAGAAAATGCAGACCGTCTGACTCAAATTAAAATGAATCAATCCTGGATTGGAAACGACTACGCAACACTCCTGGACCCCAACCAAGTAACATGACCGATGAACATCTGGGATGGTTTAGCGTTTCCGGTCCCTGTTTATTGAACCTCTCATCTGTATTACATTTATGACTGCATGGCGGCAAAAAGCATTGCTGCTATATCCGCACGCTTTTTGTCCTCATGCAAGGCCTGGGTTGTTGTGTCTCACAAAGCGTGGCCTTCTCCTCCTGCGCCTCCTCCTGTTCCATCACGTGTGCTGCTGCTGCTGCTGCTGCTGCTGCTGCTGGGTTACCGTTGCCGGTCCCTGTTTATGGAACCTCTTATCTTTATTACATTTATGACTACATGGCGGTACAAAGCATGCTATCCGCACGCTTTTTGTCCTCATGCAAGGCCTGGGTTGTTGTGTCTCACAAAGCGTGGCCTTCTCCTCCTGCGCCTCCTCCTGTTCCATCACGTGTGCTGCTGCTGCTGCTGCTGCTGCTGGGTTACCGTTGCCGCGTGGTCCCTGTTTATGGAACCTCTTATCTTTATTACATTTATGACTACATGGCGGTACAAAGCATGCTATCCGCACGCTTTTTGTCCTCATGCAAGGCCTGGGTTGTTGTGTCTCACAAAGCGTGGCCTTCTCCTCCTGCGCCTCCTCCTGTTCCATCACGTGTGCTGCTGCTGCTGCTGCTGCTGCTGGGTTACCGTTGCCGCGTGGTCCCTGTTTATTGAACCTCTTATCTTTATTACATTTATGACTACATGGCGGTACAAAGCATGCTATCCGCACGCTTTTTGTCCTCATGCAAGGCCTGGGTTGTTGTGTCTCACAAAGCGTGGCCTTCTCCTCCTGCGCCTCCTCCTGTTCCATCACGTGTGCTGCTGCTGCTGCTGCTGCTGGGTTAGCGTTGCCGCGTGGTCCCTGTTTATTGAACCTCTTATCTTTATTACATTTATGACTACATGGCGGTACAAAGCATGCTATCCGCACGCTTTTTGTCCTCATGCAAGGCCTGGGTTGTTGTGTCTCACAAAGCGTGGCCTTCTCCTCCTGCGCCTCCTCCTGTTCCATCACGTGTGCTGCTGCTGGGTTAGCGTTGCCGCGTGGTCCCTGTTTATTGAACCACTTATCTTTATTACATTTATGACTGCATGGTGGTACAAAGCATGCTATCCGCACGCTTCTTGTCCTCATGCAAGGCCTGGGTTGTTGTGTCTCAAAGCGTGGCCTTCTCCTCCTGCGCCACCCTCCTCCTGTTCCATCACGTGTGCTGCTGCTGGGTTAGCATTACCGGTCCCTTTTCCTGGAACCTCTTATATGTATTACATTTATGACTGCATGCCGACAAAAAGCATGTTACCTGTGCAAAGAAAACAGACATTTCCCGCATTTAAAAGACAGTTTTCCCTTTGAAACTTTAAAATCGATTTTCTCAAAAACTATAAGCTCTTTTTGCTAAATTTTTTTTTCCTCTTGTACCCACTCCCAAGGTGCACATACCCTGTAAATTTGGGGTATGTAGCATGTAAGGAGGCTTTACAAACCACAAAAGTTCGGGTCCCCATTGACTTCCATTATGTTCGGAGTTCGGGTCGAACACCCGAACATCGCGGCCATGTTCGGCCTGTTCGGCCCGAACCCGAACATCTAGATGTTCGCCCAACACTAATATGCACTAAGGGCTTTGTCACACCGAAAATCTTGGTGAAATTTTCTTTGTGATTGCTACCAAACCGCTACATGCAACTGCAGTGTAAAGGTGGAGACACTGCACTACTAGCACTAGTGATTTGCCGATCATTTTGAAACAGCCCTTTTGAAGGATTTTCTCAGTTTTGGTTATTGTTTTCAAAAGTACTTAGACAGTACTTAGACAAAAAATGCTGATCAACCTGTTTATTTGTGTGTATACTATTCTGGCATTTTTGAAAATAAATAAATCCCCAATTAACTAATGGACTTGTCTAAAACATGTCAGCAAGAGGTTCAGATTAATATTGTAGTACCTACTGTAAGTGACAGATGCATACATCAGATGAGCAGGCAGGCTCTGACTGCCAGCAAAGGCAGTGGCGTAGCTAAGGAGCTGTGGGCCCTGATGCAAGTTTTACATTGGGGCCCCCAAGCACGCTATACATCACAATTGATATGGCGCACCAAAGCCTGCCAATGGCAACTACCATGTCAGAGGTGCAAGAAGGGGATGGGGAGCACTTTGGTAATGATTACCACTATTCAAAGTATCTATAGACGTGATTATTATGAGCACAGGACCAATAGAGAGCTAATACTGAAGTTGAGGGAGGGCCCCTCTGGGCCAAAGGGCCCCGATGCAGTCGCAACCTCTGCACCCCTTATTGCTACGCCCCTGAGCAAGGGTATAAACACAGATTCATTCAACTTAACATACTGTATGAAGCAAACAGTGGTTTGCTGGTGGGCATCTATGTAGTGATCACTAGTCATTAGCAAAAGATTCTGCTAACACTCAGACCTCCACTGACTTAAAGAACAAGTGACACCCATGCTAACCTAGAAATACAAAAACACATATATAAGTAGATAAATACTACTTCTCCTTACATAACGGATGTATTGCACTGTCCGCGTTATGATTACTGTGAATTTTACAAAGGAAAAGCAGAGAATTCTATTCTAGATAGTTTCCATCTTGGTTACCTTTGAATAAAGCTAATCCTGACATAATTTCCTCCCTCATTCTTTTTTTTTCCTCTTGCTAATTGTGTACTCATTACCCGCCCTCCTCCCAGAGTCTTCAGACACTCCCACTGAGGTCTATACTAAAAAGTGCACTGTCTTATGTCATTAGAAGGAGGGGGAAATAAAGAGATGAGAAGGAATATATTATCAATAAAAAGACCCCCCCCCCCCCCCCAGCATGCAACTGTTTTGTCAGCCGATGGCAATGGCAATTAAAGGGCCAGTGCTTCTAAGTTATGTGATAACTCCAAACCATAACAGCAGAAAAAGTTTTGAATACAGGATTAGAATCTTTATCACTTAATACACTCAGACCAGTTGCTGTTGAAATTTGATTTGTATGGTGACAATCCCGCTTTAAGTTTCTGAAACATGGGCATATCGACCAAGAAACAGTTCTCTCTCTGATCAAATCTGATCAGAGAGAGATCTGTTGGCTGCATATACACCTCAGGCAAATTCCTGATCAATTCCAGCATGAAAATTCTCGGGAATCGGCCTAGCAAATCTACTAAACATGCCAGACCAAACAACCGTCCGTTTCCCTTGCATTAAAATGTCACCTGTTCCAGCTGCCATGAGTGTCCAGATGCTCCTGCTTCTGCATTAATGTAATGTAATGTAAGTGGCTTGTGTGTGTCGTCACACAGTTGAGACAGGCACAGGGGGGGCACATTAACATTTGGATTTACAGAGGCCGGGGTTTCCGTTGCAATCACTGCTCAGCCTGATATTGCATGCTGTGGCGCAGGGTCCTATGAAGGATGAAAAGCAAACAAACACGTATTTCCACTGCGCTCAGACGTAATCCAACCACAAGGATGCGACAGGTTATTCACCAGCAGCTGCTCCAATGTACTCTGGGACCAAAGCACTATGCTGATAGAAAACAAAACAGGAAAAGGAAAGGAGCGCTCTCTGGTGCATTAACCTTTTTAATCACTCTTTCGCAAGATATAAAATAAACGTACACAATATAAATGTCAATAAAACTTGTCACACTCTAGGTGTATGTCACCATGTCCTGGAGATGGTATCTCTGCTTAAACGCCTCCACGCTATGGCCAGTAGCAGCAGGAATCCGGAATTCCGGTAGCGTCAGCGGGGCCAGGAACACAAGTGATGTCGGCAGGACATGGTGACATACACCTAGAGTGTGACAAGTTTTATTGACATTTATATTGTGTACGTTTATTTTATATCTTGCGAAAGAGTGATTAAAAAGGTTAATGCACCAGAGAGCGCTCCTTTCCTTTTCCTGTTTTGTTTCCTATGAAGGATGGTTTCTGCGGTGCCATGCTTGTGGACCACTAATCTTGGGTGTGCAACTGACCTGAAGGGAACCTGAAATGAGAAGCATATGGAGGCTGCCATTTTTATTTCCTTATTAACAATACCAGTTGCCTGGCATCCTGCTGATCTTTTTGGCATCAGTAACAATGTATGAATCACACACCTGAAACAAGCATGTAGCAAATCCAGTCAGACTTCAGTCAAAGCATCGGATCTGCATCTTTTTTCAGGGTCTGTGGCTTAAAGTATTCTAGGCAGTTGATCAGCAGAACAGGCAAGCAATTTGTATTGTTTAAAAGGAAATAAATATGGCAGCCTCCATATCCCTCTCGCTTCAGGTGTGCTTTAAAGGGAACCTGAAGCAAGTGTAACGATCGGTGTAACACAGAGAGAATCTGATTACCGGTGATCTGCAGTATCACCGAGAATACAGATATATACCTGATTATAGATGATCTGCAGTATCACCGATAATCAGATATATCTATAACCTCTGGACACCTGAGTAATAACTGAGTGTTTGGTGCAACAGTAATACTTTGAGGAAAGCACCCGTACAGGGGGTGCAAGGCAGTAGGAGATACTGCCTAAAGAACAGCTTCCTTCCAATGGCCTGAGGCTCCCCAAGGGGCGGAGCCAGGCAGTGAGTGAGAGACCAGAGTGTGAGTGACACCCGAGGTGAAGTGTCACTGACAGGTCTGTGAACTATCTCCCAACAGGGGAAAGAGTTCTCGAGGTCGGACAGGCCAGGTCGGCAACAGACAGACAGATCAGGTACAAAGACAGGAGACAGAAACGGAATCCAAGGACAAGCAGAGTTTGGCAACAGAGTATCAGATATAGCGAAGTACCAATTCAGAGATCAAGAGAGTGGTCAAGAGAGCAGGAAGTCATAACAGATATAAACAATGCCTATTCTTTTAGGTGTGAGCTCCGTGATCATCAACACCCTGGAACTAGTCTGATATATAACAGAGAGGTAATACAGTTCCCTAGTCTTGGGTGTGAGTTCCTTGATCATCAACACCCTGGAACTAGTCTGAAGTATAACAGGATAGTAATACAGTTCCCTAGTCTTGGGTGTGAGTTCCTTGATCGTCAACACCCTGGAACTAGTCTGAAGTATAACAGAATGATAACACAGTTCCCTAGTCTTGGGTGTGAGTTACTTGATCATCAACACCCTGGAACTAGCCTGAAGTATAACAGAACGATAATACAATTCCCTAGTCTTGGGTGTGAGTTCCTTGATCATCAACACCCTGGAACTAGTCTGAAGTATAACAGAGATTAACAACACAGATTAGCAAAAGGTCTGAGTGCTACCACGTAGTGATCGAAACGGCAGACACCAGAGAAATGACCAGCATCCAGTATATATACCCTAGCCCTCTCCAGCGCCTCCCCTAAGTGCTGGACCAATGGGAAGTGGTAAAATTGTCAGCTGACCGGCTTGGTCAGCTGACACCTTTCTGGCTGTCATAAAAGCTCTGCCTCTCAACGCACGCGTGCATCCTTCTGAACCTGTGTGGACTATCAGTCCCAGCCACACCAGATCTGTTTTGCAATGTATCCGCTGTGCAGGACGCTAAACCAGCCGCACCGCTATCCGAGCACGCGGCGGTTTCTCCGCGTTCCGCCATGCGGACAGATGTAGGCCTACGCGTGCAAACCGCCGCGTCAGACGCGGAATCTGCCATGTTGAACGCGGAATCAGCCGCCTTATCTTGAGTACTCGCGGCGGCTTTTCCGCGTTTTCTCACAGTACCCCCCCCCCGAGGAGTGGACTCCGGACAGCTCCTACCCAGTTTCTCAGGATATAAGGCGTGGAACTCCCTCTTTAATTTATCCGCATGCATGCGACACTCAGGTACCCACGTTCTCTCCTCAATACCATACCCTTTCCAGTGAACCAGATACTGCACTGAGTTCTGTACAACACGTGAATCCAAAATCTTTTCTACTTCGTACTCAGGTTGGTCATCTACCATCACAGGAGGAGGAGGAGTGGAACCTACATGCACTGCTGGCTTAAGCAGGGACACATGAAAGGATCTTACACCACGCATGCTTGCAGGAAGATCAATGGCATAAGTAACATTGTTGATCTTCCTGGTTACTGGAAAAGGGCCCACAAATCTGGGTCCTAACTTGGGCGAGGGCTGTTTCAGGGTCAATTGACGTGTGGACACCCAGACCAAGTCTCCTGGTCGGAACTTCCACTCTAAGGAGCGTCTCTTGTCAGCTTGGTCTTTCTGACTTTGAAAAGCCTTCTCCAAATTACTTTTCACGATCCCCCAAATGTTTTTAAACGACTTTTGCAAAGCCTCCAAAGCTGGAAACGGGGCGGAAGCTACTGGGAGTGGGGAGAACTTAGGCAACTTTCCAGTTACCACCTGAAACGGAGAAAATCCAGAGGAAGAGCTTTTCAAATTATTGTGCGCAAATTCTGCAAACGGCAAGAATTTGACCCAATCATTTTGTGCATCCGTAACATAACACCTTAGAAATTGTTCCAATGACTGATTAATTCTCTCAGTCTGACCATTGGTTTGTGGGTGGTAGCCTGACGAAAACGACAGTTCCATGCCCTTCTGATGACAAAATGCCCTCCAAAATTTGGAAATAAATTGGACTCCCCGATCTGACACAATGCTTTCCGGAATGCCATGTAGCCGGAAAATGTGGATGATGAAAAGATCGGCCAACTCTTGGGCCGAGGGGAGTCCTTTCAGGGGCACAAAATGGGCCATTTTACTGAAACGGTCGACTACCACCCAAATGACCGACATGCCCTCAGACTTCGGAGGCTCACCCACAAAATCCATGGACAAATGGGTCCACGGTTCACTCGGGGTGGGCAAAGGCTGCAACGTTCCCACAGGTGCCAGACGGGAGGGTTTGCTTCTCGCATACACTGCACACTCTCTAACATACTCCTTGCAGTCAGTTGTTAATGAAGGCCACCAAGCACACCTGGCAACGAGGTCCAGTCAGGGGCGTAGCAATAGGGGGTGCAGGGGTAGCGACCGCATCGGGGCCCTTGGGCCAGAGGGGCCCTGAAGGTCCCTCCCTCAACTACAGTATTAGCTCTCTATTGGTCCCGTGCTCATAATAATCACTTCTATAGATACATTGAATAGTGGTAATCACTAACAAACTGTTCCCCATCCCCTTCTTGCATCTCTGACACTGTAGTTGCCATTGGCAGGTTTTGGTGCGCCGTATCAATTGTCATGTATACAGTGCTTGGGGGGCCCCATGTAAAACTTGCATCGGGGCCCACAGCTCCTTAGCTACGCCACTGGGTCCAGTGTTCTGGTAGCCCCAGGAAGTCCAGCATTCTTGTGGGAGTGGAAAAACTGCAATATCTGGAGACGAAATGGCAGTGGTACAAACATCACCCCTTCAGGCTTTCCTTCAGGGACATCCTGCTGAAAGGGACTTAACCTCCTTGGCGGTAACCCCGTGTGTGACACGGGGTAAGCCGCCGGAGGGTGCCGCTCAGGCCCTGCTGGGCCGATTTTCATAATTTTTTTTTTGCTGGCCGCAGCTAGCACTTTGCTAGCTGCGCCAGCACTCTGATCGCCGCCGGCCCCCGCCCGATCGCCGCTATCTGCTGCGGCGTGCGGCCCCCCCCCCCCCCAGACCCCAGCGCTGCCTGGCCAATCAGTGCCAGGCAGCGCCGAGGGGTGGCCCGGGACTCCCAATGACGTCCCGACGTCAGTGACGTCGGTGACGTCATCCCGCCCCGTCGCCATGGCGACGGGGGAAGCCCTCCAGGAAGTCCCGTTCTATGAACGGGATTTCCTGATCGGAGATCGCCGAAGGCGATCGAAGCGGGCGGGGGGATGCCGCTCAGCAGCGGCTATCATGTAGCGAGCCCTCGGCTCGCTACATGATAAAAAAAAAAAAAAAATTTAAAAAACTGCTGCGCTCCCTCCTGGCGGTATTTTTCATACCGCCAAGGAGGTTAAAGTCTCCATCCAGTTTCTCCAGGTCTCTGTGGCTGTCAACACTACTCTCTGTGGGATAATAGTCTCTGGGTCTGAGGGCTGTGCTGTCTCTGGCTCAAAGCATCTGGACAAAGCATCCGCTTTAATGTTTTTACTACCCGGAGTGTACGTAATTACAAATCTGAATCTCGAGAAAAACAGTGATCACCGAGCCTGACAGGGACTCAATCTCTTAGCCCCCTCAATGTACTCCAAATTTTTGTGATCAGTGTAAACGGTAATCGTATGTTCTGCTCCTTCTAGCCAGTGACGCCATTCCTCGAAGGCCAATTTAATGGCTAGGAGCTCCCTGTTGCCTATATCATAGTTTTTCTCTGCTGGTGAAAACCTACGAGAGAAATAGGCACACGGGTGTAATCTTACCTGCAACCCAGAACGCTGAGACAGCACAGCCCCCACCCCGACCTCCGAGGCGTCTATCTCCACAATAAAGGGATAGGAGGTGTCGACGTGTCTCAAAATGGGTGCAGAGCAAAATAATTCTTTCAAGATGGAGAAAGCAGCCAGAGCCTCAGGGGACCAGTGGTTGGTATCTGCCCCTTTCTTTGTGAGACTGGTGAGGGGTGCTATGACTGTGGAGTACCCCTTTATGAACCTTCTATAGTAATTAGCGAATCCCAAAAATCTCTGGAGGGATTTCAGTCCCACTGGCTGCGGCCACTCCAGGACAGCAAAGACTTTGGCAGGATCCATAGACAGGCCCGAGGTGGAAATTATGTACCCCAGAAAGGTGACAGATGTTACCTCAAAAATGCATTTCTCCAATTTAGCGTAAAGCATGTTCTGTCTTAACTTATGCAACACCCATTTGACATGAGCCCTGTGCTCAGAGAGGTTATCTGAGAAGATCAATATATCATCTAGATATACCAGGACAAATTTACCCAATACCTCCCTGAATACTTCATTAATGAGTTCCTGAAAGACGGCTGGAGCGTTACACAACCCGAAGGGCATCACCAGATACTCGTAATGCCCATTGGGTGTGTTAAAGGCCGTCTTCCACTCATCGCCCTCTCTGATCCGCACCAGGTTGTATGCACCCCGCAAATCCAATTTCGAGAAAATCTTAGCACTGGTGACCTGAGTAAATAAATCGTCTATCAAAGGCAACGGATAGCGATTTTTTACTGTGATTTTATTCAGACCCCGGTAACCAATGCATGGCCGAAGGCCTCCGTCTTTTTTCTTAACAAAAAAGAAACCTGCTCCGGCAGGCGACCGGGAAGGGCGAATGAACCCCTTAGCTACGTTTTCACGGATGTACTCTTGCATGGCCACTTTTTCCGGCCCAGACAAATTGTAGAGATGGCCTCTAGGGGGCATACAACCAGATCGGAGGTCGATGGGGCAATCGAAAGGGCGATGTGGAGGTAGTTTATCTGCAGCTTTGGGACAAAACACATCTGAAAATTCAGAATATTGTTCCGGTACCCCCTCCACATGAATTCTGGTCTGACCTAAGGTCACCTTCACTAAACAATGATCAAAGCAATGGGCTGACCAGTTTGTTAGCTGACCAGTGGCCCAATTGATCTGAGGGGAGTGAAGGTGTAACCAGGGCATACCAAGGATGATAGTGGAGGTGGTCATGTGTAACACAAAAAAATGCAACTTCTCCCTATGCAGCACCCCTCTAGTGACTCCCACCTCTGGTGTCTGAGACAGAGGACGGTTACGTTGCAGAGGGGAATCATCCACTGCCGTAACTTGGATAGGTGGTGTCACCGGGGTGAGTGGAATACCCAATTTCTTAGCAAATTCGTAATCCATAAAATTAGCCGCTGAGCTTGAATCAACAAAGGCCTCAGTGACTTCAGATTTATCTTCTCATGTAATTGTACAAGGAAGAAGCAACCTTTTATCATCTAGAGGTAAAAATTGCACGCCTAGGGTACTACCCCCAATCTGCATTGGCTCAGGGGGAGACGAGACGGGAGGAGGTGGAGTCACAGGGGGCGCAGCGTGGGATACCATTCTCACATGGCTACTACCCCGGGTCTGCCTCTGATAGCGCAGCCGGCGATCTATTATTATTATTATTATTTATTGTATTTATAAAGCGCAAACATATTACGCAGCGCTGGACAATAAATATATACAATGATACAAGGATGACATACATAGGGGTATACACATAGAACAAAGTTATACATACAAATTGTACAAAATACATGATCATGCAATATGGGCTGGTTAGGTAGGCCCAGTAATACAAGTACAGGCTGTCATAGGACAGGAGCACATGATCCTGTAGATTACACTAGGGAGTGGAGGACCCTGCCAGAGGCTTACAATCTAAAGGGAGGGGTGGAAACACTAGGGGGGGCTGTTAAATATTCCTTAGAGAGTTACTGTGTGGTAGGAGGTGGGTAGGCCATCATAAAGAGGTGGGTTTTGAGGGCTTGCTTGAATGTGTTGAAAGAGGGAGCAAGTCTGATGGGTGGTGGAAGGGCATTCCAGAGGGTGGGGGCAGCTCTTGAGAAATCCTGCAGGCGGGCATGGGAGTGTGAAAAGTGCTTTCCTCAAAGTATTACTGTTGCACCAAACACTCAGTTATTACTCAGGTGTCCAGAGGTTATAGATATATCTGATTATCGGTGATACTGCAGATCATCTATAATCGGGTATATATCTGTATCTATCCTGATGGCCGATGAAATGGCCTCATCGATGGACTTAGGCTCAGGCTGACTCAACATAAGATCGGAAACCTCATCTGACAACCCTGATAAGAAACAATCTAATAGGGCAAAGGTATCCCACCTGGCTGATACTGACCACTTCCTAAATTCAGCAGCATAATCTTCCACCGGACTTTTGCCTTGACGTAACCATTTGAGCTTCCGCCCAGAAGTCGAGGCAATGTCTGGATCATCGTAAATTATAGCCATGGCTTTAAAAAATTTCTCTACCGAGGTTAGGGCCAAGTCTCCGTCAGGCAGACTGTACGCCCAGGTCTGAGAATCACCTGATAACAAAGTTTTAATAAATGTAACCCTTTGGACCATAGTTCCTGAAGAATTAGGTCTCAACTCAAAGTATGATAACACTCTACTCCTAAAATTTCGGAAGTCAGATCTGTGACCAGAAAATTTTTCTGGTACAGGCATACGTATGTCTGTGCTAAGAGGAGATCGCACTGATTGAAGTTCCTGAATAGCCCCAGATATCTGACAGATTTGGGTCTGTTGGTTTAAAACAGCCGCGGAAAGTTGGTTTACCGCGGTGGTCAGGACTTCAACATGGCTATACAGTGCGTCCATTTGGGTTCGGTCTGCCGTTCTATAACGATCGGTGTAACACAGAGAGAATCTGATTACCGGTGATCTGCAGTATCACCGACAATACAGATATATACCCGATTATAGATGATCTGCAGTATCACCGATAATCAGATATATCTCTAACCTCTGGACACCTGAGTAATAACTGAGTGTTTGGTGCAACAGTAATACTTTGAGGAAAGCACCCGTACAGGGGGTGCAAGGCAGTAGGAGATACTGCCTAAAGAACAGCTTCCTTCCAATGGCCTGAGGCTCCCCAAGGGGCAGAGCCAGGCAGTGAGTGGGAAGGACCAGAGTGTGAGTGACACCCGAGGTGAAGTGTCACTGACAGGTCTGTGAACTATCTCCCAACAGGGGAAAGAGCTCTCGAGGTCGGACAGGCCAGGTCGGCAACAGACAGACAGATCAGGTACAAAGACAGGAGACAGAAACGGAATCCAAGGACAAGCAGAGTTTGGCAACAGAGTATCAGATATAGCGAAGTACCAATTCAGAGATCAAGAGAGTGGTCAGGAGAGCAGGAAGTCATAACAGATATAAACAATGCCTATTCTTTTAGGTGTGAGCTCCGTGATCATCAACACCCTGGAACTAGTCTGATATATAACAGAGAGGTAATACAGTTCCCTAGTCTTGGGTGTGAGTTCCTTGATCATCAACACCCTGGAACTAGTCTGAAGTATAACAGGATAGTAATACAGTTTCCTAGTCTTGGGTGTGAGTTCCTTGATCGTCAACACCCTGGAACTAGTCTGAAGTATAACAGAAAGATAACACAGTTCCCTAGTCTTGGGTGTGAGTTCCTTGATCATCAACACCCTGGAACTAGCCTGAAGTATAACAGAACGATAATACAATTCCCTAGTCTTGGGTGTGAGTTCCTTGGTCATCAACACTCTGGAACTAGTCTGAAGTATAACAGAACTATAATACAATTCCCTAGTCTTGGGTGTGAGTTCCTTGATCATCAACACCCTGGAACTAGTCTGAAGTATAACAGAGAATAACAACAAAGATTAGCAAAAGGTCTGAGTGCTACCACGTAGTGATCGCAACGGCAGACACCAGAGAAATGACCAGCATCCAGTATATATACCCTAGCGCTCTCCAGCGCCTCCCCTAAGTGCTGGACCAATGGGAAGTGGTAAAATTGTCAGCTGACCAGCTTGGTCAGCTGACACCTTTCTGGCTGTCATAAAAGCTCTGCCTCTCAACGCGCGCGCGGGTCCTTCTGAACCTGTGTGGACTATCAGTCCCAGCCACACCAGATCTGTTTTGCAATGTATCCGCTGTGCAGGACGCGGAACCAGCCGCACCGCTATCCGAGCACGCGGCGGTTTCTCCACGTTCCGCCATGTGGACAGATGTAGACCTACGCGTGCAAACCGCCGCGTCAGACGCGGAATCCGCCATGTTGAACGCGGAATCAGCCGCCTTATCTTGAGTACTCGAGGTGGCTTTTCCGCGTTTTCTCACAGAAAGGCCCTATTTATTTCCTTTTAAACAATACCGGTTGCCTGGTAGTCCTGCTGATCTCTTTGGCTGCAGTAGTGTCTGAATTACACACCCAAAATAAGCATGCAGCTAATCTTGTCAGATTTATGTCACAAACATCTGATCTGCATGCTTGTTCAGTGTTTATGGCTAAATGTATTAAAGGTAGAGGATCAGCAGGACTGCCAGGCAACTGCCATTGTTTAATATTAAATAAATATGGCAGCCTCTATATACCTCTTGCTTCAGATTTCCCTTGTACACGTGCACAGGAATGGTCACTCGCATGACAGCTCATATCCAAATGTGCACAGACACATAACTAGCCTACCAGCCTCCTTCCCTTTAGAAGAAATATTAACCACACCGGATGGCTGCATTTTCATATGCAAAGCAGAAATAAGTCTCCAAATGGCTGTACATGATTAGCATACCTCCCAACTTTTTGAGATGAGAAAGAGGGACACTTAAGCCCCACCCTTGTCACACCCCTAATCACACCCCCATCACCCTATTCACGCATACGATAAAGATTTCATAAGAAAAATATGTTTTATAATTCAAAACAAACTGGTCCTTTCTATCCTGGTTTATTTTCCTTTATTCTAACATTTTAAAATTAAGTTATATATCAATTTAAAGGATGGGAATCAAGTTTAGAGCAGGAGTCTCAAACTCAATTTACCTGGGGGCCACAGGAGGCAAAGTCAGGATGAGGCTGGCCCGCATAAGGGATTTCACAAAAAAAGTCCTGAAATGTCATCAATAGTTTTAATTATTTCTTCTGAACATGAAGTGTCCTACCTTATAGTTCGCTTCAGTGCTCCCATTACAAGTAATCCGCCGGGTCCCCGCCGCAAAACGAGGGCTGTAGAGCCCCCAAATCGCACAGGGCAATCCGCCGGCATTTCCTGGAAGGGACAGAGCTTTCAGCTTCAGGTCTGCCCCTCCTGACGTCAATCGTGGCGGATCGCCGCCTCTGCCCACCCCTCTAACTCTTCATTCACAGACTGGGGTGGGGAGAGGTGGCGATCCATGCGACGATTGACTTCAGGAGGGGCAGAGCTACAGCTGGAAGCTCTGCCCCTCAGCGCAGTCGTGGATGTTTGCCCGGGGGATTTGGGGGCTCTGCAGCCCTCTTTAGCGGCGGGGATACGGCGGATTACTTGGGAGCACTAAAGCGAACTATAAGGTAAAATAGTTAGCTTTCGTGTCTCTTTTGCTTTTGCCGGCGCGGGCCACAAAATATTGTACCGAGGACCGCAAATGGCCCGCGGGCCACGAGTTTGAGACCCCTGATTTAGAGTCAGTCAAACACATTTTTTTAGTAGATAAATATATATATATTTACATAGAAAGAGGGACAAAGTCCTGAAAGAGAGACAAATAAGGAGGAAACAGGGTCAGAGGAACAGGGCTCCCAAAAAGGGACTGCCCCTCCAAAAGAGGGACAGTTGTGAGCTATGTGATTAGTACAACATTTCCTCCATGTTAAAAATCAGAATGAAATGTTATCAGCCACTGCCTCTGTTACCAGCTTCATGGAATATAAATTGTCAGTATCAACAACATGATAGATAGGGGTAGGAGTAAAGTATGTGATCTGTGCATTATTTATATGAATGTGCTGACTCACAAAACCTGTTGAATGGGGGAGATCTGCCGTAACTGTTGTCACCAGATTATTATCCAGTCCAGCAACATCTTATTAGTTAGGTTTGTGCTGTCTCATGTCTTCAGTTAGATTTACTTAGAAAATTCACCAAAAGCAGCTATAAAGTCTTTCAAAAGCAATGATTATATTAAAAATTATTTTGCCATTTTATAAAAAATAAGAGTCACGGCACTCTGTTTAAATCTATAGATGGCCCAAATATCAGATTTTGGGTTCGCGGTAGCAAACTTACGCAAAAGTTTGAGTTCGCACGAACCGGCCAAACCACCATAGACTTCAATGAGCAGGCGAATTTTAAGACATACAGGGACTATTTCTGCATGGAAAAGTTGTTTTAAGGGGTCTAGCACCTAGAGGGGGCATGCCAGAGTGGGATACATGCCAAAAGTCCCTCGGAACATTACGTATTTGACTCAGAGTAGGGGCAGAAATCACATTGCATTGCTAAATTGGAGGCATAAAGTGCTTCAAAACATCTTGCATTTGTATACATCTATCAGGTAGTGTAAGTAGTGTACTTCTTCACACTAACAGTACAGACCAAACTCACTGTTTAACGCACCGCCACAATTAGCCGCAAAGGGTTGTAATTAGTTGACACTGTCAGGACATAAATGTCAGTCCTCTCGGCAGCAATGTTTGTGTAGTGATGGCAGTGCTCGTGCGCACGTTGGTGAAAGTGCAGGCGATGGCGGTTTTCCAGCCCATATAGTTGGGCTGAGGTAGTTCAAAGACAGAACAATAGTGACTGTCCAGCTGATTAAATTTGGTCTGTCCACAATGAAGCAACAACCTTATTATGTTAGGTGGGCCCCCAACACACTCATATAGGTCATTGCTACATTGTGAAACACAAGCCCCTTCACCGCGACAAGGTAACAATCACGAAGGGGAATTGACACATGTAAATGCCTTTTTGTTTTGTTGTTGTTGCAGCCACCGTGCAGCCAGAAAAATTGGGCATGTACACACACCAGAAAAATTATTATTTTTGGTAGCGGCCGCAGCTAGCAAAGCCTTAAACATTCAAGATCCACCTGGAGTCTTGGACCTTGTCGGTGGTGGTGGAGAAGGCAGTCAAGCGGCGTGCAGGCAGAGATACTGTGTGGGGACTGACTTAGTCTTTCGGGCAGGCAGTCACGTGGCGTGCAGGCAGAGATGCTGTTTGGGGACTGACTTAGTCTTCGGGCAGGCAGATCCATGCCTCATTCATTTTAATAAAGGTGAGGTACTGAACACTTTTTTGACCTAGACGACTTCTCTTGTCAGTGACCATGACTCCTGCTGTGCTGAAGGTCCTTTCTGACAGGACGCTTGAGGCGGAACAAGCCAGAAGTTCAATGGCAAATTGTGACAGTTCTGGCCACAGGTCAAGCCTGCACACCCAGTAGTCCAAGGGTTCATCGCTGCTCATAGTGTCTATATCCGCACTTAAGGCCAGGTAGTCGGCTACCTGCTGTTCGAGGCATTGTCGGAGGGTGGATCTCGAAGGGCTGAGGCGCAGAGTTGGACTAAAGAAAGTCTGCATGTCTGACATCACCATCAAATCGCTAGAGCGAGGAGGACTACTGGCACCTCTTTCCCATTGTGCTGTAAAGCATACTTGCCAGCTTGTTGTGCAAGTTCTGCATCCTTTCTTCCTTCTGGTAATTTGGTAACATCTCCACCACTTTGTGCTTATACCTAGGGTCTAGTAGTGTTGCCACCCAGTACAGATCATTTCCCTTGAGTTTTTTTTATACGGGGGTCCCTCAACAGGCTGGATAGCATGAAAGACCCCATCTGCACAAGGTTGGATGCCGACGTAGTTGTCATCTCCTTTGCCTCTTCGTCACTAATGTCAGGGAAGTTCTCTTCCTCCCCCCTGCCACGAACAATACCACCAGTATCCGAAAGGTGAGCAGCACAAGCCCCCTGCAACGTCTGCTGTGGTTGTTCTTCCATCTCCTCCTCAAAGCCACCTTCCTCCTCTGACTCCTCTTCCCTAGACTCCTCCACCTCCTCCCCCCTCCTCTGTGCTGCCAGGGGTGTTGACGACAAATCTGGTTCTGGTGGTGATGGTTCCCACAACTCTTCCTCTTCCGGTTCACGCTCCTCTACAGCTGGATCCACCACTCTATGCATGGCACGCTCCAGGAAGAAAGCGTATGAGATAATGTCAATGATGGCGCCTTCACTGCAACTCACCAGGTTTTTCACCTCCTCAAACGGATGCATGAGCCTGCAGGCATTACGCATGAATGTCCAGTACTTTGGTAAGAAAATCCCCAGCTCACATGTGTCAACTTGCCCAAACTCAAAGCTGACAAGAGATAGCTTCCGTTGTCACACACCACATTGCCGTTCTCCAGTTGGTGCGGGGTCAGCCACTGATCCACCTGTTTGTTCAGAGCAGCCAGGAGTGCTGGTCCGGTGTGACTCTCGGCTTTGAGGCAAGGCAAGTCCAAGATGTTGTGACACGGTCCTACCTGGCATGCGGAATAGGCCCTGGAGAGCTGGGAGTGTGCAGTTTGAGAGGAGAGCACAGCAGTAGAGTAGGATTCAGCCGAGGAGGAGGACGACAGCGAAGAGGATGTAGAAGGAGTAGGAGGAGAAGGAGAGGAGGTGGCAGTAGGTCTACCTGCAAGCCATGGCATTGTCACCAAGTCCGCTGCACAGGCACGTACTTCATGCTTGCCAGCGGTCAGCAGGTTTACCCAATGTGTCGTATAAGTAATATACCTGCCCTGACTGTGCTTTGCAGACCAGGCATCCGTAGTCAGATGGACCCTTGACCCAACGCTGTGTGCCAGAGATGACACCACTTGCCTTTCAACATCACGGTACAGTTTGGGTATTGCCTTTTTGGAAAAAAAATTGCGGCCTGGTATGTCCCAATCGCCACATATTTTGGGAAGGCCTCAGAATCCACCAGCTTGTATGGTAACAGTTGGCGGGCTAACAGTTCCGACAAGCCAGCTGTCAGATGCCGGGCAAGGGGGTGACAAGCAGACATTAACTTCTTCCGCTCAAATATTTCCTTAATGAACACCTGGCTGTGAGCAGAGGAGCAGGAACTGCTCAAGGTGAGAGGCAGAGTGGAGGAAGGTGGCTGTGAAGATGCAAGGGCAGCAGAGGATAAAGCGGCTGAAGATGCTGGACCAGGAGGAGGAAAAGGAGGCGGAGGGTGGCTTTGCATTTGTGTGCTGCTTTTCCTCTTGTGGTCATCCCATTGGTGTTTGTGCTGGGAGATCATGTGCTTTCATAAGGCAGTTGTTCCTAGGTGGGTGTTGCACTTTCCACGTCTCTAAGGCTGAGACACAAAAAAATGCCACACTGGCTAGCTCTGGGATAACGGCATTCTGGTGGTGGCAGCAGCAGGCGTTGAAGGGCGTGTTAGCTGGCTGACTCTAGGTGGCGATACATGCCGTTGGACACTGCCACGAGCTGTTTGTGATGAGCTCCCCCTCCTGCTTACAGCAACTTGTCTCCTCCTCCTCTCTGTCTCCCCCTCTGAACTGATCCCCCTATTCATCTCATCTTCCGGGCTCCCACTTGGCATCCATGCCCACATCATCATCATCATAATCATCATCATCCATAGCTTCGCTTGTATCAAACACTTCCAAAACTGCACCAACAACAGGTAGTTCATCATCATCCTCACACCTTACATCTATTTGTGTAGCGATGCCTAACTGAGACATATGAGGTGGTGTTGGTGTAACATCCCTAGCACCTTCAACTTGTAACAATAATGGTTGTGGATCATTAAATTCACCACAAACCTGTGTGAATAACTCCTGCGACATCTGAAGTGGAGCAGCTGTGGTGCTAGTAGTAGTGGTGGTGGCTGCCGACTGAGTGGTTGTGGTGTGCCCGAATCAGAGCAGGAGGAGGAAGATATGTCACGGTTTTATGTGGAATCTGAGGAGGATGAAGTGTTCTGTGTTAACTAGTCAACTAACTCCTCAGAATTTTGGGGGTTGAGGGTACGTGCCCTCTGAACACTGTGCATTGGTGGAGAGCTGCACGAATTCACACCAGCACGACCTCAAAAAGACCTGCGGGGTGGCCTGCCTCTTCTTGTCATTTTTTCCATATTGGAGTATGCAGTAGTACTAACAATATTCAATAGTGGTAGACAGTGTGTGTAATCACAAAGAGGCACACAATCAGTGTCAAATATACAGCAGGTGTGTGTGTGTGTGTGTGTGTGTGTGTGTGTGTGTGTATCACTGGGCTATGTACTTTAACACACTTAGGGCTCGATTCACAAAGCGGTAATAACTCAGTTATCACGCCTAAAAGACTTTAGGCGTGATAACCTTTGCACTAGCAAAGTTATCACCGCTTTGTGCTCTAACTCGCGCGAAGCTACCGCGCGAACGTGCGCGCGCAAAGTCCCATAGGGCTTAATGGGAGCTTCGCGCGAAGTGCCGGGTGCTGCGCGCGCGCAAAACTTTGCGCGCGGAAAATTCGCGTGAGTTTCTTCTTATCATGCCTAAACTGAGTTTAGGCGTGATAAAGGGGTTTTCACTCGCGTGCAAACACTTTGCACCGCTTTGTGAATCAGGCCCTTAGAGATATGGAGTTGTGATGTTACAATGGTTGTAAAAAGGCTGAAGTGCTGTAAAAGCAATGTGCGCAATCATATGGCTGCGTGGACTGTGAGCTGTATGCAGTGTTTCACCCACACAGAGAGATATCCTATAGTAAGTTCAATCACAAATACAGTTGGAAGATATGCACTGGTAATAGAGTGTGTGTCCTCCTCCACTACTCTGCGGTAGTAACTTACCCTCCATGATCCACATGCTGAATATCTTCTTTCTCCTTTAGTCTGTTCAGTTGCATTGGGAACAGCACTCGCTTGTGGTGACATAAGAACATTAGGAAGAGGATGAAATGTTGATAAATACAGATGCTTTAAAGGTAAACGATGGTAAAAGAAGATGAAGCGGGCTGCGAGGTAGGCCTATACCGCTGGGACTGGAGTTAAGGCACCTTATTTATGTCAGTCTCACTATTGTCATACAGCCCCGGGCTGCCCATGACACCAGGTAACGCCACTTTCTGATCTGGGCGGCATCCCGCCCCCTCTCTTCTTGGCCACCACTCACCCCCCTTCTCGAAAAAAGCAGCGGCCTCCTCCTGAAGTAACTCCCAGGTCCCCCTCGCCTCACCTTCCTTCCAGGCCAGACCTCAGATCAGCAGCGTCCCGCAGCGCAGCTGCGCAGCAGCTCCGGCTTGGCTCCAATAGCACATGTAGTACTTTACCAAGCCAAGCCACTCTCCTTTCTTCAAAGCGGAGGTCTGTACTGGACTGAAAGGTAGTGGTGATGCGAGGGGGACCCAGGACTTATTGAAAAAGGTGGCCAACGCTTGTTTTGAGAAGGGAAATGAGCAGTGGCCAGGGAGGGAGGGAGGGCAAGCTGGCTATACTGGGGGACCTGACACTAGAGCTTTATCCTGCCTTAACACTAGGATGTTGTAAACGCTTCCAGGGGCTGCTCCAGGTGCTGGATGGTGCCAGTGGTCCTATATAGAAAACGAAAGAAACAGGAGCGCTCCTCTGGTGCATTAACTTTTTAATATAGATAAACACACATACTGGTTATGCTTACAATGTGTAGATGGATACAAGCGCTTCAAAGGCCTGTTGGCAAGTCCTCTCCTCTTTCCTGTCCTGACGAAGGCGTGGTTAACACCAAAACTCGTTGTGACGTCAGACGGCTCTGGCGCTACCAGGCCCCGCCCACCGCATCTCACTCCTTGCTGTAACATCGTTCCTGCTGCTCTGGCCAAGCACAGGAAACAGGAGAGGACTTGCCTGCAGGCCTTTGAAGCGCTTGTATCCATCTACACATTGTAAGTGTAACCAGTATGTGTGTTTATCTATATTAAAAAGTTAATGCACCAGAGGAGCGCTCCTGTTTCTTTTGTTTTGTATACTGGGGACCTGGCTAACTTATACTGGGGAAACCTACCTAGCTAACCTATACTGGATGCACCTACCTGGCTAACCTATACTGGGGGGGGACTATTCCTGGCTAACCTATACAGGGGGCACCTACCTGGCTAACCTATACTGGGGGCAACTATACCTGGCTAACCCATACAGGAGGCACCTACCTGGCTAGCCTATACTGGGGGCAACTATACTTGGCTATCTATACTGGTGGCAACTATCCCTGACTAACCTATACTTGGGGCAACTATACTTGGCTAACTATACTGGTGGCAACTATACCTGGCTAACCTATAGAGAGGGCACCTACCTGGCTAACTTATACTGGGGTCAACTATACCTGACTATCTATACCGGTGGCAACTATACCTGGCAACTTATACTGGAGGCACCTATACCTGGCTTGTTTATTTTTTTGGTTGCACTGCAGCTATAATGTGCGGTGCAAATTGTTGGGTGCTGTGCGATCATTCCAAATCGATGGAGGGGCGCATCCTCACACGTTTGCCTCAGGCAGCAAAAAGTCTAGAACTGGCCCTGTTGTCATAGAACTTGCTTACCTTTAAATATGCTTTTTACACTGTTTGTTTATCAACACAGAATATATAAATTTGATTAAATGATGTCAATTGTAATTAGTTGATACGTCCACCACCTGGGTGATACCTTTCTGCAATTCTAGTTTCATTGGTGAGTTCCTGGGGCGGAGTCTTGTTCCAAATGTACTTGGCCATCCCCTCCCATCAGCCACACCAGACCAACACATGAACAAGTATCCGTTTTAACCAGAGGCGGGACAAGGTCCTCCAGCACCCAAGGCTGAGACACCAAAGTGCGCCCCTCCATCCCTGCCTCCCCAGCCATCACACACTGATTGCTATTGACTAAGAGGCGCCACAGGGCCCACAACCTCCCCAACACCTTAATATCTAGTTATCTGGCTTGCAGTCACTGCCATGTATCCCCTTTTCTTATTTCTTTCTGCTTCATACACAATTAGGAATGACAGCTGAATGAATTCTGCGCCCCCTCCTACACTGCGCCCTGAGGCTGGAGCCTCTCCAGCCTATGCCTCGGCCCGGCCCTGGTTTTAACAGAGAACAGCAGTAGTGTCAGTCTGACCTGTGCTTTTGGCTCCACCACCCCTAAAACACTCACCCTCCATACTGAAGTATGTCATGTCTTTGCTTAACTCAAGATTGCACCACTTGACGTACCTCTAACTTGCTGTCTACAATAAATAGGTGACTTGGACAGTGCCCTGACTTTCCTTTTATCCCCCTACTTTAAAAAAAAAAAAAGAGAGAGAGAGACAAGCTTTAACTTGCCTCATACTTACAGCGGAGATTGTCAGTCTTACGTATTTTCTCCAGTGCTTCCCGAATACTTGCACTGTCCTCTCCCATCGACACAACAATTCCAACTGGCAAGCCATTACTGCGAAGGGCATTTGCCACTTTTCTACCAGTGTCCCTCCAAAGGTCTTCATTCGATGAAATTACCCCAACGTGTGCCCACTGGAAATACTTCATCACATTAAAGAGAACCCTAGTGGGGGAGGGTAGTGTCCTGGCAAAAGTGGGGTAACTTTTCACATTGTCCAACTCATAGTTGATGCAAGCCCAAGAAAACACAGCTTTGTTCCAGTTTTTCCCTAAGAGAGTAGCAGCATCACAATATCCTGGATTAGAAGGGCCAATAAACCCTGAGGCAGCCCCAGAATATGTAAGGAATGTTGAAAGAGCCTTTGAGGTTTGGCAGTCTTCATCAAGAATTACATAGTTAAATTTAAGACCCAAGTCTAAGGAAGCATCATTATTGATGCGTTCAATGGCTAACTTGGCAGCAACATCTGGAAGAGCTTTAGAAAACAATGGATCACAGGACCAAGGTCCAACCACTCCAACTTTGTATGGGATAGAGTTGACAAGTTGTGGAAAGAAGGCAATTGCCAGAAAAGACCAGCAGAGGAAAATCTTGGATGGGAAAGATGAAAATCTGAGGTATTCACTTTCAGTCCATCTTGGGTAATTGTTACATTTTAATACACATCTGTAAAGAGACCAGGGCTCCTGTAGCATTGCACTCCTGCACGTAACAGTCCTAGGACATAAAGAGATACTTCCAGCTTTACTTCACAAGGGTCAGGTGATCGTTACAACAGCATATCCAGTGTAGGCCTGTAGAAATAAATAAAGACAAATTTAAAAGTTACCTAATGTAGCTATCTCACTAATATTAGTGCAGGCTTATCTCATGTACTGGGATGGGGTTAACGTGAACCTGAGGTGAAAATTAACTGATGAGATGGACAATTGTATGTATCCTACTACTCCTAAAGATAACTTTTTTTAAACTATCCCATGGTTTTATTTTATATTTAAACTTTTACAAAGTAGATTGAATGTTTTGTTGTCTTTGCTCGGTGGCAGCCTATTGCGTGTCCCTAAATGAAAATACTCCCTTGCTCTCAGAAGTTGTGCTCTGTCAGGAAAACTTTTATGGCTATAATTTGCTTATCATTCAGGTTTACTATATTCCTGACAAGGTACCAACAAGACAGATGTTGTCATATCCATGACTAAAAAATAACTCTTTCAGGCAGCAAAATGGCTATTTTAAGTACAATAATATAGAGCAACCATTTGTGATTCACTTTGCTGAAGCCAAATTAAGAGAATTCTGTTGGCTGTTGAGCGAACATTACTCCGAGTACTATTTTACTGAATGAAGCCTCAAGAGCGATTAAGGATTTGGAAAACTTTTCTGAATTCTGCAGCATTGACGTACAAGTAAATATTTATACAACATATAAAGGCTGAAAAATAGGTAATCGAATTTAACTACATATATAACATATATGCAAATATGGAGAGGAAAAAGCACTTGCACAAAATGCAGCAGGGGTGGATACTGCCACACTGGGCGTACCTGCAGCGTGCTCCAATGGTAGTCCACGATATCAATCAAAAGAGAAGGAGATGGGCACAGCTGTTAAAATAACCTTTATTGTGGCTGGGTTGACACAAAAAAGCTTACAGCAGTGGGGGAAGGACAAGTCTGACAGCTGTTTCGCAGAGACTAGCCCTGCTTCATCAGAGACCAGAGTCTCTGATGAAGCAGGACTAGTCCCTGCGAAACAGCTGTCAGACTTGTCCTTCCCCTCACTGCTGTAAGCTTTTTTGTGTCAACCCAGCCACAATAAAGGTTATTTCAGAAGATGTGCCCTTCTCCTTCCTCTCTTTCGATTGATATATAACATATATACAGTAATAATTATGCAAAGACAACAAAAACGTTGTAAGAGTTTCAAAATATCCTTAATAATACTATTAGGGTGTGTTTACACTGAACGCTTAAAAACTGATACGTTTCAAATAATCAGTTGTTCTGCAATAGTGCACTATAAAAAAAGCTTTCAGTTAAATTGCGTAGATATATACTGACTCTTAGGGCCCTTTTACACTAAAATGCGTTGGTACGCATGAGTGAGCGTTAGTACGCTTCGGTACATGTTTTTTTCCGTAGCAGTGCATTGTGAAAAATATTTAAGTTAAAACGCATATAGTGGGAACTGTGACATAGGAAAACATAAACATTACTTTGAAAATCAGTTTTCTTTCAGTTTTAACTGAGAGCAATTGATTAGGTGTAAACGGAGCCTTAGGGAAATATGAACATTTCATTCACATTGGCTACACATCAGTTGTCAGATGTTATTTAGGGAATATCAACTAATTCAGAATAATTCTCCCCTTACATTTTGAAAAAATATGCATACAGAAAAGTAACAAGGAAACACAATTATTATGTTAAGTTAAGGCAACACAGTACCCAGACGGTAGACAGCATAATTCAAAGAAATGTAAATGCATACATGGGCAGTGACTAGTGATGGGCGAACACCTGGATGTTCGGGTTCGGGAAAGTTCGCCGAACATGGCCGAGATGTTCGGCATGTTCGGGCCGAACCCCGAACTTTCCGAACATCCAGCTTTTGGGGGCCATATGGGGTCGCAGGCATAAGGGGGGAGCATGCCCCGATCGTGGGGGGGGTCGGAAATTTCCCCCACCCCCTCCGCTAGCGCTCCCCCCTCTGCCCGCTTCCCCATACAAAAGTTTAAGCAAAGTACCTGTAGTGGATGGCCTGGCAGTGGGCGGCACTGTGGAGTGAGGAGGAGGAGTCCGGAGAGTGACGAGTTGAGGGAGGCCGGGCAGCGGGCGGTTCAGCGGAAGTACCCTTGTGGTACTTCCGCCCTTTCTCTGACCTCGTCACTCTCCGGACTCCTCCTCCTCACTCGACAGTGCCGCCCACTGCCAGGCCATCCACTACAGGTACTTTGCTTAAACTTTTGTATGGGGAAGCGGGCAGAGGGGGGAGCGCTAGCGGAGGGGGTGGGGGAAATTTCCGACCCCCCCCGCGATCGGGGCATGCTCCCCCCTTATGCCTGCGACCCCATAGGGGGGCAGTATTCGGCCGAACAGGGCCCTGTTCGGCCGAACAGGGGCCCTGTTCGGCCCTGTTCGGCGGCCATTAGAAGTTCGGGGCGAACCCGAACTTAAAAGGCCGAACACCATCAGGTGTTCGGCCGAACGCGAACATCACCCGAACAGGGTGATGTTCTGCAGAACCCGAACAGTGGCGAACACTGTTCGCCCAACACTAGCAGTGACAGACAAAGCCAGTGGTGGGCCCTTGTGCAGAATAAATGAAGGGAGCCCCATGCGAGATGGATATGATTGTAAAAGATCATAGGTAATAGGTCATAAAAGTACATGAACCTAGGTTACATTCTGTAGGCACTGTATTAATGTAGTACACATTATTTACATGTACATGACCAGGCCACAAGCAATTATTACTGCTCCTCATAAAACAGTGTCACACATACTACTAAGAAAAATACGAAAATGTGTCAAAATTTGAATGAAAAAAAGAGGTTGTCCTAACTACAATTACACAATATTTTTTATTGTGTGTATTTATATAGAACTGATATCATCCATGGTGCTTTACAGAGTACATAATCCTATCCTCAGAGGATCTCACAATCTAATCACTGCCTTGGTCTAATGTCCTACCATATTATTATCTATTTATATAGCACTGCCATATTCTGCAGTACTTTACAGAGTATATAGTCATGTTACTGGCTGTCCACAGAGAAGCCCACAATCCAATCCCCACTATAATCATAATCTAATGTCCTACCATATTATTATTATTATCTATTTATATAGCACTGCCATATTCTGCAGTACTTTACAGAGTATATAGTCATGTCACTGACTGTCCTCAGAGGAGCTTGCAATCTAATCCTTACCATTGTCCTAGTCTAATATCCCACCATATTATTATTATGTATAGTTCCCTACTTACAAATGACTCCAGTTACAACATTTCAGAGATACAAACAAAGTTGTGGTTTTGTACAAAACATATAATACTGTTTTTTCATTATACAATTTTGTTGCCATATGTTACAATATTGTGCAAACTGTTAGTTTAAAACACTTAAAAAACACACTGAAAAAAAAACGGAAAAAACATACTCTATACTATGTGTATAAATTAAAAGTAAATAATTTATACACATTTCACCATGTTTAACACAGGACTCATGGGGCCCCTGTACCTTATATGCTTGTGTATAATCAGGGCCGGGCCGAGGCATAGGCTGGAGAGGCTCCAGTCTCAGGGCGCAGTGTAGGAGGGGGCGCACAATTCATTCAGCTGTCATTCCTAATTGTGTATGAAGCAGAAATAAATAAGAAAAGGGGATACATAGCAGTGACTGCAAGCCAGATAACTAGATATTAAGGTGTTGGGGAGGTTGTGGGCCCTGTAGTCTAATAGCAATCAGTGTGTGACGGCTGGGGTGGGAGGGATGGAGGGGCGCACTTTGGTGTCTCAGCCTTGGGTGCTGGAGGACCTTGTCCCGGCTCTGTGTATAATCTTAATTTTACCCCCTCGGCTTATATGTGAGTCAGTGGAGCAGAACAGATGGTGGAGAAGGTTTTGTTACTGGCAGAGGAGCGTAAGGATCATGCACCAGAGATCCTGCTCTTGTCAGCTTGCTCCCTGCTGTGTCTGTGCCCCCATCCCCTGCAATATGGTGTGCAGAGTGCACTGTTTAAGATTATCTGTGTCCCCTCGCTTGTTCAGCAGAAAGTGCAAGAACCATTGTCAGCTGTTCAATGATCGAGGACTCTTCCAGTGTGGCAATTGCTGTGTCTCATATCTGAGGCCATCTAGTGGCGTCTTGAGACACAGCTGTATCATCCTTGGGGCACATCTGGCTATGGAGAGGGGGGCTGACTTGTACTGAGAGCATATCAGGCTACTGTGGAGAGGGCTATACTGGGGAGGGGGTTATACATGAGTCAATCACTTTTTTTCTGGGTTTCTGAGGGAAAAGTGGGTACCTCGGCTTATACGCGGGTTGGCTTATATGCGAGTATATACGGTAACACATTTTCTGGTTCTACACTTTATTAAAGAGGCACTATAGTGATATAAAGTAGAATGTAGTTAATTATTCAGGATTAGGGATGATCAATGAGATGCAAATTTTTCCGAAATTATGTGAATTGTTATGCAAATGAATGCAGCTTGAAAATGGACCAATTAATTTAAACTAGGGATGGGACGACGAATCCGGCGAATCCACGAATCCCTCGAATATTGGGAAATATTCGAGATTCGTGGATTCGAATCCCGACGCCATTTTCCACTTTACAAATCCGCCGAATCCCGACGCTGCATCGCCGCGCATCTGCCGCTCGCACTCGTCCTCCTCCGACCTCCTCCGACCCCCCGCGCCTCCTCCGCCCGCCCGCATACTTTGTATCAACTCACCAATCCAAAGCGGAGCGCAGAGCGGCAGACCTCTCGCTGACTTCTTGGTTTCCTCTAGTGACGGCTTTTACAATGACTGCATCAGTAAAAGCCGGTCCGGCCACTAGAGGGAACAGAGAAGTAACGAAGAGGTCTGCCGCTCTGCGCTCCACGGGACAGGTGAGTAGATATTTATGCAGGGGTGAGCGGAGGAGGCACGGGGGACGGAGGAGGCCGTGGGGGTGAGCGGAGGAGGCACGGGGGACGGAGGAGGCCGTTGGGGGTGAGCGGAGGAGGCACGGGGGGAGGGGGCTACCTAGCTACCTACCTACCTACAGGACACTATACCTACCTACCTACAGTACCTACCGGCCACTATACTTACCTACCTACCTACCTACAGGCCACTATACTTACCTACCTACCTACAGGCCACTATACCTACCTACCTACCAGCCACTATACTTACCTACCTACCTACAGGCCACTATACCTACCTACCTACAGGCCCCTATACGTACCTACCTACCTACCTAAAGGCCCCTATACCTACCTACCTAAAGGCCCCTATACCTACCTACCTACCTACCTAAAGGCCACTATACCTACCTACAGGTCTCTATACCTACCTACCTAAAGGCCCCCTATACGTGCCTACCTACCTAAAGGCCCCTATACCTACCTACCTAAAGGCCCCTATACCTACCTACCTACATACCTACCTACAGTATACTTAAGGCCCTATACCCTGCTACCTATACTGAAGGTCCCTTTGACTACGTACCTACCTACCTACCTACCTACCTACAGGACACTATACCTACCGGCCACTATACCTACCTACAGGCCACTATACCTACCTAAAGGCCCCCTATACGTACCTACCTACCTACCTACCTAAAGGCCCCTATACCTACCTACCTACCTAAAGGCCCCTATACCTACCTACCTAAAGGCCCCTATACCTACCTACCTTCCTACCTAAAGGCCACTATACCTACCTACAGGCCTCTATACCTACCTACCTACCCACCTACCTACCTACAGGCCCCCTATACGTGCCTACCTACCTAAAGGCCCCTATACCTACCTACCTAAAGGCCCCTATACCTACCTACCTACATACCTACCTATACTTAAGGCCATATACCCTGCTACCTATACTGAAGGTCCCTTTAACTACCTACCTAAAGGCCCCTATACCTACATACCTACCTATACTTAAGGCCCTATACCCTGCTACCTATACTGAAGGTCCCTTTAACTACCTACCTACCTACCTAAAGGCCCCTATACCTACCTACCTACATACTTACCTATACTTAAGGCCCTATACCCTGTTACCTATACTAAAGGTTCCTTTACCTACCTACCTATACTTAAGGCCCTATACCCTGCTACCTATACTGAAGGTCCCTTTACCTACCTAAAGGCCCCTATACCTACCTACATACCTACCTATACTTAAAGAGACTCTGAAGCGAGAATAAATCTCGCTTCAGAGCTCATAAATAGCAGGGGCACGTGTGCCCCTGCTAAAACGCCGCTATCCCGCGGCTAAACGGGGGTCCCTTCACCCCCAACCCACCCCCCGCAAAAGTGTGTCGTGAAAAGGTCGCTGGCTGTCTCTTCCTGGAGGCAGGGCTAACGGCTGCAGCCCTGCCTCCAGTCGCGTCTGTCAGCGGCGCATCGCCGCCTCTCCCCCGCCCCTCTCAGTGAAGGAAGACTGAGAGGGGCGGGGGAGAGGCGGAGATACGCGCTGACAGACGCGCGTGGGGCAGGGCTGCGGCGGTTAGCCCTGCCCCAACCAGGAAGCGCTCCCCCGGTGTATCGAGGGGGATTTGGGGGTGAAGGGACCCCCGTTAAGCCGCGCTATAGCGGCGTTTTAGCAGGGGCACACATGCCCCTGCTATTTATGAGGTCTGAAGCGAGATTTATTCTCACTTCAGACTCTCTTTAAGGCTTCTATACCCTGTTACCTATACTGAGGGCCCATATACCCTGCTACCTATACTGAAGGCCCATATACCCTGCTACCTATACTGAAGGCCCATATACCCTGCTACCTATACTGAAGGCAGCCCCGTTTCTTGCCCCGTGCGGAGCGTGCCGCCGCCCGGGGCGCTGTTGGGAGGGGGGCGCTATAATAGAGGGGGGAGCCGGAGCCGCGGGGAGGGCAGCCCGACCTCTCCCTCCCTCTCCTCTCCCGGGCGCCCTCCGTGCTCCCCCCTCAGATGCAGAGTTCGTGAGCAGCAGGGAAGCGCTGTTTACAACTCACCGGCTGCCTGGCTCCAAGCGCTGCTCTCTCGCCGCTGGTCTGGTCTCTCTCTCTCTCTCTGTATACGTACTGATACACGCTGCTGTAGCCGGAAGCAGCGTGTATCAGTATGTATACAGAGAGAGGAGACCAGCGGCGAGAGAGCAGCGCTTGGAGCCAGGCAGCCGGTGAGTTGTAAACAGCGCTTCCCTGCTGCTCACGAACTCTGCACCTGAGGGGGGAGCACGGAGGGCGCCCGGGAGAGGAGAGGGAGGGAGAGGTCGGGCTGCCCTCCCTGCGGCTTCCCCCTCCATTATTGGGGGCATCTACCTATCTAACCTATTCTGGGGGCACCTACCTAATCTAACCTACGCTGGGGGGCAGCTGCTAATCTAACCTACGCTGGGGGGCACCTACCTATCTAACCCACACTGGGGGGCACCTACCTAATCTAACCTACACTGGGGGGCAGCTACCTATCTAACCTATACTGGGGGCAGCTACCTAATCTAACCTACGCTGGGGGGCAGCTACCTATCTAACCTATACTGGGGGCAGCTACCTAATCTAATTCTACGCTGGGGGGCAGCTACCTATCTAACCTACACTGGGGGGCACCTACCTAATCTAACCTACGCTGGGGGGCAGCTACCTATCTAACCTACACTGGGGGGCAGCTACCTAATATAACCAACACTGGGGGGGCAGCTACCTAATCTAACCTATACTGGGGGGCAGCTACCTAATCTAACCTATACTGGGGGGCAGCTACCTATCTAACCTATACTGGGGGGCACCTACCTAACCTATACTGGGGGGCACCTACCTAACCTATACTGGGGGGGCAGCTACCTTATCTAACCTATACTGGGGGGCAGCTACCTAATCTAACCTATTCTGGGGGGCACCTGTCTAATCTAGCCTATACTAGGGGGCACCTACCTAATCTAACCTATACTGAGAGGCACCTACCTATCTAACCTAGGGGGGGGGGCGCAATTTTTACACCCTCGCCCTGGGTGCATTTTAGCCTAGAAACTGCACTGACTGAAGGCCCATATACCCTGCTACCTATACTGAAGGCCCATATACCCTGCTACCTATACTGAAGGCCCATATACCCTGCTACCTATACTGAAGGCCCATATACCCTGCTACCTATACTGAAGGCCTATATACCCTGCTACCTATACTGAAGGCCCATATACCTTTCTACCTATACTGCAGGCCTCTATACCTTGCTACCTATACTGAAAGCTACCAATATTGAAGGCACCCATACCTAGCTAGCTATACTGAAGACACCTTTACCTCGCTACCTATGCCTGGGTACCTATACTCAGGGCCGGTTTAAGCAACAATGGGGCCCCAGGGAAAAATAAACCTGGGGGGCCCCCCCAACATATACCCCGGAACAAAAATCGGCATTAGGGGACCTTTTTTGCAGCTGGTATTGTCAGGGTGTGAAGTCCCAATCGGTCGGAGCTCCACATTCTGGCCATCCCAGCCTGCATGGGGGACAAGGGGTTAAAAAGTTTCAGGAGGGGGGACCCCACATAATTTTTATTTTTTTTAATTCCCACACTCTAAACATAAAAAAAAAATTGGGAAAATAGGAAAAAATGCCAGGGATCTTCATACAGCCATATTGCGGCTGTATAGCGATCCCTGGCCAAAGCGCTGCGGCTGCGTATAGACTCCCTGGAAACCCCATCAGGAAATTTACTGCGCTTTCGTTTGATGCATGTAAAATTACACTACCGTTAGGTTTGCTACTAAAAGTGACATTTACCGCATTTAAAAGTATACTTTTTTCCTTCAAAACTTTAAAATCGATTTTCTCAAAAACTATAAGGTCTTTTTGAAAAATAGTTTTTTCCTCTTATTCCTAATGATCTCCTTAACATATCCTGCAAATTTAGGGTTTCTAGCATTTAAGGTGGATTTGCTATTAACCATTAAAGTCGGCAGGTTTTTAAATGTATATTTTTTTTTCCTTTGAAACTTTAAAATCGATTTTCTCAAAAACTATAAGGCCGATTTGAATTTGTTTTCCTCTTGCAGCCACTGGGGGCCCCTACAAGCTCTGGGGCCCTGGGGCAGCTGCCTCCTTTGCCTTAATGGTAGCGCCGGCCCTGCCTATACTGAGGGCAACTATACCACGGATCGCACAATTCGTATGTGCAGGATTCGTTAGATTCGGGATTCGAACGGTTCGAGATATTCGAGAACCTTTTTAGATTCGGATCCGGATTCGGATTCGAAGAAATTGTGGATTCGTCCCATCCCTAATTTAAACCCAGGTTTAAATTGATTGGTTCATTTTCAAGCTGCAGACATTTGCATAAAATTTGCATACATTTTCATCAACTCTGTAGAATTTGCATATCTGTGATCATCCCTATTCAGGCTACCCCCTTGTATGTTAATTATCCTGGTTTCAATCCTCTCAGTGATGTTACAGCCTAGGCTGTTTAACTTTACGGAATTCTCCTCCCATAACATTCTGGGGCACCAGATGTTGTTCCTATTGACTGACTTTGAAACACACAGTAACCAAACATTCTGCAGCAGTGTACCTGCCAGCAGTAAAAATGTCACTTCCTGTCATTATTTTCAGAATGTAAATCAGGGCAAGGAAAGAGTGAGGAAAAAAAAGCAATTTTATTCATTAGATTATTTGATTATTTTCAGTACAGTTGCTCCGTAAATCAGGATTTCATTTAATTCTTTCTATTGTAGATTAGGCATCACAAGGACAAAATTCATTTTTCAGTATGTTTGCCCCCCCCCCCCCCCCCCCCATACTTTTACCACAATTATACTGCAATTATACTTGTTCACACTTCCAACACACAGAAGATGAATAAACACAACATGTATATAAGGGCATATTTCACAAAATGAAAATTTGTTTGTAAATGGACCATTTAAAATCTGCATATGGCTTGTCTTTTTAAAACAAACGGTAGTTAACGGTGAAATAGGTGAAAATATGGTTGATGCTATTAAAAAGGAGTGTTATAAGTTGTAAACTCGATCCAAATGAGGTCACAAACATATGTAAACATTGAAAGGACAACTGTAACGAGAGGGATATGGAGGCTGTCATATTTATTTCCTTTTAAACAATACTAGTTGCCTGCCTATCCTGCTGATCCTCTGCCTCTAATAGTTTTAGGAATATACACAATGAACAAGCATATGCAGATCAGGTGTTTCTGAGTGTTTCTGACATTTTTGTCAGATCTGAAAAGATTAACTGCATGCTTGTTTCTGGTGTTATTCAAACACTACTGCAGCCAAATAGATCAGCAGGGCTGCCAGGTAACTGGTATTATTTAAAAGGAAATAAATATATCAGCCTCCATATTCTTTTCACTATAGTTGTCCTTTAAGGCAACAGAATATACTGGAGAAATAGCCCATGCTAGACCCATGCTAGAGGACCTGAGCAGCAAGGAAAAGACTCTCTTCAGTTTCATATCAGGAATTATGAGATATATTTGATTATAAGCTCCTCTGAGCAGCCAGTGATGTGAGTATTTCTATATACTTTGTGAAAGCTGACTGTAATATGCTGGCACTACAAAGATGGGAAATAATTAAATAACATAAATGTAACTGCCAAGCTATAATATCAAGAACATGTAATAATAAATTGAGCCCCTCAATGTAGTTACAATAAAGTACAAGAACTGGACCATACAAGAGAGCTGTAAGCTACAGGAAACACATTGCGCAGCTTTGAATAAAGCGCAAGCATTACCCTATTTCCAGAGTCTGCTGTGAAATAAATGGACTTCATGCATCAGCAAATCTGTATTCATTTGTCCTCTTGGATGATTCACTAACAAGATTCTTTGAATCGTAGTTTATATATCTCCATTTGTATGCAATTTATAAACTTTCAATATGTTATCACCACCCTGCTAATACAAGCAAGCAGATTAAATATCGGGTACATCTGAAAATGGCGCAGGGAGAAAAATGGCGCACCGTTCTGCCGATAAATGTATCATAAAACGATATTTACCGTTTTAATGTAAATACAATAAAACGGTAAATTTCGTTTTATGCTACATTAATGATTGCAGAGCGGTGCGCCATGATAAACATGCGGGCTAGCATAGGCAGCGGGGGCTGGGGGAGAGAGGCAGCGGGAGACTAGAGGAGAGAGGCAGCGGGAGACTAGAGGGTATAGGCAGCAGATGTATGCAGAAGCATACGTTACCTTATCCTGGGCCTGTGATCGCTCCTTCCCTCCGCTCCTTCCATTCGTTTGCTGTAGTCCCGCAGCCGGCCAATCAGCATGCGGAGACTGAAGCCACATGGTGATTGGCCGGCTGCAGGACTACAGTAAACGAATGGAAGAAGTGAAGGAGCGATCGGCGGCCCGGGACAAGGTAACGTATGCTTCTGCACACATCCTCCCCGCTGCCTATGCCCTCCAGTGTCCCGCTGACTCTCTCCTCCCCCGACCCCCGCTGCATTTTTGAACACTTATAACGCTATTTAGCGTTATAAGTGTAAGGAAAACTACCTGCGCCATTTTTTAACACTTATAACGCTAAATAGCGTTATATAATGTAAGTCTATGGGGCGCCCTTTGTATTCCCCTGGCGCTGTGCGCCATTATTAACTGTCACGTTAAATATCAGCCATTATGCCAGCTATAATTCTCCCAGGCCTGTAGGTTCTTGTCCTATGTCTCACCTATTTCTGTCACCCTCCATCAATGGCTATATGGGCCTCAGTTGAGTTATATTCATTAAAGTCAGAAATATTCCATTAAAATGTAAATTGTGAAGTATACAAACATGCAATCTCGGGCCTCTGGGTCACTGAAACTAAACATTGCGGTGTAACCATGCGAAATACACAGAAATCACAAATGTCATTTGTCCAATCAGAGAATGCCATACAAGTACACAAGTTTGTTAACAGAGAAACGCTACCTTCTTTAAAATACCACAAGCATAGTCTTTTTGAACCTATTATTTCAATACAAATCTTTTCATGGCAAGTTTCAGTCACATATGAATTTGTACAACTGCTTGTGAGCTCAAGTAAAGAGGATTTTGTCCTGCCCCTTACCCAGAGATTGTGGAGAGCTGTAGAGAGGAGTGAATACTGCAGCCAGCCACAGACAAGAAGAGGAAAATGAGGTGAATGAATCCTCCGTGTAGCTCATGTGACCAGGTGAGAAGCAGAGCAGTGTACTTCATGTGATTGGATTTGTGTCTGTGAGACTGTGTACAGTCTGCTACATGTCTATCTCTCTAGTACTATACCGTATGTGTATAGTGTGCCATTCAAGATCGGTTCTAGTGACAATGGAACCCCAGGGCAAAATTAGCCCGGGGCCCCCCAACAGACATCCCTACCAAACAGAGGCATTAGGGGCCCTTTGTTGCAGCCAAATTTCCCTCCTGGGCCCCTGAGCCAGCTGCTGACCCCCCCCCCCCCCCCAATTACCTCCCAACTTACCTGTGCTCCCTGGGGCCACTGCAGACTTTGACAGTGTAGTGTCTCACCTGCCCACAGGGGCGTCTGTGTCACTAGGCAACTATACATTTTTGCCTATAGTGCCCTGGGTGGAAGTGGGCGCTCTCTCGCCGCTCTGTGCGTGGTTTTTTTTTTTGCTTTCAGGTCGGCGCCAGCTGTGACAGGCAGCTCAGCCTGTGCCCAGCGCCGCCTACTGGTCCACCCCCTTCCTCTCCTCCTTTCAGAGCGAGCAGCACGCACATTAGTTTGTATGTGCGGTGCCACCGCCTACTGGTCCGCCCCCCTCCCTCTCTGTGCAGAGCAAGCGACCGCCGCACGCTAGTTTGTTTACACGTCGGCGCCACTCCTAACTCCGCCCCCATTCCCTGTCACACGTGCTTGAAGGCACCGTGTGCCCAGTGCTACCGCCAGCTGGCTACAATACTGCGTAGTGCGCACAAACTATCTGCAGAGGCGACAAAGGCGACACCTCACAGTGAGTGCCCTCTGCTGCTTTTGGTCAATTTTTTTATATGCCCCCCCCTGGCTGGCCCTGATTCCCGCCCGCCCATATCACTTGGCAGGCAGTGGCTGGGATGGATATTAAATAATATATATATAGGCATATAGCAATACGATTCTTTCCTGGTGAACGCTGGGCACATACGATTCTTTCCTGGTGAACGCTGGCCACATTACGATTATTTCCTGGTGAATGCTGGCCACATTACGATTATTTCCTGGTGAATGCTGGCCACATTACGATTATTTCCTGGTGAACGATGCCCACATTACGATTATTTCCTAGTGAACGCTGGCCACATACGATTATTTCCTGGTGAACGCTGGCCACATACGATTATTTCCTGGTGAACGCTGGCCACATTACGATTATTTCCTGGTGAACGCTGGCCACATTACGATTATTTTCTGGTGAACGCTGGCCACATTACGATTATTTCCTGGTGAATGCTGGCCACATTACGATTATTTCCTGGTGAATACTGGCCACATACGATTATTTCCTGGTGAACGCTGGCCACATTACGATTATTTCCTGGTAAATGCTGGCCACATTACGATTATTTTCTGGTGAACGCTGGCCACATTACGATTATTTCCTGGTGAATGCTGGCCACATTACGATTATTTTCTGGTGAACGCTGGCCACATTACGATTATTTCCTGGTGAATGCTGGACACATTACGATTATTTTCTGGTGAACGCTGGCCACATACGATTATTTCCTGGTGAACGCTGGCCACATTACGATTATTTCCTGGTGAATGCTGGCCACATTACGATTATTTTCATGTGAATGCTGGCCACATTACGATTATTTCCTGGTGAATGCTGGCCACATTACGATTATTTTCTGGTGAATGCTGGCCACATTACGATTATTTCCTGGTGATTGCTGGCCACATTACGATTATTTCCTGGTGAACACTGGCCACATTACGATTATTTCCTGGTGAATGCTGGCCACATACGATTATTTTCTGGTGAACGCTGGCCACATTACGATTATTTCCTGGTGAACGCTGGCCACATACGATTATTTCCTGGTGAACGCTGGCCACATTACGATTATTTCCTGGTGAATGCTGGCCACATTACGATTATTTTCTGGTGAACGCTGGCCACATTACGATTATTTCCTGGTGAATGCTGGCCACATTACGATTATTTTCTGGTGAACGCTGGCCACATTACGATTATTTGCTGGTGAACGCTGGCCACATTACGATTATTTCCTGGTGAACGCTGGCCACATTACGATTATTTTCTGGTGAATGCTGGCCACATTACGATTATTTTCTGGTGAACGCTGGCCACATTACGATTATTTCCTGGTGATTGCTGGCCTCATTACGATTATTTCCTGGTGAACACTGGCCACATTACGATTATTTCCTGGTGAATGCTGGCCACATACGATTATTTTCTGGTGAACGCTGGCCACATTACGATTATTTCCTGGTGAATGCTGGCCACATTACGATTATTTTCTGGTGGACGCTGGCCACATACGATTATTTCCTCGTGAACGCTGGCCACATTATGATTATTTCCTGGTGAGCGCTGGCCACATACGATTATTTACTGGTGAACGCTGGCCACATTATGATTATTTCCTGGTGAATGCTGGCCACATTACGATTATTTTCATGTGAATGCTGGCCACATTACGATTATTTCCTGGTGAATGCTGGCCACATTACGATTATTTTCTGGTGAACGCTGGCCACATACGATTATTTCCTGGTGAATGCTGGCCACATTACGATTATTTCCTGGTGAATGCTGGCCACATTACGATTATTTTCTGGTGAACGCTGGCCACATACGATTATTTCCTGGTGAATGCTGGCCACATTACGATTATTTTCTGGTGAATGCTGGCCACATTATGATTATTTTCTGGTGAACGCTGGCCACATTACGATTATTTCCTGGTGAACGCTGGCCACATTACGATTATTTCCTGGTGATTGCTGGCCACATTACGATTATTTCCTGGTGAACACTGGCCACATTACGATTATTTCCTGGTGAATGCTGGCCACATTACGATTAATTCCTGGTGAACGCTGGCCACATACGATTATTTCCTGGTGAACGCTGGCCACATACGATTATTTCCTGGTGATTGCTGGCCACATTACGATTATTTCCTGGTGAATCATTGCTGCGTTATGGTTATTTTCTGGTGAAAGATTGCCGCATTACGGTTATTTTAAGTGAATCATTGCCGCATTACTTTTACCTTATGGTGAAATATTGCTGTGTTACAATTATTTTACGGTGAAACATTGCTGCGTTACGATTATTTTCATCAGGGGCGGGGGCACCACAGGTTTTCTTGCCTGTAGTGACAAAATGGCTAGAGACGCCCCTGTCTGCCCACCAGCACAGGTTAGGCACTTTTTTTGCCAAAGACTCTGCAGAGGCCCCACAGAGCAACAAGCAAGATGGGAGAGACACCTTGGGGCCCCTACAGGCTCTGGAGTCCTGGGGCGATTGCCCCCTTTGCCTATATGGTAGGGCCAGCCTTGGAGCCCTTTGTCTGCCTCCCCAGGGTGTACTTTGTGTGTGTGTGTGTATGTGTGCCTCTCTAATTTGTGTGTTTGTGTGTTTCAATTTTGTGTGTGCAGCGTGTGTGAGGAATTCAATAAAATGCAAAGGTTCCACCTTCCCCTGCACTAAGATCAGCCATCCCTATGTCTAGGTCCTTCACCTCTTCTTTTTCTAATATCAGTGCATGCTGCATCCCATATAACATATAATGTATACAGGGGAATAACTACAAGCAAAAGAGAGAATGTTACTGACTGCTAAAAATGGCATTGTGCTTTTGTTAAGGTAAATTCACTGATTGTGCTGAAGTCTGACTCTGCCCTAAACCACCATTTTGGCCATAATCATAACTTACCACAAAGTATGCTGCTTACTCTGGCTCAGTCCATAAAATATTTTGTGTCATGAATTTCTTGCTTTTCTGTTAATGTAAAAAAAAAATGAACTTAGGGTGGCAACTCTACCTAACAGGCCAGCTCAAGTAAGAGCATACATTGATAAAGGCAAAATGACAAAGGTAAACAGAAAGGATAAAACAATTTACAGGAAAATTAAGAGAAATAGCTACCACATTAGTCACATTGGCTTCAATGCATAAAGGGCTGTTGGATAAAAAGAAAAAAATCAGGTCCGTAAAATACAGCATTCCATATTTAAGACTTTTTTTGGGCAATTCATAAAGATTTTAACAGGTGCGGTAGAAGTTCGGTAATTTACCCCCAAAAAACCTGTGCAGTAGAACAGCAGCAGGGAGTGTCTGTTTTGTTACATGCTTTTCTCCCACTTCTGTGCAGTGACTTCACTACAATAGTGAAAGGCATCCCCAGCATCCCTTTACATGTACATGTTTGTTCTACTCCCTCTGAATCTTTCTATTAGTCTTCATTAGCATTTTATTGAATGGCCAGAGTTTTGATGAACTTCCAAGAAACATAAGACAGGCCATGCTTAGATGATTTCCCCACTTGCTCCTCTGCATCTTCAAACAGGAACCTAAAGGGTTAAACGTCTGAAGGGCTGCAGGGGAAATAGCTTTTGTGCCGGCTCTCTCCTCTGCTGCCTAGAGGGTAGAGAAACTCTCCCTCGATACACATCAGAGCTGGAGGTAATTACCGAACATGTTACTTGGCTTTACTGCATGTTCTAATATGAATTGACATTTACTGACGTGACGTGTTGAGGTATTTGCTGCACAAGTCGGTAATTTACCTCACTGATTGGTAATTTCTGCTTGCCATACAGTAACAGTCTTTATGAATTGACATTTTCCTAAATACTTGGTAAAATCAGCTGTTTTCTGCATTACCACATGCAGTAATGTTTTATGAATTGATGCTATTGTATTGTGATTATTTCACTTCAGATGGGTGAGGATACAAAGTTATATACTGTACATATGTATAGGTATGAAAATGATATTTATTATTATTTAGTATTTATATAGGGACAACTTCTCTCACAGCCAGTGGCGTAGCTAAGGAACTCAGGGCCCCAGTACAAGTTTTACATTGCTCCCTCCCCCCCCCCCCTCCAAGCAATCTACAGATAACAATTGATACAGTGGACCAAAACCTGCCAAGGACAACCACAGTGTCAGATGTGCAAGAAGGGGATTGGGAACAGTTTGTAATTACTACTATTTAAAGCATCTATAGAAGTGATTATTAAAAGCACGGGACCAATAAAGAGCTAATACTCAGGGTCCCTCTGGCCACGGTGTGGTCACAAACAGTGGTGCTTGGATAATTTCTGTGATCACGGAATAGCCGTGATTCACAAGCATTTTTTCACTATTCGACTTCTGCAAATATTCGGAATGCGGTTACGGCCGTGATTGTGGTGGAAATCCTTGATTAGGTTATGATTGGGCGGAAATGGACAATATTGACATCCCTGGGCCAATCAGAGGCCCCCAGCCAGGCCCTAGCAACCAATCATAGGAGGCTCTGCCCTCCCCTCCTGTATATAAAGTGGGGGCCATTTCCAAAACTCCGTCCTTGCTAGACTCTGTGGCACTGAGAGGTTCATCTCCAAGCCATATTGTACATCAGCAAGAGCGTTTTCAGTCCTTATATTGCCATGATACTGTTTCTGATACTTGTATTCAGCTAGCTAGCCAGTGAGTGATTACTTAAAGGGACACTATCGATTAACATGTTTATTTCAATTGAGGTAGAAAATGTTTGGGAAGTGCTGCTAAGTACTGGTGTATACATTTCACTGCTTATCTATTTGATTACTGTTATCTAATTCCTTTCAGGGCTCGTTTCCACTAGTGCACTGAGCGGGTGGGCGGGATCGCAGGCGAATCCCATGAGCCATGCCATGCACGGCTATGGGAATCGCAGTCTCCGCCGCGAATTCTGTAGGGGGTTCCGGCCGAATCGCTACTGCAAGCGATTCGGCCGGCGGCGCCGTTATCCCCTATGACAAAGTTTCCCCGCGCGATTTGCCTGCGGGGAAACTCTGCGGATTCGCGGCCGTTTCCGCGACAGTGGAAACGGGCCCTCACATTTTTCTGATGGCAATTCTGACGGCAGACTCAGCCATGAGGGGAGGGTGGAAATTCCCTCACAGAGTATAAGTTAACTCTGTGTGCAGAGAGCTCAGTCAGAGACAGGCAGAGCTTTCTCTCAGAAAGAGCAGAGGAAATGCATCTTATGTGCAACATAAACATTTGTGAAATACTGTAGTGTGTGAAACCTGATACCTGTTTTCAAATAATCTGCTTCAATATTACACTCTTTAGCATGTCAGACTGCAGAGATTCATACAGATTCATACCCCTGCAAATGATACATTCCAAACGTAGCTAAAATCTACAATGAATTAAAGCTTTTGCCTCTGATATGTAACATGAAAAGTAGGAAAATGTTAACACAGCTACTTAGACATTATTTGTACATTGTCATTTTAGAACACTTGGGTATTGATAGTATTCCTTTAAGTTAGTTGTAGTCAGTGTAGTTGTCAGTGAGAGAGTGTGCTGATTGCTGTGCTTAGTGCACACAGGCAGGTTCAACTTCGCACTGATTCTACTGCTCTATTACTGTATATTTGTTAGCTAGCTAAGCCAGCCAGCCAGTGATCAACTTCAACTAGTTGCAGTCACTGCCACAGTTGTTCAGTCACTGTGGGCTTGATTCACAAAGCGGTGCTAACTGTTAGCACGCCTGTTAAAACCTCCTTAGCACGTCTAAACAAGCTTTTCGCGCGCAAAAATTCCGCGCGCAAAACTTTATGCGCGTAAAACTTTACGCGCGCAGTGCACAGAGCGCAGAGCGCAGGGCGCACCGCGCGAAGTACCCATTAACCTCCTTGGCGGTTCCATTTTTTTTTCCAAGGAGGCTGCATCACACTTTTTTTGCATTTTTTTTTTTCTGTTTCATGTAGCTACCCGAGTGGTAGCTACATGAAACACCACTAGAGGGCGCATGTGTCCCTCTAGTCTGATCACCGCCGGCAACAACAGCAAACAGGAGATTGCGTATAGAACGCAATCTCCTGTTTGGCTTCTCCTGTTGCCATGGCGACGATCGGAATGACGTCATGGACGTCAGCCGACGTCCTGACATCAGGCGCACCCGATCCAGCCCTTTGCGCTGCCCGGGAGTGATTGGTCCGGGCTGCGCAGGGCTCTGGCAGGGGGGCCCTCTTCCGCCGCTGCGTGCGGCCCATCGCCGCGCGGCGGCGCTGATCGAGCTGTACATGTGGCTAGCAAACTGCTAGCCACGCGTACAGCACTTTACAGAATTTAAATCGCCCCACCAGGGGCTGAGATATCCTCCGAGGCGGCTTACCCCGAGCTCAGCTAGGGGTTACCGCTAAGGAGGTTAAAGCCTATGGGACTTAGCGCGCGCATAGGACTTTGCGCGTACTTAGCGCGCGATCTGATTGAGAAAACCAGTGCTAACCTACTTAGCACCCTGGTTAGCGTGCCTAAAGACTTTAGATGTGCTAAGTAGGTTAGCACCGCATAGTGAATCAAGCCCTAAGTTTAGTCAGTGACCTACTAGTGTGCAGCCGGTTAGTTTGCTGTGCGCATTGTGCAGGCAGACCACGGCGCTGTCCACTGATTTTCTTGTTCTATTATGCTGTATTCAGTATTTTGTTTGTTTTTTGTTCTTTTCTGAAAAATCAATAAAAGCCCTCTGTTATATTCCGTCTGTCCCCAGGCCCAAACACACATATTGACTGTAAAAAGCAGCACACTTTCTCCACCTCGAAATTTTGTGCATGGTATACAACATGTCTGGCAGGGGTCGTGGGTGTGGCAGGATAGGGAGTGCAATTGCCTCCGCCACTTCTGGTCCATGGCCAGGGTGAGGACGCTCAGCTGTAGGGGGTGCAGCAGAGAGGCGTTCATCAGCAGCACAGCCTGTGCCGAGTCAGCCGACACCGGTGTTGCCCATTTTCAGCACCTTGGGTCGCCGTGTGATCATTCAGGAGATAGACTCACAGGCATTGATGGGCATGATGAGGGAGAGCAGCCCATCATTACTTTATCCCAGACAGAGCCGGGACAAGGTCCTCCAGCACCCAAGGCTGAGACACCAAAGTGCGCCCCTCCACCCCTTCCACCCCAGCCATCACACACTGATTGCTATTAGACTAAGAGGCGCCACAGGGCCCACAACCTCCCCAACACCTTAATCTCTAGTTATCTGGCTTGCAGTCACTGCCATGTATCCCTTTTCTTATTTCTTTCTGCTTCAAACACAATTAGGAATGACAGCTGAATGAATTCTGCGTCCCCTCCTACACAGCGCCCTGAGGCTGGAGCCTCTCCAGCCTATGCCTCGGCCCGGCCCTGATCCCAGACCTCCGCTGTGGGCAGCACTCCCAGGAGCAGCAGCCCCACGCTTGCTGTGACATCCACCCAAGGATGGGAGCCATGGATGCATGTAATTTTTTGGGCAGCATTATCATGCTGTGGTACCACCAGTGAGGTGCCATGGTTGTTATGTGCTGCCGCACTTAGTCCTCACCCTGCTGCCGCTGATGCTCTTTTTCACTACTAAAGCCTGCGTTCCTGTCGCAAGCGGCCACAGTCAACTCTGCTGCCATGTCATTGCTATCGCTGCAAGGGATAAAAAAAACATTTACAAAAACCTCTCTGGGTGTTTTTGTGGCATCGGCCACTCATCCTCTAGTGGTACCATCACCAGGTGAAGTTGGGACTCACCTTCACCTCTGTGATTGCTTAAAGTGTATTTCCCTGTTTGAAACCACTTATTACAAATTAATAGCCACATTTAAAGTCTTGATTTAACTTTAAAATCCATTTTCTCAAAAATTAAGTTATTTTTGGAATTTTTTTTGTTTAAATTGTAGCCCCTTATCACCTTTATAATCCATGCAATTTGGGGGATTGTAGCATGTATAGGGGCCTTGCTATTAGCTACAATGCTTTTCCGTGATAATTTCCGTGATCACGGCCGTGAATTTTCATGATTGCCTCATTCACGGAAAAAATCCAGGTCGAATTTGTGAGTCTGTTCAAATCCGGAAATTTTTTTTCAATCACGGCCGAATAGTCAAATCCGTGATTGGGGGGTATCCGAGCATCACTGGTCACAAATAGTGATGGGCCGAACCTCCGATTTTAGGTTCACAAACCCTGTTCACGAACTGCCGCGGAAGGTTCGGTTCGCAGGAACTTCCGCGAACCGCAATAGACTTCAATGGGGAGGCGAACTTTGAAAACTAGAAACATTTATGCTGGCCAGAAAAGTGATGGAAAAGATGTTTCAAGGTGTCTAACACCTGAGATCTTTCAGTGACTACAAGAGGGGAATTTTTTTCTTTCAAAAATACCTTATAGTTTTTGAGAAAATCAATTTTAAAGTAACTCCTTCTGACCGTGGGAAAATTAAGCGCACGCTGACTTTAGCAGTTAATAGCAAAGCCCCTTTAAAAGCTAGAAACAAAAAACTTGCAGGAAATGTTAAGAAGAACAGTGGGAATAAGAGGAAAAACATTTTTTTCAAAAAGACCTTATAGTTTTTAAGAAAATCAATTTTAGAGTTTCAATGTAAATTCTCCTTCTGACCGTGGGAAAATATACCCCCGCCGACTTTAATGGTTAATTGCAAAGCCCCTTTAAAAGCTAGCAACACCAAAATTACTGGGAAGTGGGAATGTTAAGAAGAACAGTGGGAACAAGAGGAACATTTTTTTTTCAAAAAGACCTTATAGTTTTTGAGAAAATCGATTTTAAAGAAAAAAAAAAGTCGATTCATAAGAAAGAACCGATTCATTAAAAAGATCCGGCTCATTCATGAGCCGTTAGTATAGCAGAGAATGCGTCCTTGGAAGGACATGAAGCTGCTGGCTCCTGCTGCTGTCTCTCCCCATCTGCCTGCACCTGTCAACCCCCACCTAGGCTGGCACCCAGCGCACCCATGGGCGCACTGGGTGCCAGCCTAGGTGGGGGTTGACAGGTGCAGGCAGGCAGGTGGGGAGAGACAGCGGGAGCTAGCAGCTATGCGTCCGTAAGGACGCATTCTCTGCTATGTGGGTGGGGGGCTTCGGAGATCTTCAATCAACTATTTTTTTAAGGTACAGGTAAGTATTTATGGTTAATTAAGAAAATTAAAGGAATTTTTTCGTGGTTGTGTTTTTATTTCATTTAACCCTTTGTGGAAATGGGTAAGGGGTACTTTGAACCTCTATACTCATTTCTCCTGGGAGGGGGTGGGCATCTGGGGTCCCCTTCTTAAAGGGGACTCCCAGATGCCACCATGAACCCCCCCCCCCAGGGAGTCGTCGCCCCCACCTCCTCCTGGGGCACCGGAGATGGGGAAGAGCCCCTTGCCCATGGATTGGACAAGGGCTCCGGGGGGGGGGGAAGGGGAAGGCGTGGCTGCCTTGGACCATGCGGACTGGTATAGCTCACGGTGCGAAGCCCCAGTCGGCCGGGGCTCCGCATTCTGGCTATCCCAGCCTGCATGGGGGACAAGGGGTTACAGAGGCTCGGGAGGGGGGACCCCACGTCATTTTTTTTTTCAGATTTTCCACACTCAGCACATCAAAATAATAAGTACATATATATATATATATATATATATATATATATATACATATATATATATATATATATATATATATATATATATACACATAATTATTTTTTTTAAAGGACTTACGAGACCACAAGTATGAAAAAAGTTGAATACCATTTCATAATCCAGATCCATGGAGGACGTCATCTACGCCCCCCCATTCATTCCGCCATGACACCCGCAGTAATACCGGCCCCGGTCGGGTCCCGACCCCTCTGAACGGGTCGGGTTCTCATTCCCCTTCAATATGGCCGCCACAGATTGCCGCGACTGCGCAGTCCGCATAGATGCGATTGCGGCTGCACAGCTCTAGGTCCTCCTCCCGATGCGTCCGATGTATGCACGCATATTGATGACGCGGCAGGAGGAGGCCCTAGAGCTGCGCAGGTGCAATCGCGTCTGTGTGGACTGCGCAGCCACGGCAATCTGTGGCGGCCATATTGAGTGGGGAGGTCGGAAGTCGGGACTTGACCGGGGCCGGTATTACTGCGGGAGCCATGGGGGATTGAACGGGGAGGGCGCGGATGGCGTCCTCCATGGAGCTGGATTATGAAAAGGTATTTAACTTTTTTCACATTTGTGGCCTCGGAAGTCCTTTAACCCTCATGGCGGTTTATTAAAATCCGCCAGGGGGCAGCAAAGCTGTTTTTTTTTTTTATTTAATTTTTTTTTCATGTAGCGAGACAAGGTCTCGCTACATGATAGCCGCTGCTCGGTGATCAGGAGATCCCATTCAAAGAATGGGATCTCCTGGAGAGCTACCCCCATTGCCGTCGTGACGTCAAAGGGGACTCCGATCCACCCCACATCGCTGCCTGGCACTGATTGGCCAGGCAACGCACGGGGTCTTGGGGGGGGGCTGCTGAGGCGCGACGGATAGCGACGGATCGGCGGGTAGCGGCGGCAAGCGGATTGCACATGCAGCTAGCAAAGTGCTAGCTGTGTGTAGCAAAAAAAAAATTATGCAAATCGACCCAGGGGGGCCTGAGCGGTGCCTTCCGGCGGCATAGCCCATGCTCAGCACGGGCTTACCGCCAGGGAGGTTAAATATTGTTTCCTGCTATCTTTTTAACATATCCTGCAAATTTGGTGTTGCTAGGATGTAAGGGGCCTTTGCTATTAACTGCTAAAGTCGGCGGGTGATGATAACCAACCAGAATTACAGGGGTGCAAAAGTGCTAAATTCTGCCATAGGCTTCCATTAGGCTCCCTATTTTACTTTCAAAAATCTCAAATCTTTTCAAAGGGCAATGGCTCAGCAGTTGCAAATTTTCTAGCATTGTAGGAACTCTTAGGAAGATCATAACTGGTGAGTTTCGGGCCCCTAGGCCAAAGAGGTCATAGCCTAGGGTCACAAAAACCTGTTTATTTGGGCAATTTCAATGGTGGTGATTCTGACGTACATAAATCGCAGCCATGGCATTTAGCAACGTCTGAATCTCACGAAATGTCTCATGCAGGTAGAAGACATATTGTTAGACTTGGACTCCAAAGATGGGTTCCCTACACCTCTGCAAACCAGAGTTACAGGGGTGCAAAAGTAGTAAAATCCCCCATAGGCTTTCATTGGCTCCCTATTTCACTTTCCAAAATCTCACATCTTTTCAAAGGGCAATTGCTCAGCAGTGGCAAATTTTCTAGCATTGTAGGAACTGTTAGGGGGATCATAACTGGTGAGTTTCTGGCCCCTAGGCCGAAGAGGTCATAGCCTAGGGTCACAAAAACCTGTTTATTTGCGCAATTTCAATGGTGGCGATTCTGACGTACATAAATCGCAGCCATGGCCATTAGCAACGTCTGAATCTCACGAAATGTCTCATGCAGGTAGAAGACATATTGTTAGACTTGGACTCCAAAGATGGGTTCCCTACACCTCTGCAAACCAGAGTTACAGGGGTGCAAAAGTAGTAAAATCCCCCATAGGCTTTCATTGGCTCCCTATTTCACTTTCCAAAATCTCACATCTTTTCAAAGGGCAATTGCTCAGCAGTGGCAAATTTTCTAGCATTGTTGGAACTGTTAGGGGGATCATAACTGGTGAGTTTCGGGCCCCTAGGCCGAAGAGGTCATAGCCTAGGGTCACAAAAACCTGTTTATTTGGGCAATTTCAATGGTGGCGATTCTGATGTACATAAATTGCAGCCATGGCCGTTAGCAAAGTCTGAATCTCACGAAATGTCTCATGCAGGTAGAAGACATATTGTTAGACTTGGACTCCAAAGATGGGTTCCCTACACCTCTGCAAACCAGAGTTACAGGGGTGCAAAAGTAGTAAAATCCCCCATAGGCTTTCATTGGCTCCCTATTTCACTTTCCAAAATCTCACATCTTTTCAAAGGGCAATTGCTCAGCAGTGGCAAATTTTCTAGCATTGTAGGAACTGTTAGGGGGATCATAACTGGTGAGTTTCTGGCCCCTAGGCCGAAGAGGTCATAGCCTAGGGTCACAAAAACCTGTTTATTTGCGCAATTTCAATGGTGGCGATTCTGACGTACATAAATCGCAGCCATGGCCATTAGCAACGTCTGAATCTCACGAAATGTCTCATGCAGGTAGAAGACATATTGTTAGACTTGGACTCCAAAGATGGGTTCCCTACACCTCTGCAAACCAGAGTTACAGGGGTGCAAAAGTAGTAAAATCCCCCATAGGCTTTCATTGGCTCCCTATTTCACTTTCCAAAATCTCACATCTTTTCAAAGGGCAATTGCTCAGCAGTGGCAAATTTTCTAGCATTGTTGGAACTGTTAGGGGGATCATAACTGGTGAGTTTCGGGCCCCTAGGCCGAAGAGGTCATAGCCTAGGGTCACAAAAACCTGTTCATTTGGGCAATTTCAATGGTGGCGATTCTGACGTACATAAATCGCAGCCATGGCCGTTAGCAAAGTCTGAATCTCACGAAATGTCTCATGCAGGTAGAAGACATATTGTTAGACTTGGACTCCAAAGATGGGTTCCCTACACCTCTGCAAACCAGAGTTACAGGGGTGCAAAAGTAGTAAAATCCCCCATAGGCTTTCATTGGCTCCCTATTTCACTTTCCAAAATCTCACATCTTTTCAAAAGGCAATTTCTCAGCAGTGGCAAATTTTCTAGCATTGTAGGAACTGTTAGGGGGATCATAACTGGTGAGTTTCGGGCCCCTAGGCCGAAGAGGTCATAGCCTAGGGTCACAAAAACCTGCTTATTTTGGCAATTTCAATGGTGGCGATTCTGACGTACATAAATCGCAGCCATGGCCGTTAGCAAAGTCTGAATCTCACGAAATGTCTCATGCAGGTAGAAGACATATTGTTAGACTTGGACTCCAAAGATGGGTTCCCTACCCCTCTACAAACCAGAGTTACAGGGGTGCAAAAGTAGTAAAATCCCCCATAGGCTTTCATTGGCTCCCTATTTCACTTTCCAAAATCTCACATCTTTTCAAAAGGCAATTGCTCAGCAGTGGCAAATTTTCTAGCATTGTAGGAACTGTTAGGGGGATCATAACTGGTGAGTTTCTGGCCCCTAGGCCGAAGAGGTCATAGCCTAGGGTCACAAAAACCTGTTTATTTGGGCAATTTCAATGGTGGTGATTCTGACGTACATAAATCGCAGCCATGGCCTTTAGCAACGTCTGAATCTTACGAAATGTCTCATGCAGGTAGAAGACATATTGTTAGACTTGGACTCCAAAGATGGGTTCCCTACATCTCTACAAACCAGAGTTACAGGGGTCCAAAATTGGTAAAATCCCCCATAGGCTTTCATTGGGCCTCCTATTTACAGTTCCAAAATCTCACATCATTTCAAAGGGCAATGGCTCAGCAGTAGCAAATTTTCTAGAATTGTAGGGACCCTTAGGGGAATCATGACTGGTGAGTTTCGGGCCCCTAGGCCGAAGAGGTCATAGCCTAGGGTCACAATAACCTGTTTATTTGGGCAATTTCAATGGTGGCGATTCTGACGTACATAAATCGCAGCCATGGCCGTTAGCAACGTCTGAATCTTACGAAATGTCTCATGCAGGTAGAATATAATCCACAAAGGATCGGCACCACACGATATGTGTATTAAATAGCTCTTAAACTTTTATTGCATAGTAAAAAGTTTGACAGGCAGCTACTATGCAATAAAAGTTTAAGAGCTATTTAATACACATATCGTGTGGTGCCGATCCTTTGTGGATTATAGACTGTATTGACCCTTTGGTACAGGGGTGAGGATCTTGGCACACTTCCTTTTACCTTTGAGCATTAAGTGGGTGCTCCTGGATACATGCTTTCATGCAGGTAGAAGACATATTGTTAGACTTGGACTCCAAAGATGGGTTCCCTACATCTCTGCAAACCAGAGTTACAGGGGTCCAAAATTGGTAAAATCCCCTATAGGCTTTCATTGGGCCTCCTATTTACAGTTCCAAAATCTCACACCATTTCAAAGGGCAATGGCTCAGCAGTTGCAAATTTTCTAGCATTGTAGGGACCCTTAGGGGGATCATGACTGGTGAGTTTCGGGCCCCTAGGCCGAAGAGGTCATAGCCTAGGGTCACAAAAACCTGTTTATTTGGGCAATTTCAATGGTGGCGATTCTGACGTACATAAATCGCAGCCATGGCCGTTAGCAACGTCTGAATCTCACGAAATGTCTCATGCAGGTAGAAGACATATTGTTAGACTTGGACTCCAAAGATGGGTTCCCTACACCTCTGCAAACCAGAGTTACAGGGGTGCAAAAGTAGTAAAATCCCCCATAGGCTTTCATTGGCTCCCTATTTCACTTTCCAAAATCTCACATCTTTTCAAAGGGCAATTGCTCAGGAGTGGCAAATTTTCTAGCATTGTAGGAACTGTTAGGGGGATCATAACTGGTGAGTTTCTGGCTCCTAGGCCAAAGAGGTCATAGCCTAGGGTCACAAAAACCTGTTTATTTGGGCAATTTCAATGGTGGCGATTCTGACGTACATAAATCGCAGCCATGGCCATTAGCAACGTCTGAATCTCACGAAATGTCTCATGCAGGTAGAAGACATATTGTTAGACTTGGACTCCAAAGATGGGTTCCCTACACCTCTGCAAACCAGAGTTACAGGGGTGCAAAAGTAGTAAAATTCCCCATAGGCTTTCATTGGCTCCCTATTTCACTTTCCAAAATCTCACATCTTTTCAAATGGCAATTGCTCAGCAGTGGCAAATTTTCTATCATTGTAGGAACTGTTAGGGGGATCATAACTGGTGAGTTTCGGGCCCCTAGGCCGAAGAGGTCATAGCCTAGGGTCACAAAAACCTGTTTATTTAGGCAATTTCAATGGTGGCGATTCTGACGTACATCAATCGCAGCCATGGCCGTTAGCAACGTCTGAATCTCACGAAATGTCTCATGCAGGTAGAAGACATATTGTTAGACTTGGACTCCAAAGATGGGTTCCCTACACCTCTGCAAACCAGAGTTACAGGGGTGCAAAAGTAGTAATATCCCCCATAGGCTTTCATTGGCTCCCTATTTCACTTTCCAAAATTTCACATCTTTTCAAAGGGCAATTGCTCAGCAGTGGCAAATTTTCTAGCATTGTAGGAACTGTTAGGGGGATCATGACTGGTGAGTTTCGGGCCCCTAGGCTGAAGAGGTCATAGCCTAGGGTCACAAAAACCTGCTTATTTTGGCAATTTCAATGGTGGCGATTCTGACGTACATAAATCGCAGCCATCGCCGTTAGCAACGTCTGAATCTCACGAAATGTCTCATGCAGGTAGAATACATATTGTTAGACTTGGACTCCAAAGATGGGTTCCCTACACCTCTGCAAACCAGAGTTACAGGGGTGCAAAAGTAGTAATATCCCCCATAGGCTTTCATTGGCTCCCTATTTTACTTTCCAAAATCTCACATCTTTTCAAAGGGCAATTGCTCAGCAGTGGCAAATTTTCTAGCATTGTAGGAACTGTTAGGGGGATCATAACTGGTGAGTTTCGGGCCCCTAGGCCGAAGAGGTCATAACCTAGGGTCACAAAAACCTGTTTATTTGGGCAATGTCAATGGTGGTGATTCTGACGTACATAAATCGCAGCCATGGCCGTTAGCAACGTCTGAATCTTACGAAATGTCTCATGCAGGTAGAAGACATATTGTTAGACTTGGACTCCAAAGATGGGTTCCCTACATCTCTGCAAACCAGAGTTACAGGGGTCCAAAATTGGTAAAATCCCCCATAGGCTTTCATTGGGCCTCCTATTTACAGTTCCAAAATCTCACACCATTTCAAAGGGCAATGGCTCAGCAGTAGCAAATTTTCTAGCATTGTAGGGACCCTTAGGGGGATCATGACTGGTGAGTTTCGGGCCCCTAGGCCGAAGAGGTCATAGCCTAGGGTCACAAAAACCTGTTTATTTGAGCAATTTCAATGGTGGTGATTCTGACGTACATAAATCGCAGCCATGGCCGTTAGCAACGTCTGAATCTCACGAAATGTCTCATGCAGGTAGAATACATATTGTTAGACTTGGACTCCAAAGATGGGTTCCCTACACCTCTGCAAACCAGAGTTACAGGGGTGTAAAAGTAGTAAAATCCCCCATAGGCTTTGATTGGCTCCCTATTTCACTATGCAAAATCTCAAATTATTTCAAAGGGTTTTGGCTCAGCAGTTGCACATTTTCTACCATTGTAGCGACTCTTAGGGGGATCATAACTGGTGAGTTTTGCCACCGCTGAGCCATTGCCCTTTGAAATGGTGTGAGATTTTGGAACGTGAAATAGGAGACCCAATGAAAGCCTATGTGGGATTTTACCACTTTTGCACCCCTGTCGGCTGCTAGCCAATCAGAAGAGTCAGAGAGGAGAGGGGCGGTGCAGCGGGAATGGAGGACGCCGCGACGTCATAGCTGGGGGCGGTGCTGGGCACAATGCGTCAGCGCACGCTGCCCGCCGCCCCCTTCGCTCACCGGAGTCTTCTTCTATGCCGCACATCTGCACTGACTCTAGCCAGCGCGGCCGAAGGAGGGGAGACCAGGAGGAGCCCCAGACACCGCCGCTGGAACTGGAGGGAGGTGAGTGGCACCTACACCTAACTGCTCTATACCTGGCTAACTATACTGAAGGTCCCTACACCTAACTACACTATACCTGGCTAACTATACTGAAGCCACCTACACCTAACTACTCTATACCTGGCTAACTATACTGAAGGCACCCACACCTAACTACACTATACCTGGCTAACTATACTGAAGGCACCCACACCTAACTACACTATACCTGGCTAACTATACTGAAGGCCCCTATACCTATCTACCTATACTGAAGGCACGTATACCTAGCTACCTAAATGTTGGTTGATCTCCTGGGCTTGGTAAATTTTAAAGTAGCTCGCGAGCCGAAAAAGTGTGGGCACCCCTGCCCTAGGCTATGACCTCTTTGGCCTAGGGGCCCGAAACGCACCAGTCATGATCCCCCTAAGAGTCCCTACAATGCTAGGAAATTTGCCACTGCTGAGTCATAGCCCTTTGAAAAGATTTGAGATTTTTGAAAGTGAAATAGGGAGCCTAATGGAAGCCTATGGCAGAATTCAGCACTTTTGCACCCCTATAATTCTGGTTGGTTATCATCATCACCCGCCGACTTTAGCAGTTAATAGCAAAGGCCCCTTACATCCTAGCAACACCAAATTTGCAGGATATGTTAAAAAGATAGCAGGAAACAATATTTAACGGACTTCTTAGGCCACAAATGTGAAAAAAGTTAAATACCTTTTCATAATCCAGATCCATGGAGAACGCCATCCGCGCCCTCCCGTTCATTCCCCCATGGCTCCCGCAGTAATACCGGCCCCGGTCGGTCCCCGACCCCACCAAACGCGTCGGGTTCTCATTCCCTCCTCAATATGGTCGCCACAGATTGCCGCTGCTGTGCAGTCTGCATAGGCGCTACGCAGCTCTAGGCCCTCCTCCCGCCGCGTCATCAATATGCGTGCATACATCAGACGCATCGGGAGGAAGTGCTAGAGCTGCGCAGCCACAATCGCGTCTATGCAGACTGCGCAGCCGCGGCAATCTGTGGCGGCCATATTGAGGGGGGAATGAGTTGAGAACCCGACCCGTTCAGAGGGGTCGGGACTCGACCAGGGCCATTATTAGTGCTGGAGCCATGGCGGAATTAACGGGAGGGTGCGGATGGCGTCCTCAATGGATATGGATTATGAAAAGGTATTTAACTTTTTTTCACATTTGTGGCCTCGGAAGTCCTTTAAAAATGTTTTTATTTTTTTTTAATTCGCTGTGTGTGGGAAATCTGAAAAAAAAAATGGCGTGGGGTCCCCCTCCCGAGCCTCTGTAACCCCTTGTCCCCCATGCAGGCTGGGATAGCCAGAAGCCCTGAGCTATACCAGCCCGCATGGTCCATGGTATGGGGGGCTACGGGGGGGAGGGGTGGCCAAGCCTTCCCCTCCCCCCCCCCCCCGGAGCCCTTGTCCAATCCATGGACAAGGGGCTCTTCCCCACCTCCGGTGCCCCAGGAGGAGGTGGGGCCGATGACTCCCTGGGGGGGGGGTTCATGGTGGCATCTGGGAGTCCCCTTTAAGAAGGGGACCCCAGATGCCCACCCCCCTCCCAGGAGAAATGAGTATAGGGGTACAAAGTACCCCTTACCCATTTCCACAAAGGGTTAAAGGAAATAAAAACACAACCACGAGAAAAGTATTTTATTATTCTAAATTAACCATAAATACTTACCTGTACTTTTAAAAAAGTTTTCCCATGCCAATATCCACGGTAAATGATCCAACGAACTGTATCCTCTTATGTTGCGATCTTCAATTAAGTTGATTGAAGATCTCCGATGCCTCCCACATAGCAGAGAATGCGTCCTTTTGAACGCATAGCTGCCGGCTCCTGCTGTCTCTCCCCACCTCCTCACCTGTCACTCTCACCTAGCCTGGCACCCATGGGTGCACTGGGTGCCAGGCTAGGTGAGGGTGACAGGTGCAGGCAGGTGGGGAGAGACAGCAGCGGAGCCGGCAGCTTCACGTCCTGCTCTCTGCTATACTAACGGTTCTTGAATCATCCGGTTCTTTTTAATGAATCGGTTCTTTTTTTTTATGAATCGGCTCATTTTACTTTGAAACTTTAAAATTGATTTTCTCAAAAAGTATAAGGTCTTTTTGAAAAAAAAAATGTTCCCTCTTGTTCCCACTATTCCACTTAACATTCCCAACAATTTTGGTGTTTCTACTTTGTAAGGGAACTTTGCAATTAACCGTTTAAAATCGGCGGCCATTAAAGTCTATGGGCGAACCGAACTTTGAAAAAAAGTTCCCGGTTCTCTGCGAACGCGAACCACCAAAGTTCGCCTGGTACCGTTCGCCGGCGAACCGTTCGGCCCATCTCTAGTCACAAACCTATGCACCCCCTATTGCTACGCCATTGTCCACAGCGCTGTACAAAGTATATAGTCACTTAACTGTCCCTCAGAGGGACTCACAATATAATCCCTACCATAGTCATATGTCTATGTCATGTAGTGTATGTAACGTAGTCTAGGGCCAATTTATGGGGAACCAATTAACTCATCTGTAGGTTTTTTGGGATTTGGCAGGAAACCGCAGAGCCTTGAGGAAACCCATGCAGACACAGGGAGAACATAATGTACATTTGGCCTCAATTCACTAAGATCATGCTGGAGATAATAAGGCAAGAGATAACTTGCCACCACACAGTGAGAGTGCTATCTTATCTCTTCATTCCTTAAGTTACCTCCTCTGTAGTTATTTTCACACGCAGTTAATTAACAGCCTGTCTTTAACTTTAGAATTCTGGAGTTATTTTAAGGATTGAAGAGTTAACTTAAAGACAGAAGAGTTAACTTTCGGTTTGCCTGAGGTAAAATGTTTCCTGAATACTACATGCCTGATCACCATGGTGATAACTCTAGGAACGTTATTAAAGACAGGAGATGAGCTTAGTGAATTGAAGCCAAACTCTGTGCAGATAGTTCCCTGGCTGGGATTTGAATCAGGGACCCACTGCTGCAAGGTGAGAGTGCTATCCACTATCCACTACTTAATAGTTTCTCAAATAGATTATTCCTGGATAAAGATAAATCTGCATCGCTAATGTATGTGTTCCTAGGCAGTGCTCAAATCAGCAACTGTTTTAGTTTGCTGCAGCCTGTGTGCAAAGGACACTGCCCTCTAGTGTTGTGCTATGTTGTGGCACACTAAACCCAGCCTGATCCTATCAGTAAGTGTAGGAATTGTATTTGCTACAGCTTCACTAAACTTGAACCATCACCTTTTTTGTATGAAGTCTTCACCGGGAATGTATTGTCAATTAGAGAATTTCAGAGCTATTTTAGGAATGAGACAGAACTTTCCTTACATAACATATTTTCCTGAATGGAGTGTTCTTCCTTTAGCATTCTGTAACGATTGGTGTCAGCACGCAGAGAGAATCTGATTATTGGTGATCTGCAGTATCACCAAGAATGCAGATATATACCCGATCATTGATGATCTGCAGTATCACCGATAATCAGATATATTGCTAACCTCTGGACACCTATGGATATGTGAGTGTTTGGTGTAACAGTAATACTTTGAGTAATGTACCTGCTGAGCAGGCGATATACAGTACAGAGACACCGCTCTGGGAACACAGGAACCTTCCAGCAGCCTGAGGCTCTCCAAGGGGAGGAGTCAGACTGGAGACGGGAAGGGCCTAGGAGAGGGTGACACCTAAGATGGATGTCACTATCTGATCTGGAGACTCTCCCTTTAAGGGGAGAGATAGCTCTCGAGGTCGGGCACGCCGGGTCGGCAACACACTGACAGATAAAGTACAAAGACAGAAGGCTGATTCGGTATCCAAGTCAAGCAGGGTCTGGCAACGGAATATCAGATATACGAGGTACCGAATCAGAAGACAGAGGAGTAGTCAGAAAAGCTATAAGTCATAACATATATCAAACAATGCCTATTCTGGGTGCGAGGTCCTTGGTCTCAGCACCCCGGAACTAGTCTGAAGAATACACAGATGATAATTCAGTATTCCCTAGACTGGGTGCGAGGTCCGTAGTCTCAGCACCCTGGAACTAGTCTGAAGTATAACACAGATGATAACAGTTCCCTAAGCTGGATGTGAAGTCCTTGGTCTCTACACCCTGGAACTAGCTTGAGCATAAACAGAATACAATTCAAATAATCTGGCTAAGTGTGTATTCCCAGGTCCACCTGGTTCAAACACACTGAGGATCTGACTAGGTCTGAATGCTTCCACATAGTGATCGCAATGGCAGACAATTTGCAAGTGAACAGCAGGAACTATATATGGAGTAGTGCTCTCCAGTACCACACCTAATTGCTCAACCAATAGTATCCCGCTCAGGAGTCAGCTGATCGGCGTGGTCAGCTGACTCTTCCTGCTTAGTATAAGAATTCTGCCTCTCAGCGCGCGTGTATTCCTAAGCCTATGTGCACTAACAGACTCAGCCATACCAGCCACACGCTGCCGCATGCAAACCGCCACACTGGACGCGGAAGCAGCCGCCTGCTCAGTAGCAGCTGTGGCGGCTTTTCCACAATCTCTGACAGTACCCCCCCCCCCCCCCCCCCCCCGAGGAGTGGACTCCGGACATCTCCTGCCCGGCTTCTCAGGATGCAAATTATGAAACTCCTTTTTTAACTCCTCTGCATGCATGCGACATTCTGGCACCCAAATTCTCTCCTCAATGCCATACCCTTTCCAATGCACCAAATACTGCATGGAGTTCTGCAGTTCAAGTCGGGAGTCAAGAATCTTCTCAATCTCATACTCAGGTTGGTCATCAATCAACACGGGGGGGGGGGGGGGAGCGGAATCCACGTGCACTGCCGGCTTGAGCAAGGACACATGGAAAGATCTCACACCCTGCATGCTGGCGGGGAGATCAATGGCGTAAGTGACATCATTAATTTTCCTTATCACAGGAAACGGACCCACAAATCTGGGACCTAACTTGGGAGACAGTTGCTTCAGAGCCAAATGTCGTGTGGACACCCAGACCAAGTCACCTGGAAGAAACTCCCACTCTATGGAACGTCTTTTATCAGCCTGTTTCTTCTGACTCTGAAAAGCCCTCCTCAAATTTCTTTCTACCATTCCCCATGTCTGCTTCAAGGACCTCTGCCAATCCTCCAGGGCTGGAAACGGGGTGGTAGCCACTGGCAATGGGGTGAACTTAGGTGACCTTCCAGTCACCACCTGGAATGGGGAAAAACCTGAGGAGGAGCTCCTCAAGTTGTTGTGTGCAAATTCTGCAAATGGCAGGAATTTCACCCAGTCAGTTTGAACATCTGCCACATAACATCTCAAAAACTGTTCCAAAGACTGATTGGTTCTCTCGGTCTGGCCATTGGTCTGTGGGTGGTAGCCTGATGAGAAAGACAGCTCCATGTCTAACTGCTGGCAGAATGCCCTCCAGAACTTAGAAACAAATTGGACTCCCCGATCTGATACTATATTTTCCGGAATGCCATGCAGCCGGAAAACATGTTGGACGAAAAGATCGGCCAATTCCTGGGCCGAGGGGAGTCCTTTCAGGGGGACAAAATGGGCCATCTTGCTAAAACGATTGACTACCACCCAAATGACCGTCATACCTTCAGACCTAGGGAGTTCGCCCACAAAATCCATGGACAGATGGGTCCATGGTTCCTTCGGGACTGCCAGTGATTGTAATGTCCCAACAGGTGCCTGACGGGAGGGTTTGCTTCTTGCACACACTGCACATTCTCTTACATACTCTTTGCAGTCAATTGCCAATGAAGGCCACCAGGCACATCTTGCTACGAGGTCCTGAGTCCTGGTGGCTCCAGGATGCCCAGCATTCTTGTGAGAATGAAACAACTGCAGTATTTGTAGACGAAAAGGCAGTGGTACAAACATGACCCCTTCAGGCTTTCCCTCAGGTACATCCTGTTGGAATGGACTCAACGTTTTAGTCCAGTCCCTCCAGGTCTCAATGGCGGCCAGAACCACTTTCTGCGGTAGAATGGTTTCTGGGTCTGAGGGCTGTGCTGTCTCGGGCTGAAAACATCTGGACAAAGCATCAGCCTTGATGTTTTTGCTACCAGGGGTGTACGTGATTACAAATCTGAATCTCAAGAAGAACAATGACCACCGAGCCTGTCGGGGGCTAAGTCTCTTAGCGCCCTCAATGTACTCCAAATTCTTGTTGTCAGTATAGACAGCAATGGTATGTTGTGCACCCTCTAGCCAATGTCGCCATTCCTCAAATGCCAACTTAATGGCTAGAAGTTCCCTATTGCCTATATCGTAGTTTTTCTCAGCGGGTGAAAACCTACGTGAAAAATAGGCACAGGGGTGTAGCTTTCCCTGCAACCCAGAACGCTGAGACAGCACAGCCCCTACCCCTACCTCTGAGGCATCTACCTCCACGATAAAGGGGAAGGTGGTGTCAACATGTCTCAAAATGGGTGCAGTACAGAACAATTTCTTTAGCGTGGAGAAAGCAGCATGGGCCTCAGGGGACCAGTGGTGAGTATCTGCCCCTTTCTTTGTGAGACTGGTGAGAGGTGAGATCACCGTAGAGTACCCCTTTATGAACCTTCTGTAGTAGTTAGCGAACCCCAGAAACCTCTGGAGTGCCTTCAATCCCACAGGTTGAGGCCAATCTAACACAGCTGAAACTTTCCCAGGGTCCATAGAGAGGCCAGAGGTTGAAATTATGTACCCTAGAAAGGCGACAGAGGTCACTTCAAATATGCATTTCTCTAGCTTAGCGTACAGCATGTTTTGTCTCAACTTCCGTAACACAAACTTAACATGATCTCTGTGCTCTGAGAGGTTGGACAAGAAAATTAGAATGTCGTCTAAGTATACCAAGACGAATTTGCCCAATACCTCTCTAAAGACCTCATTGATCAGTTCTTGAAAGATGGCCGGGGCATTACACAACCCGAAGGGCATCACTAGGTACTCGTAATGCCCGTCGGGTGTGTTAAAGGCCGTCTTCCATTCATCACCGTCCCTAATTCGCACAAGGTTGTAAGCACCCCTCAGATCCAATTTTGAAAAAATCTTAGCGTTGGTGACTTGAGTAAACAAATCGTCTATTAACGGCAAAGGATAGCGATTTTTTACTGTGATTTTATTTAAGCCCCGATAGTCAACGCAAGGGCGTAGGCCACCATCCTTCTTTTTCACAAAAAAGAACCCTGCCCTGGCCGGGGATCGAGAAGGCCGAATAAATCCTTTGGCTACGTTTTCTCGGATGTATTCCTGCATGGCCAATTTCTCTGGCCCAGATAAGTTATAGAGATGACCTCTAGGGGGCATACAACCAGACCTAAGATCAATGGGGCAATCAAAGGGACGGTGTGGAGGAGGTTTATCCGCTGACTTAGGGCAGAACACATCTGCAAATTCTGAATATTGATCTGGCAATCCCTCCATGTGAATCTTGGTTTTACCAAAGGTTACGTTCGCAAGACAATGATGATAGCAGTGGGCAGACTAGCTGGTTAGCTGACCTGTGGCCCAATCGATCTGAGGCGAGTGAATCTGTAACCATGGCATGCCAAGAATGATCGTGGAGGTTGTCATTCGTAACACAAAAAATGATAAACTTTCCTTATGCAAGACCCCTATTGTGACCCCCAAATCTGGGGTCTGGGAAAAAGGGTGATTACTCTGCAGAGGGGAATCATCCACCGCAGTGACCCGAATCTGTTGTTTTAACGGGGAGATCGGGATCCCCAATTTCTTAGCAAATTCGTAATCCATAAAATTAGCCGCTGAGCCTGAATCAATGAAGGACTCAGTAATCTCTGTCTTATCTTGCCAAGATATAGTGCAAGGGAGAAGAAAACTTTTATCATCGAGAGGTAACGACTGCTCGCCTAGGGTATTACCTCCAACTACACCTAGGCGGCAGCGTTTCCCGACTTCTTGGGACAATTCTGTACCTTATGACCCCCCTCTGCACAATAAAGACAGAGCTGCTCTGTTTCCCTGCGTCTCCGTTCCACCTGAGATAATTTTGACCGACCAATCTGCATTGGCTCCAGTAGAGATGAATCAGGTGGAGATGGAGCAGAAGGAGACGCTGCGTAGGTCAAGTATCTCACATTGTTCCTACCCCGGGTCTGTCTTTGGTATCGTACACGACGGTCAATTCTGATGGCCAATGAAATGGCCTCATCGAGAGACTTGGGCTCAGGATGACTCAACATCAAGTCTGAGACCGCATCTGACAGCCCCGATAAAAAAACAGTCTAATAAAGCGAATGAGCCCCATCTGGCTGACACTGCCCACTTCCTGAACTCAGCTGCGTAATTTTCGACCGGATCTCTGCCCTGCCGCAACGTCTTGAGCTTCCGCTCAGCGGTAGAGGCAATATCTGGATCATCGTAAATTATGGCCATAGCGTCAAAAAATGCCTCAACTGACACTAACGCACTATCACCTGGCTGGAGACTATATGCCCAAGTCTGGGAATCTCCTGATAATAGTGTCTTGATAAACATAATTTTCTGTGTTACAGTTCCTGAGGAACTAGGTCTCAACTCAAAGTATGACAACACTCGATTTTTAAAGTTTTGGAAGTCAGATCTGTGGCCAGAAAACCTTTCAGGTACGGACATACGTATGTCTGTGCTAGGAGGGGATCGCACTGTACCCACAGCCGTCTGTAGGGCTTGCGCAGACCCATTTAAGGTGTTGATTTGGGTCTGATGATCGTTCAGCACCGAGATGAAATTTTCCACCGAAGTGGTAAGTGCATCGAGACGGCTGTGGAGTGCGTCCATTTGGGTTTGGTCTGCCATTCTGTAACGATTGGTGTCAGCACGCAGAGAGAATCTGATTATTGGTGATCTGCAGTATCACCAAGAATGCAGATATATACCCGATCATTGATGATCTGCAGTATCACCGATAATCAGATATATTGCTAACCTCTGGACACCTATGGATATGTGAGTGTTTGGTGTAACAGTAATACTTTGAGTAATGTACCTGCTGAGCAGGCAATATACAGTACAGAGACACCGCTCTGGGAACACAGGAACCTTCCAGCAGCCTGAGGCTCTCCAATGGGAGGAGTCAGACTGGAGACGGGAAGGGCCTAGGAGAGGGTGACACCTAAGATGGATGTCACTATCTGATCTGGAGACTATCTCTTTAAGGGGAGAGATAGCTCTCGAGGTCGGGCACGCCGGGTCAGCAACACACTGACAGATAAAGTACAAAGACAGAAGGCTGATTCGGTATCCAAGTCAAGCAGGGTCTGGCAACGGAATATCAGATATACGAGGTACCGAATCAGAAGACAGAGGAGTAGTCAGAAAAGCTATAAGTCATAACATATGTCAAACAATGCCTATTCTGGGTGCGAGGTCCTTGGTCTCAGCACCCCGGAACTAGTCTGAAGAATACACAGATGATAGTACAGTATTCCCTAGACTGGGTGCGAGGTCCATATTCTCAGCACCCTGGAACTAGTCTGAAGTATAACACAGATGATAACAGTTCCCTAAGCTGGATGTGAGGACCTTGGTCTCTACACCCTGGAACTAGCTTGAGCATAAACAGAATACAATTCAAATAATCTGGCTAAGTGTGTATTCCCAGCCTCCCAGGTCCACCTGGTTCAAACACACTGAGGATCTGACTAGGTCTGAATGCTTCCACGTAGTGATCGCAATGGCAGAAAATTTGCAAGTGAACAGCAGGAACTATATATGGAGTAGTGCTCTCCAGTACCACCCTAATTGCTCAACCAATAGTATCCCGCTCAGGAGTCAGCTGATCGGCGTGGTCAGCTGACTCTTCCTGCTTAGTATAAGAATTCTGCCTCTCAGCGCGCGCGCGTGTATTCCTAAGCCTATGTGCACTAACAGACTCAGCCATACCAGCCACACGCTGCCGCATGCAAACCGCCGCGCTGGACGCGGAAGCAGCCGCCTTAATGTTGCATGCGGCGGCTCTTCCGCGTTCTGCCCTGCTGCCAAACACACGCTTCCGCGTACCAACCGCCGCACTGGACGCGGAATCAGCCGCCTGCTCAGTAGCACCTGTGGCAGCTTTTCCGCGATCTCTCACACATTCATTGACAGTTTTCATGCTGTCTTCCCTTTAATAAGCATTGCAGCTGGCTGATGAATTAGTAGGAATCACAAGTCTTGAATAAACCTTACTATAAAAAGAAAATCTCTAACGTACTAACGTATGTTCTGTTATTATGTTTTTCTCTTGATCTGAAGTGACACATACCCTTGAAGAGTATTTTGCTTCTGAGATATCGCAAGAGTCAGAGGCCAGAAAAACACAAAAGGAGTGAGTGCTCTTCAAGGCTGTACATGCTGTCTATTAATAATACTGAACAGAGCATCAATGCAAGCAAAGAACAAGAAGAATTGCAAGGCCAGAGTTCTTCAATTATTCTCATGTGGGAAGTAGAGTGGGAGGGGGCGATGTTACTCAGAATTCATAGTAGTACAAGCATGATTTATTAAGGAGAAAGAGAGAAAAAAATCACTTGTTTGTTTTCACTTCTAATATCAATTGATGTTCATGTGAAGCTTTTTCTGTGCCTTCTAACCAGGTTCTTGCAATACCGTACCTTCCGTGTTGAATGGAGCCGTTTTAAAGTGCTTTTCTCCCAAAGAACATGGATAGGAAATGGCAAGGGAAGCAGGGGCTACTTAGGCCTCGATTCATCATTGTTTTTGCCATAACTTTTTACAGTTCGTTAAATTACCGAATTCAAAGTTTATCGATTTCTAGTTGTATTTATCAAGGTTTTTTCTGTGTGACTTAGATAAAATATTGATAACAATGCGGTAACCATTCGGTAACGTGTCGATATTTCTATTTTACAGCAGTAATTTAACACAAGGCCATAAGATTCCCGTGGAATTGTGGGTAAAAAGGCAGTCCTTTGAACACCACGTAGCAACATTCTGAATAGGGCTTAACACCTGGACCAGGATTCTGGAAGTGGCTTGGGACAATCCCACAATTTCGCCAGCTACAGCTTGATAGGAGCCTTTTCTGAAAAATGTAGTGCAGCTAGCAATTTAGTTAACCCTGGCACTGCCTGTGTTTTCTTACAAGATGATTCAAGAGAAATGCTGATGTCCTGGTATAGCAAATAAATGCCTTCTCTTGCAAATTGATATGGTTCTAGACCTTATTCTTGCCCTTCTGCATGTAACGGTCAGGTGACGGAGCAGCCACCACCGACCCGGGGTCCCACCTAGGGGGCGTGAGGCTTGGACGGATAGTCTGATTCAAGCCGGGTCATACACTGGAGGTCACGTACAGGTTTGGGGGATCAGGCAGGCGGATAGTCTAATGCAAGCCGGGTCATACACAGGAGGTCAAGTACAGGTTTGGGGGATCAGGCAGGCGGATAGTCTAATGCAAGCCGGGTCATACACAGGAGGTCAAGTACAGGTTTATCTCAGTGACTAACTAGCACCCTAGGAGCTGCAGATGGACATACAACACAGTAACTAGCTAGGAGCACTCAATAACAACACTAACTGATGCACAATACAGAGCAGGCTGATACACAGCCTATTGCCAGCAAACACACGCTATAACCGGCGTGCAGCCGCGGACCGGAAGTGCCTTTATACCCTCCGTCCGCGTCATTTCCGGGTCGCCTGCCGCTTGGACGCATAAATAGTACGCGTGTACGTACGCGTCTGACGTACGTCCGTACGCGTCCGCCCCATGCGTCCTTTGGGACGCATGCGTCCGTCCACCTCTACTGGGGATGCAGCCGTGGAACGCAACCCGGAAGTGCCTGGATCCCCGCGGCTGCGCGGGCCAGGCTGTCTCATTACACTGCACCTTTGAATCACTCTCAGCTGATACATAACCACTTCAAATGGCTCCATCTTCTCTGTCAGCAATGATCTGACAGGAATAACGACAGAGCAGTGAAGGAGATAACTAATCCTAAATTTAACGCTAAAACACGCCCACTTTCATTTTCATGAATTGCACTTTCTTCCCTTTTATCGCATCTTTACCGAATGATTACCGAACGATCGCTAACAGCTGTAGATAACTTTGATGAATTCTGAAATCAAGTTATCGAGTTCAGTATTTTACCGAGCTATCGGTAATAGATTCGATAAGTCTTGATGAATCGAGGCCTTAGTATGCATGCTTAGTAAGCTGCCTTAAGCTGAGTACTCACCACCCAACGGGTCCAGTGACATCCCCTTGACGACGAGTGTTCAGTGACTCCTCTTCCTGCTCGTGACATCATGAGACATTACACGAGGGGCGCGAATGGGAAGTCAAGCAATTGCAGTACTTTGCGTGGATCTTAAAGATGCGCCGGTACGGTCGCTATGGCGTGCGTCGTTAAATGTTGTTTGCATAATCCCCACATCACGAGACCCCGGAAACAACCTCTTGTCGCTCAAAAAATTGCCGGTCATCGGAAAAATCATCTGGAAAATCACTTGGTGGGTATGGGCCTTTCATTGTGTGCACCCCAGTCATAGGGCTAAATTTACTAAAGCCTGTTTGGTAAAAAAATAAATTAAAAAAAAAAGGTACGAAATGTAAATTACCTAATGGGGTATTTTTTTTTTTTATTTTGAGTATTTACTGAGATTTTCACACATTCGGTAATAGTTCAGTAATCAAACAACTTCATGACAATTTACAAAGATATGTTATTTTATTCAGTATTTTAAAGAATCATGCAGAGTTTCCTTCAATATTGATGCATTATTGCAGTGCACAGAAAATACAGAAAGCAATTTTGTTTATTATACTGACATGTAGAGAGCAAGTCCAAACTGCATAAAATTAACTTAAAATTTGTATTATCTCAAAACCAATAGCATTTTATTATCCATTTTTAGTTACTACATAGTAATACTACAATAATAATACTTCATTTATGTTTTACAACAAATGTGACATTAAAGAGGTCTAACACCCAGCATTTCAACTTTGCTTTAATAGATTGCTTACAGCTTAAAACTATTATACCAGATTTTTTTTAAAGCAGAAATTCACTGAATAGTTAAAACTCAGCATTTTAGTGCTGTATTCAGCTAGGATTCCGCTTCTGAGCTGAGATTTAGATACAAATGTATCATGTTTGGAATGTAAATAAACAAAAGTCTCTCTGAGAGAGCACAGAGGGCTTCCCAGACAGGCTTTTATGAGGGTTATTTACATTCCAAACAAAATCTCAGCTCGGAAGCGGAATCCTAGTTGAATACAGCACTAAAATGCTGAGTTTTAACTATTCAGTGAATTTCTGCTTAAAGAGAATCTGTATTGTTAAAATCACACAAAAGTAAACATACCAGTGTGTTAGGGGACATCTCCTATTACCCTCTGTCACAATTTCGCCGCTCCCCGCCGCATTAAAAGTAGTCAAAAACCGTTTAAAAAAGTTTGTTTGTAAACAAGCAAAATGGCCACCAAAGCAGGAAGTAGGTTGATGTACAGTATGTCCACACATAGAAAATACATCCATACACAATCAGGCTGTATACAACCTTCCTTTTGAATCTCAAGAGATCATTTGTGTGTTTCTTTCCCCCTGCAGCTCACTGAAGCTGATTGTTTACTCTTGCAGACAGCTCTGCCCGGTTGTCTGTAATTCTGCAGTATGTGACTCATCAGTATGTGAACAGAGGATTTATCCAGCTTGTAAAAGATAAGAGAGCAGAGAAAAGCTGGCTAATGTAAATAACACATACACACAGGGGAGTGTGCATAGAGGGGGCATGCATAGCAGATCACACTGAAGAGTTGGCAGCCTTCCAGACACAGGACGACAAGTCCGACAGGGGAAAGATAAGCTGATTTATTACAGAGTTGGTGATAGTATAAAATGCTGCAGTAAGCCAGAGCACATTATAATAGGTTTATGAACCTGTAGGATGGTAGAAAACACAATGACATTTTTGTTACAGAGTCCCTTTAAAAAAAAATCTGGCATAATAGTTTTTAAGCTGTAAGCAATCTATTAAAGCAAAGTTGAAATGCTGGGTGTTAGACCGCTTTAAGGGCCCTTTTCCACTAGCGCGTTTGCGCTAGTTGAATCGCAAAACCGCAAACCGCTAGCGATTTTACAATCGCTACGGTTTGCTTTTTAACATAGGAATCGCGGTAGGTCATTTCCACTACCGCGATTTGTTTTTTACTTGATCGCGCCCCGGAGCGACTTTTGCCGCGATTTTGCTATGCAGTGCATAGCATAGCAAAATCGCGGCCGCAAACGTTGGGAAAACGGCGGAATTGCGATTCAGCAATCGCTAGCGTTCAGCGCGAACGCTAGCGACTGCTAGTGGAAAAGGGCCCTAAGGGAAAAAATGTTTTCATTAACCTTCTTACTTTCCTGAATAGTTTAATTAATTCTCCTCTTTTCTCTGCCCTCTGTTTCCCCTTGTCTCACCTTATTCACTATTCTGTAACCTTACAAATGGCTGTTCGTTATCTTACCTACAACTCCAGGCTGGAGATAAATTACAGAACCTCTCTTTGGCCCATATGAAATTCAATTTTTTTCCTGAGTTTTCTCCTAGGTGATAACTTTTCATCTTCAATTTAAATTAACTTTTTAGCCCTTTGCAATGGAAAAAGTATCAAAAATAGGTGGAAAAGTTCTGCCAAAATGAGTATTTGCTTGCTTGCTGGAGGTGTAAAAGGCATTTTATTTACAAGTTGAAAAAATATCACCTAGGAGAAAACTCAGGTGAAAAAGGGAATTGCATATGGGCCTTTGTGTTTGAAAATAGCCATTTATGAGGTATTTATCTCACAAGTTTGTTATTTACCTCACAAGTTTAGTAGTTTGCCTCACACTAGTCGGTAATTTTACCTTTCCATGAATTGCCATTTGACAAAATGTTTAGTAAAATCTGTTTTTTTTCTGCTTTGCCACATGAGTGAATTGAGTTAATTTGTCGTGGACCAGACTTTTGTCCTGACTAATGACTGGATTCATGTGATAATTGTTAATATCTTAATCGCTTTTTTAATGTAATTTAATAATGAATCAAGAAGACAATGGATTCATGCGACTTTAGCAAGAGGGCTATTGAGGCTGCTATATTTTTTTCCTTTTAAGCAATGTCAATTGCCTGGCTATCCTGCTAATCCTCTGCCTCTAATACTTTTTAGCCATAGCCCCTGAACAAGCACATGCTAATTAGTTTTTTCTAACATTATTGTCAGATCTGACAAGATTAGCTGCATACTAGTTTCTGTTGTGATTCAGACACTACTGCAACCAAATCCATCAGCTGGGCTGCATGGCAATTTGTACTTTTTACAAGGAAATAAATGTGGCAGCCTCCATATCCCTCCCACTTCAGTTATCCTTTAAAAATCCGAAAGAACTTGATTTGATGAAGTGAGCTAATTATCTTTTTACAGTATGTGAAATGAAATTGGAACCAGCCCAGAGTGATTTAAAGGATATTGCTAGGAGTCTCAGCTCGTTGGTGCTTTCATGTTTATCAACAGTTGCCTTCAGGGCCGGTTTAAGCAACAATGGGGCCCCAGGGCAAAATAAACCTGGAGGCCCCCCCCCAACATATACCCCGGAACAAAAATCGGCATTAGGGGACCTTTTTTGCACCTGATATAGTCAGGGTGTGAAGTCCCAATCGGTCGGAGATCCACATTCTGGCTATCCCAGCCTGCATGGGGGACAAGGGGTTAAAAAGTTTCAGAACGGGGGACCCCACATAATTATTTTTTTTTTGTTAATTCCCACACTCTAAACATAAAAAAAAAAATGGGAAAATAGGAAAAAATGCCAGGGATCTTCATACAGCCATATTGTGGCTGTATAGCGATCCCTGGCCAAAGCTGCGTATGGACCCCCTGGAAACCCCGTCAGGAAATTTATTGCGCTTTCGTTTGATGCATGTAAAATTACACTACCGTTAGGTTTGCTACTAAAACTGACATTTACCGCATTTAAAAGTATACTTTTTTCCTTGGAAACTTTAAATTCGATTTTCTCAAAAACTATAAGGTCTTTTTGAAAAAAAAAATGTTTTCTCTTATTCCTAATGATCTCCTTAACATATCCTGCAAATTTAGGGTTTCTAGCATTTAAGGTGGATTTGCTATTAACCATTAAAGTCGGCAGGTTTTTAAATGTGTATTTTTTTTCCTTTGAAACTTTAAAATCGATTTTCTCAAAAACTATAAGGACGATTTGAAAAAAAAATGTTTTCCTCTTGTAGCCACTGGGGGCCCCTACAAGCTCTGGGGCCCTGGGGCAGCTCCTTTCTTTGCCTCTATGGTAGCGCTGGCCCTGGTTGCCTTGATTTCTTAAAATCTTTTGCAGTGCACTTAAAGCCATCATCTATAAATACTGCTTTTTTTGACTAGGGCAGCTTTATCACCAAAGATGTGTATCAGAATAAATAGAAGCATGCATGTAGTGTGAGTTATACCTGTGTGATGCTCTAAATCAAATGATAAAGCACTGTAAGGATTGATTTATTGAAAATGGACATTGTGTATTTAGATATGAAATAAATGATTGTACTAAATTAATCTAGTGAATGATTATTACAAATATTATAAGATGTTACTTAGACAAAAGCAGCCATGTACATCAGGCACATGACACGTGTACCGGATACATGTGCTTTACTTGGTTGAGCATTAACTAGCAGTAAGGAGGATAAATGAGCTTTCAAGCATTTGAGGCCAATTAACTATACGTGTACTGTATACCGCGACTCCCTTCACTACTTCATTAGATATTGTAATGTATACATTTTCACATTATTTAACACATAAATAGAATCTTCATTATCTTATTTGGGTGGCTGCTAGAGTTGAGCTGAAATTTTCGTAATTTCGCATTACTAAAATTACGCATGCGAAATTTGCGATTACGATGCGAAATTACAGTAGCGTAATTGCCATTAAAATCGTAATTGAAAATACCGTAAGCGTAATTTTCAACGCGTAATTTTGCGTTTCGTTCATGCCGTAATTTCGCATTAAACGCTACCGTAATTTCGCGTTAAACCGTAACGCTCCGTATGATATAAAAAGCCGCCGACTTTAAGGGTTAATAGCAAAGCCCCCTTAAATGCTAAGAGCCTCAAATTTGGAGAATATATTAAGGAGATCAGGAGGAATAAGAGGAAAAATTTTTTTTTCAAAAAGACCTTATAGTTTTTGAGAAAATCGATGTTAAAGTTTCAAAGGAAAAATGTAAACATTTAAAAACCCGCCGACTTTAACGGTTAATAGCAAAGCCTGCTTAAAGTTTAGGAACACCAAATTCCCAGGGTATATTAAGGGGATCAGTGGGAATAAGAGGAAAAAACATTTTTCAAAAAGACCTTATAGTTTTTGAGAAAATCGATTTTTAAGTTTCAAGGGCGAAAATGTCTTTTAAATGCAGAAAATGTCCGTTTTTTTTGCACAGGTAACAATAGTGTATTATTTTCATAGATTCCCCCAAGTGGGAAGAGTTTTACTTACTTCGTTCTGAGTGTGGGAAATATAAAAAAAAAACGACGTGGGGTCCCCCCTCCCAGACCTCTTTAACCCCTTGTCCCCCATACAGGCTGGGATAGCCAGAATGCGGAGCACCGGCCGCGTGGGGCTCCACACCCTGACTATACCAGCCCGCATGCCAAGCTTTCCCCTCCCCCTCCGAGCCCTTGTCCAATCCAAGGACAAGGGGCTCTTCTCCACCTCCGATGGGCGGTGGAGGTGGAGGCCGCGATTTCCTGGGGGGGGGGGGGGGGGGGGTTCATGGTGGAATCTGGGAGTCCCCTTTAAAAAGGGGTCCCCCAGATGCCCACCCCCCCTCCCAGGAGAAATGAGTATAGAGGTACTTGTACCCCTTACCCATTTCCTTTAAGAGTTAAAAGTAAATAAACACACAAACACTTAGAAAAAGTATTTTAATTGAACAAAAAACATAACCACGAAAAAAGTCCTTTAATATTCTTAATTAACCATTAATACTTACCTGTCCCTTTAAATAAATGATCCCTCGAAATAGCCTCGGAAATGTTCTATCAGTTACAATGTAACAAAGTTATTACAATGTAACAACTTTGTTACATTGTAACTACGCTGCACCCGACGTCACTCGCCGCCGCCGCATACGCGTCTGCGCTGCACAGATTCCCGACAGAGCTCTGAGCTATATAGCTCAGAGCTCTGAGAAGCATCTTTGTATTTTGGCTCCAAGGAGCCCCATTGGTCCTTAGCAGACCAATGGGGTTCCTTCAAATCAAAAGGAACCCCATTGGTCTGCTAAGGACCAATGGGGCTCCTTGGAGCCCAAATACAAAGATGCTTCTCAGAGCTCTGAGCTATATAGCTCAGAGCTCTGTCGGGTCTGTGCAGGACGCTAAGTCCCCGCCGGCTCCGCTGCCCTCCCCGCCTCTCCCACATGTCACCCACATGTCACTCACATGTGGGTGACATGTGGGTGACAGATGTGGGCGGGGTGGACAGCGGGAGCTGCGGGGACTTAGCGTCCTGCACGGACGCGTAATTGCTGCGGCGGCTGAGCGGCGAGTGACGTCGGGTGCGGCGTAGTTACAATGTAACAAAGTTGTTACATTGTAATAACTTTGTTACATTGTAACTGATAGAACATTTCCGAGGCTATTTCGAGGGATCATTTATTTAAAGGGACAGGTAAGTATTAATGGTTAATTAAGAATATTAAAGGACTTTTTTCGTGGTTATGTTTTTTGTTCAATTAAAATACTTTTTCTAAGTGTTTGTGTGTTTATTTACTTTTAACTCTTAAAGGAAGTGGGTAAGGGGTACAAGTACCTCTATACTCATTTCTCCTGGGAGGGGGGGTGGGCATCTGGGGGACCCCTTTTTAAAGGGGACTCCCAGATTCCACCATGAACCTCCCCCCCAGGAAATCGCGGCCTCCACCTCCACCGCCCATCGGAGGTGGAGAAGAGCCCCTTGTCCTTGGATTGGACAAGGGCTCGGAGGGGGAGGGGAAAGCTTGGCTGCCCCTCCCCTTCCGAGACCCCCCAATCCATGGACCATGCGGGCTGGTATAGTCAGGGTGCGGAGCCCCACGCGGACGGTGCTCCGCATTCTGGCTATCCCAGCCTGCATGGGGGACAAGGGGTTAAAGAGGTCTGGGAGGGGGGACCCCACGTCGTTTTTTTTTAATATTTCCCACACTCAGAACGAAGTAAGTAAAACTCTTCCCACTTGGGGGAATCTATGAAAATAATACACTATTGTTACCTGTGCAAAAAAACCTGACATTTTCTGCATTTAAAAGACATTTTCGCCCTTGAAACTTAAAAATCGATTTTCTCAAAAACTATAGGGTCTTTTTGAAAAAAAAAATTTTCCTCTTATTCCCACTGATCCCCTTAATATACCCTGGGAATTTGGTGTTCCTAAACTTTAAGCAGGCTTTGCTATTAACCGTTAAAGTCGGCGGGTTTTTATATGTTTACATTTTTCCTTTGAAACTTTAACATCGATTTTCTCAAAAACTATAAGGTCTTTTTGAAAAAAAATGTTTTCCTCTTATTCCTCCTGATCTCCTTAATATATTCTCCAAATTTGAGGCTCTTAGCATTTAAGGGGGCTTTGCTATTAACCCTTAAAGTCGGCGGCTACCTAACATTGATACATGCGTCAACTTTTCCGCTTCGGGAGCATGACCATACGCATTAATTTCGTAATATCGGTTGCAATGCGAAAATTACGCGAAAATTACGCTTACGCGAAATTTCGCGAAATCCTTCTTCATTACGATTATGTACTTACGCCCATAAACGTAATTACACTAATTACGTGAAATTTCGCGAAATCGTAATTACTCCATTACGCTCATCTCTAGTGGCTGCTGGCCACAAGCAAAAATTAAAAAAGAAGTCCAAAGTTTGTAAAACGTAAATGGCGCAGTAACTAAATTATACTGATGTACTGTACATTTATAAAGGTAAGGTAAGTTGCCTGGGGAGAATTTCAGTGCAAGTGATGTCAGTACTTCCCAGGTCAGTATGCTACATAGACATACTAGATTTTCAATGCCCAAAATCACTGTGATAATACTGGGCAATAGTTTAGCATGAGTACAAGTGTTCCATACATCTATTGCTTCCTTTTTATCTAATCTCCATAGTCTGATAATAGTCACACAAGCGGTATTTTACTTCCAACTGACATGAAGTCTCATGTTCATGATCCCACCTTTTGTCTCCATACAACAGAATAGGCGCTCAGGAGAGAGTTCATTACTTCACCAGTGCACTGATTGTGGGTAAACTGTCACCTGAAGCTATCATGAAATACTGTCTCAGTAGTGGAATACCATGTCTCCCATGTCTATATCTTTAATTAGACTGAGAAACAGGTTATGGAGCTGAAATAGACATCTGAAAGTCATTTTTAGTGTATGTAAATAATGGAAATGTAGAATGGGAGATTTAAAGGGTGCTCACAAAAACGTGTTGCCTAGCAACCGCTATGCAGGTGGGTGGAGTCTAAGAACCTGACCTGCTCAGGCCTATCATTCTCTTTGGGATCCTGCTGGTCACACTCCAGTGATAAAAACAATGGTTATGTGAAATGTACAAACCAACTTCAATAAGTATTTGTATATTGTAATAAGAATATTGCAAGGACTGACTGGTAGGATGCTCCCAATATAGAATTAAAAAAGTTTGAAACTATTTTAAAAAGGGATAGTAAGAACAGCGTACCTCTTGGGGTAATTTCACATACCGTGGGTAAGTAAAAATAATGATCACTTTTTTAGGCAACGCATTTCACAGGCAAACATCCCACATTAAAAGGTCATATATAGCGCTACAGCTATTCCTTTGGCCCAGAATCAAATGAAGTGAGAAGTTTGACTGTGAGACGTGTTGCTTAAATTGAAATAGTGACTTTAGTTAGGTTAGCATTAAAGGTTAGAGATAGGCACTCCACATATGAGTATAGTAAGTGGTAGGGAAGGTAGCAGGCAATCAGGGGCATTACTACAATTCATGGAGCCCCCCAGCAAAACTTAGATAGGGCCCCCTAATATTCACACCCCTTCCCTTGCCTCCCCTTGGTGCCCTTCTTGGTCTTGGGGCCCATCTTACAAGGGTCATAAAACCAGTGTGGCAATCATGAACTTTACACCCATAACAAGTGTAGCCACAAAACCACCTGATCTGGAGTAGAGTCCCCTGTATTGGAGGTAGGGAAGGTTAGTAGTTGTGGGATTCCTACAGCTCTGGGCCCCCCTATGATGGCAAGGGCTGCTCCGCTCTAGTTACACCCCTGCAGGCAATCTTAGTGTAAGACATAATTTAAAAGTTGAAGTATGTTGTTATGCTTAGGAAAAGAGTGATAAAGTGATAGCCAGGTTAAACGTTTACATTTAGACTACTCAGGTGGAGGGAAAATGGTTGTTAAGCTGATTATACAACATACATTCGTAATTGCATACTTTTATACATTATATCTTACTACTTGTACAGTAACAAGGGCCAACAAGGTGAGTGGTTGAGTATATATTAAGGTCTCACTCCCACTATAAGCGTTGCCGTGCGAATTTCATATAGTGTGTAACACGCAAGATCGATAGAAGTGCATAGATAGCACTTCTACCGTTCCCATCATACGTGCTGCACAGCATTGCGATGCGCTATCGCACTGCTGCATGCATTTTTGGGGAATCGCAGTGCTGACCTATTCACTACAGTGAAAGGGATCAGCAGCACAGGGCATAGCAGTGCAAATGGCGTGCGATCCTAAGCGCTGCGTTCTGATCGCATGGTCATCTGTGCTAAATAATCTGAACAAGGCCTAACAGATTGTTTAGCTGAGCTCTCATTCTAAATGGAGCTGGTACATTTGCACACGACTGTAAAATCAAGACTGTAGGGTGAATGGCCAGTTTTAATGTAAGAAGAGATTGAAGTAAACCCAAGCTGGGAAAAGAGTTAGATACTTACCTAGCTAAAGGGAAGCTTTGCCCATATCTGCCTCAGCCCCAGGGCTGTGCAGAAGGTCCTTAAGGGGTGTGCCCCTGCACGTGCCTGCTCAACCCCACGGCTGCACACAGGGACCCTCTGAACATATCCGACAAGAGCATCTGAACATATCCAACAAGCGCTTATAAGGTATGTTCTTTTAGCCACACTTCCCTGCAGTTTACGAGCAGGGCCATATTGCACCTGCACAAGTGTGGCTGCACCTGCGCAGTAAGCTGAAAGTACCAACCTTACAGTTAAAGTTAAAAATAAGTAAGCTCTGTGAATCAACCCAAATATCTATATGGAGTGTCTGTGTTCTTCTTTGTGTGAGTTTCACTCCAGTTTCTCCCTACATCCCAAATGCCACTATAGTACTCTAAGTTAATTGGCTTCCTCCCAATTTCGTCTTAGATTATGTTTGGGACAGTAGACTATGATTACAGTAGAGATCAGACTTTGAGGTCCTCCCAGGGACAGTTATTTACATGATTATGGTCTGTGTAAAGTTCTGCAGAAGATTTTGGCACGATAAATCCATGATAATCATCAAAAGTTTCCATTAGTAAAACAATACTGTATAATCTTAATTTGTTTAAATAGCACTGTCTGAATATTTGGCACTAATATTTTATTTTAAAGCAAACCTTAAATGGAAGGTCCTGTTTTCACTATGCCTGAATCATGCAGTCGATGCAGGCAGGGAAACGCTGCCTATACAACACAACTATACTATACTATATACTATGGTATATACTACAGTATATACTATACTATACAACCTCAATAGGCTGCCGTATGAATCTCATTGGTGCAAGTGTGGACGGCATGCTGCAGATTCCTGCGGCATGCACCCTAATCTCTATAGCCATGCAGGGCAAAGCTTAGCGATTCAGGCTGCGTCTTAGCAGCATAACAGGAGCCACGGACGAATTGGAAACGGCCATGGCTCCTATTGGAAAATGGCCCTACTTAAAATAAAAAACAGATACTAACCTATGGAGATGGAAGGCTCTGGGTCCTTAAGAGCCTTCCCGCTCCTCTCACAGTAACCTCGTTCCAGCGCTGTCACCACTGTTAGTAGTCTTCTGCCGATGGGTCGAAGACTGCTCCGTGCCGCCATGGGAGGCTTCAGAAGTCTTTGAGAGCCTGAGTGCTCTGGAAGATGTGCTGCTTCATACTGCCCCTGCGTGAGCACTCTCTATCACTCATGGGCAGTATGTGGCCACCCATACTCTTGCTGTCAGAGATCAGCGTGGTCCCATTGCTCCGCTTCAGTGCCTCCCAGTGCGCAGCATAATCTTGTAGTCTGATCAGCTTGGTCTGCAATGATGGAAGAGGCGAGCGGTGAAGTGTGATGGTAGTGTATACTTCAGAATACGAGTCATCACTGGTTACCGCTCACCTCCCTCATCATCACAGCAGGCCACGCTGATGCATAGTATGCTGGGCACTAGGAGGCGCAGAAACGGAGTGACAGGACCATGCTGATGAGTATGCATGTAGGCATGTAGAAGTGAGGGGAACTCACTGGTCTGGGAAAACTAACGGCAAGCTTTCAGGTAGCACCAGTGAGGGACAAGATGCACCGCAGCCGCCCCCCCTTAACCCAACTTAACCAGCACCCAAAGCACAGGCCTATGTGGCCTTCCCAGAAATCCAGCCCTGCTCAGAAGTAACAATGAAGTCCTACTCCAGTTGTACAGGTTTCCTTGACAACAAAAAGCAATCACTGTGATAAATGGTTTAACCCTCTGGGCGATACAATTACATCGCCCAGGAGGGGGCGCAGCACTTTTTTTTAATTTTTTTTAAAATCATGTAGCTAGCCTAGCGCTAGCTACATGATAGCCGCTGTGCAGCGTCATCCCCCACCTCCTCCGATCGCCTCCGGCGATCAGCGCAAGCAGGAGATTCCGTTCAGCCATGGCGATGCTCGCGATGACCTCACCGACATCATCGACGTCGTGACGTCAGAGGGAGTCCAGATCCACCCCACAGCGCTGCCTCGCACTGATTGGCCAGGCTGCACAAGGGGTCTGGGGGGGGGGGGCTACGCGGCACGGCGGGTAGCGGCGGATCGGCGGTGAGCTGCGGCGATCGGAAGTTACACGCAGCTAGCAAAGTGCTAGCTGCGTGTAACAAAAAAATAATTATGCAAATCGGCCCACCAGGGCCTGAGAAATCCTCCTGCGCGACATACCCCGAGCTCAGCTCGGGATTATCGCCCAGGAGGTTACAGCCCATACACAAGCAATTATTGCCACCCGACGGGGATTGGACAACATTGTAGGGCCGAGGCTGTACAGAAGCGTTCTTCTCTATGTGGGGGTGGAGTGGTGCAGGAGTGTCATCACATGGAAGGCGGGGTAAGTGGGGAGAACAAGGCTCTCAGCCGTTACTAGGTTGAAGTGACCCATCAGGACGCATCACTGGCTGAGCAGTTCAGATGGTTCAGAGGCTGCCATATAAACACGGATTCTCAGCAAAGGCAGACGTTATTTGCTGATTCAGTCGAATTTCATCCAACGTGTATATGGGGCTTAAAGGTTGGGAATTCAGATTCTTACTAATGCCTATTTGTGAGTAGAGATGGCCCGAACCTCCGATTTTCGGTTCGCGTACCGCGAACACGAACTTCCGCGAAAGACTTCTATGCTGGCCACAGAAGTGATGGAAAAGATGTTTCAAGGGGTCTAACATCTGAGTTTTTGCATGGATGAGTGGGATAGACGCCAAAAGTCCCGGGGGAAAAATCTGGATTTGACGCAAAGCAGCGTTTTAAGGGCAGAGAACACATTGAATGCTAAATATCAGGCCTAAAGTGCTTTAAAACATCTTGCACGTGTATACATCAATCAGGCAGTGTAATTAGAGTTTGCAATAGAAGAGAAAGGATAATCCGGGAGCAGCTTCACCTTTCAGGTATAAAACTTCAAATACTTTAATATACTTCTTCCAATAAAGATATATTCACAAAGGGTAAAAAGGACATCAACAGCAATACTTATCGACAGGAGGTAGTAAAGGTGGTGTAATTAGAGTACTGCTTCACACTGACACACCAAACTCACTGTGTAACGCACCGCAAACAGCTGTTTGTGTAGTGACGGGCGTGCTGGACTGGTGTGCACCATGGCCAGAGTGCCGTGGAGGTTTTCAAGCCCATATGGTCGCCGGGCTGTGGTAGCTCAATGATAGAACAACAGTGACTGCCCAGCTAATCAAATTTGGTCTGTCCACAATGAAGCAACGACCTTATTATCTTGGGTGTGCCCCCCCGAGACACTCATATAGCCGTCGGTCATTGCTTCATTGTGATACGCAAGCCCCTTCCCCGTGGCAAGGTAATGATCACGAAGGGGAATGGGCACATGTACATGCCTTTTGTTTTGTTGTTGCAGCTGAAGGCAAAAAAATTAGGCAGGCATGTACACGCACCAGAAAAAGTGCTAGCTGCGGCCTTAAAAATTCAGGAATCCACCTGGAGTCCTAAACCCTGTTGGTGGTGGCGGAGAAGGCAGTCAAGCGGCCTGCAGGCAGAGATGCTGTGTGGGGAGTGACTTAGTCTTGGGGCAGGCAGTCACACGGCGTGCGGGCAGAGATGCTGTGTGTGGGGACTGACTTAGTCTTCGGGTGGGCAGTAGCCCTCCGGGATCCATGCCTCATTCATTTTGATAAAGGTGAGGTACTGAACACTTTTGTGACTTAGTCTTAGGCGATTTCTTTTCTCAGTGACAATGCCTCCAGCTGCACTGAAGGTCCTTTCTGACAGGACGCTTGAGGCAGGGCAAGACAGAAGTTGGATGGCAAATTGGGACAGCTCTGGCCACAGGTCAAGCCTGCACACCCAGTAGTCCAAGGGTTCATCGCTGCTCACAGTGTCTACATCCACACTTAAGGCCAGATAGTCAGCTACCTGCCGGTCCAGGCATTGGTGGAGGGTGGATCCGGAAGGGCTAAGGTGAGGCGTTGGACTAAAGAATGTCCGCATGTCCAACATCACTATGATATCACTGGAGCGTCCTGTCCTTGCCTGCATGGACATGGGAGAAGGATTACTGGCCGTGGTACCCTTATTGTGTTGTGCTGTGACATCACCCTTAAACGCATTGTAAAGCATAGTTGCCAGCTTGTTCTGCAAGTGCTGCATCCTTTCTGCCTTCTGGTGATTTGGAAACATCTCCGCCACTTTGTGCCTATACCGAGGGTTTAGTAGCGTGGCCACCCAGTACAGCTCATTTCCCGTGAGTTTTTTTATATGGGGGTCCATCAACAGGCTGGACAGCATGAAAGACGCCATCTGCACAAAGTTGGATCCAGACGTACTATCCATCTCCTCTTGCTCTTCCTCAGTAACGTCAGGTAAGTCCTCCTCCTCCCCCCAGCCACGAACAATACCACGGGAACGTTGAGTAGCACAAGCCCCCTGCAACGCCTGATGCGGTTGTTCTTCTGCCGCCGCTGCCTCCTCCTCCACCAAAGAAACACCTTCCTCATCATCCGAGGCTGACTCCTCTTCCCCACACAACTCTTCCTCCTCCTCCCCCCTATGTAACTGTTCCTCTTCACGCTTCTCCACAGCTTGATCCACCACTCTATGCACAGCACTCTCCAGGAAGTAAGCGTATGGGATCAAGTCGCTGATGGTGCCTTCACTGCGACTCACCAGGTTGGTCACCTCCTCAAACGGCCGCATGAGCCTGCATGCATTTCGCATCACTGTCCAGTTGTTGGGCCAGAACATCCTCATATCCCCAGATTGTGTCCTTCTACTGAAATTGTAGAGGTACTGGGTGACGACTTTTTCCTGTTCTAGCAGGCGAGAGAACATAAGGAGGGTCGAATTTCAGTTAGTCGGGCTATCGCAAATGAGGCGTCTCACCGGCAACTTGTTTCTCCGCTGAATCTCAGCAAAATGTGCCATGGCGGTGTAAGACCGCCTGAAATGCCCACACAACTTCCTGGCCTGCTTTAGGATGTCCTCTAAGCCTGGGTACTTTGACACAAATCTTTGAATGACTAGATTCAGCACATGTGCCATGCAGGGTACATGTGTCAGCTTTCCCAAATTCAAAGCGGAAATGAGATTGCTGCCGTTGTCACACACCACGTTGCCGATCTCCAGCTGGTGCGGGGTCAGCCACTGATCCACCTGTTTGTTAAGAGCAGCCAGGAGAGCTTTTCCAGTGTGACTCTCCGCTTTGAGGCAAGACAAGTCTAAGATAGCACGACAGCGTCGTACCTGGCATGCAGCATAGGCCCTGGGGAACTGGGGCTGTGGAGCTGGAGAGGATATCGCAGCACCAGTAGAGTTAAACTGCCACTCAACCAAGGAGGAGGATGATGATGACAGCGAAGAGGATGTAGCAGGAGGAGAGGAGGTGGCAGGAGGCCTGCCTGCAAGCTGTGGAGGTGTCACAAGTTGGTCCCCTGCACAGCCACTTACTCCCTGCTTGCCATCGGTCACGAGGTTGACCCAATGGGCTGTGTACAGGGGCGGACTGACAACTCATGGGGCCCCCGGGCAATAGGAGATTATGGGGCCCCCCATACAAGTGTTTTCCACCTTTCACGTTCTTTTTTTTACAGGCTAAGATAATAATTTACTGACAACAGATATTTTATAATGATAAAAAACCCTGCGCCGAAAAATGGGTGTGGTCACGCAACATAATGTGGTCATGGGTAGGGCAAAATATACATGACCTTAGCAGTGGTGTAAAAGGTCTGCCAGGGAAGTTTGAACTCTGCCGTAGTGTTTCCCCCCCAAATACATGTAATCTGACTGCATTTCACCAAAAATCCATGCAACTTGGCAGAGGTTCCTCCAAAATACAGATAATATGGCAGTCGTCTCCCCAAAATAGATGTAATCTGGCAGCAGGGGTTCCCCAAATACACATAATTTTGCAGCGGCTCCCCAAAATATGCGTGATCTGGCAGCGGATCACCCAAAATACATGTAATCTGGCAGCAGTGGTTCCCCAAAATACACATAATCTGGAAGCAGCGGTTCCCCCATTATACACAATCTGGCAGCGGTTCCCCAAAAATACACATCTGGCAGCTGTTTCACAAAATACACTTAATCTGGCAGCAGCAGTTCCCCAAAAATAGTTAATCTGGCAACAGTTCCCAGAAAATAGGTGCCCCCAGTATAGGTAACCAGGTCAAAAGGTATCCCCAGTGTAAGTAACCAGGTCTATAGGTTTTCCCAGTATAGGTGTCCCCAGTATAAGTAGCCAGGTCTATAGGTGTCCCAAGAATAGGTAGCCAGGATTATAGGTGTCCCCAGAATATGTAGCCAGGATTATAGGTGTCCCCAGAATAGGTAGCCAGGTCAATGGGTGCCCCCAGTATAGGTAGCCAGTTCTACAGGTGTCTCCAGAATAGGTAGCCAGGTCTATAGGTGTCTTCTGTATAGATAGCCAGGTTTATAGGTGTTCCCAGTATATGTAGCTAGGTGTATAGGTGTTCCCAGTATAGCCAGGTCTATGGGTGTACCCAGTATATGTAGCCAGGTGGATATGTGTCCCCAGTATATGTAGCCAGGTGGATAGATGTTCCCAGTATAGCCAGGTCTATAGGTGTCCCCAGTATATGTAGCCAGGTGGATAGGTGTCCCCAGTATATGTAGCCAGGTCTATAGGTGTCCCCAGTATATGTAGCCAGGTCTATAGGTGTCCCCAGTATATGTAGCCAGGTTTGTAGCTGTCCCCAGTATTTGTAGCCAGGTGTATAGGTGTCCCCAGTATATGTAGCTAGATGTATAGGTGTCCCCAGTATATGTAGCCAGGTGTATAGCTGCCCCCAGTATAGCCAGGTGTATAGGTGTCCCCAGTATATGTAGCCAGGTATATAGCTGCCCCCAGTATAGCCAGGTGTATAGGTGTCCACAGTATATGTAGCCAGGTGTATTGCTGCCCCCAGTATAGCCAGGTGTATAGGTATCCCCAGTATATGTAGCCAGGTGTATAGCTGCCCTCAGTATAGCCAGGTGTATAGGTGTCCCCAGTATATGTAGCCAGGTGTATAGCTGCCCCCAGTATAGCCAGGTGTATAGGTGTCCCCAGTATATGTAGCCAGGTGTATAGCTGCCCCCAGTATAGCCAGGTGTATAGGTGTCCCCAGTATATGTAGCCAGGTGTATAGCTGCCCCCAGTATAGCCAGGTGTATAGGTGTCCCCAGTATATGTAGCCAGGTGTATAGCTGCCCCCAGTATAGCCAGGTGTATAGGTGTCCCCAGTATATGTAGCCAGGTGTATAGCTGCCCCCAGTATAGCCAGGTGTATAGGTGTCCCCAGTATATGTAGTTAGGTGTATAGGTGTCCCCAGTATATGTAGCCAGGTGTCCCCGGGAGGGGAGGCAGCCAGTGAAAGGGAGCGGTGTGCAGAGCGTGGGGAAGGGGGGAAGTTTCCCCCTCCCTTCCCTCACCTTGGGGCCCCCCTTCCTGGCTGTCCCCTCCGGAATACTGAAGTGTCGCACTGTCGTACAGCGGCTGACAGCGGGCGGAGACTTACCGCTGTCCAGCCACCGGAGGGAGCTGTGATCTGTGCGCCGCAAGTCTGGTCTACTCAAGACCAGACTTGCGGCGCACAGATCACAGCTCCCTCAGTCTCAGCCGGCTATAACAGCGGTAAGTCTCCGCCCGTTGTCAGCCGCTGTACGACAGTGCGACACTTCAGTATTCCGGAGGGGACAGCCAGGAAGGGGGGCCCCAAGGTGAGGGAAGGGGGGGGGAACTTCCCTGCTGTTCCCATAGCTCCCTTTCACTGGCTGCTTCCCCTCCTGCCCAGGGTTGTCTGACGGGGCCCCCCCTGACCACGGGCCCTCGGTCCGTGCCCTAGTGCCCAAATGGTCAGTCCGCCCCTGGCTGTGTAAGTAATGTACCTGCCCTGACCGTGCTTGGCAGACCAGGCATCCATGGTCAGGTGGACCCTTGACCCAACGCTGTGTGCCAGAGATGACACCACTTGCCTCTCAACTTCACGGTACAGTTTGGGTGTCTCCTTTTTAGAGAAATAATTGCGGCCTGGCATCTTCCACTGCGGTGTCCCAATGGCCACAAATTTACGGAAGGCCTCAGAGTCCATCAGCTGGTATGGTAACAGCTGGCGAGCTAACAGTTCCGCCAAGCCAGCTGTCAGACGCCGGGCAAGGGGGTGACTGGCAGAAATTGGCTTCTTTCGCTCAAAGATTTCCTTCACAGACACCTGGCTGCTGTGGGCAGAGGAGCAGGAACCGCTCAAGGGCAGAGGCGGAGTGGAGGAGGGTGGCTGTGAAGGTGCAAGGGAGAAAGCGGCTGAAGATGATGCACCTGAAGAAGAAAGAGTAGAAGGAGGGTGGCTTTTCTTTTATGTGCTGCCTTTGCTCAGGTGCTCTTCCCATTGCAGTTTGTGCCTTTTCTCCATGTGCCTTCGTAAGGCAGTTGTCCCTACATGGGTGTTGGCCTTTCCATGGCTCAATTTTTGAAGGCAGAGAGAACAGATGGCATTGCTCCGATCTGAGGCAGACACATCACCCCCCCTGGGGTGATGGCACTGTGGTGGCATCAGCAGCTGACGTTGAAGGGCATGTTGGCTGGCTGCACATAGATGGCGATACATGGCGCCGGACACTGCCACCAGCTGCTTCTGATGACGAGCTCCCCCTGCTTCTTTCAGAAACTCGTCTCCTCCTACTCCTCTCTGACTCCCCCTCTGAACTGTCCCCCTGTTCATCTCCTCTATTGGAAACATACGTAGGATCCGTATCATCGTCATCATCATAATCATCCTGCCCAGCTTCGCTTGCCTCAGACACCTCCAAAACTGCACCAACAGCAGGTACATCATCATCCTCCTCCTCACACGTTACGTCCATAGTGTGGCCTAACTCAGACATATGAGGTGGTGTAACTTGCTTAGCACCTTCATCTGGTTGTAACAATAATGGCTGTGCATCAGTGATTTCCCCACCAAATAACTCCTGCGAACTGTCAAATGTAGTGGATGTGGTACTTGGAGTAGCGCTGGTGGCTGTGGAAGATGAGGTGTCCTGTGTTAAAGCTATCCAATGATATCCTGCGCCTGAACTTGTGAACTGATGTCTACCCTGATAGGGGAGCCAGTAGTGATGCTATATCCACACGAACAACTCCAATACACTACTGTCTGCTTGACATATAAACTTTATTCAAATACTGTATAAACAACATACCCTGAACCCATTAAAAAGAGCAGTACTGCGGTGTTCTGCCTAAGCTATCCACAGCCGGCTGTGTCACATTCACCGATCTCCACTACATACAGTCACCCATTCACATACACTGGTCATTATACTCCCGGGAGTTTTTGTGAGATGTCTGCCAGCAGCGAATTTTATCTCAATTGGCTCCAGGTATGTCCCTTGTTATTCATGCGGGGGCTGTATGCGGGATGTTAGTGCAGCAGTGTCCCATAAGCAGCAGGTCTATGCCCCGTGGATATGTTCATGCAGCGTTAGTAGTGGATACACAGCAGACGCATTAAGTACATACAGCTTTGAATGGGTTGGCAGCCTTCGTCATCTGACGAAGGCTGGTGGGCGGCCGATACTAGTGATGCAGAGAGCAGAGCGGTGACGTCACATCTGGGTCTCGAGCGGTGTGAGTTTGTGCTAGCAGGAAGAGATCCCCACGGTGCGGATATGCCGGCATATGGACGCTTATGAACGCAGAGTGGACAGAACAGGACGCAGAGCGCACAAAAAGAGGACTATACAACAGACCCAAGTGAAGTGTGACAATGCGCAGGAGGTGGTGAGAGCCCTCAGTGGCAACCCATTCAAAGCTGTATGTACTTGATGCGTCTGCTGTGTATCCTGCATGAACATATCCACGGGGCATAGACCTGCTGCTTATGGGACACTGCTGCACTAACATCCCGCATACAGCCCCCGCATGAATAACAAGGGACATACCTGGAGCCAATTGAGATAAAATTCGCTGCTGGCAGACATCTCACAAAAACTCCCGGGAGTATAATGACCAGTGTATGTGAATGGGTGACTGTATGTAGTGGAGATCGGTGAATGTGACACAGCCGGCTGTGGATAGCTTAGGCAGAACACAGCAGTACTGCTCTTTTTAATGGGTTCAGGGTATGTTGTTTATACAGTATTTGAATAAAGTTTATATGTCAAGCAGACAGTAGTGTATTGGAGTTGTTCGTGTCCTGTGTTAAACAGTCAACCACGTCCTGACAATCTTGGGAGTTGATGGGACGTGCCTTCTTCCGAGCACTGTACTTTGGTCCAGGGCCACACAAAATCACATCACCACGACCTCGCACAGACCTGCCGAGTGGCCTTCCTCTGGTTCTGCCTCTACTTCTGCCTCTACCTGTTTTGTCCGTTTTGACCATATTGGGGGGGATGAAGTGAAAGGTATGCGCTGACTTGACTAATACAATGTGCAGTCACACAGGTGCAGTTAACAGGTATGCACGGAGTGGTATATCACAGGTAAGTGGGTGCACTGAACACAACAGGTAGGTATATGCAGTGATGGGTATTAAAAATGTGCACCTGTCACACACACACACACACACACACACACAGGTACCGAGCAGGTACAGTGACACTGTGTGCGCTCACGTAGATAGGTGGGTGCACTGAAGTGAACAACAGGTAGTAGGTATATGCAGTGATGGGTATTACAATGTGCACCTGTCACACACACACAGGCACCGGACAGGCACAGTGACACTGCATGCGCTCACATAGGTGGGTGCACTGACTGAAGTGAACAACAGGTAGGTATATGCAATGATGGGTATTACAATGTGCACCTGTCACACACACAGGTAGTCACTGAATGTGCTGGGCCTGGCATTGGCACACACAGTAGGAATTACCAAGGCTGTCTATGCAACACAAGTGTCAGTGGGACACACACAAAAAAAACAAAAATAGATCACAAGAACAAGATTAGCTCTCAAAAGTGCTGTTGAGGGTGCTTTTTTAGCAATAAGAATCAACAAGGAGCAAGCTAAGAAGCCTACAAGAGCCTAACTAAGCTTTCCCTATGAGAGTCTGCAGCAGCTTTCCCTTCTCGAATTAATGCAGGCACACGAGTGAGTCCAATACCTGCCTTTTATAAGGGGGTGGGGCTCCAGGAGGGAGTGTAGCCTAATTGGCTACAATGTGTCTGCTGACTGTGATGTAGAGGGTCAAAGTTGACCCTCATGATGCACTATGGGGGCGATCCAAACTTCTTGAAAAGTTCGCGGTTCTCCGCGATCGCGAACCACAGAAGTTCCCCGGGAACCGTTCCCCGGTGAACTGTTCGGGCCATCTCGGCTGACAGGGCTGTATATAATGCAAGTGGGCCACACACACACACAAAAAAAAAAAAAAGATCACAAGAACAAGATTAGCTCTCAAAAGAGCTGTTGAGGGGTGCTTTTTTAGCAATTGCACTATGGGGGTGAATCGAACTTCCGGAAAAGTTTTCCAGGAACGCGAACCACGGAAGTTCGCCGGGAACCGTTTGCTAGCGAACCGTTCGGGCCATCTCTATTTGTGAGTAAGACAGATCAAGTGACAATTAGATATTGGTGGGTGAACCCTTTCCCTGCCCAACCCTATCACCACTCAGGAGAAACAGTATACAGCCAGGCTGGATTTCCCAGGCAAGCACTATTGTATCCACTAACAGCAGGAGGCCTCTCACTTCTCTCCCCCTCCTCTCTACACAGGACAGAACATGCAAGCATTATAAGCTATCCATATTTTTTACATTATTATATTTGGATTTAATTCCATAAACCAATCAATTCTGATCAAGCTATATAAAGGTGCTCACTAATGATACAATTTTCAGCAAATGATCAGATAAATGCAATCAGAAATAAAATGTTGTAATACATAAATTATGTCACCATCAAAGAACCATCTGTACTTCTTATCCATCACAACCGATTGTAAAAAACATTTTTCCAAAGGTCTACATTAAAAATCATAATTAGCTCAATCAACTTTTGATCAGAGTTCTGCTGAAATGGGATCTAAATGGAATGCTGCGAGGTGGTTAAAGGATCGCCATTCACAAGCAGGTAGATATTGATTATTTGCTGAATTGGGTACCTGTCACATGCCATATGGCTAGCTGTAGTTTTACGGCCTGATGGATCGGGGATCTTCGCTGACGAATAATCGATCCCCGATCCATCTGGCCGAATCTGCCAGCGTTTTTGGTGCCATAGTAACGTAACGATCATGTGGATCTCGGCAAAAGTTAATGAGATTCGGAACAATCCTCCGTGATTTAATACAACATGGATTTAAAGATGACCGATTGCCATGGGTGGCGAGCGTCGTGAAACATTGTTTAACAAATTTTTGAAAAAATCCTGTCATGGGTATGGGCCTTTACAGTTAATTAAGACATATCTGTTCTGTTATTTGGGTCATGCTTAACATTGTATGTGTAGGCATTAGGCAACTTTAAATACTGTACTTGATGACTCATGCAAGAAACATTAAGGGACACATTTATCACACATATTACAACTAGACTTCACATTTTATTATCTTTACA